>NC_137661.1:12071049-13271049 GCF_963422515.1 Blennius ocellaris | reverse complement strand
TTACCGAGAAAAAGCAAAAAAAAAAGAGCAAAAAAACAACAACCTAGAGTTAAAACAAAATTGAATTATTAAAACTCCTCAATCTCAATTCTTTTTCATTGAAATATTTCTTCAAGAGGAGCAGTTTGGTAACATATTGGTACATAGTTTAGTAATATATTTTCTATACATTCTGAATGAATTATATTATAGTTACGTAGTATGTGCAATATAAATATAAACAAATCAGTCAGGAATGGTCACAGGTGGTTAACAGGTCGCCCTGAAAAAAATCCCCACTGTATTCTAGTTTTCTACATTTTTTTTTATTTAATATATATAATATACTGCAGTAGCAGCCCTGATTTGTTTTGGAATATTAGTAAGAAGGAAAATTATAGCATTTTTTTTTATTCAGTTAAGCTTGCACAAAAAGTCAAATCTGAAATACGGCTTCTCACTTCTTTTACCACTATTCTATAAGTCTCGTGTCTATTTCCTGTATCCCGTTCGATTCCTTTTATCGGGGGGGCGAGAGGACCGTACCATTCCTGCTACAGGGTACTCAATACTGAATTAGCACAACATCGATGAAAAATAGATGTTATAACGTATTGATTTTTGCGTTATTACTTCAATACTTGATGTATTTGTACATCATAGCTATTTCAGTCATACATTCTTTTCTCTAGAAAATTTACATATTCCTCACTCCACCGCAGGACTCCCCCCAGCGTGGGCTGTTGCCATGTTCCCACTTTCATGGGTGTGGTGATTAGCCTGCTTGGTGTGAATTGTAGTCAAATTCGAGCAGAGTTACTGCTTGTTTTGACCGTTTGTAATCGCAGGGGAAAAAAACAAACCTTAAAATTAACGCGGCTGTCATCACGATTTCTCTCACAGCTGTGGGCATCATCGCCGTGTGAAACCGGAGCGGTTTGACTTGATTAGAGGAACAGACAGCCTGCTTCAGGTAAGGACGTGGGCTCTGGCTTGTTAGTTTGGCGTGTGTGTGTTTTTTTTTTTTTTTTTTTTTAAGCTAAACTCGTCTCCACTCAGACCGGTTTAGTTCGTATTGATGATGTGATGATTTGTCAAATTGTGACATCGTCTGTCATACTCCAGCCTTGCGGGAGCGAGGCTGTTATAATAACGATGCCCTGACTGACTGTTGCCTCCACTGATTAAAACACACCGCTTCACTAACGTGGCCTTCTGCCCGCTGTCAATACGTGACAGTGAGAGAGTCGTTCACCAGAAGCCACATATTCACGGGTGTTTTATACTTGTGCATCCGTTTTCTTATATGTGGCGCTGAGATACCCTGCGTCGCTTTCCCCCATCCTCTCTTTTCTATTAAATATACATGGCAGTCCGCCTTCATCCAGCATCCACTGGTTGCGTGATGGAGCTCTCTGCCCCTGCAAATTGTTGCATCTGTCAGACAATCTTCGGGAATCAGAGGCTCTTATAACCATTACCAATATGTGTTGATGATGTAGGTGGGTGGGTAGGTTGGTTGGTTGTTTACTGATACCATATGTGGATTTGCAGCGATTAGTATCTTTTTCCATCCATAAATGCTTGAACATAGACTTTTTGTTGTTGTGAAATATTAATTTGCTGGCAATTTTACTGGGGTAAAGCTTCATAAAATGCTAGAGCTGTAGTACTGTTCAACTTTTTATAATAACACACACACAGTATGGGATAAACTAATTGAACTAACACTGACAGAATAGGTTTTTTTTCAATGCATAAAAGGAAAAACGAGATAAAAAAATATTGGTGTATACTGAATATTATCAAGTATGAACCCAAATGTTGCCAAAGACACAAGGCAGAGATGTGAGGTCATACTTTAGTGTCTGGGAGGTGACGTGTATTGAAGTAATCCAAGTAACAATCTCCAATTCCTGGAGGGGATCTAAATCAAACAAAATCATAGCCAGATTCTTTGGGAAGCCAAAGATTGTAGCCAAAATTGGCCCAAACTATTATTGTTGATGTATGAGGACCTGTGGAATATGAATAAGAAATGCATTTTTTGTTGGGCTAAAACTGAATACAATTTTGGGAGTTGTGTTTATACATAGATAATGGATTATATGGAAGGAGCCCTATTCACTGTAACTCCTGTATTATTTGTTTGTTTTTTACACTTTTATTCCACATTTTTATCTTGCATCCATTTTTTTTATTCTGCTTCATCTCGCTCAAGAGCCAGTCTCAGGTACATCCTGGACAATTTGCCACTTCATTATAAACACAGAGACAGTCACACATTCAGGGGCGCCAGTTAACCTCAAATACATGTTTTTGGACAGTGGAAATAAAAGCTGCGTTCCCAGGAGAAAAAAAACGCAATACACATATCTGGAAAATATACAAACACTGACACCCTGGTAACGGGGCTGTCTCCATCTGAGGTGAGAGTGCTTATCAAAGCCCTTGTCCTTTAAATGTCAAAAATGACTTCAGAAATACGCTTGAAATTGACACACTCAACAGTTGTTTTCTCGGTTGATTAATCAGTTGAAACTTTGCATATACCATATGACTGAAATGTCAATCATCCGTGTCCATTGCTCAAGGTGACATGTTTAAGTGATACTAATATTTTCAATTTTTCAAAATAGTAGCCAGGACGACAGAACATATGTCATGCTCATAAAAATGGAACTCAAAAAGATTTCATAAAAGCCCTCAATACTGTTTTGTGGCCCTCAACTACAGTTATGATTGAGTGTTTGCAGTTTGGCTACATTTTCTTTCAATGTGTATTCTAAGAAAAAGAAACACAAACTCTGGAAATACTTTCTCAACCTGGTCTCCTCATAATATTAAAAACACTCATCATGACTCATTATACGTGTTTATTATTGTGATATAGATTGCAGGTAGATTGTCCAGTAACCTCAATATCTAAGTATTGTATTCTATTTCGCCACTCCTGCCTGCAGTCTCTCCAGTAGTAGCAATCACTCTGCAATTTTTACAACAGGCCAAAAGATATAAACAAGACACAACAGATATAAACAAAACACTAAAACTAAATACTAAAACAAGTTTAAGAAAGACGTCAGAAAGACTTCAGCATTAACACTTCCAAACAAGGACAGCTATGACATGGCAATCAGACTTATCTGACTAGTATGAACACTGTCACAGATGTAAAAGCACTCAAACAACGCTGATCACATAAAAAGGTTGCTTTAAGGTCAGCAGAAGCCTGAGAGGGTCTCTTTCTTAAGTCAGGTCTGTCGTGCTACAAAATTTCAAACTTATTAAATTGTGGTCAAAATAAAAAGACAACGGTGAGGGATTGCCATTTCTTGAACCTCACTAAATTGTGTTGAATTGTCTCTCATGTGTTGTAATGTGGAAATTAAATTGTAGTAAGAAATGTTCCCTTTTTTTTTGCTTGGAACCATCTCTGAGTTGTGTGTGTGGGTTAAAGCTATCGTGTGAGAGCTATAGTTTGGCTCTTGTAATTCTGAGCATATCCTATGTTCTTCTCATCTAATAATTTTGATATACACATACATTGACAAACTGGAAGGAACCATGTGGCCCATCATCATATTTGAATTTTGTCAAACATTCCCTAAGTAAGGATGTTTGGATTAGTCAGTAGTAACCGAACAAGTTCACAGCTGTGAGAGCTTTGCTGCTGCTTTGAAGTTTGACATCAACACAACAAACTGAGATAACTTTCCTTCTAAAAATCTTTCTGCAGTTTATAAGCCAATGCATGCATATTGATTTGGGATGAAGACAAAAGAAAATATTAATTTCACAGCTTCAGGCTGTTTAAAAATGGTTGCATGAAAAGTGAAGTTATACAATTCATTGTGAAGGATGAACGCAGCAAAAATAAGTTAAAACCTTTTAAAATCGTTACCCTGTTCAATAATAACACCTGTGATTGTCTGATACAATATAACACATGGTTATTGTTTTACTGCTGGACAGTATTGCTATACTGTAATCGCTGATGCAGAAGTGCTAAGAGCAATCTTTGGTGTGGGACTCTGTCAAGGCCTGACTAGTAAGGAAGGTCAACTCCTGACCTGCCTGGTCAAACGTTTTCTTGGGCCCCTGTGCATGTGCCTTTGTTCATCAGTATTTACTCGCAGATGATGCAAATGCGTAGGCCTCTCTGCTTGAAGTCACCCTAACAAGAATCCCCATATGAACAAATTCATCACAGACTATCTTTATATGATGTAATGCTCATATTTTGTTGTCTGTCTATGGATCCTCTGGAGCAACAAAACCAGAATTAACAGTATATTTTTCTTTGGTGAGTGCATACAATTGAAAACGAAAGTTTGAACATTAGTATAGCTCTCCTCCATAATGGACACATCATATCAAATCCAGAGATGTTCAATTCATTGTCATTATTCAATTTCAGGGCACTTCTGTTTAGAATTATAGAACATTGATTGGCTGGAGCCGATCCCAGCTGTTTATGGTCGACGCCCCGGATAGGGCACCAGTTCATCATCGGGTGGGAAGACAGAAAACAGACAGAAAATAACAAACGCTCACATTCACTGCTGTGAGTATTTTAACATCACCATTTAACCTCAAATGCTCAACTGAGGGATTAAAACAGAGTATCCAGGAGGGGGAAAAAAAACACAAACAAAACAGACAGAGGGAAATCTTGAACATTCCACACAGAAAGATTACCTGCTGAGACTTTTTACTAGGTTGTGTAATTGTGCATTTTATATTTTATGTTTTTGTTGATGGGTTCATTCACACACTGACGTAATAACAGATGTAAGAATGCATCTCTGTTGACCTATCAAACTGGTGACATTGATTTGTAGAGATAAATATGAATGTCATGACTTCACCTGTCCTATGCAACATAATCTCGTATGTCTGCAAAGGCTTTGTTTCCAGTTCATATACACTGTGGCCAAACTGGACAGGGTTGATGCATGGAGCTTTGAGTGGTTACGTGTCTGGACAGGGTCGTAGAAACCATTGCCTCCCATTGCCCCTCATAGATTCCCAACTGTGACAGTCACAGACTGTCCTGTCTACGATCACCATGTGCTAAACAATGGGCAGCTCCTGCACACAGTTGTGCCTTTGTTGCTCTGATCCTATGCAATGCTACTATAAATTACTGACAGATAAAGTTTATCCAGCCCTTTACTGTCGGCCATTTATCTTTCTGACGGCTTCTTTTTGGCTGTTCATGTGGTTACTCACTTTGGAAGCTATCAGTGTCCACCTCGGGTCCTTAAATGACTGTGCTTTCTCAAAGTCTGCATACTGTGCCACAGATCCGATCCGATTGGAGCTGTCTGTTTTTCCCAATTTTATGGAAAATCTTTAGTGTGTTTCTCAGCATTAGTCACTATTATTTGCATAGTTTTACACATCCTTCTGCATTCTTTGGCATAAGTCTGTGGCTTAAAATTTGGATTAACAATTGTCCACATGGCAGAGATGCAAAATGCAGTTATTGTATTGTTGTTGAGCAGTACAACATAATAGACAAATTGACACCAAGACCTCTGTGATGTGTTTCGTAAAGTTTGTCCTATTTTTGATTTGTATAGAGTGTGTAACTCATGTCGCATTAGGGTTGAATAAAGCTGCAGTAAAGAGGCGGAAGCACACACAAGCTTGTCTTTATATTACATGACTTGCTGGGGAGAGGAAGGGCTGGGCTTTGGCTTATTGTTGAATTATAGAAAATGGACCTGAAAATTTAATCTCAGAGGGTTCGACTGCTTGACAACAGACTGTAAAGGAGGAGTGTCTAAGTGCTCTCTGACCCACATTCATGCTCCCCAAGGTAAAGGTAGTGGCAACTGGCAAGGGCACACATGCATACATACATGCAGGCATGCGTGCATATACATTTATATAGTTATATATCAGTCAAACATTTGGACATACCTTCACATTTAATGTTTTTTCTTTATTTTCATGTCCATTTACATTGTAGATTCTTGCTGAAGGCATCGAAACTATGAATGAACACATATGGAATTATGGAGTAAACAAAACGTGTGAATTAACTCCAAACATGTTTTATATTTTAGATTCTTCAAAGTAGCCACCCTTTGCTTTGATTACTGCTTTACACACTCCGACAGTCTTGAAGGAGTCCCAGAGATCTTGAGCGCTTGTTGGCTCTTTTGCCTTCGCACTGCGGTCCACCTCATCCCAAACCATCTGGACTGGGTTTAGGTCAGGTGACTGTGGAGGCCAGGTCATCTGGAGCCGCACTCCATCACTCTCCTTCTTGGTCAAATAGCCCTCACACAGCCTGGAGGTGTGTTTGGGGGCATTATCCCGTTGAAAAATAAATGACGGCTCAACTGAACGCAAACTGGATAGGATGGCATGTCGCTGCAGGGTGCTGTGGTCGCCATGCTGGATCAGTGTGCTTTCAATTTTGAATAAATCCCCAACAGTGCAAGTAGTTTTGATGCTTTCAGCGAGAAACTACAATGTAAATAGTCAAGAAGAGAATGAAAAATCGTTTAATAAAAACGTGTGCCCAAACCTTTGACTTGCAGGGTTTATACAAAGTTTAAAGAATTTCCCTCTGGGATTAATCTGCCACTCTATTCTAAAGATGCTAAGTCTCGCACACTTAAGGCAGATGCGCATTAAGAGAGATTACGTGATACCTACCTACCCACCCACAATCCAGGGTTTGCACACACGCATGCATGCAGATTGACCAAATTGCACTGTGCAACACTAAAAAGGCTGATTGCGTGTGGAAAGGTCAGTGCCCGTCTCAGACAACCTTTTGAACCAGACTAATGGTGTTTGAAGGGTCAGGCCACCCACTAAGCTGCTACCCAGCTCCACCTTTCCCCCCCACCCTTTGCAGCTTTGTTGTTGGAGTCCAAATACGATACTTGTGTTTGTCCGGAGGAAGTGTTCCAGTCCTCTGCTACATGCCTGTGTGTTGAACTTATGGTATTTCTGTCTTGCTGTCTTGCAGGTGTCAGCTGGCAGAGTGGGTGGACACACACGTACGTGTGTATGTCTGTGTGTGTGATTGGTTGGGTGAATGCGAGTGCGACTGTGTGCATGCGTGCAAGCCCGTGTTTTCCCAACAGGCAGTGTTTGGAGTGAAGTAGTGGCTTGAAGACATCACAAAGGGACAATGAGTGAGCTGGAACAGTTGCGGCAGGAAGCTGAGCAGCTACGCAATCAGATCCGGGTACAATATAATGTTTGTGTGTGTGTGTGTGTGCGCGTGCCAGTGAGTCTCATCCTTTCAACTTTTGTAAATACTTTGTTTATACTTCTCAGTTTTGATTTTCAATATTTAATACTTAATATTTTAGTCTTCTCCACAGTTTTGTATTATTGCTTGTGTTTTTATTGCTGTCCTTGAGGTTGTTTGAAATGTCACTGCTGCAACAGTGTTTCACCATTGCTACAGAGTGACAATTAAGTTCTATTCCATTCTATTCAAGTGAAAATATTTGATTCTAGGAATTAAAGGATAAATGTCAATTACTGTTATACAAGTATAATAGGACTACTGAGGTATTCAGTTTGAGTTACAGGTAATGTAACAGGGCATAGTTTGCTATTTTTGTCTTTTTGCGTATTTGGTGCAAAGGCAATAATCATATAGGTTGCTGGTTGAAAAAGCATATTTTTTTGGTTTTTGTTCTGAACAATGGTTTTGTTGCAGGATGCCAGGAAAGCATGCAGCGATTCCACTCTGTCACAGGTAAGACTCCTGGGCCTTTCTGGGTTGGGTTTGCATGTTCTCCATCGGTGCGCAGGGGACTTTTCTATGGTGACTTCAGTTTCCTCTCGCAGTCAGAAAACACATGTAACAGCTGACACTCCTTCCTGTGTTTTGGCAGATCACAGCTGGTCTGGACTCCGTGGGCCGGATACAGATGCGGACGCGACGCACTCTCAGGGGTCACTTGGCCAAGATCTATGCAATGCACTGGGGGAGTGACTCGAGGTGCTTATTATGTTAAGGACACAAATATTAGCTTCAAGGACATTGTGCATCTTCAGTGGTTGATTCTGTTTTTCTTTCTTTTGTTTTGAGGTTTTTTTGTCATTTTTATAGGAGTTTCTTTGAATAAGGTTTACAACAAAAGGCTTATCTTTACTTTAAATAACACTTATATAATTCCTTAGAAATTTCTTGAAATGATAAACGTATATTATTTTTCTTACTTTTGTTTATATCTTCAGATCAAATGTTGGTGTACATTTGTTGTTGCGCCTACTTGCTGTCTGTTGCCATTGATTTAAGTTGTGTTGTTTTGCATTTCAGTTCAACTCCCAATATTTCAAATTCATCAAATTATTTCTAAGTTTATTGCAGCAAAACAATATGAGCTACTTCGCTCAAGAATTTAAATAAAACATATTAATATATTGGCCTCTGGTACTGCTGTCATGGTAACTTTTAGTCTGCTTTCACACTGGATATTCAGACCACTGTGTGCATTTGGTACACATTTGTAAATCAGCTGCAATGTGGTGGTTCTGTTCAGCTTCACAATGCTCCACCAACCGAGTGGTGCTTCTTGTTTTAATGACTACTGGACACGACGTCAGTGGGGAAGTTGCACTCACATGGTTAGAAATCACAGTATTTCAAACATAAACAACCATGTGAATATAGACATCAGACGGCAAAATCACTGGTCCTGAATTAGTTTATGTCTGTCTTGTAAAAGCTGCTTTTAATTGTTCAATTCCTTAAACCACTGTTATTGAGAACTGGTTTTAGTAGATCACTGTTGTAAACAAGTCCCTTAGAAGGCACATTCCTTTCATGACTGGAATTATGAGCTTTTGTTTTCACATGTGTTAATATGTGCATTACTCTTTATCTTTCTCTTTGTCCGTTTGTTTCCCAATGCGATGCACTGGGGCAGTGATGGGAGTCCCAGGTGTGGGGGCAACACTACTATCAGTTCTACTACTACTACCTCCTCCACTGCCACAACTACTACTTTTCTACTAATATGACTAATACTATCATAAATGACTGCCACTCCTATCACCCTCACCACTACTGTACATCTAAGTACTTGCACTGTTTAATGCCTTCACTATGAGCACAATAATGATAGACTCTAGGCACAGAGATGAGCTGTAGTGACCTACAGCTTTTGTAATATTTCCTTAAAAATGAAGTTTGTAAGATCCTAAAACCTTGGCATTGTTCTGACTGAATATCACAATATACCACTGAGTGAAGAAGTGTCTCTCCAGATTTGACTGTTCTGGACACAGACATGAAATCGTCATTAACTTCAATCTTACAAACTGCTTTTTTAAGTGTTTGCTGCAATTATGAGCATCAAGGGGAGTCGCACAGAGAATAGCAGTTATGCTTGTATTCCTTCTGTGGTGTGCATGTAGTGCATTAACTTCTGCTAATCTGTATGAAATTGATTGATCACTCGAGCTTGTCATTTGATTGATTTGATTTTCAGAAATGATGCACGATTGTCTTTTAACAAAATTGCATATCAGTCTATTAGCTACTGTAACATGCTTTTAAAATGTAACTTTTAAATGCTGTTGTTATCTGTTGTCTGGTCCCACAACTTGTGTGTATGGGTGTGCCGAACACTCTCTCGGTGACCCCTGCAGGAGGTGACTGTTTATTTTGTAAACAGCCTCTGACATTTGAGCGTGATGACATGCCTCTTGATTGTTGTGAAGCAGCATCAAACCACTTCCTGTTCCCGGAGAGACTGAAACACCCAGTGAGGGTGGGAGGGGGGTTTCCAGCTGTTAGTGCATCTGCCCCATTTACATCTTCCACTCTATTACCCCAGTCCTTGCCTTTTCTTTCGCTGTCCCACCTTGATGTCTTTCTCGTGCTGTCCCAATCTGCCAGGCCTTCACCTCCCACTTGACACACAGGGACTTTTGCATAACTGGGGTTATGAATATTACATGGAGTGGGACATTAAAAGAGGCTTCTCTAGACGGGGAGGTTTCCACCAGGAAAGGGAGAAAAGAGAATGTAACGCACATGAGCAGGAGGCTCAGGCAGAATGCTTCTTCAACAAATGCCCTGTTTACATTGAGATCGACAGTATAGCATAGTATTTTGTAAAGTGGCTGGCTCCCATTGCTTTGAGTAAACCGGGTGCATGTATCTATGATCATGTTGGTTTCTCTGCAGATGGGCCTTGTGTAACGTTTCTTCACTTGTGTTTAGGTCACTTGTCAGTGCTTCGCAAGATGGAAAGCTTATTATATGGGACAGCTACACAACGAACAAGGTATGATTATGACTGTCACTATTGTGCATAAGGTATGACAAACAAAGCTGTATTAAAAACCTTAACGGAGCATTTTGATTATAAATCCTGCACTGCTCTGAATCTGTTGCAATCAAAGACAAGGCACCATCATCCCAGTTGATTGAAACTAATTTATTGAATTCATCTTTTAAAATGTCTCCTCATTCTCTAAAGCAAGGACTATATTATGTTATGTAAAGAAATGCATTTAATTCTCTTTGTATTCAGATGCACGCCATCCCACTGCGCTCTTCCTGGGTGATGACCTGTGCGTACGCCCCCTCTGGGAACTATGTAGCCTGCGGTGGTCTGGACAACATCTGCTCTATATACAGCCTGAAGACCCGCGAGGGCAACGTGCGTGTGACCAGAGAGCTACCAGGACACACGGGTATGCGCAGCCATACAATACGAGGAGAAATAAGACTAAACAGACACTTTGTTCTGCTTTTAAGATGCTAGTAATGATATATCCATGATGGTAATTGTTTCCACTCGTCTCACTCTATGAACAACAGTTTCAATCTGAGCTTTTGTGTGTACTGGAGCAGTGGTTTATTATTCTTGCCTCATAGCGAGAAGGTCTGGGTTCAAATATTGACGGGATCCTTCTGTGTGGAGTTTGCATGATCTCCCTGTGTGTGGGTGGGTTTCCTCTGGGTACTCTGGTTCCTCCAACAGTCCAAAAACATGCATGTGATATTATTTGGGACCAAAAATTTCCCTTAAGTGTGAATGTGAGCGTGAAGTTGTCTGTCTCTTTGTGTTTGCCCTGTGATGGACTGTTGACCTGTCCAGGATGTTTCCTGCCCTCAGCTCGTCAGCTGAACTCGACTCCAGCGCCCCCCTGACCTTGCACAGGATAAAGCAGTATGGAAGATGGATGGATGGACTCTATTTTTTTTTTTTCCTACAGTCTAAAAACATTGTTGGCTCAATATTGCTCTTCTGTGTGTATATAAATTTGGACTTTCATGGCCTTGCAACCTTCTTCAGAATGTATCCTGCTTTTGCTAATTGTGAACTGCTGTAAATTATATAAAGTTGGAGAGATGCTCATGTTATTTTCCAGAGATTATTTACAGTTTCTGAGGCAATTGTCTGCATGAAAAGTGGATGCCTTATCTGATGTATAGCTACTGTGTATCTCCAGGTTATTTGTCCTGCTGTCGCTTCTTGGATGACAACCAGATACTAACCAGCTCTGGAGACACCACCTGGTGAGCGTTACTTAAACACTTGTGCACTGTGCATGACAAAAATATCCCTCTGTCTTTATAAGTTTTACTAGTTGCCTTATTTTGTTCTTACTTTTCTGTTTAGGATATATACAATATTAATAAATATCAGTTAATGAAATCATCATTTATAGGTAAATGAAATTGGGGGGGGGGAATATTCGAAAATTAGCACAATCAATGTCCAATGTGAATGTAAAGCAATAATTCAAGGATCACAGCTCTTTTTTTGACCACAACTGATTTCCTGCAGTGCATTGTGGGACATCGAGACGGGCCAGCAGGCCACCAGCTTCTCTGGTCACACAGGGGACGTGATGAGCTTGTCTCTCAGCCCAGACTTCAAGACGTTTGTGTCGGGAGCGTGCGACGCTACGTCCAAGCTGTGGGACATCCGCGATGGCATGTGCAGGCAATCATTCACTGGCCATGTGTCTGACATCAATGCTGTCACTGTGAGTATCAGACCTTCCGTCACAAACACACTGCAGAGAGGAAGAAACGTATGAAAGTTGAGCAATTGCAGAACTGCACTCTGATTGCAAGTCGGTTTCATAAAAGGATGAAAGCAACAATACATTTTATTAGAGAGCATGTACAGTTGCATTCCATTGGAGTAAATATTCCTTTACCAGTTGCACAGTGGGGGAAATTGCAGGTGTTGTGACAGCGGAGGAGAAAGGTAACGTCAAAGAAAGATATAGACTTAACAATATGTACATAATATAGGATAGTATATTTATACAATACAGAATAATGTATAATATAGTATGAGTAACCCTTGAAGAGAAGCTGTTTCAATTTTATTACCTCAATTCTTCCTCCACTCAAAGGATCGTCTTTGTTCATACCATTAAACTATGAACCCTCATTGGTCAGTCCAAAGAGGAGAATGTGTCTTTTCTTTTATTATCATGTCAAAACCTTGACTTTTGACAGGACAGTTAGTTTAGTCCATAATCCTTCGAGGTTCAGTGTACAAAAGAATGACGTTGAACTGTAAATCCATTATATTTGTATATTAAATTAATTCATTCTGTATTCAATGAATGATTGCTGAAATGTTAAGCATTTCTATATGTCAAACTACATTCTGACATGCTTAAGATAGTATGACTCATATTTCATTTTGAAAGGTTAAAAGGTGAAGTAATAAAGTTGATGTTTTTTAAGAGAAGTTCAAGAAGTATTCTTCTCAGAAGCACAACCTTTTCCCCTGGTCGAGTGATAAGATGTGACAACACTTGTCTTTATGGCTTCTTCTCATCAGTTTTTCCCCAATGGGAATGCCTTTGGTACCGGCTCTGATGACGCCACCTGCAGGCTCTTTGACCTGCGTGCTGACCAGGAGCTGATGATGTACAGCCACGACAACATCATCTGCGGCATAACTTCAGTTGCATTCTCCAAGAGCGGCCGCCTGCTCTTAGCGGGCTACGATGACTTCAACTGCAATGTGTGGGACACTCTTAAAGGCGAGCGTGCAGGTAAGTGACGTCTGAAGCCTGGGTGTTGGCTCTGTAGCTTCCAATGACTGAAGAAAGGAGGCTTGTTTGACCAGGAAGTCGAGTTTTAAATTATGGTCAGTGTTTTTAGACTGCTGAAGTGGCGAAAGCCCTTGTGAAGTGGAAAATACATTTTCTCAGTTCTCACCTTGTGTCTTTGCTTTAATTGTTCTCATGGGGCTTAGTCTGTGTGAAAGAGTAGTAAAACATGATTCGGGGAGTATTTTCACATCAAAGCCTCGCCTTTGCTCTTCTGTAAAACAAAGTCAAATGTCTGATGGCACATAGAAACTGTGTTCATGGGAATTGATGGAAGAATCAAATATCAATCCACCTCATTTCAGTTGATCTTTAAAAATGTGCTTTATTTCAAGTCATTGTTTTGTCTAACAAGTAGTAATTTTGATTTATTTCCATTTCCTTGGTGTGGAAACTGAGCTATTTGTAACTGACAATGTTTGGTTTCGACAAGTGATGCTGTCAGTGTTTATATAATATAAGTTTATATAATAATATATTTCTATATTTATATGAAGAGCGCTTCAGCTTATGTACATAATATTATGTTAAACTTTCTCATTTGCTTAATTTTGTTCATTTATTTTTCCAATCCTCACCCTACACATTACATATTGTGATATTTCTCTATGTGAGTACATGCTTGTATATTTGCAATGTAGCAGGCACGGAACTCAACCAAAAATTAGTTTTGCCAAGTTGATAGGAGATCTTATCGGGACTCATCCCGACTTCTCGACCACATCTTGTATTCTTTGACCTCCAGGTGTGCTCGCTGGCCACGACAACAGAGTCAGCTGTTTAGGAGTGACGCAGGACGGCATGGCTGTGGCCACTGGCTCTTGGGACAGTTTCCTCCGGATCTGGAATTAAGAACAAACCTTTTGCCTCCTCAATCACTGCCCACCAGTTTCCTCCCCGCAGCCCCACCTGACGTCTCCCAACTCATCCGCAGTGCTGGAACTTTGGGGTGAGCACGGTGTCTGCCAAAATCCTCTTCACTCACCATCGGATCACCCCTTTGCAAGTGACCTGTCCACCTGTGAAAACGTACCTACTGTTTTTATCTACACTTTTTTTCACCCAACACAGCAACAATAAGAGAAACCCCTTAAGTGAAGTTGGCCAATCAAGAGTTAAAAAAAAAAGAAAACAAATTTGTTTGAAAACTGAAGGATATAAAAAAGGGTGTTTGTTTGCCTTCATACAAATTATATGGGGAAATATAGAGAATCTGTCACTTACCACAAAACAAAATCAGCTTCAGAGTGTATTATGTAAATGTATATGTAAAGACAGTATATATGTATAGCATTATGTGTGTATTTATGCATCATATATGCATATATAATGTGTATGTACATAATTTGTAGTTTTGTTTTCTCTCACCTTTGAGGTTTTGTTTTTATAATTTGGGTGAAATGTCTTATTTCAAACTGACATATTCACATTGTTAGATAATGCAACATGATGCACTTTTTTTTTTAAATTATCCTTGATTAGAAGAGTGACAGTCAGATGGTCTCCTTTATTTTATATCCTTACTTTTTTTTTTTTTACATATCTTGGACTCGATTTAGTTGATTTTGTGCCCCTACAAAAACAAAATTAACATGCAAACCAGTGATATAATTTGGCCTCACTGAACATTTTGAACTTGTTTTGTCAGTGTATCCGTATTATGGACACTTGTCAGGGTGACCTGCACCTCTAGTGTTGTGCTTATGTGAATGACGGCTGTGAATTTTCTTTTTTTTAAATTTATTTTATCATAGATTTTATAATGTGACCATGAGTATTCCCCTCCATGGTTTAATGTTTTCAATTGAAACAGTCAGATTGCTGTGGGTGTGATTGGAAAGAAAGCACTTCACTATCGACGAGGTGGTTTTGTTTGTTTGTTTGTTTGAAACCTGGATTCTGTGTAAAGTCCAAAGTAGAAACTACAGAATCTTAGGCGAGGAAAGGAATTATTTGAGACATTGCCTTGGCTTCTACTCCAGTGGAGTTTTGTCTCAAATACTAAATGCACAAGCATGGAAGACGTCATTTATACCATGTAGATCAACTGCAGTGTGCTATGACCGATACTGGTTCTAAAGCCAGGCTATCAAGTCCCTGTCCCCCATGGCCTGAAGAGTCAAAACGTTGTTTAAAGTTGAGACGTCTCACTCTTTTAAGATGCCCTGAAAAGAGCTCAAGTCGAGATGCCTTTTCCACCAACAGGAGCCGTTCTCAACCTGCAACTTTGTAAACGGCATGAAAACTTTATGAACTGAAGGGAAATCTGTGTGACTGAACAGAGGTCGATGTCAGGAGAAGTGAGGATGGAGCAGAAGATGTCTTTCTAAGCTCAACAGGCTATTTTCATCTTTAGGTTTTTCTGAATCGAGGATCACAGAATCCTTTTTTTTTTCCCTCTTCCACAGGATGTGAATTTAGTGACATAGAACTGAAATCTAGTGAGCCACTCCAAAATCACACCAATGCCACCATTCGCCTGTTTGGGGGGGGTGAAAACAAGACTTTTTAAAAGTTTCACACTCTGCATTGTTTGTTCACTTAAAAAAAAAAATGTTATGAACTGATAAGTGTTGCTCGTGAAAAAAAAATACTGTGTGGACTGAAATGTACACTTAAAGAGTGGTAAGCACTCACAAACTGTAGTACCAATGTAAACCATGGAGCACATGTGACTTTTGCTTCTTAAAGGACTTAGAAACGCACATAACTGTGTGACTTGGACCTATTCATCAGCTGTCTCAGGTGTCTCTCGAAATATGAACATTTGACCCACATAGGTTGGACAAAGTGAGGGTCTGTACACTAGTGAGACGTGGCACTATTGTGTCTCCACCCTGCCTTCGAATGCCGTCATACTAGCAGGTAATAAGAGCATTGACTACAGTCATGTTTTCCTCTTCATAGTCCTCTTTTTACACATCCGTAGGTGAGATTCCTCCTTTTTATTGCTTTCCCCAGTAGAAGCACATCCTGATACTAGTGAACACTAAAAAGCATGCTCACAGAAAACCACTGCTGTCACATGCAGCTCCCTACTGCTTATTAAAACAAGTATTTAACACCATTTCTTTTTTATACAGTTCTGCTTTCTACTAAAGTTTGTAGTACTTTATTAAGGTGCAGTCAGATATAAATGAGACCCCTCTTTGGCATAACGTGATTCTAGGCAACCTTTTTTCCACATTTTAGCTTCTTCTTCTTGTACCAGGTTTGCATGAATCAGTCCATTTTGAGGGAGTGTTCACAGTAACCATTTAAATTTTAGCCTGAGAGTATTTCAAAGTTGCGTAGGGTATTTGATGTGTATCGTATACGAGTGTTGAAGAATGTGTGGGAGAGGGGTTGGCGGTCGGGCGTAATGTATGTGGATAACATATTGATTTTAAGTGTTACTGCCTCATATGTGCCAATGTTACTCACAGACCCTGAGCTGTGAAGTGAAAACGAGACTGTGTGATGACAAAAAAAAAAAAAAAACAACAACAAAACATTGACTCTTTTTACTCAAGTGCCAACCATCTCCATCGAGTAAAAGCCAGTGTCTGATTGTGAAGCTTATTTGTTCTCTGCTCAAACAGGTCAACAGCCGTTACGTCACTATGAGCTTCTGTTATCCCAAAGTGTTATTAAGCTGACAGTCCTCATTAGTTTCAAGTTTCTATTTTTGTCAGTGGTCATCAGATGGTCATGCTTCCTCAGATGAAGATGGAAAAGTGACAGTATGTATTTAAGGGGCGAGCATGGCATTCTGGGAAACGCTTGCTTTGAGGCAGTCAGATGCGGGGAGAAATTAGGCTGTCTGTTAATTGAGGTAGAGCAACGACGGGGAAAACCATGAGCATGTTACATGTAGTTTGCTTTAAAGTTGTGCCAGAGTATGTTTTTTTTGCATATACCATAAAGTATTAGTGGTGGTTACCCAGCAGCTTGTCTCACGTTGCATCACACTGCATGTCTGCAGTCCCATGCAGGTTGCAGGGACTTTACTTTCAGCTGATCATCTGTAAAGCACTCGACAAAATCATTTCCGAACAGCTTTTTCTGTTCAGGTGGTAACTGTGTTATATAATGAGTGACTTTTTGACTAGCAATCTCACCTGAGTTCCATTTCTCACTTTCTTTCACAAAAGGTAATTTATGTAATAAAAAAAAAAAAAATCATTTTGAGATCAATTAATTTGTGTCAACCAAATTTTCATAACTTAGATGAAAAAAATCTTTCAACTAGTCTTTAGTGAAGTCCTCGGCTTGTTCTTTGACTAAAACTGTTTTATATCAGCTACTGTTTCTTTAAGAGCCTGCTTGATAAGCACCAACTCCCTGAAATGTTTTAATGTAGTCATACTTTATTAATCCAATTGGGGAATTTTCTTTTTCCACATTTACCCAACCTGAAAGGGACATTTTTGCCTTTTAAAACCAAACTGTTAAATAGTAAAGCCCCATTAAAATCTATCAAAAATAAGGTAAACTGAAAGAATAGCTCTCTTTAGTTTCCGCTTAAAACCGTTTAATACATAAAATAATCAATGATGCTTTTAATTGACCTGAGCTCCATACCGACCCCAAGTGGACTATTTGTTTATTTATTGTTTGGTGGGATCAAACATGATACAACATATGTGGGTTGCATAGTTGTACAGGCCCCTCTATCTTAAGTTTATAAAGATGCAGTATGCTTGGCCGGGGACATTTACCCTTCTATATGGATGATAGAAGTGAGTACAGAATATCAAAGTACAATTTAGGGATGAACGTTACGATAGTTTGAAAGGAGTACAAATATTTAGTGAGGAGAGTAATTTTAATGGAATTGATCCGGCCTACCAGAGATGTGCTCAATGGTGACCACTGTCTGAAGCTCAGTTTCACTTGAGTGAGCAAAGCAATCCACTTTATAGAGAGCTTTGTTTCCTTGTGACAGTAATGTCATGATAAAAGAATTGATTTCAAACAGTTTTAGAGTGAAATGTGCTATAATTTTGGGAGATTGCTTCTGTATTTACAAGGAATAGTTTGCTTCGGTTGCAAGTTTAGCTTATATCCTGAAAACTGGCTGAATTGAGTGGATAATGACAACAAAGCTGGGAGTGATGTAGTTGAATTTCACAAAAGAAATTCAGAGGTCGTCCACATAGAGTGAAACTTTCTACCATTCGCTACTGTGAAGTGCTTTTCCTCAAGCTTCCAGGGTTATGTGGAAAAGGAGGGCCCAGCGGACATCCTTGTTGAGTTCCTCTTTGAAGGCTTAAAGGTTGTGACACCTGGGAGTTTGTGAGAATTTAAGCAGAGGGAAATAAATCCAGCAGCCTCACCCATTTCTAAAGTTAGAACCAAAGCCCGATTTTTCTAGGACTTTGAAGAGATAACCATATTCCACACGATTGAAAGCTTTGTCGGCATCCAATGAGAGAACGCTCTGGAACGTTTCAAGGATATTAAAGAGGCGGCGTGTGCCGAAATAACAATGGTGATTCGTCACAAGTCCGGTTTGATTGTCTGATGTAACTGAGGGCAGATTGTTCTCTAGTCTGCAAGCCATAACCAGCTGAAATTTTAACATCTGCATATAGCGATCGTTTTTGTGTCCCTAAGTGTTTAAAACACACAGGACGGTGGCGGCCAGTGCCGTTTCCCCAAAACAAACTAGCATTCCTGCTACGTGGTGTGAGGCTTGTAGTTTAGTTTTAAGAAAACAAATGCTGTCTGATGATATCTCTGAAAAACCTTCATCACTGTCCCAAATCATTTTCATACATTGTTGTGAGCTGTGTGCGATCAAATGAAATAACACACCATAGTCCTTAACGGTTGAACGACGGGACTGTCTGTATCACTGACATTGACAGGCAACAGTTTCATCATTCTGTGTGTGTTTGCAGTTTTAGCTGCTGAAATCCGAAATGGTTACACTTCTATGTGCCAGTGCAGTAAACACATAGACCACGAAAAGGTGCTTGACTTGATTTCACATTGTTGTTATAATGACCTAAAATCTATTTTCCATTTTATTCATGAAACTACACCAGAGGTGACTTACAATAAAATACCGGTTCGAATCTAGCACACTTTCTTTTCTCTAAAAATCAAATGGGTGGTCCTAATGTTGAGGCATTCATTTTTAGCTCCCGGTGTTATGGCGAGTTTTGCAAAATGACTGAAAGGGTTTTACAACAAGAGAAACATGCTCAATGTGACATACATAATGAGAACATTTGTTCTGCAAAAAGAGTTTTTTCCAAACATGAAAAAAAAAAAATCAGGGTTGTGTTATATTCGGACCGAGCTGGTAATAAGTTAACTTCTAGCTTGTTTATTGTATTCAGCAGATTGTCCCTCTATCAAACCTTCATGAGCAGATGTGTGAGTGTCACACTGCTGTGATCAGGTCGTGGTGATTTATTCAAGCTGAAGATTTCCTTCTTTATGCGTTTTGTGAAATGTTTCTCGTGAACACACGGTGGAATAAGTCTCGTCTGTGACACCCATCACTTGAGTTGATAGCGTCGCGTCACCACCACAGCACCATCACAAAGTAATGCACTGCCTTTTGACTCTACAACCTACTATTGTGACATTTTTTGAAATCTGTTTTGATCCTGTTTTATTTATTGTTTTTTGTGCTTTAAGCCAGTGAAGACCAGGGACTTGGTGCCATGATAAACTCTTACAGTGCTATTGTGTGAAATTATAATCACTTGTTCTGGAATAACTTTTATAGTCTTTTTCACACCAAACTTTTTTTTTTTGTATTTGTACAGTGGCTGGGTGATACTGATATGTTGCCATGAGTTATTGTAACCAATAAAAACAAGCTTTTAACCAAGGACATATTCTGCCTGGTCATTTGTTATTGGGTGTATATTGATGTGTTTGTTACTTCTCAAAAATAAAAGTTTCAACCTCTATAATAGCCACACAGAGGGGAAATAGGTATTTGATACACTGCCAATTTTGAAAGTTTTTCCACTTATAATGAATATGGAGGTTGGTCATTTTTATCGGAGGAACACTTCAGTTGTGAGGGACAGAATTTAAAATGTTTTTCTTTAAATGTAATTTGTTGCATAAAAAGTATTTGATCACCTCCCAACAGACAGGAATTCTGGCTCACACACCTGTAAGTTTCAATTTAAGAAGCCCTCCTTTTCTCCACTTGTTACCTGGTATAAAAACCACCTATCCACATAATCAGAGTCCAAGCTTTCCACCATGGGCGAGGCCAGAGAACCGTCTGACATCAGGGACAACATTGCAGACCTGCACAAGGCTGGGCTTGACGACTGGATAATATCATGACAACATCTGTCAATCGCTCTTGGTCTGCAGCTCCATGAAAGACTGTCCCTGGTGTTTCTCGTGAGGGTATCAGACTAGAACTACATTGAAGGACCTGGTCAAAGACCTGAAGAGAGCCAGGACCACAACCTAAGATTACCTTTTGTAACTCACGACGCCACCGTGGATTAAAAATCCTGCAGCCCCCTCAAGGTCTCTGCTCAAGCCGGCACACATCTGAAGTCTGCCAATGATCATCTGGATGATCCAAAAGAAACATGGGAGAATGTCATGGGCTCAGATGAGAGCAAAGAGGAGCTTTTTCAAATGAACTCCAGTTGCTGTGTTTGGAGGAAGAAGGATGAGTACACACCCGAGAGCGCCATCCCAACCATGAAGCATGGGGGTGGAAACAGCCTACTTTGGGGGTGCTATGCTGCAAAAAGAGAGAGGACTGAACTGGGTCTTCTGGATAATGACCCAAAAACACAGAGCCAGGGCAGTTCAGGAGTGTCTCCGTGAAACTTTTCCAGATGCCTGTCCCGTTACTGGCCACTATGATCATTGCAAATACTGCATTTCGTATTTTAACAGCTACAACACATGGACAAATTGTAACTTTTTTTTTATAAAGATTTATGAGAATTATAAAAGCTAATATAATGAAAATGTAGAAATTAAAGTTTTCAAAGCATATTTACAACACTTCTTGAAAGATTTGCAATACATGGACAGAGTGTCACTGCAAGTTTATTACTGAATCATTAAGTCAACAAACAGAAAGAAAGAGGACAATTTTACAAAGTGCAGACTGGTGTGTTCTAATGCTTATAAATAAACAGGATACAAAATATATGAGGATTTGATCTATACAGTTTGGATTGTTAAAAAATAGATCACAAACCTACAGTTATTTAAACACATGCGTTCCCTTCCTACTCCGGAGATTTTAGGATTTATTTCATACAATTAGGAAGAAAAGTGCCTTGATGATTTTTCCTTTGATGCTTTTTAACATAAAGCAAATCATGTATCTGTACAGATTTTTTATCTTTTCATTTTACAAATGAAACAAATACGAGAGAAATATGATATCCAATACCATAACCTTAAAAACCTTAAAAAAAAACTGCATGTTGTTTTAACAGCCAATGAAGCAATCGGGACATGATCCGTCTTTTTCAGCCTCGTCATCCACACAGTAACTATGATGTAGTTCAGATTACAGTGGCATCACACTGAGGAATGAGTGACTCGATGACAGCCCAACGTTTGTGCCACGAAAAGGAGCGACATCACTGATGCGGCTGCAGGTACTGGTTTGTGAAGGCCTCCAACTCTCTCTCCAGCTCAGTGGCTTTATGCCTGCACAGGAAACAAATGGATCACATTTAGCCACAGTTCAAAAGTGCAAATGTCGGTGCAAACTTGAAACGGGTCCTGAGACCTGAGCAGGAAAATGTGTGACAGGGTATTTAACATGAAGTCGTGTACAAATGCGCGTCCAACATGAGACTACTAATACAAAAAGCTTTTGGTGAATTTAATTACATCTGAAAACGTCCACCAGTTCCAAAACGTGATACCATAATCCCATTGAAAAAAAATTTGTTTCTCCAATGTAAGCATGGGTGAGGGGACTTTCTTCATATGAAACAATAAAACCTAGTCACAAGTATAATAACAATTTACAGCTACTTGATATGTGGGGGAAAACATTTTTTATTGTAAATTTCATCATGAATTTGACTGTTCAAAGCATGATATTCAGAAGAAAATAAAAACAGAATTGTACCGATTCAAGACCCCAAACTAAAAACAAAAAAACTAAATAAAAGATGGAAGAATGATTGACTTGATTTTCTAATATACTATTTCTTCAAAATAAACTATTTCTTTGATCCCCACCCTCCACCTCCCATTTCTCTACAGTTCTCGTTTCCTCTGACGGACAAAAAAACCAAACAAACGAAGCTGACCTCAGGCTCTTGGAGTGACTCTGGACGGTCTCCAGCTGATCTATGTTGGCTGTCAGTTGACGAATCTCTCCCTCCAGCTCCTTTTGCGTCTGGTCCACCTGCTGACAGAGCCGAGCAAAGGTCGTCGCCATCTCCCTGGCAACGCAGAGAGCACAACGTTGCATTGCTTAGATATTTAGCCCTGCTTAAAGAGGAGGGCGGCGGAAAAGCATGGCTTTGTGTGTGCACGTGTTGCCTTTTTTTTTTTTTTTTTGCACGTCCTGGTCAACCTTGTATACATCATATATGTGTGTATATATGTTGCTAGAAGTGTTTGTTGACATGCACTGGGACATTTCAGGACTTACTGTTGGACCTGGTGGCTACAGTTGGCACTGGTGAAGCTGACGATGAGCTGCAGTTTCTCAGAAGCATAGTCCACAAACTGGCGCTTCAGAGCACGCTCCTTTGCCTTCGTGGTCCAGGTGAGTCTCTCGTAGAGGTACAACACGCCGTAGAGTGAAGCCGTCAAGGCGATCGACCTCCAGCCAACCGTTTTCCACACCTTGGAGAAGGATAATCAGGATGATTAATATTACCATAAGTGAGCTAACAGGCATATCTAGGATAACTTTTCAAACATGCATTTCGGGGTTCCTTATGAAAAAGTTCTCTGAAAAGTTAAGATTTACCGAGGCCACGCTTCTTTAGACACCCGCAGGTCCGGGATTTTACTCCCATCTAATTTTATTAACTTTCCAGTTCTTCTCTCAGATACATTGGTAAACTTTATATCATAAATCAACACTTTTGGCCAAGTACCATTTGATTCAGTTAAAACTCAGTGTGCGAGAAATGTGGAGACGTATCTCAGGCGAAATGTGGAAGCATATAATGAAAAGGATACATTCATCTTCAATAGGCATGAGACATTCCGTTATAAGATCTGTCCAAATTTAGATTGGACATGGGACAGGTGTAAAGACACTGCTGCCTCAGACCACATGTTGTGGTCCTGCACACCACTGACCCGGTTTTGCCAGTCCATTTTTTTGTCATCTTGGCAACTGTTTTACATCACACACTTCATTTTTCACTCGCACTACTTATAGCATGCCAAACGGGTGAAAGGTTTTATAAGGGTTTGTGTGTAGGGGATGGGAGAATGTTGAATGTTGCTGCTGTTACGTTTATATTTTGTGTTGTGTTTGAAACTGAAAATGAACCTTGGTTAAAAAAAGAAAAGAAAGAGATAACGTCTGATGTTTCCTGCGATATGAAACTAAAGGCTGAAATGCGGGTGTGAGAAAACAATTCAGTCCTTAAATAAAAATTTCGTTTCACAATTTTAAACATTTTGAAGGTAAAAATTCACTGAAACAAAGAGATTTGTTTTACATACAAAGAAATGCAAATCTCAACACAATCTTTCTACGAACGTCTATTCTGAACTGAAATCACCGTTGACGTACCACTCCACAAACGACGAGGACGCTCATTGACGTGCGAGATGTGAGGGATGCCACGTTGGTTGCCATGGCGAGCATCAGGTCTTCCTGGGTCATGAGGGCCGCCTCGCTGTTGGGTGGCGCCGCGATGGAGGGCGGTCCCGAGGAAGGCGTTCGCGCCAGGGGCAGCGCTGGTCTGGAGGTCTGTGTAATGATTAGCAGAATTTCTAAATATCTAGTATTCTTCGTTTTGCGATTCTAATCTGACAAGAATGCTTCATTTGTTATGAATTGCAGCCATGCACTGAAGTTAATGATTTAAAAAATAATAATGCATGCGGTTTATGAAGCGCTTTTCAGGACAGCTAAAGAAGCTTTACATTCCCCAAAAGATAGTGTGTTGTGCATCTGTATTCTAACACACTGAGGGAAACATAACATAACATAACATAGACCAGCAGAAGCTCCTGTGTCTCATCCAGTCCTGACTGATGACGTCAACCTCATCTTTGACATTGAATCATTAAAATATAAGTCACAGCTCTCCCTCACAGTCGTTGTTGGAATCTGGAACTTCTGGTCCACCAGCTTGAGAGCTCGCTGTGCGTTGACGGACCCCAAGAAGCGGTGGACCACCGCCGTCCAGCCCAAAGAAAAGCGAAACTCAATGTTTTCCTGGAAGTCGCTGCAAAGTATGGCACAATTCAGGTCGTAACTCAGGTCGAAGGTCCTGCTGGGTACGAGCATGTGGATTTGGCTCTGGGCAGTAGAAGGAAGTAGAGGCAGCATGCTCTCTGGAGAGGAACAGAACACAAGTAAACCATCATGGGAGCATTTGTGGTTCAATGTTTAAAGCTTCATAAACCATTACTCAAATGACAAACTTATCACAAATTTATACATTTCATTTGAATATGTGAGCCATTTCATTGAGGGAAAAAAAAAAAAAAAAACAGCCCACATTTACATAACAGCTCCTGGAGCCTTTTCTTCAGAGGGCACATTAACACCTTTTTCCAGCATGTCATTTATAGCTTTGATGTGAGCGAGACACAGTGATGGACTGGTAGCATAATGCAGCACGGAATGATGGCATTCAGTGAGGAGGGTAAATATATCTGTGCTCTGGGTGTTACAGACCTTTGCCCAAGAGCCCAACAGGTCCCGACTATGTTTAGTAACACTGAACGAGTGATCCAGAGAGGAGCAATGGGGGGACTGCCTGACTGACTGAGGCCATTTCTGAGAAATTGTTCATTTTTGAAGGTGGCAACAAAATATAAATGATTTTTAACACAACCTCATCTTTATTTTTAGAACTCAACCTTTACGCGCCCTACATAAGGATAATACTAGAAATGTAATTTAGAATCTATCACAGATTATCAGAATAAAACTATAACCCGCCCTTATATGTAATTATATTAAACTTTGATTTATCAATCCCTGAGCAAAGATTTATGAACAGTTTAATTGACTTGTTGCCCTTCCCCCCAAAAGCTGGATATGAAATAACTTCCCTTTTTTTTTTAAGATGTAATACACGGCCTCCTTCAAGGAGAAAGTACACAAATAACACCCCAGGACTTAATTGGTTTAGAGTTTAAGAATTGTGTCCATAGTGGTTGAGGCCAAAGGGTAACTTGTTTCCAGTAAGCCCAGAAACAACTGGAACCTCGATCATCAATATAGCCTGATAGTTTAGGATACAAGTTGTGTTCGATGTCACGTACCTATCATGTAACTCTGAGAGGACTGGACCGAGGCGTGGACCGCTTTGGAGCATCGGAAGGCCAGGTTCTTTCCCATGCCCTCCTCCACATGAGTCAGCAGCTCCTGCAAAAGACGACGCAGAGGTCAGACGGACAACATGAAAGTTTCCATCTGGTGTTTACGATGACCAAACTCTATTAATGCTTACATTTCTCATTAATGTTTCTGCAAGAAAGATTACACTGACTTATCAGCTCTGTCCAGCAATTAGTGAACCGGTGACCAATGCAGATGCTACTTTCATAATGCAGAATGAAAAATGGCAAAAACAAACAAAACGTTATAGATAAAAGAGACTGAGAGCTTAAAGAAGTTGAAGAAGCTTAATGCAAAATATACTTCACCAATGTCATCATCATAACGTCCAGTAAAATACAGAATTCTCTAATGAAAATAGCATTTAATTATTCCATAAATGCAACAGTTGCGAAGTCCTAAGTGACAACATCCAATGACCACAAAAAAATAACCCCCCCACTCTCTTGCACAAACTGCAGTGAATTTGACCAATGCTAACAATGTTTTTAAGTCAGTGCTTTGACTTACAGATTTGTAGATCTTGAGGACATGAGGCGAGGGGTGGAAGTCTGTGTGGAACTCATCCACAATTACATGGAGACGGCAAATCTCCTCCTCCATGGCGCTGGACACCTGAGTGTCACACAATCAAGGAGAAAAGTCACCATCAGCAGGTCAGGACTGAAGATGAAGCTTAATGCAAAGTTACCAAGTACAGCTGACCTGGTTCAATTTGCATTAAGATGCCTCCTACCTGGACAAAGAGGAATATGCATAGACATGGTATGCTGCAGGAACAACGTTTAGTATCGTCTAATTCAACAATCTAAGGGATTAAACCATTTTTTCAATTTCAAGCTTGATTTCATTTTTTTTTTTAAACTGCAGACTGTTGTGTCAGAGGTATTTCTATAGAAGATATTAGGTAAAAACTGCCTGAAAAGTTAAGCCTAAAACGATGATCTGAGTGTTTGAATAGCAAATAAATCTGCCACCACACTGACAACAGGACTTTGTCAAAAGAAAAGTCATCAAGGGCTTCTTCCTCACAAATATTTTCTAATTCTTGTGTTTCCTCCATGATGATAAATTGACCTGGAGTTACCTTGCTCTCCACCTCCTCACTAATAGCTTTGATCTTCTTCTTAATGTCATTGATCAGCAAGTTGAGCTGATTCTTCACAAACTCCAGCCGGTCCATCTGGTACTCTCGGTCCTCCAGAGCCGCCACCCTGGCAGGCCAGCCCAAAGGGAAACATTGTCAGACGAGCTAACAAGTAGTGCTAAAGCAGCAGGATATGCTAATGTAAAAAAAAAAAAGAAAGAAAAACAAAAGAGAGCTAAACGTCTAAGAAAAGGACACTTAAGGTGTTTATTTTCTGTTCATGTTTTACAGTTTACCTTCACAAAGCCCTTCACGACTTTGCCAAAAGAGGACAATACCAGTTGAGCATTGCCACTGTAATCACATTTTAATATTGTTCTCCACCAATACGCTCATGCGTCGACTCACGGAGGGGAGGAAGAATTGTGTGGCGGGAGATACTCACCTCTTCTCGGCCGCCTCGATGTTGATGGCGTCCATGATGCTCTTGACTTTTTCTGTGATCAGCTTGGCCCTGATAGTGTGCTGCTCAAACTTTGTTTTCACTGCTGACTGCGAGATACACTCCTGCGAGGCCATAACATACAAGTTACTGTGACAGTTGGAAGTGCTGCTGCTGCTGCTGGGCGGCGTGCGATGAGCTCGCACGCCGCCCAGGGACAAATCCGAGGAATAAGATAGAACACCTGCTGCTTTTTTAAACTCAAAAGAAGAAACAAAAGAAATGGAAACACAGGGATGAGAATGACAGCAGCAGAGTGTGTATCCTGAGTCCTGCAGCCCACGTTCTGTAAAGTCACAGTCTTGTGCTTGTAAAACAACAAAAATAAACATTTAAAAAAAACATATGAAGTGAATACAGACCATAGTGCAAATGAAAGAAATGATAGTAACATGTAAAAGAAGGACAGAAGTTATTTTTGGATGCACGTTTAAGGAATGAGACATTGCAGACTTTTTTTTTCCGAGTGAGAATTTAAGTGTCATAGACAATAATGTCGTATTTATATTGATGTTAACTACCTATTACTTATCATTAACAGTCTTCCAGTCTTACATGTTACTCTGTAATCAACGACAGGCCACAACTATCACCAATAATTTAGTTACTTTTTTTTTTTTTTAATCCTTTAAATATTCACACATTTGTTTCCAATATTAACTTTTATGCTTCATTGCATATTTTAAATACGGGTGAGTGAAATGTTATAAAAGCTTGACTGCTCATCTTTTTCAAAGCTTTTTTTGTTTACATGACAACGTTCAACTGGAAACACCATCACTTCTGCGTTTGCGTGTCAGGTCATCAGTTGGTGTTGTGTTTTACTGAAATACAGCCAACAACAACAGTATATGCAAGAACCTTTTAACTAGTTTTGTTTGCCGTATAGGCCCACTCAGTATCTGCTGTATGTAAGAAATGCGTCTCTGCATGTGACTCAGATGATGGTGTGGTAAACATACTCTTTAACGCAGTAAGCAATGTCCAATTTCAAAGAGTGAGCGACACTAACATTAATCAGGAATTCACCATTGTGATTGTTATCAATCTGTGAAGTGACTGAAGTAGTTGCAGTTCAACTTAAGAGTACATGTGCCATGGAAGTTGTGTTTTTTCCTGCTTTCAGAGGGATGGAGACTGGTGCATTTTGAAAATGTACTCTGGAAGCCATTTTCACTGACTCTCAATAAGGTCGTCCTTTAAACTATCAGTCAAAACTCCCTCTTCATTTATACTGCAGAATCTGAAAAGGTGGCTTTGTATTAAAAGTAGCTGTTAACAGCTGTGCTTGAAAAAAATATCTAACAAGTCAGGTTGTTCACTATTATTGTGTTACCAAACACAATTTTGTTATCAGTTTCTAAAAATATTTCAAGTAGTAGATATTGGTAAATTTGCTGTGCTATTTATAAAATGAAGGATTAAATCTTTAAAAGTGACGATACATTGCACGGAAGATATAAACAATCACATTCTTCAAATTAAAATCAAACCATATAAACAAAGACAATACAGAAAAAGAATATAGTTATATAAAAAAAACAGGACAAACTCATAGCTGAATGACAACAAAGGGATGCCCTCACCCAAGTGAATCTAGATTTCAGCAATGAAGACGCAGGATGATGAAAAGGCACAGTGATTGGTCTAGAAGGCCTCGAGGGAGACAGCTTGAAATTAAATAGTCAACAGTAGGATTTGAGCAGTTGACTGCTTCAGTTGGCTGTTAACGTGGAGAGGATATTGCCTTTGCGCTTTCTTAAATAAATGAAATTCCATTAAACATTGACGAATGTGCACAGAGCCTGTTAGGCAGCAGAGTCTCCAGTTTGTTTTTCTCAAAAGGCAAGCAGAGATGACTGAACAACAATCACAGCTCTGGTCCACCTCCTAATTACACAGTTAGTATTTGTATCAATCTCTGAATCAATGAGTAAACTACTTTGAATCATATAATAACGAATGTCTTTCTCTGCTGTGGTAACTAATTCCCATTGGCAGCAGTCGGATGGAGTCAGAGGAATTTGTTTACTTTATGGAATATATCAACTGCAGTGCTTATTGCCTGGTCCCGGACACAGACGTTACCCACATTTCTTTTTCTACTTCAAACTGGCTTTACCTCACGCTCTGAAACTGCCGGAGGGCTTTCTGTTGGGTAATCAGTATCAATAATCAGGATTTTGTTTCACGTATGCATCCTAAAATGTTTGCACATTGCTTGGCAATGCTCTAAACTCGCAGACACACCTCAAACCGCCTCTCAAAGCTCTGGAATTCCTTCAGTCTTTCCTGGAAGCCTTCGGCGAGAGCGCCACCTGATGGATGAGATGATTGAATAAGAACAACAAGGATAAGAACAAACCACCTCTAACATGAGGACAGTAGTGGCTCAGAGGTCACAGGAGCAGACATTGGATTGGAAACGCGCAGGTTCAAATTCCACAGTGGACAGGTTACTAATGAGGCTCCTTGAGCAAAACTCTTGACCTCCATCAGTTCTTTGAAGCAATGTATTGTGACAGCCCGCTGCCCCTAGTATGTATAGGGAGGAAGATACGCTTTCTTTATGGGTTTTAAAATATATATATACACACATTGTAATATGTCCTGCACCCTCACCTGTTTCAGGCATGCCCTGTAAACGCTGCATGCGGGAATTAAGGACCTCCTTTGCAGAAACAAAGAAAATGCGATTGGGTGCCTGCTCTCGATCGACAACTTTCAACTCCTCGACCAGAAAGTCCACACAACGGTCGGTGTGCTGCTTCCTCACCTGAGGAGGAAAAGAAAAAAAGAGTCACACATTTTAATTATGAACTTTTTCCTTGTCTATTTTCACATATCCAAGTTTACACTTAAAGAAAGGTTACAAGAAAGTTAATATATAAGAATTCCAACGGAAAAACAGCGACTTAATATTTCAAGAGTCAAAACAATCCACTCCGGTTTCTGCTCATCAAAACATTAGTGTTCAAAAGAATTGCAACGCATGTTAGACTTACATCCTCCATGTATTCTGGTTCGTTCGCGGAAGCATCCCAGCGATTGTTAAGGATGAAGATGTTTGGTTTTGACAGACGTTCGTTGACTTTGTGGAAAAAGTGTTTTTCCTAGAGGACGAATAACATGAGGATGAATAAACCAAGGATTGCACTGAACTCACAACACTGAATCATCCTTATTCTTTTCAAGAATTTTCTTTTCTACTCCCAACAATCATCAAAAAGTCACCAAAGCAGCCTGATGCCGTTTGACGCAAACGACCCAACATGCGCTATACATCCAAAGAATGGCTCTGCACACATCCACACAGGTTCCTCTACATTTATACTAATCACAATCCAAAACATTTTTGAAATAAATAACCCCAATGTACAAGAGTTTGAGTTTCTAACAGTTCATTTTGTAAATGCAGAACATACTTTGATTTTGAGTTAATAAATAATGGAACATATTTCACATCATTGTCAACATATGTGCATGAACACCTTTTATTTATTTTATTTTTTTTAATTGCAAATATAAAAGCATACCTTTTTGTTCAAAAATACCTCAGAGAGAAAAAGTGCTGTTTCTATTGTTTACCTCTCCCTTATTTACAAGACAAAACTATCAAACTGATCGTAGTCTTTGCACCATCCAACATCTTCCATTATCTACATAACGGCTGAGTTGATTTCCACTGAATAGTCCAGAGGGGAATGTAAGGCTGCTTTCCCTTTAAGAAGCTCAGTCGAGTTAAAGAGGTCTGTGACTGTGTCCAGTTTCACATCGCATGAATGCCTGAGCAGATTGAAAACAACGACGCTATTGCTACATTGAATCACATTGCAGCCACACTGCAATCAGTCACTTATGTGACCGACGTAACTCAAAATGTACTTTGCTTGATGTTGTGGAAAAATATTTCAAGTTAATACAAGTTGAGCTGTGACAATTCCTAGTAAGGAATTCCTTTTATTCAACACTCATTATCAATCGAGTATGGAAATATAACAGTAACATCTAACAATAGAATGCTCAGTTTCTCAGGGCTCACTACAGCAAGTCTAATATTAACTCGTGAGGCAGGCCACATAAAAAGGGAATATACATGAATCAGTCTACTGTACACACATGCACCAGACGTTTGGACACACCGTCTAATGTTTTTTTCTTTATTTTCTGACTGTTAACATAGATTTTCACTGAACGTATCAAAACTATAAACACATATGCACGGACATTGGTGTCAAAATTAGTGAAAGCCACCATCACCAGCCTGAAAAAGTACACTGCAAAATCAATTGAATAACGCTCAAACAAAAGTTTTATACCAGTAGAATTTCATTACCGTGTTCATGAGAGTGGATTCAGAGTTTGCCACCAGCACAAAGACGTCAGCATCCAGGCAAAACTTATCAATCCAGCTGTCCAGCTGTGACGTGACGTCTGTCCCGGGACTGTGGGCGCAGAGAGATGTCAACATGTCAAGTACATCATATCTACAAATATGCATGAAAAGATGTACGTCTTCACACTATGAGATGTTCATGTTGTCGAACTAGATATGATCAAAAAGGGTATAAAGAGGTTGATCAGACTGGATCTCCTCACCTGTCGACGAGGACCAAATCATCTCGCAGCAGCGCACATTTGGTTTTCGGCCAGAAGACACGGACAAGACAGCCAGCGTCCAGACTTTCGTCCATGTGAAGCGCATGAGCGAGCTGGTTAACAGTCTGAGAGAGATTGCGATCAAATACACTTTTGTTATAGATACCAACATAGAAACGGTACATGTATTGATTGAACTCAACTGAAAACGATGCTATATTACTGCTGAGCAGTGAACTTTTCGAATGTTATTTTATTCAACCTCCGAGGTGTCTGAGATCCTTTCAATCAAGGGTTCAATTACAGATTTGAATATTCAATACAATTTTTACAATATTTATTCTGTTTTCTTTTTAATGTGAAAATGAACAGGAAATGACAAATTTAATGATGTGACTTTCAACTTCAGAGGTGCACTTGGCAGTGACATACATTAAGGCCACGTTTACCAGTACCCGAATTTCCCCATCTACGTTAAAAAGAAAATCTTCAACACAGACCACATTTCCACCTGGTTCAGAGCTGCTATGAGCATGCCAAACCTGTGGGGGGCAGTGGAGTGAGAAGCATGAAGCTATGACAGCCAATCAGAATCCTAGAAAAATACCTGACCTCACAAATTCTGACAGAAATATGCGTCAACACCCTTTAGATGAAACCGGAGACACGTAGTCTATCCTATTACATTGTCATAATCACTATGTCAATGTCACACTCCTCCACAGGTGAGGTGGAGAAGAGAATGAAGTGTCAGACGGTAGGTTTTAGGAGATGAGACACTTTAGTAAACATCCTGCGTCATAAAAGACCTGCAATGGCTGTCGGTTCAGATGGCCCAGTTCATACATGTTGGATTTGATCACCCACCCATCTTCTACATCGCGGATCCTGTTCAGGGTCGCTGGAGCCAATCCCAGCTTACTATGGGCGAGGGCAGGATAGGATTTGATCACACTGCTAAAGATCATGCTAAAGCTCCAAGTACAATGAACACAAGCATATCAAAATGTTCTGTCAACAAAATGCAGAATAAACCTGTTCAACCTGTATCCTCAACCATTTAACCTGTTTGACACCAACCACAACAATAACTTTTAAACTCATTAAGCCACTTCACTGCCCTTCGATCACAGCTGGCCAAACAACTCAACTCACATCACTGAGCATAAGATTTCCCTACTTAAATTCAAAGCAAACGATGGTCTGATTCTGATTGTTTGTTTGTGTAAAACGTTGTGGTCAAAGGCAGTAGTGTGAAGTAGTTACCAGTATTCACATGCATGGTGAAGCTGCTCTTATAATAGAAATACTGCGCAGACACGCACTCAAGAAAAACTGTTACCTTAATACTTTTCTCCTCATCTGAGCCCTCAGTCTTGAGGTAGGCTTTGTCTTCATCGGTGCCCTCGACACTGAGGAAGCAGTTGGTGGTGTGGCCAATACCACTTGGCAGTACACGGTCCCTCAGCATGGCATTAACCACAGTACTTTTACCATTACTGGTCCTAGGAGGAGACCCGACAAACCCAGATGAGTTCGCAGCCAAACAGTTGTTACAACATAAAAAAAAAAATTTAACGACTTGTGATCATCACTAGTACAACATGTGTTTCTGTCATCTCCACTTTTTACTTGACGCAAATGAATGTTTTAGATGTTGAGGTCATTAAAATGTTTTAATTAATCCGGCAAAAAAAAAATAGACTCGGCTTGTGATAAGAGTCACTGAAGGTTCACATTTGATAACTACTAAGATAATAGAGGTGGAAAAGCCACCTCAGGCATCATTTCTACAAATGTTTTGTTTAATTTTTAACCAAATGTGTAAAATACATGTTTATATATTGATACACTTACCTGCCAAAAAAGGCTACTTTCATGTGCCTGCGTGCGAGTACCTCCTTAATGACAGCAAGCTTGCCAGCATAGGCCTGGATCTCCAGCTTCTGATCCTGACATGCAATGTTCTCCAAAGCTTTGTTTCCATTGATTTCTGACAAAGTAACACACAATGAAGAAAGTAAAAGCATTTGTCTTTTATTTTTCCCTCCACATTTTTGCACCTTTGTGAAAAAGGTTGACGTTTAGGTCACTAAACATTTTCTCAGTCTTTAAGTCATCAGACATTTAAAAACCTCACCAAAGCCAAACGGATACAAAACATTGAAAAAAAAATGGCTTTAGAAGTAATGAGTGAAATCTGTAATCACTCTTAAAATAATCAGGAAGATGGTACAGTTTCTTTTATCACAGATTTCTTCTAGCACCTGCTATGCAAGTAAATATTTGCATTTATGTGAAGGGGTTTGAATACATGTACGACAATAATTATGTTTCATGAATACACTGCATTGTTTACGAAAAACTGCTGAGACACTGGGTGGATTGCCAATGATTCTGTTGTTTACCTCATCTTTGTTTGGATATTGAATTATCTTGTTGGGGAGGGAACTCAGACCGACTATGGACAACAATCTTTTGAGCTTCTACATCTTGCTGATGTTATGTATATTTCTGTTTCCTAAAGCACAATGACAGGTTCTTATTTCCCCCCCCCCCCCCAAAAAAAGAATATAGTTCCCAGCACAAATCATTGAGGAGCGCCATTGTTTATTCCTGTTGTTTATGAGCTGACGAATAAACAAGGTCCACCTCACCTTCTACAAACTCCGAGGTCTCGTTCACGTAGTTGAGTAGTTGCTCGAACACGTCGCCGATCTTCTTCTTGGCCACGACAAAGTGCTTGAGGGGGGAAAACTCCCCCCGAGCGGAGTCCGACCGGCGGAGAGGAGGCGCTGCGGCCATGGTGCTCAATCTGCAGCCAGAGATACGGTCAAAAAGGGCAAACAAGCAGCTCGTATCAGTGGGATCGACTGTCGATAATGGTTCTGTTCAGAACAACATGCTGATAAACTGGAGTTAATCACAGTTTCCTCACAGAGCTGCTACAGGAGCGCTGACTCGAAAATAAAACACTTCTGATGAAGTAACCCAACTCTCAGTAAATAAGTCACTCCGCAAAACTTCGCGACACTCGATAACATGGAATATTATTGATGGATAATGTTGTGTAGAGGTCACGATCTTCTCTAGAGTTGTGAAGAAATGTTATAAAAGTAAATGTCCGATGGAACTCAGGCGGGCGCGTGCAGCTGTCAAGCTAACACGTTAAGCTAGCTAAAGATACAGACGAAACCGAAACTCTGGCATGAAAAATGAGGTGATTTTTACTCACCACAGTCTTGCTACAGCCACAGTCCTCTTCACATAACACAAACACAGCGGAACTGTGTAAACAGCACCGAAAAATCCCTCAAAAGCCGCGCTGAAAGATGACTGTCAGCACCGCTAACCTTGTGTTTGTAGCCGGAGGAGCCCCGGAGTCAAGTTGTCGTCACGGAGGACGGGACACTTCCGGTAAAATTTCAGAATTATACAGTGCAGCAACAAGCTGCGGCGGGTTCAAACTTGCGAGAGGTTTTACAGCGGAGCTCCAAGCGTACCCAGCCTACGAATGTTCGCGAATGTACATATGTTTCCAAAACATGTGACTAAATGATTGAGGTTCCTGTTAGAGTCAGTCTGAATACAGTCAGCTTGATACATGTTCCTGCACCATCAGGACAGGGGGCGGATTCATGCGAGGCAAAGGGGATGCAGGCTGCAGCCAATCAGGGCACGGCACCAGAAACACACACCTGGAAATTAAAACTGATAATATTGACTCATTCAATTAAAACAAACAAACAAAATAAAAACAAACAAACAAACAAATTGCAATGTAGTAGATATGTGTAAGTATGCGTGAACATGTGGTTTTCAGAACATTTACAACATCTTTGAATATTTTCAAAGGGAGATTAACCAAAGCTAAGAAGAAGTGGCGAAGGATTGATTTTGTACATGAAACCTAAAAAGGCAGCATCCCTGGATAATTATATTCACTATAGAATTAACCTTACAAACCAAAGATACCCTGATTTTCTTTCTGGAACAACTGTCAAACTGACACCTGTGGGTTTTTGACATGTGTAAACACTTACTGGATACTTGGCAAGGGTGAAAGTAACAGACTACAAACAGTACAGACATTACTGGAAAAAAAGAAAGTATTTATTCACAATTTGTACTCATACATAATCAACAGGAATATTATGTGATTTTTTTTTTTTTAAAGAGGGGACAAATATATGAGCAGGCAAATTAATTGATACTAGATTGTATCGCAGATGTTACCAACATGTGCGGCTAAAACATTGTTGGAACCACAAATATTATATGAACTTGAAACATATCCGTGTTGTTTTTACAAAGACACAAAGATTGTCATTCAGAGCAGCTGGTTGTGAATGGGACAAAGTGGAAAGGTAGTCTCTCTCTCTCTCACTTCTCTCTCTCTCTCTCTCTCTCTCTCTCTCTCTCTCTCTCTCTCTCTCTCTCTCTCTCTCTCTCTCTCTCTCTATCTCCCAGTGTGTGTGTGACCTGGGCAACTGTGGCAAACAGTGAAATACCTCCAACACGACCTGCAGCCCCTCATTTGGCTTTGAGATTCAACATCTGCTTGTCTTCACAGAAACTTGGGATCGCGCTCCTTCTGTGTTTCTTTTCTCACTGGATTTCTTATGGTTTTGTGCGGATTTATGATGGAGAATTAAAATGGTGAGGAAGAAAAAACTGCTGGTGTTCGAGTAAGTATTTCTGTGGTTATTCATTAAAGTACCTTTGTTTTGACTAATCTGTTTATGGCACAAATGAGTATATCATGAACCATTCCACAATTCAACTTAATACTGTTTCCATGTTAGTGGCAGCTCATCAACACTGATGGAGTTTTGGTTTAGTAAATAATAAATGGCCCCTTATTTTCACTGTGGCCTTGGCATCATACATTAATAATGACATGGGTATACTAATTGCTCTCCCAGGGATATATAAATTTCATTCAATTTGAATGAAATTTTAAAACATATAATCACATGATTCACATTATGATAAGACATTTTGTGGGATTAGAAATATTGAAAGTGATCCGACTTGACGAATATTTTTTTCCCCCTCCATGTGAATTAACCTGAGCTCAAACTATTTTTCTGTCAGCTTCCCTTTTGTGTCGATGCTATTGTGGCCGCAGAGGTGACACAAGAGCTCGTGTGTGTATTGTCTGTGTGAGCCTGTGTGTATTGTGTATGTGTGGATGACCTTTACATTTGTAGCATTCCATCTAGCAATCTCTTTCTCTGGGAATTTAACTGTTTTTTTTTTTGTTTAATTCATATTGTGGATAAAGTAATACATTTATTATTTTATTAAACTGGTCCTCGAATTGTCAGTGGTTTAAATTCTTTCATAAAAACATCCTTTCTTTTTTCTGTTTAGAATTTGTGGAAGCATGATGTGGGATGGATAAACAACAACAAAACTCTACTGTAAGTTACTGAAGTGCTGTTTGTAAGACTTTAATTATCATTTGTTCAAATGAGGCAGGAATAAAGGAGTGCGACAAAAAACAGGCAGTAGTAAACTGCTTTATAAAAGGCTATCTTAAATTGAAATGTTTGTTTTTTTTAATACTGCAAAAGTGGCTGACTTTGATTAACATTATTACTTTTTTAAATCTTGCATAAATCCGGCAACATTTTGAAATAATTTAATTTTTGAAGAGTAAATTAAGCATCCTCCAAGCAATTGCAGCCATTAATCAAATGTCTTTTGGCTAATGTATCAGAAACAAAATCCCAACCTCTTTTTGAAACGGAATACACAACTGTCTGTGTAGATGGCCTCTAATGACCCTGACCTTCCTGACCCCTCGGGTGACCCTCAGCCTGGTGACCTCATTGAGATCTTCAGACCTGCTTATCAGCACTGGGCCCTTTACCTGGGAGATGGTTACATCATCAATTTGACTCCTGTTGGTGAGTAACTGCCGTCAATCAAATGTTTCATTTAACTGACTTTAGCACAAGAGGTGTCATCTTTGTTAGACCATGTAATACCATATAATAGTGAAATAGGCTATGTGCAGTATATGTCATGTAAAGCACTTTGTAACTCTGTTTTTGAAATGTTTTATTTAATTTAAATGTATTTCATCATTATAATCAAGGCAAGATGTAAATGATGATTCTTCTTCCCCCATTCAAATACAGATTAAGGTTCATGGTTGGACCTGCAGATTTAACTTCTTTATCGAAGGTCATATATTAAGTCTTTCAGAAAATAAACCCCACTTATCTCAGTCATGGGTATCCTCATGAAATATTAATAACAGGCTTTGGGCCAAACTGTCACAGGGAAAATCTTGACAGCATCATTTTCAACCTGATATGCAGGACTTGGGAGTCAAACTGAGACACAGAACTAAAATAAGCTATAATATTGCTGTTTACCAAGTAAAAATGTAGACATTTTTTTTTTCAACATTGAAAAACTTCTTAAACTTGAGTCAACATAGTACAGGTGGAGATGCATAAAGACTTTCTGAGTCAGGATGCAGTGCTAACTGTTCGTTTGGGTTTGTAACTGAGAATTTTAATGCTGTGGTTTTCTTTGGTTCATTAGCAAAGTTACTCTACAATGCACACTGGGAAATTGTTCAGGAGGGGTGTGTGTGTGTGTGTGTGTGTGTGTGTGTGTGTGTGTGTGTGTGTGTGTGTGTGTGTGTGTGTGTGTGTGTGTGTGTGTGTGTGTGTATGTGTGTGTGTGTAATGCAGTTGGGTTGTTTTCTTAACAGCATAGAAAACACTTGGATTTCTTCTTAGCCAGCTTTAAAATGCAGGCTTTGCTATATGGTTACTATTTAAGATCCAGGATTCAAGCCAAATACTATATCATAGCTGTATAATAATGACTTTTCCGGCATCAGTTCCAGATCAAACATGAGTTGATCTTAAAAAGGAATGATATTAAAAAAGTTTGTTTTGCAAGGTATGTTTCTGCACTCAAATGAATAGAGTTTCACCCAATTTTTGTTTTGTTTTGTTTATTTGTTTTTTTATTTTAGCTTATTGTGATATTCAGGTATTCAAGGATTCTGTATTGTCATACAACAACACTGTACACTGACATGGTATACTATTCTAAAACTGGGCCTGTATACACAACAATCCTTCTCGATGAAAATAGCATCAAAATTCCACCACAGAAGTCAAAGGGCGTGGCCATGGCAGCCCCCCGGATATCGGATTAGAAAACCAGCGATCAGTAGTCTTGAAATGCTCAAACACACACTTTTGTGTTTTTGTTTAATGCTTCATTTGAACAATATAAACATTTTTGGCTTTTGTCTGTGATCAAGGTCCAAAATGTGTGTAGGTTTTTTGTTGTTTGTTTGTTTGTTTTAACTTCGCATTTGTTGTGTTCTTGTGAATCTATAACTACAAAAAGGTGAATTTCCTGATCCTTGGACTGGACCTCATCTCGTCCTCTTGTCCATTCCTATTAAAAGAAACACGGACGGCTGAAGCTCTCCTCTTTTCTCCCCAGATGAGAGCCCGGCGGCTGCCATGTCCAGCGTCAAGTCTGTTTTCAGCAGGAAAGCAGTGGTGCGCATGCAGCTGCTGAAGGAGGTGGTGGGAAGCGACTCCTACCGCGTCAACAACAAGTACGACCACAACCACACGCCCCTGCCCGTCTGTGAAATCATCCAGCGAGCACAAGTCCTCATTGGCCAGGAGGTGTCCTACGACCTGCTGGGGAGCAACTGCGAGCATTTCGTTACCCTCTTGCGCTATGGGGAGGGGGTGTCCGAGCAGGTCTCTATGTTTGCTTTGCTTCATTTTTCTGATGCCATTAGCTGCACAATGGCAGCCTTTAAATTGTCATGTCACAATAACTGAAGACTTTACTGTCATAACTTTACACTTTACAACAGAAACACAAATGTAAAGTTTTTATGAACACATATTGCGTACAGTAAGACAAATACAACATTCCAAAATAAATCAAAAATGTTATTTTTACTTGTCTTCATATCACATGCACTTTTGGCTTGAGTTTTGATTATGTTTTTTTTTTTTCAATGTTGTGTGATAAAATCTTATTAAGTATCTCTTGCTTGAGGGGCTTCAATCCATTTTAGTTTATCAAATCAAGACACAGATATTGTAAATACAGTCAAATACAACAATCTGCATGCATAAGGTTTGACTAGTTGGATTATTTGTGCAGATTTGACCACATGAATTCTGTTTCTCTGACCGCCGCTGTTCTTCTATGGTGACCTTCAGTCCACGCCTGTTTCCGTCCTTGTGTCCACAGGCTACCAGGGCCATTGGGGCCATCAGTTTGGTGACGGCAGCAGCCAGCGCCTTCTCTGTCCTGGGACTGATCAACACACGATCCAGAAACAGGCCTTTCTGACAGCTGTATTCTTCACTGAGGAGTGTTCCCCCCCCCCAACATTCATGCGGCTGTGATCAGTCAATTAATAAAACAAGTAATTAATGAATAGGTTTTAAAAAGACGGTGTCGTTTGTTCTTATAACTCTGTATACAACGCCGAAGACAGTGAGTCATGTCATTTGGGGATTTCCAGGACTGGACAACAACCTTCTTTGCCACGGTTTGGCATGGCCAGCTACATTTTGTGCTTCTTGTCCTTAACAGCAATGAGAGAGTCGTCATTTAGAAGACGTACAGCTGGGTCCATTGGTAACTGTACCCCTGTTAGTTCTGTCAGAGTTCTAATAACTGTCTCCCACAAACCAAAAGCTCCTGGACATTCCCATAGCGCATGTATGTGGTATGGATTTAGCGTAAAATGCCAGCGAACAGCAGGCTTATCGAGATGCAAAAATCTTCCTGAGGTACTTTGCATTTGCCACTCATGGTAGAATGTGGGGTGTAATCAATTTAAATATTTTTTGACACGTCATTCTCAGCTTTTGAGCGCAGGTAAATTTTTTGTAGGAATCCTGCACAATGATTAATAGAGGAGGTTTTTAGGTTTTTAGACCTTCGACAATGAAAGTTGGGTGACCAACAAAGTTGTTCAAGGTTATGTTTTCGACTGCATGTATTTATTTATTTTCAGTTTGTATAGGTGGTAGGTAAGTAGGTATGTCACAACACCTGTGACCATTTTAATTATAGTTTCACCGCCATTGCAATTCAATTGGTAAAGTTGCTCCTTTCATTAAGAACAACTACTTCGAGATTTATACCACATTGTATTCCTTGCACTCCTTTGGAGACATCATTCTTCCCCTGTCAAAAAAGAAACTAAGTAATTTTTACTCTGAGTACATTGTATCTGCTTTTATCTATTGATCGAAGTAACCGTACATGAGGAGAATAATTTAGTATTCTTTCCACCAGTCAGATCCTGAAAATCACCACTGCGCCATACCCTCCAGTCCAGCAGGGGGCAGTAAGTCAAACTCTACTCTAGGCAAGCGCCATTAAATCGAAGAAGAAGAGGAAGCATCAGCAGGAGCAGTAGAAGAAGAAAAAAGGCTGCACGTGTTGTTTTGGTGAACGTCTTCGGGCTTTAGGTTTCCCACTATAAAGTGGTTTAAATCCGCGTTTCAGTGTAATATAAAACCAGAGCGCCAATCATGGGGAAGAAACTCAAAACAGGAAAAACCAGGAAGGATAAATTCTACCACCTGGCCAAAGAAACGGGTAACGATCGCCGAGCTGTGGCCGCTCAGTTTAGCTCGCCTTCGTTGAACACCGGCACATTTCAGAGGAGATTGTCTTGTGTCACCAGTCTCACACTGTTTTCTTGTTCGGTATCTTTCAGGCTATCGCTCTCGATCCTCTTTCAAACTCATTCAGCTCAATCGTAAGTTCCAGTTTTTGCAGAAGGCCAGAGCTCTGGTCGACCTGTGCGCTGCTCCCGGCGGATGGTAAGCAGCCTGTTCACGCTCACACCAAATCAGACATCAGATCAACAACTACTGCGTAATGTTTTGGTATTACTGTTAAAACAATTTTAAAAACCAGAAAGTGCGGAATCTGGATTGTCATTCAGCATTTTATTATTTGTAGCAACAATACATTAATTTCGTCATATTTCTGAGTGGTGTCTAGAATATTAATGATGAGTCTTTACTTTTTCCTATATAAATATTAGCTGAAATGTGGTTGTTACCTGCTATAATCCTGATATCAGTTACTTTAGTTTTGACTTCAGAAAACAAAAGATTGGTATGGAAAAGGCTGGGGAAGTCAAAAATACACCATACAGTTCAAAACCGGCCCGCCTGGAGGTCCCTTCTTGATTATAGATTTGTTAGTTGCACTGTTTTGATAAAAGTAGTTAGAGTAACACAAGACTGTAATTAATAACTGTACTTAAGCACAATCAAGGTCATACTGGGCCATATGGCTTTTGAAGTTACATGACTGACACCTGTGCTGCAGACTGTCCTTACAAATATACAACCGTTTGTGTATCAGCCAGACAAGGAAAAATAAGCCTTTTTAATGGGATGTCTGTGGCAGGTTGAACTATTTTACCAGAAGTGAACCAGACAACACTCAAAAGTAATGCATTATTCATCTAGGACTAATCAGAAATGTGTTTAAAATGTTAGCTTATTCAAGATCACCATGAATGAAGCTAAACTCTTTATTTTGGGATTAAGCTTGATATACATATATATGTTGCACTTCTACGGTTCAAATGGAGTGATGGATTGTTTATTTTCTAGGCTGCAGGTGGCATCCAAGTTCATGCCTGTGTCTAGTCTTATCATTGGTGAGTCTACTGTCATACACACGTCAACATATCTTAAAATAAAGGTACTCATACCAAGTGTAAACATATTGTTAAAATCATTATTATTTTTCTCAGGTGTTGATCTTGTCCCCATTAAACCCATCCCCAATGTGGTGGCGCTGCAGGAAGACATCACTACTGACAAATGCAGACAGGTGAGGAAGTTGCTTTTCACAAATGTAGGATATCAAGCCTGCTGATATGCAAAGCACGGCGCAAGAGTACAGCATTTAAGCGAAGTTCACAAGTGTGTAGTGATGTTCAGCTGAATATTATCCGTCCATCCGCAGGCTCTCAAGAAAGAACTTCAAACCTGGAAAGTGGATGTCGTGCTAAATGATGGAGCACCGAATGTGGGAGCAAACTGGCAACATGATGCTTTCTCACAAGGTGAAGAAGAATTTGCAGGAAATTTGACACTGTTTTATTTACTGGATTTTCTCTTCGGCCTTCAGTTAACACTCTCTAATACACAAGCTTGTTTTTTTTACATACTTGGTATAGATGGTTTCCAAATGTTACTTGATTATTACTTAAAAAAGTAAGACTGCGTCATCGGATAAATTCTCTGAAAACGAATTTCTTCTTTCTTCTTGAAAACGGGCAATTCCTTTTCCCCCCCCTAAGTATTTCATGGCATTTTGTTTAGTGCCTGTTAATTTTTTTAATGTGCATTAACACTGTTCAAAACTAATGTGTACATTTCTCTTTTCTGCAGCTCATCTGACCCTCATGGCTCTGAAGTTAGCCTGTGAGTTTCTGAACAAAGGTGGAACTTTTGTCACCAAAGTTTTCCGCTCTAAAGACTACCAGCCACTGCTCTGGATCTTCCAGCAGTTCTTCAAGAAGGTGCAAGCGACCAAGCCACAGGCCTCCAGGAATGAGTCTGCTGAGATTTTTGTCATCTGTCAGGGTCAGTGACAAAAGTGAACTGTTACAATTGCTGATGGCTCCTTTATCACAATTGTTTATAGTTGATGTAAAAGAAATACTGTGATTTATATGAGCTTACTTTGCATAAAAAGTTCAAGATGTCCCCTATCACCCACACTTGTTGTGGAATTAATATGCACTCACATTAATCTACACTTACCCCTTCATTTATTGTTTATTGGTGATTTTTTGCCAAACTTGAAATGAAAATAGTTTTTTGTTGGTACTTACTAGGCAATGGTGGACAAACTATCGAGCAACTACAATGTTGAATTTGTGTCGTGTAGTATAGTGTTGCTAGGCATCATTGTAGAACAAGTGTACTGCAAGTATAGTAAAATAACAGTACAGTTTTAGCTCCAGCGACACACTAATAAATACTGAAGCATTTCAAACCGCATAAATTCCTATGAAGCTTACTTTTAAATACATTTCATATATTTTTATGTCCACTTCTAAATATTTTTTTTTTCTTTTTTTCCTTTCAGGATTTGTTGCCCCGGACAAAATTGACAGTAAATTCTTTGATCCAAAATATGCATTCAAAGAAGTGGATGTGCAGGCCAAAACTGTGAAGGAGCTGATTCCTGTCAAGAAGCCAAAGGCACGTTTTGTATTACTGATGTGATACGTCTCTCATGAACATGTTACTGTGTTTGCATCGAGGTGACCAGTCACGATTTGTCTTAGTTGCTTTTTTAGATTTTTGGCCAAACGATTCTTCTTGTGTTCCAGGCGGAGGGCTACACAGACGGCGATCTGACGCTTTACCACAGTTTTACAGTGACGACTTTTCTAAAGGCCGAAAACCCTGTCGATTTCCTTGCAAAAGCCAGCGCGGTGAGATTTCTCTGCAACTTTGTGATTTACTGTTTTTAAATGGAAGTTGTCTGATATTCAAGATGTCGTCGGCCTGATGTCTGGACATTACAGTCCACAGTAGTGTGTCGGACATTCCATTGGATAGATGTGACTGAGTAAGGGAAGAGAAAATTCCAGTGGTGTTTCTTGCTCTGTCCCTGGCGTTTAGATTACCTTCGATAATTCGGACCTGGAGTCTCACCCGGGTACCAGTGATGAAATAAAGGAGTGTTGTCGTGACATCAAAGTCCTGGGACGCAAGGAGCTGCGGTAATCCATCTATCACTTGACATGTTTAGCTACAAAAAAACCCAGAGTTTTTTCAAAAAAGATTTATATTACTCACGGAATGCACAAGATTTTGAAAAGTTTTCAGTTTTACAATTTGCAGTCTTTCATTTTCTTAGAAATTATACTATTTAGAGTCTTTATGTATGTACGTTTCCTCATTTTTTTAGGCTTCTGCTAAACTGGAGGACCAAGCTGAGGAGATACCTGTCTAAGAAATTGAAAGAGGAAGCCAAACAACTTGACCATGAAATCAAGTAAATTCCTTTCTTACGACAGTCCCAAAACTAAAATCATATCATAGAGTAACCCCTCCACACCCATCCACCCCCACTCTTTTTTTTTTTTTTTTTTAAGCTTATCTTCTGATGAAGAAGCAGGTGATTCAGAGGACGAATCGGATAAGAAAAGGAGGGAAAGGAATTCTGAAGATGAGGAGAAGGAAGAAGAGGAGGAAGTGGAGAAAAAACTGGCTGAACTGAAAGCTACCGAGATGGCCGAGCTCAAACGGTACAACAAACACATTTTACTTTGCTACTTCAGTTTCTACTTTGTATGGCTTTTGGCTACTTGTTCTTTGACAACAGTGTATTTCACTAACTGTTTTGCTTGAATTTTTACAGTCGGTTCAATGTGTATTGTATTTGGCAGAGTCTTTACATTTCCTGGCAATAGAGCCATTTGAAACCGTCATTTAAAGACCGTCTCTGTCATGTTTGTCCAGGAAGAAGAAGAAACTTCTTAAAGAGCAGAGGAAGCAGAGAGAGAGAGTAGAGCTGAAGATGGACCTGCCTGGGGTCTCAATCGCAAACACTGATGATGTAGCTTTATTCTCACTGTACACCGTCAAGAAACAAACGGTGAGGGCACGACGGACTTCACTGATACGGTGAAAGGGGAAACCCAAACTCCGTAACTATTGTTGGCCTTAATTGTTCTAATTAACAGAGAGATTCACGGTATGCAAGTAAGATGTTTCTTTTTCCTCGGCCCATCAGGTATTGACCGATTTATCCAAAGGAGACATGAAGATAGCGGACACTCTGGTAGACGAAGAGGATGACCTTCATATTTCGGATGAAGAGGATGATGAAGCAGATAAAATGTCCCTGGCCTCCGATTTAGACGAGGACGACATGGGCGAGGTGCAGCAGAGAGAAAAAGAACTGAGCAAAAAAGTACCAAAGAAAAAGTAAGTGATTCAGCCCAAAAAGACCTTTATCTGTGATGTTGGTGTGACTGGAGTGAAGATCTGTGACCCTTGAGTTGTCAGCTGTGCAAACAGACTTATGTCTCCATGTTTTTCTTTGAATATGAATATATAAAGAAACATAGAATGATCATTTGGTTATAAAATAACAACCATGTCTTCAGTATTGACACAAAATGTGATCTATCCTCACATATTATGTCTTTTTTTTTTTTTTTTTTTTTTAATCTGGAGATGATGGAAATTTTAAGTTTCTCTCATGAACGTAAAAATGTAAACATGATTCACAAGGGTCTTTCCGAATGGTTCCACGTGCTTGTTTGATATAAAATCATCTACTGCCTAATTCCCAACAGTGTAAACTTCAACCAGACAAGTTTCTTTTGGAGATTCAAAACTTTTCAGCATGAAGAAAGTCTATTGCTTTGAAACAATGTAAAAAAATTTTTTAAAAACCCAGGAAAGTGTCATGTTGCTTATTTATTACAACTTGTTTCCAGAGTCAAGTTTGCTGAGGCAGAGGAGGATGATGAAGGGCAGGACAGTGGCTTGCTGGTGGAACTTGAGGGAAAAGATGAGAAGAAGGAGCGAGAGACCAATCTGTGGTTCAGCAAGGTTTGTCTGAGTGTTTGAGTGCTGGTCTTCATATCGTCTATCCTGCTTCCATCTCGACATCCTCTCTTCTTCTTTGTGGTTTGTACCTCCTAATATGGTGACGCCTGCCATTCTGTCACCCTGCAGGGCATCTTTTCTGAGATTGACTTGGAAGGAGATGCAGAGAATGAGCTGAAACAGACTGAGTTGCTTCAGAGCAAAAAGTCAGGTGATTGCTCCTTTCCCTTTCACTCTCAAATGTTCATACAAAGTCTACTTTTCAAAATAATGTTTTTGAACTTAAAAGTCAGCAGAAGGAACTGCTTTACTTTATAAACGAGCCTTGTTTGAAATCCTGCAATGGGAAATTGTGAAAATAATAACACTTTCGGTGGCTTCTATGAAAAGGCAAAAAGAGAAAAGCTGAGGAGGAGACGGCAGAGAAGGAGCAGGAAAAAGCAGTTGTCCCATTAGAGGAAGAAAAGGCGGGACCGTCCCAGAAAGCTGCAGAAGAGAGTGACGGCGACTCTGATGACAGCAGCGACGATGAAAAGTAAACCCTCAACAGTTTCATTATATTTAATTATATATTACTATTCAAATGAAATTATATCAAAGTTTCGCCTTATTCAATCATCTACCACTGAAAGAAATGTTCTTTGTCATGCATATTGTACAGTTATCAGTCTATTTGCTTTTTAATTGAAATCATTGTTCAAATCGGTGCCTTAAATGAACATGAAAGGGTCATAAATCGATGTGTTCCTTTTTTCCAGAGAAATTACCAGAATGAAGACGTCCAAAGGAGCCGGTTTGGTATCAGGGGAGGCTGATAATGACGACTTCCAGGTTGTTCCAGTCGAAAGCACAAGTTAGTATGAGAAAAATGCATATTGCATGCAAACTTACTTTGAGCGTCCAGTCGTTGTGCCGCGATCTTATTGGCATCAAAGCTTAAATGTCAGAAACATTTCAACCGGCTGAATTTTATTCATGCGTTGAATTTGAGAGCTTGGTAGTGCTGCAGCCTTATGTGGTGTTTCACTGGATACACTTCAGGTAAAAAAGCAAGGATTCTGGATGCAGAAGGCTTGGCGTTGGGAACAATGATTGCAACCTCCAAGAAAAGAGCACGAGACCTGGTGGACAGTTCCTTTCACAGGTATGTGTATGACCCTGTGATGGGTGGCACAAAGACTAATGCTGCCTGCTCCTTTGCGCCACTGGGCTTATTGTAATCTCCTTAAACATCATATCAACAACAGTGTTGGTTGCATGTGAAGGACAAAGTGGAAGTGCGTACTTACACAGATGGCTGACTTTGCCCGCCTGCAGGTTTGCTAGCTCTGATGAGCCGTGGGAGGTGCCTGAATGGTTCCTTAACGATGAACGTAAAAACCGAAAGAAGCCAGTGCCTGTCACTAAAGAGATGGTGGAGGAATACAAACAAAAATGGAGGGAGATCGATGCTCGGCCCATCAAACGCGTTGCTGAGGCCAAGGCCAGAAAGAAGAGAAGGGTAAAGTGTGTGTGTGTGTGTGTGTGTGTGTGTGTGTGTGTGTGTGTGTGTGTGTGTGTGTGTGTGTGTGTGTGTGTGTGTGTGTGTGTGTGTGTGTGTGTGTGTGTGTGTGTGTGTGTGTGTGTGTGTGTGTGTGTGTGTGTGTGTGTGTGTGTGTGTGTGTGGGTGGGTGGGTGGGTGGGTGGGTATGGTGTTCTGTACCACAGCATGGGGCCACTGATGTCCTGCTATCAAACTAATGGTTGGACACACCATGTATCTCTTTAGATGCTTAAGAAGATGGAGCAAGCCAAGAAGAAAGCAGAGGCGGTTGTCAACACAGTGGACATTTCTGAGAGGGAGAAGATGGCCCAGCTCAAGAGGTATGTTGTTTAGAATTCAGGCTGCACATAAAAGATGAATCGGGCTCAAGAGACTAAATATTTTGGTTGTTCTTTTTCTATTCACTACAGCATTTACAAGAAAGCTGGCTTGGGTAAAGAAAAAAGAGAAGTCACTTATGTTGTGACCAAAAAGGGAGGCGGTAAGAAGGTAAGGCGGCCTGCTGGGGTCAAGGGCGTCTTCAAAGTCGTGGACGGCCGCATGAAGAAGGACCTGCGAGGGATGCAGAAGAAAGAGCAACGTGCTAATAAAGGCGGCAAGGGAAAAGGAAGACAATCTAAGGGTGGCAAAGGAGGAATGAAGGGTGGCAAAGGAGGAATGAAAGGTGGCAAAGGGCGAAAAGGAAAATAAATTTGAAAAACCTTTTCACAATCCTGCCTTACTGTCTAAATATTGACCTTCCTCGCCTTGTGTTGCAGACGAGGCTTTTATGGCTCTTGATGAACTGAGATGATTCAGTTTGAGCTCATTTTCTCGGGACAAAGATGACTTTGGTCGTTGACATAATCTCCCTGTTTTCAGCCACTTTGGCTGAAATTTAGCAAAATTGTGCCGAGTGTCTTTTTTTCAGAGGGTTTTCATGATGTTGATGTTTGGTTATGTTTCTGAAGACAGGAAATTCCCCTGTAGTTTTGCAAAAAGAGATAATTTACATTCAATCTATAAATGAAATTCAACTAAGGTCTTTGTTTCATCATGTAAATAACAAATATCTTTTCTTTTTAATAAATGCCTGGGAAACTAATTCATGTTTTGTGATTTGTTTAACAACTAAGGCGGGTCTGTATCAGTGGAATGAGATTGTATTAGTTAATTGATTGAATCCGCATCACCAATGGGATACCTGGTATTTCAGGTGAGAGACTTCAAATACTCTGCACTGGTAAAATTATTGTACTTGCATTGAGACACAGTTTGTAACCGTCAGCCTTTCTGATGACGCAGTGAGAACTATTTGAACCCGTGACCTCTTGAGCCAAGAGCATGAACCTCTACCATATAATACACAATATGACCACTTTTCTTTCTCACTGCTATATGTTTCTAGTATTTATGCTTCTTTGTATTGCGTCATTGCTACTTTTGTTTGCAAATTCATTTATTACACCAGAAAAACTTACTAAATATTAATTGTTAAAATATAATGTAAATGAAACTTTTCAGACAGAAGCAATCAGCTCTTAGACGTCTAAAATTTTCTAGATGGGTCATTTTATTTAATATTTTAAATAGGTTTTGAAATTAAGAAATTATACGAACTGTAAAAGTACATTTTAAACGGAAATACATTTCCGCCATCAGGCCATGTAAAACGCAAGTTCACAGTACACGGTTCATGATTGGCCAATTCATTGTTTTGCCTTTTGATTGGTTAAAATTCTGATAAGTAAACCAATCACAGTTGGAGGAGGGCGGGCCTTACTGGCGTAATGAACAATTAGGAAACGTGTGGTGAATCGGGTTTTCTTGCGTGAGTGGTGGTTTACGGAAGTAGAATTAGTGACTTTGTTTAGTTCAAAACAACTACTAAAATGTGTGGTCGTATCTTATATGTGCCGGAATATGTGAGTGTAGATGATTTCGTTAGTTTCGCACCGGAACCAGAAAGCGAATCGTGGGGTTCCTCCCGGACATTCACTTTCGCTGCACTTCAGTGTGGATTCGCTCGTTTCTCGAAAACGTCTGACATCTTCGGGTCCAGGATGCTGCTCATCCTCCTGACTTTTAGCCTCTTGCTGCCTGTCCTGGGTCAGCACGGGGCCGACGAGTGGCTGGACCCCTATGACATGGTCAACTACGACGCCAGTACAAAAACCATGAGGAAGCCCCCCCAGGCGAGTGTCATTGTTTACAATCTGTGGTTGGGCTGTAAACAAGTTGTAGTGACCCAGTGCACGTGTTCGATTGTGTGTTTTTTTTGTCACAGCCAGCAAACTATGACAATGTTGGCACCAAAAGAAGAGAGTACACGGATGACCCGGAGCACAAAGAGCTGCTGTCCTGCAGCAGACAAGTGGCGGAGCTCCAGAGACTGGTGAGCAACATGGTGCTGTTGACAAACTGGACCAAATAGATCAATCAAATAAAAAACATCGACATACAACTCATTTCAGTTCACTGCTACTTACAGCTCAGTTAGATTTTTACCAGTTTGATCGGAAGTGTTGAAATTACTTGTTTTTATGGTGAGGTGAAACCAAGTCTTATTATTTTTAAGGGTGAGAGCACTGGTTCTCGCAATCAGATGTTATAAATACTTAATCTTCACTAAATCTTTTGAAAGTTTACACATATGGTACTTGGACATTGGAAAATATGAAACCCCTTCATATTTACCTCATGCATTACTATCTGGTATACTAAATGTAGCCTGAGAGGACTGGATGATATCCTTGCAGCCTGGATATGGAACAACAGTTTCAACGACATGGGAATGCACGCAGTGTAAATAAACATTGCATTTTGACTGAGTTGTTCACTGCAGACAACAAAGTTTAATCATATTTCAGTTTTACCACTAATCAACATTAATGAGCTCCCCGCCCAATATTTAGGATTTTTCTTTTCAAATGCAAACTGGGTGGAAGTACTTTATGAAAAGTTTGTTATAATCCTATAATTATAGTTGTCCTGTTACTGTAAGTGGAATTTCAAGTCTCATGTTCATTGTTGTGAAGTACCTGAAAGAGTGTTCATCCAACAGCACACACAAAAACCTTTTTTCAAACAAATATGTTTACCATTCATAAAATAAACTATATGTTATTTTGAAATTGGTTTTATTGTTTCATCTGGGCATTTTCGTAAGGAATTAGAGAGTTAAGAAAGTTTTTTTTTTTTTTATTATTCTCTGTTGGGATTGGAAACTATACCTCTAACCCAAAAATAACTGAATGAAGAAATTTTGTGCAGCATTTTTTAGCATTTGAAATTAGCGTTTCAACTTTAATCTTTTTACACGCGTGACATGTTGAAATTAAAACATTTTACAGTTATGTGAGAAATGTGTGTGCTTTCAACGTGGTAATAATGGTTGACATGGAAATACAACTGTGGTCATATTGAGCTCATCAGAACTTTGAGTACCCCAAAATGATGACACAAATGTCTGCTCACGTTTAATGTGGGACCTTGAATGAGGACACATGAGAAGTTAATGTGTCCTTAAACACGAGGCTACTCTGCACTGCTGAATTTCTTTCAGAAAGATTTGATGTTCTTTTTGGAAAAGAGAATGAATTCAATCGTTCAGGTGTCACAGATATTGTTCTTTGTTTTCATTACAGGTTGAAGACCAAAAGAAGACCATCTCGCATTTCTCTCAGCAGTCGAGCTGCAATCCAGTATTCAAGAGATTCCTCAGCAGACTACTTAAAGAAGTAGAAAGAGTCGGTGTGGTGTGTGGTCATCCTATTATTTTGTTTGAATTATGGAACTCTCTGACTGAAAATGAAACCCAAGTTCATTAGAAATAATTGGGCCATAGTTGTTGTAGTTCACCAATAGTGTAGTGAATAGAGTAAATGTCATTATGAAGAAAAATGTGTGTGTGCTGTCCGTTTGTCTCTGCAGCCCAGTGAGTCCACTGATGTTTTGTATGACGCCAAAATCAAACTCTCCAAACAAGCCATAACGGAGATTGAGACTCTTCTGGAGGGCGAGGACCGCTGGAGAACAGGAGCTCTGGACCATGCCATCAGCCAAATCCTGGTTGACCTGAAGCTACATGACTACATCGCCTGGAAGTGGCGTTTTGAGGACACCTTTGGTGTGGAGCTCGACACCGTTCTAAAAGTACGGATAATTCCTTATATCAAGTCCATAATATACGTTTGTTGTGTTCTCTCAGGGGAAACGAACTCAGTGTTTGTATGTCATTCCACAGGCTAATTTGCATTAGTCTTTTACCTGTTTAACTGTATGTTTTTCCTTTGATGCAGATGGGACTGTGTGTGCTGATTATAGTGGCCATCATGTGCACTCAGATGTGGTCCACAGTCTCGTGGTTCGTGCAGTTCAGTCGACTGTTCGCGGTGTGCTTCTTCATCAGTATCATCTGGAACTGGTTCTATCTGTACAAGGTGAGAACAATCTCTTTCGCTTCGACCACCTTTTATGGTGTTTTTACACAGCTATGAACGTAAACACTCGTACTCTAGTGGTTCTTAGACCGTTGTGAAGAGGTGGTCTCAGAGCAGCGCCAGTTGACAAGGAAAAAATAAATATGAACTAAAATGTACTAAATATTAATATTTACATTTCCATAACTCTTGCCAAGAGTTATGGAAACGTAACGCTTTGCCAGATGGCGTGGCCTTTAGCACAGAACCGAAAAATGAAGTGTGGCCACAGACGAAACAAACTATAGAGGCTTGAACTTTAGTGTGCACCAACTGGGCCACCTGGTCTGTAGTAACAGATGGTGACAACATCTTTAGTTAAGCTGTCATTAAATTAGTACACAAGACTATGGTTGTTTTTATGTTAATGTATTTGAATTTCAATCTTTACATTTCTAGATTGCCTTTGCTGAGCACCAAAGCAAAATTGTGAAGATGGACAGTTTCAATGACAAATGCACCGGAGTGAAGAAAATTGACTGGAGTGACAGTTTGAAAGGTAAGAGCAAGAGAACGGTATCCACAAATGAAAAAAAAAATATATGGATGCAATTTTTAACTGCACACCAATAAGGTGAACAATCTGCAGAGAAATGGCCCTCTGTGTAATAAAGTGGTCCTGCTGGAGCCATGGTGGAGGTTTGTTGTTTTTTTATTAGTTGCCATTTAATATGGTGCTTTGAGGTGTAGCAGTTCACAAGACATCTATCATGAATATCTGTAAGAATGAATGTTTAGTGATCACAGTCTGTGTGGCGGTGGCAAACATTGTGACTTGATTTGTGATTAAAAGGCATGTGGGCTTATTTTTTGACAAATTTGTGCTTTCTTCAGTTTAGTTTTTACAAATCATTATGAAAATTGCTGTTGTCTGCTCCTACCTACTTTTCATCCTGACAGTCAGTGAAAGGTACAACAAATATTCCATGTTGATCAAATGTTACTCCCATTTTGCGTTTAATTGCCTGTAGGATGCTTCACCAACTATTTAACCTCTTAATTTTGCTGCTGCTGATAATTTGTTTCTGTTCCCATTCAGAGTTGTTCAGAAGCACCTTAACTCTTCAGGATGACCCTTGCAAAATGTATTATGAAGTCCTTTATATCAACCCAATTCTGCTGGTTCCCCCAACCAAGGTAAGTCTCCGTGCTGCACTGAAAACTGATGCTCAGACTAATGTAGTGGATTCACTTGATGGATTACAAGGTTTGCGGGCCGGCCATCCATCTTTATCTGACAGGTCATCAATCCATCACAGGGCAGAGACAGACAGCAACACACACATTCCCTATAACATATAGTGGCAGTATAGAGGCACAAATTAACCTTGAATGTTTTGTTTTTGGAGGAGGAGGAAATTGGAGTATCTGGAGAAAACCCAGGCATGCACAGAGAGAACATGTAGACTTTACTCACAAACCCCCCCCAAGTTCAAAATTGCACTCGGAAAATTCTAGCTCTGGTAAAAAATTGAAATCCTAACCACTTCATCTCTGTGCCACCCAGTTAATTTGATTAATTGAAACGTGTATTGAAATGTAAAATCATCATTCAACAGAGCTAAGAAACCTGTAATGTGGAAAAAAAGGGACATCAATGGACACAAGAGTTAAGATTTTTGTGGTGACTTTATTTTCTCCAAGCTTTATACCAAGTGTCTGAACATGCTTCTGTTTTTAGGCGATGTCCGTTACCATAACAACCTTCATCACTGAGCCGATGAAGCACTTTGGCCAGGGCATCAGTGAGTTTCTGCGAGCGCTCCTCAAAGATCTGCCCATCACCCTGCAGATTCCCGTCCTTATCACCATCATTTTGTCCATTGTGGTAAAGACCTCAACTGACCATCACAATTATCTTTTTTTTTTTTTTTTTTAAACTGGGGGGCAGCGGTTCTCTGTACTGGTGTGAGTTTTTTGGTCTTTCCCCACAGGTGTGCATGTATGGAAGTGTGCAGTCGGCCTTCCAGTATGGCATCATGGCACCGCTGCGCCGTCCTCGAAGGGATCCTCCTCCTCCAGAGCTGGATCAGCCACGGCCTCGTCCTCCGAGGATCGAGGACCAAAACCAGTTTGCAATAGGAGACGTACCTCCTATAGCAGGAGAACCTCCGCCACAGCCTGCCCCAGGGTACGGAGCTGCCAATGCCAGATCACACAGGAACCAAGTGCATCAGAGGAGGCCAAACAAGGAGCCGCCCAACGTTCCTGTGAAGACGCTACGACCCGCTGACCCTCAGCTCAGTGAGGATGAGATGGACGCTGTTCATCGTGAGGAGAATCCAGAGGTGGAGCAGAATCTCCACAGTGCGTCAGATACTGAAAACCAGCAGGAGGCTTCAGAGGTAGTTGAAGGACCCACAGTTGGAAACGTTGCTGAAAATGCAACTCGGACACAAACTCAACCTGATGAGTCAGAGTCATCCATGTCAAAGGAACTAACATTCAAAGAAAATGAGAAACTTTCTAAAGCTGTACAGAGAAGAGACGGCGCAGGGGGCAGATCACAGCCAGCAAAGAAACTGCCTGTTGATGTTCAGGTAAGCTTCTTTTATACTTCTTCAAACTACTTTACTCACTCCTGTTACACATCTCGACTATAATTGGGCAAGGTAAGGCTTTAGCACTTAAACACATTCATTATTTTACTGCTCGGATCCGGCAGATAGATTGATGAGCTGTAAGATTGATATTTTTTAATTCTAAAGTTCCTGGATACAATTGAAGCCTCGGGGTCACTTAGAGAGGAAGAGGTTTGTGATCGTATTTAACAACACAGATCTTCCTGGTTTGGGTCTGAGGGGCTTTATGTTTGCAGTCTCCATGTTCTTCATGTAATGCTTTTTTTCTCTCCCTGTTCTCTGGTGTCATCACACAGCAATTCCAAAAAGTTCTATTCTATTCTATTCTATTCTATTCTATTATTGAAAATGAAAAGCCTTTTTAGATTATGCAGAGTGAACTCAATATAAGCATTAGTTAAATGGTTTAAAGCTTAACTATGTGAAACATTTCAGTTGGAGTCAGTTTTTTGGTTTTTTTTGTTGAACAACTTCGGGCTAAAAGCTTTGGAACATTTGCTTTAAATGCTTTTCTAATAAATATGTGGTCACAGCGGAAACATGACCTATCTACAGTTGGTGTGCGTGTGAATGTTAATATTTTTTCTGACATATTTGTTCTTAAATCCCCTCAGGACCTGGGAAACAAGACGTCCTCCATCTCGGTGGTGCCTGTAGAGACTGTTGGAGTTCCTGTTCAGGAGACGAATTTGGCTTCAGCGGAGTAGACGACGTTTACATTGGTGAATTCAGCAATATTAGTGTCATCAGTACTTGACAATTATGGACTTTTTATGTGCGCCATGATGGTGACTGTTGTTTATGCACCAAACCAAAAGATTTACAGACATTATTTGAAAGTAATTGTTTTGATAATTTTTTTGATATGACCACATCCAACCAGTGCAGTTGGCTGAATGTGGCTCCTCTCAAGTAAATCTGTTTCAATAAGTTAACAAGGAGCTAATATTTTCAGTTATACACACAACAGCCAAAAATAAAAGCTGTATCAGGACATTTTTAAAACAAGACTCTTTTCCTTCTCCTAAGGTCTTTTAGTTTCTTTTTAATATGGATGGAGATCAATTTAAATTTATGGTATGAAATACTTAAGTGGTTATTAATTATGTGCAGAAAGGTCAAAAGGCTTATTGTGTTGATGCTAACGTCACACTATCGCTTGTTTTCTGTGAAGAATGGCCAATTCCCTACAGCTGCAGACACGCGCAACAGATATTTCTGCAGGATTTTTAAATAATCAACAAGCTTCACTTTTTATAAAGTTTTTTCACATACAGTATACATTAAACAATGTTGCTGTATAATGTTGCCTTTTATCTAAAGCTCGTGCATGCATGTGTTTCAAGGCGATAGAGGAAATGTAATCTAACTACTTTCCACCTCTGTTACGCAGCTGAAATTGAGCATCGACACTCATCAGTCTCGCGTCGATGTTGTTTTAGAAAGGGCAAAAAAACTTGTTTTAACAACTTATTTTTAGCAGATCCCACTTTCTTTATAAGCGAGAAACTTTTGTTAATGTCATTTTAAAAATCTGAGATTGTAATATGAATATTGTTTTGTGTTGCTCCCATGTGTGAACCAAGAAATCGCTTTTTCCAATAAAGAATAATTTAAAACCTAGTGTCTGTTTTTTTATGGAGGGTGATTTGTCTTGATCACCATTTGAAATTATTTAATTTATACTTTTACTAATATATGCAAAAAGGATCTTAGAATTAAAAAAGAATGCAGCTGAATTCCTGGTTACATAATTGAAGGTATAACAATTTTTGGGGGTGAAACCACAAAGTAGGACATTGCCCAAGTCAATACAACTGGAAATAAGAGCATCGACAACTCAGTTTTAACCTGAGAGAAATTAACAGACCATATTCATCAGGCTGTAATCTTTAGATGTTAAGGACTTGTTTTGACAACTTGTAAATTTGTTTCTATAAAACTGGGCTTGGAGTCAAAAATGTGTTCCTGACTTGTTAAGGTGTGAAGCTGATAATACATGTACATTTCCAAGTTTCCTTTGGCTCCAGGATTGATAAACTTCATTCTCAGTCTCGCTGCAGAAATCTTTCTACCATCCAGGATTTATTATCAAAGATACAGTTGAAAATTAACTAGGAAGGGGCCAGAGATTGATTAATTTAATAGACAAAAGCATAATTCCCACCACAAAATTTGACAGACCTGAGCCAAACCATTTGAAACCAGTGGTGGAGAGGCTGATCAGGTGCCCAAGTCAGTTTAAAAATTGAGGTGATCTCTTGAAGAGTTTGTCAACAACAAGTCTTTTAGAGCAGTGTTTTTCAACCTTTTTTGAGCGAAGGCACACTTTTTCCATTGGAAAAATCTCGAGGCACACCACCAACCGAAATATTTAACATTTTAAACCCTGTCGCGTATATTAACAATATAAAGTCATTCTCATCCATGCTTTATCAATAGGAATCAAATAAATACAGAAAAAAGTATTTCCCAATTTCTTTTTTTTATTTGTACTCCCTCAGTGTGAAACCTGGACCTGATGGATGAACACAGAGCTGATATCCTGGTTAGATTCTTCCTTTTCAAAACTTTTCGTCCAGTTTGGTTTGGTTTGTTAAACACACTTTTTATTTATTTGCCTGAATTTTAGTTTTTAACCTTGGTAACTTATAATTCACTTTTTTTTCTTTTCTTTTCTTTTTTTTTTTTTGGCAAACATTAAAGTTTAATATGGGCAGATTATGTTTAGATAAGATGGGAGAAGCACTTTTGTTCGGATTCTGTGCATGTGTTTGTGTGTGTGTGGGTTGTTTTGTTGTGTTGTTTTTCAATGTACAGTAACTCATTTTCAATATGATTGTGGAGCAAAATAGAACCAAGAAGCTGTATTTTTGTTGTGAAAATGTAAAGAAAAACATGGCAAAAAAAAAAAAAGTTTCTATAAATGTTTGGATCCAAATGGCAAACGGGTCTTCTGGTAGCAGAACAGCACCACACTTTGACAATTCTTGAATAATAATAATAAAGACAAGACTCGATCCGTAGACCATTCTTGAAAAAAAGGAATGAAAGTTAGTTTCGATTAAGGTGGCTAACGGAAGCCCCCGCCCCGCAGATTGGGCACCTGCACACAGCTCGCAGCTCGTGTCCTGATTGGCTGAGCTCGAGCTGCGCGTCCTGTTGGTAAACTCAGCCGGAGGGAGTCCTCAGGGCGCGTGCACACAGTGCGTCTCTCCGGTGTTGGTCGGACTCTCTCCACCAATATTATTATTATAACTTATTATGGAACTATTGGTTCGATATATGGACCGGAGCAACTCCGTTAGGTGGGTGTTATTTTAATTACTGTTCTTCTGAACTAAAAAGTGAAGTCATGTGTGTGTTAAGTTATTGGGTAAAATCAAGTGCTGGCCGCTGACACGAGCGCATTTAAACGCCATATGTTTCAAAACGGAGGATTTGTTATTCCAACAACATGACGACGATACGAGTTTGTGCAATTCCATGATATAGTCATGAATGGTTATCTTTGTTCACTTGTTGCTGTGAAAAGCTGGGAAGTAAAATGTAGTTTTGGCTGTTTTGAGAGTGTGTGGTTCACAAACTGTTGTGAAAATATTGAAAGTACACTCAGAGCTAACCTTGGACTTGAACCTAGGCTGCAGTCTGAATGCAGGCAGTGTATTCCAGTACATGGAGTTCTTCCTGTGTGGAAAGAGCAATTTGGTGCACATGACAAACACGATTGCTCATGAAATAACTGCCTTTACACTTTCACTTCTGCTTTTTAACCCGATCCTCACAACCCGAGGGTGGATGGAGGATCCTTTACCTTCCAGTTTTAAACCAGCTGCTGTTGATCGTCGCTCCTTTGTGTTGGTGTTTTCCTCGTTGCAGCTCTGCCATGACTCAAGAGACCGTCAAAGAGGAGAACCTGAGAGATGACCTGAAGTATTACTTTATGAGTCCCTGTGAGAAGTACAGAGCCCGCCGTCATCTGCCCTGGAAAATGGGAGTCCAGATTCTGAAAATCATTATGATCACCACACAAGTACGCGCAGCAGTTTTAAAGACAATTTATTACTCGCCTCGGATAAGATCAACCCTTCCTGGAACAGTAATATGACAGCGCAGTAAATGTATATGAATCTGTGGCAGCAAGCAAAGTCTGATGACACATGCTGACACACAAGGCTCTACATAACCAGCATTATTTTCCTCTTGCAGCTTCAGTAGGGAAAACAAAAAAGATATTTGCAAAATAAAGCTGAAAAACAATGTAATGATAAAATGAAATTGTATAAAAAGTAATACTCCATATTAAGGACTAGAAAAACAACCAACCACTGAACAATAGAGCTTGGAGAATGGATTTTGTATAAAAAGTCAACATAATCTAGGGATGATCATCAGTTTTAGAAAATAGATTGTTGTAAAAATGTGCTGATCGAAACTTATCTGCAAACAAACAGGAATTCATGCACTTCACTACTTGACTATGCACTGCAAGTATTTACATTCTACATCACCGCACTACTTTAACGCTGCCTTACTGTCTGTCGTTCACAGTTGGTCCTGTTTGGGCTCAACAACCAGCTGGTGGTTTCCTATAAGGAGGAGAACACCATGGCTCTCAAAAATCTATTTCTAAAGGACTACAGTGGGGTGGATGAGGACGACTACTGCATCGCAGTCTACACCCAACACGATGTCTACGACAGTCTGTTTTATGTCCTGGATCAGGCAAGTTTGCTCACCTGTGACTGTAATATTTTATACACATGGACCAGCTGAATGAAAATATACAGGATGTGATATTATTGCTTACATTTTGTTTTGCTGTCTGACCACATATAAACATTTGTTCAGGGTCTCCTCTGTGAAGATGTACATGTTCAATTGTTTTTAGAAATCTGCTTCAGCCGCAATGCAAATTGCTGTGGAAACCAGGGAAATGGGGCCCCTCTGGACATCTTCTGCTTGATAATTTTTTTGAGGCAGGACGGGATGGAACTGTTTTTCTCGGCATGGTGATTAAAGCGACTGCACAAAATATATATTCACTCCATGTATTTTAAGATCTAAATGATTGAAACCAGTCGCCTCACATGAAAGTCACGCTGCACTCAGTTTCCTAGCAAAGTCAGTGTGCTCTATTTGGTATGTTTATAATGATGTTTGATTTTATTTTGTCTGCATTAATTCTCCTTACCTTCATACAGCATTTCTTTGTTTTTGACTTGAATATCAAGTTGTAAATATTGAAGGTTTAATAACATTTCCACATTTCTCCATTGCTCTGTCATCTGGCCGTCTTTTGTTTCACACAATCCTTTGTTTTCATCACAAAATGTGCCGCGATTATAACTTTTGCTTGAATGTGCATGTAAAAGCAGTCGTCCAGGCTTCTTGTTTGGTTTTCTACCTGTCATTAGACTCCTGAAATTGAAATCGGTATCATGCAGATGACACGTTGACTTCATCTATCAATGAGTGTTAACGTGCATAAGAGTTCGTCCATAATAAGGCTGCAAAATGAACATATAACAAACAAACAAACATACTCCTGACATTCTTCATGAGATAGAATATATAATGGCCATTTCAATGATTCCCCGCAAATAATTTAAATGCCATTCATGTTTTGTCAATATTTGACTGGTTGCAATTACACTTTTTAAACAGAGAGCCATGGCCAACTGGACGTTCTGGTTTTTGGAATAACTTCCCTGAGGAGTTTAGACTGTCAGGCTCCTTATCTTACATATATTTACTTAAGTGTGTATTCTCAGGGTTCATGGTCTGATCTGTCCATTACTGTTTTGAAAGCACATTGAGACTTACTCCTTTGCCATTCACTTATTCCAGATTTTCACAGAAAGATATATATATCATAAAGAATATTTTTGCATGCGAGAGGAAAATGAAAGATGAATACAAACCACTCGATTGATGCAAATTGTAAAAGTTCTAGATGCTCTCGTTTGAAACAGGGTTGTTGTTATATTTCCACATCTAAAAAGATACACATTGTTGTACTTGTAATCGATTTTCAGCATCATTGCACTCTTGAGCCGGAGTGTGTTTTACCTGAGGCCTCTGATCTTTACAGTACAGCCAGCTGGGTGAGCTCTCTGTGGGTCCCATCGGTTACGCTGAGGATGCAGAGGGGAACCTGCTTCCTCTGATCATCTGTAAAGAATACTACAAGCGAGGCAGCCTGGCGCCTTCAGACGAGACCTATGACATTGACGCTCAGCTGGAGACGGGTAAGAGAGCACTCTTATGGGGTTTCTTTGAGTGAGGAACTTACAAGCGTTTAAAAAAGTATCTCAAGAGACTGAATACAGTAGAGGCAGCTATTTTGGACAGTTTGTTGTGAAAGAGATAAATGTATGCAGGACAAACCACGATAGAGCACAACAATCACATTAATCAGTGTGTAATTGTACAAGAAATGGAAATGGTGCCTCTCTATATTGCTGTGAAGAAGAAGTGTATTCACTTTATGTTATGTATCACAATGATGTCAAAACGCTCGAAAATGAGGAAGCAGCAGAGGTTTTGTCATTCTGTTTCTCGGTTTTCTTTCAGTTTGTATGACTCATGATCCAAGGACTGCCAACCAGTGGAAGACCAACAACTCCTCCTTCTTTGATCTGGACTTTTACAGGTGTACATCAGTATTAGTACTCTGTGGCTGCTCCTCATACATACAGTGACATTTCCTCTGCTGCCTGCAACCGCTGGTTTGAGTTTCTGGCCCTTTGTCTTTCTCAGGCTGGTTGACGTCAAAATTAATTTCCAGTTGAAGGGAATCAACCTCCAGACAGTGCGCACGCGGGAGTTACCTGACTGCTACTCCTTCTACGTTACGGTATGGCTTAACCATTCACTGGCTCCGACAACTAACTCACTGTCAAATTGATATTCTAATGAACACTTGGTCCTCTTTCAAATTGTTGCTCCAGATAACCTTTGACAACCAGTGTCACAGTGGAAAGGTGAAACTATTCTTGGACATTGATGCGCAGAGCAGTGCGTGTCATGCCTGGAAGATATCTGGGACAGGTAAAGTGTCATTCTCTGAACAAAAAGGGGGAATCTTTTTGATAAAACCAGCCAGATGAACAGAGGCTGTTGTTTCTTCATTTTATTAATGGTTCATTCACTGTAGCAACATCTCAGTGCTAATTAATCCCATAGTGGTGGTAAAAAAAACCGTCATAATTGGTTGTCTTCTTCTTCCTGGTGGAGACTGTTGGTGAGGCGTTTTCTTGCTGACTCAGTTATCAGCGTCAGTAAGGAGTGTGAGTGAGTTGTGGAAGAGATAAAGTTTCTCACACGCAGTTATAATGTTTTCTTTTTTTCAGCTCAAAAGAACACACACTATCTGCTGGTCTTTGATGCCTTTGTCATCCTGGTTTGCATCACATCCGCCGTGTTGTGCACACGTTCCATTGTACTGGCCGTCAGGCTGCTTCAGGTCAGATGTGCCCCATCTGCTCACACACGAATTTTGTTATCCTTTTGCAATTTTGATGCGGATTGCATGTAAAAGGTAGAAATATTGTTTTTCACATTTTTTGCTTAAAATGGGAACTCGGTTTTAACAAAATACAGTTTAGAATGGAAGCTTGTTTATTTTTCTCTGGTTCTCCTATGTCTTTTCTATTCCTTTTCAAGTCTCTGCCTTCTGTCCTGCGGCGTACTGAATTTATGTTGCTGTATTTTAAAGAGATTCTCCCGGTTCTCCCTTGAGAACTACAATCACAAGGTGTGTGAGGACGACCAGAATGAGTTTCTGAATGGCTGGTACGTGTTGGTCATCATCAGCGACCTTCTGGCCATAGTCGGATCCATACTAAAGATGGAAATACAAGCCAAGGTAAATTATTTCCTTCAAAATTTCCCCTTGGAGTCAAGGGTCATTATAGCACATGAAACAAACTAACGTTTTGACATTACATTTTTTTTATTACACTGGTTTTATTCACATTCAGAGTGTTTATTGGGAAGAAAATCTTCATAAAGAAAGTATTTTGTAAATTTACACTGTAAATAGTGTGTGTGTGTGTGTGTGTGTGTGTGGGGGGGGGCTATTAAGTCATGACTTTACCTTTCAAGGAAGTAATATTCTGTCTCTATATAACATTAAACCAAAGAGGGCGTCTGCTTTCTGTCAGCATCCTTCCCTGTCAAATCTGGTTGCCTAAAATATCCAAAGTGCAACTCGGCACTCACTGGAGTTTCACTGTGGCATTAGGTAACACACAGTAACATTATAAATATGTTAAGTACAGTCAAGTTTTATAATTTTTCTTTCTAAATTTCCAGGAACTTAGTGATTTTGTGATGTTAAAACAGCTGAACGTGACAGTCATTTGGTCAGTGTGGTTAATAATCTGTAGGGCGTTGCTCTGTTGCTTGTGTCGCGTTGGACTTTTAACCCTATTAAACCATTTCACATGGTTCATGACACTTTAGGGTTCAATCACAAGCCCAAGAGTCATAAAGTTTTTTTTTTTTTAATGATTTATTTTCAGGAATCGTGTACAGAAAAGTTCTAAACTCTGATTGAATAGAAATGCATCACAGGACATTATAGCTAACTCTCATTTGCAGACTCTGTTGGTACACAGTAGAAAATAATTAAAAAAAGAAACTGAAAAGATGTACATTACAGAATCCACTCACACAAAGCACTCTCATTCCTTTGTACTTAGCGTACAAATCTTGAAATGCATAAACTCCCATCCGGGAATTGCAGTAAGTTTAAATAAATGTTGTTGCTTATGGGTTTAGGTTATTAGAGTCCAGTTAAAGTTTCACAATAACGTTAATATTCCTGCGATATGTGACTTTATTCTCACCCATAGTCATCTGGGAACTTCTGAAGCAATATATAAGAATACTGCATTTCCACTATTTCCATTTCAGTGCTCTTATTTGCCCTTTTTCTCCCTTTTAGAGCCTCACAAGTTATGATGTGTGCAGTATCTTCCTGGGAACGTCTACGTTATTGGTGTGGGTTGGTGTGATCAGGTACCTGGGATACTTCCAGAAATACAACGTGAGTCTGAGGAGTTTCTTTCTTATAATTGTGCAGATCTCAATACATAAACCCAAGCTATATTGAAGGGCAGTACTTTCCATTTGAAGTCAAGCAAAGTTAATATTGCTCATACTGAAATGAAACTATTTAGAAAAATTTATTTATATCTAAGAAATGCCAAATATTGAAATTATTCTTCGTCTTTATAGTTTGGGAATGCCTTTTTGTTGCCTTCATTCACATGACACTATTCTATTTAATGATCTTCATATTCACGTTTATAGAAGATTATACAACTGTACTGTGCAGGACAGTGACAGGATGAAGAGGCAGCATTCTTGTGATTAAAAATGGACACCATCCCGATAATAAGTATGGCGACATATAGACTGTCTACATTTGAACACAAATCTTAATCCTAAAGAAGATTCATGCAATTTCTTTAATATTCTATTCTATCAATCTACAACTGCCCAAACTATGTATATAACCATATATTTCTAAGATGATTGAAGTATTGATAACTAAATTATTGCTTTACAGCTTTTGTGAAGGGAAAAGAGAAACTTCAAGTCACATTTAGGAGTGAGAAGTTAGAATTGTTCACTGCCTGTTAAATAATTTAAAATGAAATTCAAAAATAAATACAAATAAATGAATTGACGTATATTATTTACATTTTGTTCCCATCATGCCTCTGTTCACATCTGACTTTGTCCTCCTCGCACTGAAATATAATCATGCATCTTCCTTGCGATTGAACAGTTCCATCCTTCTTACATGTTTAGGTGCTGATTTTAACCATGAAAGCAGCCTTCCCGAAGGTCCTGCGTTTCTGCTGCTGTGCAGGCATGATCTACCTTGGCTATACCTTCTGTGGATGGATTGTACTTGGGCCGTACCATGAGAAGGTAATTTTCTGTCTGGTTCCAGCGAAGCGGAAACAGTTCATTAGGCGAAGTCAGTTTTCAGGAGTAGGAAAAAAAAAAAGATAACATTATCGTTATCATTCAAAGCATGATTTGAAGGGGCCTGTCAAGATACTCTGGGTTATTTTACATCAGGAACATACACAGAATTATACATTACCAGTACTTAAAATAAATAAACAGAGTTGGAAGAAGTAATTTTACAATTAAAGTCATTAAGCTTTTCTATGTGTTTTAATCGTGGTGACATGTGTTTGTGGTGTTGAAGGTCATTTCAGAGATTAGGAGTAGAGTATGTGAATGTTCTGGTGCTCGTAGTGTTGAGGTTCGATGATGGGACTCTTTGGAGTGATGAAGGTCAGAAGCAGACAAAAAGGTTGGTTTGGCTGTAAATGAGTCAGTGAGATAGATTGGAGACTGATCAAGAACAGCTTTGAATGTTAACAAGACTATTTATTCTAGATAGCGATTTACCAATAGCCAGTGCAGCTGATGAGGAGAAGGATTCAGTGGTTTTGCGTCGAGTTATGCTGCTGCATTCTGAATAAGTAGAAGCTGTCAAAGGAGTAGATTGTGATGATTGATGTTTTTGGTGAGGTCTGGGAGAAACGTAAAGAAACTATTGAGTCTCTACACTGACTCACACTGTTTATTCACACAAAACTTGCTGAGTCCACAACTATGAGGTTGAATAAAGGGAAGTACCAACTCAGACACATTTGAAATGACTGTCTTGTTAAGCACTCGCTTAAAACTCACTTTGACACAAAAGTTATTGATGATGGACATTGACACAAATAAATGTATGATTCTTGTGTATAAATTATACATCTGTCACAATTTGCTCATGAACATTCCATTTTTTTTTCTGGTTCGGCCATTGTCCTCTGCCATAACCAGTATTTCCATGTCTTAAACCTTATTTAAAATCCAACAACCTGCTTGTACATTTTATGTGGATCTTAGTAGAGTGATTCACATGCAAAAAAGAAAACTATTACTTAATAGTTTTCAAATAGTGTTATTTAATTTCCTGTAAAAAAAACAATCTCAATACAATTAAATAAGATTAATATGAAGACAAATATTTAAAGAAAATATCATCTAATGTAATTACCTCCATATGTCAACATTAGCTCTAGTAGTAAGGATATTGTTTATGGTATCTTTATGGGAGTTGACCAATAATAGAAGTCAACAAAAATGATTAAATGCATTATAAATCCAACTATCTGAGATTATTAGTTGGTAATCTAATGGTTTCATTTATCGTAACAGAAAACAAACTGCTCAGACCTCTCGTACTGGTTATTTGTAAACTGCTGTTTCAGCAGCTGTCTCAGTGATTTGAGTTGAGGAAACTGTAAAAAGAGGAAGACAAAATGCCACGGAGTTCTTCTTTTATGGGGATAAAGAACTTTTATGGTCGGTAATGTTTTACAGCCCTTAAACTGAAATATGAAGTGCATCAAGTGACCGCCAGAGGTCACTGTGTGTTTCTACACTGATTGTCTGACAACAGTGATTAGTCTCTCTCTCTCGCTCGCTCTCGCTCTCGCTCTCTCTCTCTCTCTCTCTCTCTCTCATATTTTTATATATAGAGGAGCAGACCTTTAAAAACTAGAATATAACCCAATACTCCATAAAAATTTGCAGTAGATGAAATTCTGTTCTGCCAGACTTCAGTAATAAGTGTGACCTAAATTAAGTGGTCAGAAAAAAATTGTTTTTGAACCGTGGGGTTTTATTTTTCTTCACTTTACATAATGGATATGTTCACATAAGGATTAAGCAGCATTTGATTCACCTCTTACCAGTATGAGGCGGTCAGCTTATCTGGGAGGGTCCTGAATCTTAAATGTCATCAGGGTAAATAGGACTGTGTTTAGCTGTCCGTGGCTGTTAAGATAAATTATTTACGGAAGTCCAAGGAGAAATTGGCGTCTAAACAAGTCAAAACTCAAGAGACAAATGTGAGATATACCGAGTGCAGCTGTCCCACATCTCGGGTCTCACTGACCGAGTTCAGATTTGTTGATCATGTTAACCTGAAGAGGAGTAACTGCTGTACATTTTTTGAAGTGTGCTTGTAAGGTCGGTGCACTCCATTGCCACATGTACTAACAGGGATATCTGTACAGGTGTTTCATCAAAGGCACTTAAGAGGGTTATTTTATAACTTAAAACACACTTTATGTCTTCTTCAAACTATATACAAAGTATTGCATTGCATTGCATGAATTTCCATCCTCAGTTGGAATATAGATAATAATCAGTGGAGGTGAAAATGAACTTCAGTTGAAGTCAAGCAGGTTTTAGTTTCTGAAGTTTGTCCAGTGCAGCAATCAGCTGAGACCTGGCGTGGATATTTACATTCTGGTGGCTGGGGGAGTCCCCTGCAGCGTGCTGTCAGCCCTTCTAGGATCCTCTGTGTATTTACTGAAAGAATAAACAGAGGATGTCATAGGACTTGCCTTTCCACACGTCTTCAAGTGCCGTGGCCTGAATCGGTAAGGTCACAAAGGGATGTTGTTCTCAGATACTATCAGATCCTGCTGAAGCAAAAGTTAAACGTTGGCTTGCAGACTCTCCCTTTCAGTGATTAGTCTCTTTGGCACCCCTGCCACCTTTTAAATACGTCACCGCTTTTAGCCATTTCGCTTGTGTCTGTCCTCTGGTCCATTTTCTAAAGAATCGTTCATCAATCACACTTTAGAGAAAAGAAAATGAAAGATTTGTTTGATCTCTTTACCTTTAAAACGTTTGACCTGGTTGACAAGTGACCACCCGAGGCACAGAGAGCAATTTTTGAACTGCCTGTGTTTGTATTGGCTTCGGTATCAGTTTTAGTAATCTTGATTTTCATATGTATAAATACAAGTGACCCAAGAGGGGGGGGGGGGGTGGTATGACTCACTTTCCTCTGTTACACTGCAGGATGTGACCTTATGCAATGACTCAGTGATAGTTACGTTTCTGAATAACTAATCAACAACCATACAACAACATTAATGCACCTTAGATAGTCCCTGTTTCTAACTTGGATGGAAATGTTAAAGGTTTTCTTGTACGTGTACAGATAGAAAAACAAACAACTTGATAAAATATAATTCAATTATTTTACAGACCAAATTAATTGTCTTGTTTACTCGTTTGTGCTGTGAAAAATATCTTTTGTTGTTTTTCTACCAGGCTAATTATTCTAGATTGAACTGTTTTTGGCCTTTTCCATTGTGCTCATATTCACTGTTCATTGTGTTGTTGTCTGTGCTCCAATTCTCCAGTTTGAGGGCCTGAGTCGCGTCGCAGAGTGCCTGTTCTCCCTGTTGAATGGCGACGACATGTTCACTACTTTCGCCCAGCTGAAAGACAAAAACACCTTGGTGTGGCTCTTCAGTCGGGCGTACCTTTACTCCTTCATCTCCCTCTTCATCTACATGGTGCTGTCACTCTTCATCGCTCTTATCACTGACTCTTACGAGACCATCAAGGTAAGTCTTGGTTCGCTGAATGAGTAACGTGCAAAATATTACTACACTTGGCAGAGTTTAGTAATGGAAGCTCAGAATTTTGAAATTGAGAAATCCTCCTGTCATTGACCAACTGTTCTCGCAAGACTTTTTGGTGCACAAAAGAAGCACTGATGGCATTTTTTTTTCCACCTTCATGACGTCTGAAATCGGTGCAGACACAACCTCACGTGAGAAGTGAAAATGTGTAACGGCACGCATGTTGGTCATTCTTTGTGTCGCTATAACTTAATGTGTAACGACTCACTTCTCCCTCAGCTCCAAGGTCTCACTCACTGTCAAGGTTTATTGCAACCAGAGGGAGCAGTGACTTTGAGTATACAGCAAAGTCTTAAGGACCCTTGATCAGGTGCCAAAATGTGTGACGGAGCACTATAGTGAGCTTCAGTAGCAGCTTCACACAACACTGTGACCCAGAACAAAACAGTAGGATACTGCAGGGTTTGTAGCCCACAGATCAGTAGGGCTCCGTTGAAACATAGTGAGAGCGACATTGTATTGGCACCAAGAGGAAACATACCTGCTGATACTGCAGTGATTTAGTGTTTTTAGAAGTGACTTGTTTTTGTTCACACTTGGTTGTAAGTGAAACATGGCAGGCAGGGTGTCAGGTCGCAGTCTACCTGCTAATATTGCTTTGCACTGAAAGTGAGAAAGTTGTGGTTGAAGATGTGCCATTTGTATTTAGGTAGTCCAACCAAAATGTAAATATTTAGCTACTTTGCTAAATTTAGGACCTTTTTAAGGGGTGTTTTTTATTTTATTTTTTTTGTTGCATGTTTTCTTTTTAGAATAAGGCGTTGTTCTCCATCCACTGTTCTATTAGTCTCTCAAATGTGATACAACAAAAGTTGCATTCTTTTCAAACTTTGTGTGAACTGTTTGAATTGTTTTTTTTTTGTTTGTTTGGTTTTTTTTAAACAGAACTACCAGAAGAATGGATTCCCATTGACAGATCTGCAGAAGTTTCTCAAAGACGATACGGACTTTCCTGTCACAGAGGAGTGCAGTCAGACGGACGTTCACATCAGAAGCCCTGTGATCTGCTGTTGTCAACGGTGAGAAGCTATTCAATCTAATGCAATTATGCTTTCAAAACGTGTCATTTTCAAGACCACGTGTGGGAGCGTCTCCCTGCAAACTTGAGATTGTGTTCTTTTGCTTGTTGTCTCTTGAAGCGCCCTTCATTGTGGCAATAATGTACCGGTAGTTATAAAATTGCCTTGTAGAAAGCGTTGCAATAAGTGGCAGAAACCACTCTGTAAGTAAGTGGGAAAATAAGAGAATTATAAAGACATCAGTATCTGCTGTGTAATCATTGTTGCGGTATTTATGGACCACAAATCATTTGAAAGCCTGGGTGATACCAGCAAAGCCTGGCTTTAAGATAAAGTGTTGTTCTTCAATATTCTATGCTGCCGTTGTGGCTCTCTATGCTCACGCAAATAATCAGTTGTTTGTAACAAACAAAAAGCTGCTGCTGGCCGTCTGAAACATTTCTTGGAGTCAATTAACATGCTTTCGCTTTGAAAGCACAAGCAGGTGTATAAAACTACTCTAACAACAATGACATATAGTGACATTACTTTAATTTAGATTACACGTACATTGTGCTCAGTGCAAGAAAAACTGAAGAAATTACAAAAACAAAAGTGTCCTGACATTTTTTTTCTTTCAGTCTCACAATCAGCCTAAACAATTGTACAATATAACACTACATAAATTGTAGTTTGAAAAAGTAGGACCCTGTCTACTCGGTACAGCCGGCACCATGTTGCTAAAGCAAAACGTATTTCTTTCTATACATCCTCATTCTCTGCTCATTCCTTTACTATGAGCCAATCTCTATCATCGGCAGGCAGCAGACTGGAGTTTCCTTTAGGCTGTGGTTTGGCTCTGTATTCTGTGGCCTGAGAGCAATGAAATTAGTGGTGAGAGCTATGCAGACACACCCAGTGATGGGCTGATTACAGAGAAACTGAGGCTGCACAGTGGGAAGAACCCCCCTCCCACCCCCAGTCACTGCTCACTGCTGTGTTGTCTCCCTCAAAACCCTTCAAGTCAAATTGAGCCTCAAAAGGAGTATCCTTGCTAATAGCTTCATATGTTTGTTTTAAGTTGCATGGTAAACTCAGGGTATGCTTATTGTTGTGGAATTCACATTTCAGCAGCTTACTGTTGTGTGTGTTTGATTTTGCTCAGTCAATTCACAATACACCTAATCTAATCAATTCATGTTTAATTTTCCATTACATCATTTTAATCCACCACATCCCATGTGAAACTGCAGTCGACAGAAGAATCTGTAGCAGTTGAACTGGTTGCAGTCTTTACTTCCTGTTTCTATGAAACAACAAGGTTTCTACAGCTCACAGAAAATAAAGGTTTCCCTTATGCATGGTTTCATACTTTTGGCTTTTGATTCTACATTCTTAAAGATAACTAATAGGCTTTGAACATAGATTGTCATGTATTTCTATTGTGAAAGCGTATTTAACATTTTAGCTAAACAATTTTTTCAAAATCAGTAAGTGAATTGGTCAAATGTGAGATCAAGTACTAACAGATCTTGGCTCATCGCTCTGCCAAACTTCATAGATAAGAGATTGCACCAAATGTAGCTTTTTCCACTATCTGCCATGCGTACTCTTTATGAAAAGATTTCTGAGACAATGTGAAATGTCACCCGTAGAATGATGTCAAAAAACCAAAGTCACTCTTCACAATACATCACTGCATTCTGAAATGCAACCTGAAACTTGGTTATGCAAGAAAAAAGTCCTACAACTGTACTTGCAGAATGGCTGCTGAGGTCATGTTTCCTGAAATAAGAGAGAATGTGTTTGCACGTTTTCTCTTCCTGAAAAGAAACTGAAGTGACCAATTATTATGCTGCCAGTGTTCTCCATAAAGTGTACAAAATCTAACCGCTTTCATGACATGCATTAGAGCCTTTGTATCGCTCACACACACACACACACACACACACACACACACACACACACACACACACACACACACACACACACACACACACACACACACACACACACACACACACACACACACACACACACACACACACACACACACACAGTGTGAATCAGCGCAATGTTTCTATGGACTGTAGATCTTATGTATCATGTGTTGTTGTTTATGTCTTATATTATTATATTAGTATTATCATTTGTTAAAATGGAGTAGTGGCGGTGTGGCGAGTTGCCGTCATGCCTCACAGTGAAAAGACTGATTCAGTGTGAAAGTTAAGTTTATATTTTACCTGTGCCTGCATGGCTATTCTCACTGTGCCTGATTGCCGCACCGTGATTTGGAGGGTATAGAACAGGCCTATTTAACTGGCGGCCCACAGGCATCAGACCGGCCCGCAGATCAGTTCTTTTTTTTTTTTTTTAATAAAAAAAAAGAAAGACATTTTAAATACATTACAGTCATTCCAATTTGCTTTTATAGAGAAAATAGAAAAGCCCAACATATCCACATGAGCAAGCAGGTGTGTTTGCGACTGTGGAAAGGAAAAACTCCCTCAACAGGGAGAAACTTTGGAGAAACCAGACTCAGAGGTGGCGGCATTCTGCGGACCGTTTGGGGTGAAAGGATAGAGGAGAGGAAAGGAAAGACAGAGAAAGACTTGGTGGGGAGATACATACAATACCCTTGTTAGTGCTCCATACATTTTTTTTTCTTTTTAATAATACAGTAATCACAGTGATTTAAATATTTTCCAACTGCCATGAGATTAAACCAGCCTGAGCAGCAACAGAGCAAAAACCAAAATAATCACAACAATTATAACAAAAGCAAAAACAAAAGGACATAAAACAAAGAAACAAAAAGAAAACAAAGGAAAAGAGAAAAACAGAATGAAACAACAAAAAACAAAATAAAAAGCTGTGGTATTAAGTCTGTTCGATAAACAGCTTTTGTTGCCAGATGCTCAATTTTCAGCTACTGTGTGACATGAAATCCATTCAGCTAATCTTTCAATTCTGATAATCTGTTTGCTCTCTTCTGTGGATTGCTTGAAAGACAGGGATTTGTATTACAAGTAGAGATGTCAGAATTTACAAAATTATACAGAAAGACATACATAATCTTTCAGATGTTTCAAATATGTGTTTATGGGGCTGTAACAGCCTTTGTTCCAAAACAAAAACAGTATGATGCGTATAAAGTCAGTGATTTGTACTTTTTTGCCATGTACCAGAATAAAACACTTTTGAATGTGGCAGAGCATTGTGTCAGGTTGAGATCAGGAATAATAGCTCAGGGAATTGTCCGGCCCCCGGGTCCTTAGCTTTCTGAAAATGTGGCCCTCCCAAAAATATAGTTGAATAGTCCTGGTATAGAACATTAATACATTTGAAATGAAATTGTACAGTAAAAGCTGTAATCTTTTTAGTATTACTGGTTGTTAAAGAAAAGGCCAAATATTGTACACAACAAGTTGTATTTTTCATTTTATTGCATTCAAAATAATGTGTAAAAAAAAAAAACCCGAGAAGGCTTAGCATTAATAGCTGTGATTTATATCCGTAATGGTTGACATTATAAAACGGCAAATCATAGGCTGCTGAAATAAGTGACCCGTTTGTTTATTTTTCAAAATTTGCCCATCTTTTCTAGAAATTGGGTCAGTTTTGTTAATTTAAAGTAAGTCTGTGATTGTTTACTGTGAAGATAAATGCTGCTTTGTAAACACAGTCCAGACTTGGTTTCTGTATCCATCAACGTCGTCTCACTTCAAAGGCATGACATTTTCCTGTGTGCAAAAAGATGTTATTTGCCCCAGAAAGACAACTACTGTAGTCATTTGTATAGATTTACGCATGATTTGTCACCAAACCGTTACCAGATTTGCTTGGAGAGCTTCGAATGTTTCCAAGCAATATGAAATAATTTGCTGTCATGTACCCTCTGAAGATCTTAATTCATTGGCTGTGAAAAATAAAATCCTTGGCTGAAACAAGGATGGCAGGAGAGTCTTGAAAGCAGGAACAAATTGTTTGCAGACATTAACACTGTCTGTGCTTTCCTCTGCACGTTGGCACGCTGTATTCCGTCATTGAGCTGTCCAGGATTTCCTGCTGTGGAAGAAAAGTGTTTGAGGAAGTGTTGTTTCAGTTACAGAGCCATTATGTAAAGTAGTGTAATGCAGCTCGATGTGCGTCTATTGTGTTTTCGGGTTGGATAGGTTTCTTCATTAGCCGTCTTGTCAAGATGCACCAGCTGTGTAAGTGCGGTCGTTTGGAGCCTGTAATTTGACTCAATTTTATCTTTCAGCATCTTTGTCTCAAAAATTAGATCAGGATCCTCGGCGAACATATTGATGCCTTTCTGGATGAAATTTCATCCATGTACGTTGATCCTTTATATCTCAGTTTTCTGTTTCAAGTACAGTTTATTTTGTTTGGATGGTAAGCTGAGAAGCAAGACTCTCTCTAACTCTACACATCTAACTCATTTATCTGAAGCTGCTGTTTACCCTTTACCATAAGAATTGCACGGCTTGCGTAATAGAAACAGCTGCTAAGCTCCACACAATGTCCTCATAATCACGCCCTTAGCCAACCTGTGGATTTTATGTTTGAAACGTTACATCAAATCCTCATACTAGGGCAGTTACACCTTTTAAGAAAAGGACTGGACTCATTTTCTATTCTCTTTGTATGAAACACTTTAACATCCTCAACAGACGGCAGTAGTTCAATCAGGACTTTTTTTTCCCAAATTTGTTTTAATTCTACAGTGTTCGGCTTGTCTGAAAATGGCCACATGCAATAATATGCAGCACACCAAACAATTCCCATGAAAGCACTTATTTTGCAGATCAGCTCTCAAAATGGGAACACATTAACCTGATATCAACGCCTCTATTGTGTCCTAACTTTGTAAGCCTTTGTATGAGTGCTACACCTCTTTTAAGGTGGAATATAACATTTTCAAAAGCTGTCCATGGTGATAGTGTTCAACAGTCCTTCCTTATCATGAGAATATCCCCGGTTTGAGCCTGGATTGGGCTTGAGGGTTGTTCAATGCAGTGTTCTCCCTACACATGCGTGGTCTTTCCTTAGGTACTCTGGTTTCCTCCTACAATCCTAAAACATGCCTTTCGGCTCATTGGTGCCTCTAAATTGCCCGTAGGAGAGATTGTGTGTGAACCACAGTCAATCTAGTTCCCCTCCAGCCCCCCGACACCCTTAGTTGAATACAGCTGAATTAAAGATGAATTGATGCACGGAAAAGCCATGCTTGTGCTTTCATGACTTCACGTAGCTGAATCTGATAAGAAAGTACAGCAACAGTATTATTTTGACAATTGAGAAGCTCAATGTAAAACACACGGATCTGACTAAGGTGCTTTGAGTTGGAGTTCCTGCTTCCTTTGGAGAGTGTTAGATATGGCGTCTCAACACAATATTCCTTTAAAAGTGTGGCTCTATAGATGAGGAAAAATGTTTAGTTGATTGAGCAAATGTAAAGGTGGACACCTCGTACTTTAGCATGGTTTCAATGTGATTTTCGTCCTTTTCCACTGTGTAATCATGTAAAATATAGTTTGAATGTGGAGGTTTGCAGAAAATGTGGTTTTACTCTTGTTTCAGCAGGCCAACATAAAAACGCTTTATACAGTTTTTCATAGTCATGCATTAATGAAAAACATGTTACTTTTCAACCCTTTTCTCCCACCCCTTGAACCTTATCTATAAACGTCATGACTGAGGTGTAACGAGCTCCAACATTTTAAGACGGCTCTTGATCCAGCATTTGTTGATGACGGACTTTGTGTTTCATGCTTGTCTTCTCTGTTGTTGCAGAGTTCCAGTTAATGACGACGTTATTCTGATCAGCTGACATCTGTTCCGAACACACGTTCGAAGATTCAGGGAGGAGGATGCAGGAAACGGGACGTCACACGTTTGACAAACAGCTGGAGACGAAGAGATTTAACTGCAAAATCCTGGAAAGTAAACTTGCCTCTCTACGAGTGCAACTTTTCATAACGTGCAATATGAAAGACCAAATTCATTTTCCATGAGTGACTGGAGCTCCAAAGCTGATACGTAAAGATTTTTGGGGTTAACAATATTTATTGGCCTTCAGGATTTTGACTGGGCCTCGAGGTGTACCGATGCATATATTTAGCAAAGAAAGATATTCCTTGTTTGTCCGGATTTGAGTGTTGCTTTGTAAAATGATGCTATGCAATTTAATGAGGTGTTAAATGGAATTTATTCATCAAGTGTTGAAGAGCTAAAGATTGCAGTCAATAATGTTTCCATATTATATGGTCAAGTTCTGTTGAGGCACCGATGATGTCAAAGGTGAACAAACTTCAAGCACAATGCATTTCCTTGATGCTCAAATAATAATGACGTGCTCCAAAGTTTGATCTCATTTGTAAAAACATTCTATAAATGAAATTGAGTAAGAGGGGAGTTTTGATTTACTCCACCAGAAGTACTGTATGAGTCAACTTCATCGTTAAAACTACAGGCAAGTTGGCATGTTTGGACAAGCTCGTATAAAGTGTGAACACTGTGCTTCAGAACATGATTAAATCAAATGTTTCCTTCCCCTGTGTAATTTGATCTGACTTGTTTAGAGGGAGTGACTGCCTGTCATCTGGTGGGCTGTCATTCTTTGTGTTTTCCAAAACATCTGACTACCTCGGTGACCCATTACTTCTAATAATGATGCGTGTCATAAAGTACCAACCCTCAGAAAATGTTCCCTTTGTGGCAATACTGACATGGTAGTAATAGTTGCTCCCACGTGGGAGCTTCAGGTCTAAACTGACACCCGAGTAAAGCAAATCCTTGTTTTGAGAACAAGAACAGGCTTTTTATTCTGAGGATTTCCTTTGAACAAGTCTGTGCAGTTCATCCGGGTTAGCAAACACTGCCGTTGCTTTTCTCCACAACATTAATTAATACAATCAACATGCATATCCTGTGTCAAACAAAACAGATAAAAGTAACAATGGGCAGCAAAGAAAATGTACAATGTGTCATATTTTTTTATTGAATACCTATCAAAGTCCAGTTTGCACCAACCGAAAGCAGCAAGATGAATGGCTGATAATAATAGCAGAACCTACACAGTGATGTTTTCTAGTTATAAGCAGTGTTACACCATCTATGAAAACTATGTGATTAAAGGTTCGAGCACAGAATGGAGTTCTTTTCGCGGAGAGGCAAGACTTCTACGTCACTGTGCTGCATGCTTGTGAATTTACAAATTAAGTCCATCGGTATATTAGTGGCTTGACTCTGCACATTTGTAATTGACGAGAAAAGTCCTAAACTGAACTTGTGCTGAAAATGTTTTCCCTAAATGGAAAACATTACCGCAACCTTCGCTTGCAGGTAATACAGTGATGACTACAGATGTAAGCTTTATTCCATCCATCTATCTTCCGTACTGCTTTGTCTTTAAGGTCGGGCCCTGGAGCTGATCCTGGCTTATAGGCAGGGTACGTCCTGGACACATCGCGAGTCTATTACCGTACAAACATCAGTTCTAAGCACATATAGGTGCAATTTAGAGATATCAGCTGAGGAGGAAAACTTGCGCACAAGAAGAGGAGGCAGACTCTGGACAGAAAGGCCATCCAAGATCAGAGTAGAACCAGAGATATTCCCACTGTGTTGTAGGAGTGCTGGTCACTGAATAACTGCAGCATGCAAAGAGTCATTGAATATTAATGTAAACTTGAGTCTTAAGCAATTTAATAAATTCCTCTAGACATGTTTCAGAATGTCAATTTCTAAATTATGCTCCTGTCATTGTTCTATATGTAGAAACATATTTGCCCCCCAAAAATGTATCTGTCAATTGACATTACTCCTCTTCCCCATTGAAACTAATCAATAATTATGCAAATGATTTGAATTTTGCTACGTGGTTCTCTGCAAGCTTGTAAACTTTCAGACCGCCAATGAACAAATGTCGCAGTGTTTGTATTTTTTTTGCATTCCAACATTATGTGCAATCAGTATTGTGGATTTACAAAATCATTTTTGTCACTTTGTCTGTCTGGAGGGAATTTTGAAATTGATTACACAAGTTTCCGGATAACTGGTGTAAGTTGAATAAGAGCTTACGCTCTATATTCTCCTCTGTTGCTGTACTGTTCACTTTCTTTTAAAAATCCTTTGCAGATTTTATTTTTATGGTTTGTTTTTCTTTCTTTTCTTCTTTGTTTTGTTTTGGTTATTTTTGAATTCCACACTTATTCATATTCAAAAAATCTCCATACAGATCAAACATCCTTATTTCCTTTCAATGAATGATGTCACTCTGGAGTGCTTTTTAGTAAGACTACAGTTGACCAAAACAAAGAAAACCAGCCAAAAAACTAAGACAAAGAAGAAATCGGCTCATTTGTAAACAGTGTTAATAATTTTAACACTGTTTCCCTGACATTGAGCTGTTTTTTTTTTCTTCATCTTTTTACTTTGGCTTATTTAGTGGGTTAAGATGTCTATTTTGGCAGGTGGTGGCTAAGACAAATGTCATAAAACATGTGCATATATACGAAAATTCTCATCATCACATACTGGACACCAGATAGAACAGAGTTGTACAGACCTGGTCATGCTCCGTTAATATCCATTAAGAATGAAGTATACAGTTGTCTCAGCATGCTAAAAATGAATGTAGATGTTTATATTTCCAAGAAGGAGAGGGTTGTTCAATAACCAGTACTGCTTTATGTGAGCTTGTTTAATCTATTTGCAGTCAATATTTTGTGTTGCACACGGAACTGTCCTTATCAATCCTGTCACATCAAACTCTGTTTGTTGGGGGGGGGGGGGGGGGGGGGATTGGCTCATGAGGTTGGCTTTCAGCTGAACAAACTATCCACTATGCATGTTTTACATGCGGAAACTTGTGGACTCTGTATATCAGTAATCATCATGTAAAGCTGCCAGCCATGTTGTTAAAAAGAAAACTGATTAAAATGTAATTTGAACAGGAAATGAAGACAATACTTACAGTATGTCCCCACCTCCCTTTCAGGAATTTTCGATATGTATTTGTATTTGTGACAAAAAATATGTTGCACTATGTGATAACTGACAAAACTACAAAAAGTTATATGAACATCTGCACGAGCTATTCTGCATCCTGCAAAAAAAATGCACTATGTTCCTCTCTTCACGATTGCACTCTGAACAAGGAGAATATTTCTTTGGTGTCTTCCCTTCAAAACAAACACACTAGCCTTAAATAGTCTGGAGCTTTTTACTTGGATGACTTCCAGTGGACGGTGGATCTGAGATCATGTGTGCAAGTTAAATATTATGAGATTGACTGAATTGGATGATAATTTTGATACATATTAAACCGCATGTCGATGTGATCCCTCTATAGTTAGTGTTCATGTGAATAGAACAATCTAATTTCTCAATGTCAAAGAATTTGTGCAGACTGACCCGTATCACCGAGAGGGACATAACGAAGGTAATATTGACAATGAAAAGCAGAAAGAAATTAGTTAGATGGACCCTATTTAAAACATATCTTTCCAAATAGATACAAAATTTTACTGAGAGACACGTATCAGCCCCCCCCCCCCCCCCCCCCCCCCCCCCCCCTCCAACAAATAAAGAAATAAAGAAAGAAAAGTAATAATAGTTTGGAGTGCAGAAAAGAGATATGGATGTGCTGTATTTTTTTAAATTATTATTATTATTACGTGCAAAGACACGTATAGTCGACCTTTCACCGAATTGTTCGTAACAAATTGAGATAATCCATAAAAGTAAATCATGTGCATCACGACTGTGCGACTGACGCCGTGGAAGCTCACCGGAGGTCTCGTGCAGCCTGCGTGGGGGGGAGGCTTGGCTCCGGGGTCACGCCCTCTGCGTCACGGCGCCCTTGGAGCCTCAAAGTAAAGACGCTCAACTTCCCTGCCTCCTCCACTCCTCATCACACTGTCGCCTCCTTCCGAGCTGCAGAGGCACAGAGCCACTCCGACAACATGGTCACTGACTCATCTCACACTATTTCGAAACTTTTATTCTCCTGACGCACCACGGACGATCGTTTCCCACGCAGGTAAGCTCACCTGCCGGGTACTTCGGCTTTCCCCCCAATAACTTCGGGTGTTTGGTTCTCTTCTCCTCCTGCACGCGCGAGATGTTTTGTCTGTATTTCACGGACGCGTATCTGATCTCAACCCATCCCACTGCAAACCTGTCGTGTCTCTTTTATTCCCATGGCGTCGGTAAACCGAGTCCGACGGGTTTGTAGTGAAGCTGCTCTTTGAAAAGCTGGCGGAAAAAAACCCCCCAACAACAAAAAAACTTTACACCTGTTTCAGGTAGACACTTTTCCTGTAGTATATCTGTAATGTTAAGAAGTTTGATCTGTAGTGTTGTGATGTTTGATCTGTAGTGTTGTGATGTTTGTACGGGAAGGCATTTGGCAGATTATTTTGTAATGCTTTTCGTTTTAATGTTCCTTTGTGTTCAAGTTAACGTCGATGTTATTTGTATTATTCCAGGCAAATATGCGGGGTATGTGTCCTTGTGTCTATGGATATCAGTCATGAAACTTCTCTCTGCTCTGGAACTATTTGTCCTTGGAAAAACTGTCAGGAGGCACTGCTGTGATACACTGAAGCGTTTCCTTTGGGATTTTGCATCACTGGTATCATCCTTTGTAATATTATCTGAGCTTTAATGGGCTGTTGTTCCCAAGTAGTGCATTTAAACCCCTTGCAAACTTTAAAAGACACTCTTCAAGAAATTAATTAAAAAATGCGTTAAATCAAACCTTAAGATAGGAGCTAAATGTATGCCCATTAACTTTATTGTTTATTATATTATTTAGTAATTTCAATTCAATTTTAACTGTATTGTGTCATTTAAAACAGACACTGCATATCACTTCACATAATAAAATACAGAGGAAATGCTAACAGTTTCACATTACCATGAATTGGACCTTTTGATTGTGGAAACGAAAATCTCCCTTTTACCACAAAATCTGTACAGAATTAGTCTCACAGGTGTTTGCTGTTTGTTTGCTTTGGTTTGTATTATTGGATTCTGATAGAGAATTAACAGCAAGCAAATCAGACTCCCTGCTGGGATTTCCTTGCAGACTCAACAGGTTACGACAGTGTTTTACATTGAATACATTAATTCAGGTGCAAAATATATTTAGGCCAATGACCCCCTCAGCCATTGCTTTTTCTCCAACATGATTTCATATCTGTTGTCTTTTATGATTATGATATTGGGAGGCACGTTATAGGACCCTTGCCTCCAGATACCTAAGAAAGGTAGAGAGGAGGAGAGTCTAGACTACTGGAAGGAGAGAAACAAAATGACTGACATATGCACTTACGGGGAGATAACTGTGCACTGAATAAGGTGTTCCATAAACTGGAACCTATAGCAGCTGAACTGAAAAATGATGACCTACGCTAATTCTTACTGTGAGCTTTATTGAATTAAAAAAATAGAGGCCTGATCTTTAAAAAAGAGAAGCCAGAATGATCAACGTTCTGCTTCATATTCCACTTTCAGAAAACCCCGATAAGTCGCATCACTGTTCCAGATGAATGAAAAAATTTGAAATACGAAATTGAATGATTCTAATCATGCAAAATGATGTGGCGGATAAATGAGTGACTTCTGTGTTTTCCCTTTGTTTCACAGACCTTCTACTGAAATGGCCCAGCACAACTACAGCTGCCATTATAATGAGTCCATGGGATTCTTCTACAACAAAAGCGGCAGTAATGACAAATGGGACAAAGCGCAGCTCATCCTGGTCCAGGTGGTGGGCTCCCTCTTTTGCTGCTTCATCCTGGTCTCAAACTCTATGGTCATAGCTGCTGTCATCACGAATAAGAGGTTTCACTATCCGTTCTACTATCTCCTCGCGAACCTCGCCGCCTCGGACTTCCTGGCAGGCATAGCGTACGTGTACCTCATGTTCAACACGGGAGAAGTGTCGCGGAAGCTTACAGTCAGAGGGTACTTCATCCGCCAAGGTCTTCTCGACATCAGTCTCTCCGCCTCGCTTGCGAACCTGCTCGTTATCGCTCTGGAGCGCTACATCTCCGTCATGAGCTGGAAAGTCCACAGCAACCTGACAAAGAGGCGGGTGACCCTGCTGATCGTGCTGGTGTGGGCCATTTCCATCTTCATGGGGGCCGTTCCCAGTCTGGGCTGGAACTGCATCTGCAACCTGAGTGACTGCTCCCAGTTGGCCCCCATCTTCAGCAGGAGCTACTTGATCTTCTGGTCCCTGTCCAACCTGGTCGTGTTCCTTGTCATGGTGGTCATCTACCTGCGGATCTACGCCTACGTCAAGAAGAAGACGTCTGTGCTCATGCCACACACGAGCGGCTCCATCAACCGCAGGAGGACTCCTATCAAACTCATCAAGACAGTCATGGTTGTGCTTGGTAGGTGCCTCTCGTCCAATGCTGTCATTGCATAGCCGCGGATCATACACTTGTGAGTCAGAGCATGAATAGTAGTCGTGGTGCATAGCAGTGTGATTTTTACCAAGGTGTGTAGTCGTCCCTGAGATTATAGCCATTCACGTGCTGAGCTGAAATGCTTAGTCTGACTTCCTGACAAGAGAGGTCCATAGAAAAAGTTAAAAACATAAATGTTTATGTGTGTCAAGGATTATAGGATGAACTAAATAAAAGCCAAAGACGCAAAATTAGCGCAAATTTATTTTAATTTATCTGTGCTCAGATTTTTCTGCGTTTGCAATTTTGGCACCTAATTCTTTTTCATTTAACTCCAAATTTCCTTTATTAGTTGGATTTATTGTATAAAAGACTAATTTTGCCCATGAAATGCAAAAGCACAGTAACTTTTCACAACTATCACATGGCTGAAGAAACTTTATATTGACTCTTTTGCCACTTTGGTTTCCTTTTTAATCCAATCCACCCATTTATTCTGAAGAAATAGTCTGTCTTTAACACGCACGAAACAGAGAGTCGGAATCCTGTTTTTTAACGTCCTCTATTTACAGTCGAGATGATGCAGGCAGATAGCGTCGCCCGTTTTCTTTCACCAGGTGTAAACGGATACCTTACAATAATGGAGGAGCAGTTTCTCAATCAATCGACAAACCTTGCTTTTCTTTAAAATCAAGACAACTGCTCTGTCTTGAGTATTTCCTTTGGAGCACTACAAGTAAAGAAAGCAGATTGTGCATAAAGTATATGACAGAGCATGCAAAGTGAGTAGCTGAACTGGGTAATCCTTGTGAGTCTAGTACATTTCAGGCAGCTGTGCAGGTTCAGACGAGTTCATCCCAGGTTCCAGTTCTACGCTCTCCAGTCAACAGGATTGCACAGGTTTCACAATAGATATTAGATATTGATCAGTAATCGTTGCCTGTTTAGGGACTCATCTGGCCCGAGAGTAGCACGCCATCCTAGCGTAGGAGTCGTTTGCCTCGGAATGCACTTTGCTTGAGACTGCTGTGTAATTATCCTTCACTGTGAGGACACTGCTCCTCAGCCTGTGTGGCGTACCATCCACCACACTGGCCTTCATTTGATGTCCCCTCCTCCTCAACCCCAAAAAAGAAGAGCCTATACTTGAGAAACTTTGTCAATTGCTTTCAAATGCTCTTTGCCTTCTTATGGAAGCACGAGTGTACAAGTGTTATCTTCTAAACCCACTTCCAATTTTAAATATCTTGATTTGATTTAAACTTTTCTTTGATACCAAAAGGCGGTTTTCACTGTTGTTCCACCAAAGATATTTGTTGAGAGCATCAGAATACGGATGGGAGGTCAGTCTTCTAATAAGCACCACTGCAATGACTCAGTATTACTCAATCGCTGCACGTAGCTGCTTTATTATTGTGTGCGCTTTGCATAACAGACATTTTAGTGACTCATTTCACAAAAAGAAGCTTTGACACTGGGGGAAAACGTGTTGGAAGTGCTTGTGTGGTTGGGTCCTGGTCTGAGACGTGCATTAATTATGGGAGGAGCAGTAGTGAACTCTTGTTGCAGGCGCAAAGCAGTATGCCATGTCAGAAATGGCAACTGGACAAACCAGTTTAAAGATATGTGTGTGACAGGCACAGGCTTTGTTAATATCAGAGGAAAAAAACAAGTGTGTGTCGAAGCATCGAAAGTGTTCTTGGACTTTGTTCCTCTAATTGCCTGCTCAAGCAAACAAACCCCAAAAAGTATTAATGATGATGCATAACTATGCAGTTCAATACATATTTACTGACCCGAATATGTAAGAACAGTAAAGAATATAGCTATCTCCTATGTATTCTCTTGTTCACATGTTTACTGGTACCTGTGAAGCATCCTTTTTTTTTTGGTATTTTCACAGCCTTGAGCCATTTATTTGTAGCGTGTTTGTACCTGCTTGTGAAATGAGGCATCAAACTTTTCCAGGCAGTTTCTGATTTTACTTTCATTTCAAGCGCAATAAACATCTTCACATAAATACCAATAGGACCACATGTTTAAAATGTGGACTCTCACAATCTTTCAATTATTTATTCATTTATTTTTTTACTTTATTTGAGAGGGGGACGGTCCAGATTTAAATGTGTGTAAGATTTACTTTTCGGTGCTCTCGGTGTATTTTAGGCATAAAAACCTGGGTTGGGACAAAAAGAGTTTTTATGATTAAACGTTCAATGAAAAAGATCAAGAAGACTTTGCTATTTTTTGATCATGAGACCTTCAAAAAAAACCTCTAAGTCTCGACATATCTACAGACAAAGAGGAGGAGGGAACTATCTAACAGTGCATGTTGTTGTTCTGCACCATGCATTGAAGCTGCAGAGATGCTGGTTGTGAAGACAAGTTGTGACACGCTGCTTCCTTTCAATTCCAGAAATCTCTTGATCGCTGTGTGTTTGTGCCCAAACACGTTTGTAGTCGATGGCTAATCGGCTCTTCGGGTAGCCATGTGACCAACCTCATTATTTACTAAACACATAGGGCTATGCACTGTATTTTAACACGTTAATGACATCATATGGCCAAACTCTTGGCCATATGCCACACACACACACACACACACACACACACACACATCTTGCGAGATCTCAGTTCGCAACTGGAGAAACGACCAACGATCAGTTTCACAACATTTGAGAATTTTCTCGTGGCTCGAATACTCTTTCTTTGAGAAAGACTTGGAGTCTTGAATGATATTGGCTACTATAGGTGCTGTATCATCAAACAATTAATATAATCTGGAGAAATGCATGCAGAAGGGACGAGGTCAAAGCTCAGTATTGTGTGCTTGTAATCTTCAGGCTGCATTACATTAAAACCAACATTATTTTCTACTGGTAACAACTACGGCTAAGGAACACTTCGAGAAATCTTTGTCAATGAACAGAGTTCATGTATCATTTGTGTGAATGGCAAATCATTGCATCTAGTTTTTATCTAAATATTCCAAAATGTCTTGACTTTTTTTTTTTTTTTTATTCGTCTCATGCAATATGGTCCTCCTATGTAAATATGAAAGGTGGATTTAAATGACTTCATCATTGCAGCAATGATTTGCATACACACACACAAAATAAATTACAAAAATACCAAATTAAATACAGAGAGTTTATTCCTCTGACAAGGCCATTTCTATTCTTTTCCACATCTATTTGACTTTGTTAAGATGCATCAATGTGCATTGTGCAACTGTGTGTCAGAAAAGTGCATGTTTTCTCAATATTTAACTTTCAAACAATCTTGTGCATCTTAATGTATATGGCATGTAGTCGGCCAGAGCCCCATATTAAGTGAAAGACGACGGCACAACATGTTAACCTTCTTCAAGGTTTAATTGTTTACCTTGGCAAACTTCCTAAACTTCATTGAAAAATTATCTTGTAGTTTTTTTTTTTGCACTTTTACTGACAGACTATTCCAAAATGTAACCTTCTTCAACAGGATGATAAATGTCTAACTTGGTATTTTGGTCATTTCAGGGGCATTTGTGATCTGCTGGACCCCCGGCTTGGTTGTTCTACTGCTGGACGGCCTCAACTGTAAGACCTGCAATGTCATGAAAACAAAACGCTGGCTGTTGCTCCTGGCCGTGGCCAACTCCGTCATGAATCCCTGCATCTATTCCTACAAAGACGAGGAAATGTGGGCAACGTTCAAGAATCTTATGCGCTGTATTGGCAATGGCACTCGCCGACAGCGGTCTACAAAAGCCAACGCCAGGCCACTGAGCTCTGGCCAGGATACGGGGACCAGCCAACCACCCTCAGAAGAGATGAAAAGTGACAACCAGGAGATACTAAAGACTTAGAGAGAAAAATTTTTATATATATCTATACATTTTCTCTTTGTAAAGCATTTTTGAACTTCTGTTAATGTCTGGCTGGAAGTACTCTGTGAAGACAGACTGAAGCTGACTTGAACACTGTAGGTCAAAGTGACTTGGCTTTGCCAATGTGTACAAAGTTCCCCTGGAGAACTGCTGCAGTCAAACTGTTTCACTGTTCAGCTGGAATTGTGGTTCGAGAAATAATAGCAGATATTGATGCACTATTTTCTTTAACCGATACGAATATGTTGCTTTGTCAGGATTTGATCAGTTTTGGAAACATAACCTTTCTGCTTGTGCAAAGGGGAGTTTTCTGTGGCCCTTTTTTTCTTTCTCATCACATACCTTGAGTACATTAAATGTGTGTTGAGGCCACAGCTCAGTGACCGATGAGAGAAGTTTGTATGAGATACACAGTTCTACATTTCCACCTTTTGCCCCCCTGAAGGGTGAAAGCTGTGTGCGAGTTACTCATTTAAACTTGTGTATATCTGCTTAAATTATCCTGTGGGTTTACTTAGTTTGCACTTATTGAAGAAATACTGTTGTGCAGAAACTTGTCAAGCAATGCTAATTATTTGTATTCAGGCACTTGCGAAATGGTTTGTATAAGCAGGGTATTGATTTATTTCCAGTTTTACACATTTACTGTTATTTAGCTGAGCTGTAGCCATCTACATGGTAGTGCGGTAGTCCAGTAACATTTATGCACAACCTGAGCAGGTGGTTTTCATCATCAAAGAAGAGGAAGAAAAAAGAACATATCTTGGCCTGTAGTAGAAGAGTGTCTTTTTTCCATTTCCAGCTTCGGTCCGCTAAACACATGACTTCCCACATGTCGCATCTCTCTTTGACAAACTTGTTTTCCTTGTAGCATTTTTACACATCTGCCTCAGCTCGCGGAGTGGCTGCTGTTGCTCTGATGAAACAGCTGCGCACCTGAGAGTGGAAGGGTTGTAAAAACGATGTTGCGACATGCTGGATTCCTGCTCGAGGCTGAGCACACAATAGGTGCTGCAGGAACCGACGAGGATACGACTGAACAGATTCCAACTCCCTTCGCACACAAACACAGGCCCAGCAGGCTGCTGGGATGACCCCGCTGCGAAATCATTTACAGGGTTCAAAAGACTTTACTCACTTGTACAGTATTTATTCATATAATTGCTGTCAAAACAAAACAAAACAACAACAAAAAGCCACCAAACCTTCATTAAAGTCATTTTGTTTTTAATCTGGCCGTGTATATGAGAGTGGTGTCTGATACGGTTTACAGGTTCAATAGTTTGGTAAATAAATTTCATTAATAGACGGTCCAGATTATGAAGTTTGTTTGACCAATAATAGTGTGACTGAGATAAACCTTGAAAATGGAAAGTAATGTTTTTTGTTTTGTGGTGTGTGTATATATATATATTACTATAAACTAATTTTCTGGGTTTTTTTAAATGACGTTTAACAGTTTACAGTGGTCTGTTTGTAGCTTTTCTTCACATCCGCTCGTTGGAATATTCTTTAAACATTTGTAGTTTTAACAAAACTTCTCAGCAACTGAGACAAAAGTAATTACATGTATTCACATCAATATCTAGCGCACTGTTTGTGTACATTGTTAAATATTTTATTTAACTGAGCTTTATTTATATTTTGCCAATAACAATATGATCATTTAGCACTTGAGATCCAAATTAAATATTTAGGAAAAGCTCCAGCAATAACATATTAGCAAACACTGGTAAAGGCTGGGGGAGAAAAAGATCCTTACTGGTACTGAATGTTAATATACGCTTTGGTAAAAAGTTAACTGGCATCAGCATCTTTGAGTTTCTGGAGCCACTGTGAACAACCACTTCCACTTGACACCGCTATCAGCCAAACCAGAGCAAGCATAAGTACTTGCAAATCCTGTTTGACTGAGAAGATATATGTCTACATTTGATAATGACAATCATCACTATGAGCTGACAAAAATGTGTTTTTCATAATTGTATAAAAGCGATGAAGACTCCAGATAAAATAGCACCAACAAAAACAATTGAAAGAATTATTTGACCCTTGAATTGAATGATTTGTACTGCAGCTGATGAAGTACCTTTACTTGAGATTTCTGGTAGCACTACAGGCTGATTTACTCTCTTCAAGGGAATAGATGGGTGACCTTTTATTTCCATTTCATTGAGCTACATCAAAGTCAAAGAGTTAGAGAAAGATAAATGCGTCATTTGGAAAACAGGTTGGCACATTGAAGTGTTTACAATGCAGTGCTTTATTAAACTGTTATATTCTATGCATCTCTATATACGTCCATTAACAGGTTCTATATGTACTATCACCATAATGTGCACATTTTCCTTGATTATCTCTTTAAAACCTCTCTAATTTACACAATGTGACAGGCCTGAAATACAGGCCTATTGTTCACGCTTTACGACCACAAACCCATCGCCTTTTTCATTTCCCCACAGATTGTAGGTGACCTGTTTTCATCTGCATGCCTAATCACATGGTAAAATCCCTTTATACAATGTATAAAACACACCCAAACACAACCAAACATCGTTTGACAGCAGAAGAAATACACGACACATATTTCTCTCAAAAAAAGTTCTAACGATCATGTTCACTTTTGTTTCACTTGTTGACTCGACTTGATTAAAGCCATGTGCTTAGCAAGACAAAAGAAAAAACAAAAAATACGTGCTCTATCGTTGCGACAACTGCATGTCCTCTGCGAAGACTTCTGTAAACCTGCTGTGACTGCTGCGTGCCACTCTGCTTCAGCATTTCAAAAAACATGATCTGTAAACTGTGTGGCGTGGCAGCCACTTTACTACAGCTGTGCTGTAATTATGCATTCTTGAAAAGCCAATTAAATCTCACAGATGTTCAGAAAGTCTGTCTTTAGATTTATTCTAAATCTCAGGGCAAACCGACAAAAGCAGAGAAGGCAATCTGTCCTCTCTGTGTGTAAATATCCATTCATTTATATTTAGTAGTCTCTTGCTGAGTCTTTTCCATTTAACAGTGACACAAACAGGTGAACTGTACTCTGTGAAGCCTCCCTGCCAATCTCATAAGACTTGTACTGCTAAATTTATTGTGTTGAATATGTGGTTGAATAATTGAACTATTTGACTTTAGGTTTCTCCTACAGAGTTCAGCCATGCATATAATCTATTCCCAAGTGACCTTTCTATAGGCTGCCACAGCCAAATAAAATTAAAAAGGAATCTTGGGAGCTGTAACTGTACATTTGCTTGTATTTTTACTTAGTGAACCAGTAACATCATGGAAATGTAGTTTCATCAGGTGGTGTGTATCCACCAGATGTTCAGGCAAACACAACAACATCAGGCAGTTTCAATACTTTTGACATGACCCACACACACTTACACATGCATCAGATGCCATGCAATGTGATGTGCTCACACTGTACAATATGTTGAGAGCAAGTTGTGGTTCAGCGTTTTGCCCAAGGAAAATTCAGCCATTTGGTTGGAAGACAAATTAATCTCAATGCACAAGGTTAATACACATTAAATCACACGTGAAAAATGACAGAAACTCATTTCAATTAAAACTCATTATCACTGTCAAAGTGGATGTGTTCTGTGCTGTATAATCCCAGATGATTGATCAGTGTAAATAAAGAACACAATTTAAAACCTTTGTAAAACATATGATGTTTAGATCCGCAAACTCTTGTTTATTGTGCAGACGACTTGGAGTCCAGTGGAGTTGAGCTTCAGGCGTGGTTGAGGTTTGTGGGTAATGCTGACCTGTAGGACAGTGAAGGTGAGCCGAAGGACCCCGTGAATGAGACCGTGCTTCAAATGTGATTGAAGAGCCTCTCATGCTGATTGGACATTAAAAGCCAAGATAGAGGGCGGAGACAGTGTGAGCATCAGAACCAGAGATAAGAAAAGAATCAGGGAACGTTACTGTTAATTGGTGGAGGTCTCTCTCTCTCTGTCTCTCTCTCTCTCTCTCTCACTCACACACACACACACACACACACACACACACACACACACACACACACACACACACACACACACACACACACACACACACACACACACACACACACACATACACACACACACAAAGGGGGACCTGGTCCTTCACTTGGTCAGTGCGTTCAGAGCAGGTCCAGTCAAAGCCAGCTGCAGTCATCATGGCTCTACGGATAGCGGCATCTCTCTGTCTGTGTTTCCTGCTGGTGAGTGTCTCACATTAAGGAAGATTTGAAAATATATTACAATACCAGGTTTAATTCTCAAGACGAAAGACAGTTTTATGCCTTTATGTAGAAGAATAAATTAAAGATACAAATACACTAAAATGAAGGCAAAGTGGGAAATGCATGTAGGAAGGATTTATAGGCAACAGTACCAGTGATTTGATAATAATGAAATATTGTTGAATTGTTGAGGAAAGGCCTTGCTTTTGTTGTCTTGTCAAAAACATTTGTTGCTGTGGGCATATGGTCTTGCGCCTGTGCTATTTCAATGTGTGCTGCTGCATTACGTACCTGCCGTGTGTGAGAGGGAAATATTGTTTGATTAAATGGATATACACAAATGCGCAACAATGCCAAAGTGCTGTGTCGTCAAGCAAAGGTATGCAATTTATATCATTCTTTGAAGCTTGAAATACTTAATGCAAAGCAGATATGCTGTTTGGCTGGCATACAGCTGGAGTTGGTTGGTTGGTGACATTCATTCCTGCAGGACTGCCACAACAAATACTTTTGTAATCAATTATTTGGTAAATATCCACTTGTTTACTTGATTACTCATCAAGTAGTTTTAGAATATACCACGCATGTACTAACAACATACACAGACACTATCTCCTTAATCTTCGAAATGTTTGGACAAAAAAGTACAGAAAATAATGAAAGTCAAGGAGAATCTTGAAATGCTACAATCAGCTGCTGTTTGTTAACTGTAGTTAACTTGTGCATTTTATTATTCCATACAACAGCTCTGAATCAGTGATGAACTAGTGTATACACCTTAGACTTCACATTTGTTTAGTAAAGAATGAGAAAATTCTGTTTATGTGTCTGCAGGGAGCAAATTGCTGGCACGATCTCGACAATACTGAGTATGACTGTTGGCCAATCAGCAATCCCAATGACTTCAACATGATTAACTGTGGTGGTAAGTTTGGTTTTTTTCTTTTTTCTTTTTGGTCTTGCTGCTGATGTGTGATTTTCAACTTTTTCCAGCAATATTTCCTATTCATTTACCGTAAAGTCTCATCTTCATCCTGCTTCAGCTGTATATGAAGGAGACAAAATTCAGAGACATATAAGATGTCTTATATGTATGTTTTTACTGTGGCTCTGTAAGCGAAAGACATTTCAATTTAGCGCTTATGTTGAGGTGTCATACCTGTGTGTTGTCATAGGTCTGGAGATGGCCTGGGTGCAACGTCCCCCAGAGAAAATAACCAATGGAGAAGAGTTCAATGTCTCGTACACAGTCACCGCATCGGATTCCTTCTATGACTATGCCGTCAGGAACAAGATTTTCCAGTTCAGGTAAGGGTGTTACCTAAACATCCTGCAATGCCAATAAAAGGACACATAGATGAAGAGGACGAAGAACATAAGCTGTGACGCACCAATAAAAAAGTATTTCTGTAGCTGCTAAGAAGCAACACATATGTAGACATTTCAGGGATATGTGAAAATATATCAAAAATATTTAGAAAAATGTTTTGCTTGGAACATTTGTGTAACTTTAATAATACATAAAGAAAAATTACACAAAAAAACTATAATAATAAGAATATGTAAAAGGGGGTACAGACAATAAACATTTTCAATATCCTATTCCCTTTATTCAATAGAGAACTGAAATCCAAACTGAAACTTGAGGTTTGTTGTTAAAGAGGGTGACTGAGGCCCTGTCCACACCAACAATGTTGTTTCTCTCTGTTGTTCTTAAAAAAAAAAAAAACTTTGTCTACACATCACTATGAACACGATGTAGTACAAATGCCAGGTGGCGTTGCAACTCTGACACAGATATACTCCAATAACAGAGAAGTTATTTCCAGTTCCACTTCGGTGCACATTTCATTTGTTTGGACTGATAAAGAAGCGGAGCTCCTCCTCAATGCGGCGTTAGATCATTGAGCAAATAAAGCACAACCACTGCTTTTATTGTATCCATTTTCATCACAGCATTCAAACTGTAAACAGGTGTTGCAAAAGAAAAAGGAGACACTGATGATGCTTCTGTCGCATATTGTGACAGAACTATCCGTCGCCCTCCCGCAACATGCCAATGGAAAGACAGAGTTTTTCTAAATCTCCACCTTTATGTGTAAATCCAAAGCCCATACACAGAAATATGACTGTATTTGCAAATACCTGGGTACGTGTAAACGGGGCCTAAAACGCAGTGCTGTGTGAATGATCAGCCAAAAATGATGCAGTTGCATGAAACAGGGTCGTCATGTGGACAGTCCCTCAGTGGTCGGTAAGCTTCCACAATAGGAAAAGCAACATGGCTTCTTATGTTAATTAACTTCCTTGTTTCTTCATTAACCTTCACTTTCAGTGAAGCCTCAGAGGCAAAGAGATTCTGTCACGAACATGAGTGCCCATCAAACTGGAACAACGCCAACGAAATGAACTGCTGCGTGTATCACGCCAACATCCACTCTTGTCCCCTGGGCCTCATGGTGGGTTACTCTTTAAATATTTCACAACTCTGTGTTGACCCGATAAAGCACTTTCCAAACACTGCACGCCATTTTCTTATGCTACATTAGTCAATTACCACGTAATCTGCCTTGTAGATTACGTATGTAATAATGTCCAAAAGTGCCTTTTTGGCAAAGCCAACAGGGAGGCTGAACACTCAAATGGTTCACATTTTGAAACTGATGGTACACCGTGCATCAGTATGCCTATGGAAAGAAGACTTGGCTCATGGGCCGGCAGATGTTCCAGTAAGTTATCAGCTTCAACAATTTACTTTGTTAAAAAAGATATGTTCTTATTATTAGAGTTTATTGTATTTTGTTACAATTTTTTTTAACTGTGTTGTGTTTGAACTTAGAGTTAGCAGACTACAAAAAAGTGATGAAATAAACAAATAAAATACAATGTAAATTGTAAAATTCACTAAATGAACTTAACGTTGACGTTTTCTTGCATACATTCATGGCAGATATGGACTATTTTGCATAACAATTATTTATGTGCGAGCTGTTTTTAATAATTTATATTTGATATTCTTTTAAATACTCGCATTAAGAATTGTGATACAGTGTTTCTGCTGAAAGTAAGTTTAAAAAATATCATCTAAGGATTCTTGTGTATTCCTCTTCAATTCTTGGTGGCAGAATTATTTTTCAATAACCCATTTGAAAAGAGTATTCCGAGAGTAGTATTGCTAGTGAGAAGTACTATACTTACATGTACTTGAAATTTTCAAGCTGTTTTGCAGGGTAGCTTAATGAAGTATGTACACATTAAATCTGTTGTGACGTGATTAACAATATAAAGTGCTTCTCCAACAGGTTGTTCCATAAACGTGGCGCATACAGCTGGGAAGCAGCTTCACTTTATCTTCTTGTATTCATGGTGGTAATAATTAAAAGGACGGTGTCGGAGGACATGAGGGTTCACGTTGGTTCATCAGATACAAGTAAATCTGTGAGATAAGAATGTGCAAGACAAAGAAAATGTTTTTAAACTATTAAAAGAACGTTATAATCAATCTTAAAAGTCATGGAGAGCCAATGCATTGCAGTGTATTTTAATTCAAATCAGGACTAACCAGGTGGTTGTATTCCCCCTATTGTAGGAAACAGAATTCTGGGATTATTTTTATTGTTAGTGGCAGGACACTTTTTTCTTTCCTGTTTGACATTGATGTTATAAAATCGATTGTGCATTACATAGTCGCTGTTCTATGTGTAATGTCTATTTGAAATAACAGTAGAATGCTATTGTTGAGTGATGTACGATGGACCAGCTCAATGCTAATTATTATTGGTGTTCGCCTGTTATATCTGTATTATCACATGTAGCATACTAAAGGCCGGTTGTATCGATTGTTTAAGAACCACAGACACATACACATGTATGTGAACATTCTTCAATAAAGTGCAGTAAATGGATCACAGGTTGCAGGGCTCTTCTTTATAGATTAAGTCTTATGGGAACAAGGGACTGAAGCTGATGCTCACTATGTGATTGCACCTTTGAGAAGCCAGCCTGTTAAGACAGAGCCAATAACTCTTACAGCCCTGAAAATCCTCTGTGATGAGCAGTGACTGCATTTGGGTTGTGTTCATGGGAGGAAATTTTTTTTAATCTCATCAGTCAAACAGCTGATTCTACTGTTGGCTCTTGTTTAGCTGATTGGGTGGTTGATTTAAAAACAATTTTTTTATTAATGAAACACACAGGACCCTCACTGGTGTGTTGGAAGAACTATCGACAGAAATAATTATCTGTTAACTGGCTATATACATTGTTCATGCTCACAGTATCTTTCCTTTACAATTGCGGCACCTAAAAAACTACTATCCGGCGAGGGCAGGATACACCCTGGACAGGTCACCAGTCTGTCACAGACACACAGACAACCACACTCATGTTCACAACTTGGGGTGTCTTAAGATCACCATTTAACCTCATGCACATGTTTTTAGACTGTGGGAGGAAACCACAGTACCCAGAAGAAATCCACACACACACTGTGAGAACGTGGAAACACCAAACAGATTCAGGTTCAGCCGGTATTTGAACCCAGACCTCCTCGCTAAGAGCCACTGAGCGGTCTATATGAATTATTATCATTCCATTTGAAGCAGGCAAATACATTTTGTCTGAAGATACCACAATGTGTACCTATTATTTCACGTGGAGACTGCCATTTAGTTGATGCTTGAATTAGTACTGGTTTAGTGGCATCGTTAGAATATAAAATCTACGAACTTTAAGCAGCAGACTGGTTTTTTTAATTGACAGTTGAACCAACATTGATACAGTGCCAGTTATGGCTGAACAACCAAGACGATTCAACATAAATCATAACAATAGCTTTTATTTTGGTTTCAGTGTCGTGCAGTATCTGTTCATTGTTTCATCATGATTTTCCTCTCTTTTCAAAGAAACACGGTAGGATATGTGGCCCATGGATTCCTGATGATGGTGAAATAGTGACTCACACTGTATCCAAAGCTGGAACGATGAGCCAAAAATACTGGACCTCAAAGGTGAGTGGATTCAAACTGTACTGTTATGAATAACCAGTGAGGCTTTTAATCCTACATGTGAAGAAGATTCATGGCATTTTTTTCACATTACCATATCACGCATTCACATCTTCAGTTTTGCCGTTTTTTTTAAAATTAGATAATTTCATATGAAACATTTTTCTAAATATATAGTAGAAATAACTCATAGAATGGAATTTCATTGGTTCAAATATCTGGAATAAACAGAGGTATTGGTGAGGACGATGAAAAACATTGTTTGTCCCAAAACTAATCAGCTGATGACTCTCACGGCGTGCCCTTGAGCAAGGCCTGGGGTGTCAGGGATCCTTGTTTGTCTTAGTCAAGTCTGTATCTCTTACTTTATTTTTTCTCTCCCCCCATTGGACGGCTCTCATATCGCCTTTATTATTTCTTTATTACTAGTAAATGTGATAATTTTTTATAATACTTTAAATTTTCTTTAAAAATAATGCTTTTTATTTGTTTTACAGGTCTGATCGTTTGTGTTTTTCTTCCTTTCTAAAAAAACAAAAAACAAAATCTCATTAAAAAACAAATCTATTGTGAGCTAAGATTTAAATTGAACAGAAACTAGTTCCTCCAATTAAGTGCTTTCAAACGTTTTCCACTGTTTTACTTTTTTTTTTAAGGTGGTTTTGATCCATGTGGGAGTCACCTCGGTTATTGCTCATATTAAAATAGGACAGATGCACGCAGCCCTGGAGTCCAAAGTGCTCGTTGTCAGCGCACAAGGTCAGTCTATTAAGACTTATTATGTAAACGATAATGTAAAAATGTACACTTGTTCAAAAATGTATGTACGTCTACACCTCAGCAATGAAACACAAGGAACATTTGGAGTCGTCCAAGACTCTCTCTCTCTCTCTCTCTCTCTCTGTCTCTCTGTCACACACAGTAATATATGAGCTGAGCGATGGACCAGATATTGTGAAATGTTTGATTGTCTTTCAGTGTGTGGGGATGATGTTTGCGAACTGGAGGAGACGTGTCTGAACTGCCCTGCAGACTGTGGCGTCTGCCCCATGTCCATGTCTATCAAGGTTGCCATCGGACTTCCAGTCACCCTGTTTAGTAGCGGCTTCATTCTAACAATGGTGGTCAGTCCCTGAAACACATGGACGCACACCTTTGACTGTATAAAGCTGTGCTCTGTGGACGAGCTGTGAATTGGATACAAGCACAGGTTACACAAGTATTCATTTGTTTTTCTTCTCTTCACTCCTGTAGTGGCTTCAGTACCAGAAACAGAAGATGTTTTGGGATGAAAGCTGGATCATCAACTACAAGAATATAATATTTGGTAGGATGTTAAAAAGATACAGCTCACTTATATGAATATGTTTCCACTGAAAGCCTGACTTAGATGTTCTTTTTAGCAAACTACCGAAATGAATAATTTTCATTGAGGTTACATGACAATACAATTATTCAACTGTCTGGCCTGCAGGTCGATTAGGCTACAGGGACTATGACAGCACAACAAGTCTGCAGCCTGCCAAGAGCAACTCCTGCATCAGCCGAGCCACTGATGTGACCGTGTTCACAGGGGTCAACACTTCTTTCAAACAAGGCTGCATACAACCAGGCATATAGTGAGGAATTCTGTTGTCGGTTTCAATAAATACATTGCATTAAAATTTTGAACAACCAGAAGTAGAAGTGTGTACTTTGTACTCCAGATATATTATCTGTAATAATATGGACCAATACAATATAATACATAAATAGCACTGGCTGCTAAAACCTATAAGTGTAAATTTATTTCATTTCTTATGTTAAATTATAGAAATGCAATACCATAAATCATTAGTTCAGATTTGCATTGTAAAACAAACAAATAGAAGTAGCATCAAATAGCACTGAACAGTTTCTTATTTATTTATTTATTTACTCTTACTTTTACAATTTTTCAGGGACCATGTAAAGAAACATTCATCTTGAAGAAATAGTGCTTCATGCCACATTGTAGCCATAGTTTCCATCTGCAGTTCCGAGGGCAGGCACACAACATAATAATACATATTTACAAACATAACAAACAGTAAAAATCTATAACATTAGCACAAACCACTAAAATGTAACACGTGCTTTCCTTTTTTCATACAAAATACTAAAATACATTATACAACAATACAGTGGTCATTTAAAATAGACAATGCCGACACAGCTGGTTAAAATGAGCTTTTTTAATAAATACCTTGTACTGACTCCTAAAGTACCACATTTATTTGGCACGTGTTCTTCACTGTTTTGCAGTGATGGGAGGACAGTAGCAGTGAAGCACATTCATAAGAAACATTTCACTCTGTCCAAAGCCATCAGAAAGGAGGTGAAAGAAGTGAGGTGAGCAGACACATTGTTTTTTGTTTGTTTTTAACTAATGCCATTGCATTTCTCCCTTTAAGACAGTCTCCTGTAAGTTCAGAGTTTCTTTCATTGTGGTCAGGCAACTGGACCACCCAAATCTATGCAAGTTTATCGGAGGTTCCATTGAGGTTCCATACGTGACCATCATCACAGAACACTGCCCAAAAGGAAGTCTGTCTGATGTTCTGCTCAATGACGACATACCCATCAACTGGGGCTTCAGGTGGGAAGACATCACAGTTGCTTCATTGTTATACGTTAGCTCAGAGGCTCTCAAACATATTTCTTTGACATACGCAAGTCTGTTTATGATTTTGTCTGGCACACGTTTCACTTTGGTGTAAACCAAAGGGGATCCCAGATCAGAAGAGGATGAGAACCACTGGTTTATATGATAAACAATAACATATATTACCAAAGGGCCTATTGTCAGTAAATGTATTAGCCTTAAGTTTGTGGGTTTTTTTTTCCACTTAATATAGTGCTCTTTTTTTTTCTTTTTTTTATTAAGGTCTATGGACTAGTGACTATTGTGGATTTCAAATATTTCAAAAACAATACAGATGAATAAGGAATGCTAAGATGGGTAAATATAAGCTATTAATGTAGCAATAAAGCAATACAATTTTTTTTATTTAAATAAGTATTAATAACATTAAGTGAAGCCCCTGTTGTTTTTTGGTGAAATGTTTTGAAATTTGCTTTGTTAAATGGTTGTTAAGGACAACATGAACATTGTGTGGGATGCTAACGGAGGTTTGTGGCACGCTTCATTATTTCTGCTGAAAGAGAATTCAGTTTACTTGTGCAGATCAGAAGACTAAGAAGTACCACAAGCTTTTATTGTATGCATGCCCTGCGTGTGCATTCTCCTGTGTGCAAATAGATTTATAATATTGAATAGAGAATCTTCACCCCTTACTGAAACCAGGTTTTAAATCTCTCCCAGCAACACAGACAGGAAAAATAATGGCGTTAGAAAATATAAGGCAAGCTATAAGACTAATTTTTGAAAAGAACATTTCGTTCTTCAAAAGCTTCCCTTTTGCTCTGCTGTATAATAAAAGAAAAGGTGTAGAACACATGGACAATAACATCTTTACTCATGCAGGTTGTCCTTTGCAACCGACATCACCCGTGGAATGTCCTACCTCCATCAACACAAGGTGTTTCATGGGAGACTTCACACCAGAAACTGTGTTGTTGATGACCGCTGGGTGTGCAAAATCTCAGGTATCAAAATATTATACGCAGTCACGGTGCAACACTCAAGACATCATAAAACACAGTTTCACATATTGCATATAATTGCATTACTGAAAGGCAACCATGTCAGCAGCATCATCACAAACGCAACTCACAAAACATTGCTCTGCTATAATGTAATGTACATTTCTCTGTGTTTGGGCTCAGATTATGGGCTCACAACCTACAGAGAGGAAGACTTTGAAGCCTACAGTAATGGTTTCAACTGTGGGGATCTAAACATCATATACTGTGCACCGGAGGTTGTGCTGGGGAGCAGTTCAAGCATGACACCAGCAGCAGATGTTTACAGGTGTGTTTGAGCCATTTAGCATTTCATTTTGCTTAGAAAAAAATTGGGTTGCTTATATCAATGATGGAAACCAAGCTGTGTCCCACTGCAAGCTTTTCCCTCCATCCCTCAGCTTCTCTATGATCCTGGTTGAAATCGCAACTCGCTCCGACCTTATTTCAGTGAGTATAACAGCCGGCTCATTATATTACTGTGTAGCCTTGTGCTTGCTTTTGATCTGTGCTTTGTAACCAGCACTGCTCTCCAACAGGACCAGACTGAAGGAGTCAGAATGGACATTACGTGGCGTCCTCCTCTCCCTGAAATTAAGGCAGGGAAGGCTGACACTGACTGTCCCAATCAAGGAGACTATTGTGAGGTTTGTTACAGATTTAATGAATTATTTCTCCACAAATGTATGTGGAGAAATCTTATTGTTGTATTCCTATTAATTGGTAAACGTTGAACTAAACATAAACCTACACCTTGCTAAAATTGTATAATCAGTAGTTGCATAAACATTTGATTTTTTATTTTTTTTTAATCTGAAAACACTTGAACAGCTTATTAAGAAGTGCTGGTGTCACAACACCACTATGAGGCCCACATTTGAGCAGGTGAAAAAGTCTCTTGAAAAGATGAACCCACTCAAAGTCAGCCCTGTGGACATGATGATGAACCTGGTAATAATTCACTGGAACCAACATACATAATTCACGCATTTGTGCCATCCAGATTTTTCTTTTTCAGACACAAAGTTTTTTAATTACAGATGGAAAAATACAGCAAGCATCTGGAGGCCATAGTTGCAGAAAGAACACAGGATCTACTGCAGGAGAAACAGAAGACAGATCGACTGTTGTACAGTAAGTCACAAACCGATGAGGACAGAGAAAAAAAGTTACTTGTAATAAGACTGTTTGAATACTGTTGTTGAGATTACGTTGTTTAACATTAACAGGACTTTGCATATAATCTATATTGTCATTTGTTTTTAACAGTCAACTATAAATTTAGAGTTCATGTAAATTCATCTATTACAATATGTGCACACATGAATTGTTTATTGACAGTTAATACATGTGAGGAGTCAGAGATGCAGGTTAATGTAATCAGTGCCATCTTGTGGAGTGGAAGTAAAAGTGAATGTCCAAAAGACATGAAATTCATGTGCAGGTATGTTGCCAAAGCCAGTGGCTGATGACCTTCGTCAAGGCCGGACAACAGAAGCTCAGAGTTTCAACAATGCCACAGTCTACTTCAGGTGTGTGTGCGTGTGTGTGTGTGTGTGTGTGTGTGTGTGCGTGTGTGTGTGGGTGTGTGTGTGTGTGTGTGTGTGTGTGTGTGTGTGTGTGTGTGTGTGTGTGTGTGTGTGTGTGTGTGTGTGTGTGTGTGTGTTGGAATGAAAGCAATGAAATTGCATTTTTTTTTTTAAAGTAATTTTTAATTGAATCATGGCACCTAAGGGTGGGATATATTAGGCAACAAGTGAACATTTTTGTCTTCAACGTTAGCGTGTTAAAAGTAGGTGAAAAGTAATGTGTGAACTGCGAGGTCGTGATTGCGTTTGACAAGGCCACAGACATCTCAGAAATTGTGGGTGTTACCAGGTGTTCCGAGGGATGAATGTACATTAAGTTTGACTTGTTCTGTCTGTGCTGCCACAAGTCGTTTCTTCTTCTTTTGTAAACTTGTTATCTCAGTATACGCAGTGAGACAAACCAGAGGTGACTGACTGTGTTCCTCTCTCCTGACAGTGACATTGTTGGCTTTACTCAGCTGTCTGGTTCCAGCACTCCTCATCAGGTTGTAGACTTCCTCAACCAGCTCTACACCACCTTTGATGACATTATTGATAATTATGACGTCTACAAGGTGGAAACAATAGGAGATGCTTGTACGTAAGGATGGATTACACAGTTCACTCAATGTGGTACATAGATTCACTAGAGTATAGTATATACTTGAAATGATAGCAAGCAAATCTTGAATCCCAATGTCATGTTAAAAAAAAAATTGTCTTCATTAATGAACAAGTTTTAGCATGATGATTGACCTTGTTTTGTCTGTGGTGGTATGGCTTATCTTCAACAGACATGGTGGTCTCTGGGGTTCCACAAGAAAATGGCATCAATCATGCAGGCGAGATCGCCAGCATGGCTTTGGATCTTGTTAGTGTCTGCCACACTTTTAAGATCCCCCACAAGCCCAAGACACAGCTGAAGATCCGCGCTGGCATCCACTCAGGTACAAGGACAGAATACCTGCGTCGTTTTAACCATTCCTCTGAGATACTTTAAGAGCACATTTAAGAGTGTAAAGCGTAAGTCATATTTAGACTACTTTTTTGGTTTGTTTCTACCCAGGACCTGTAGTAGCTGGTGTGGTTGGCACGAAAATGCCTCGCTATTGCCTGTTTGGGGACACTGTGAACACGGCGTCACGCATGGAATCAACTAGTGAAGGTAATAAAAGAGGAAATGAGAGTAACTGTATCGGAAAATATTGAAACATTAAGTATAATATTTCACTGAAACATCAAGTGTAAAGCTTTGTCTTATTGTTCTGGTTTGACTATTATCAATCAAGAAAGTTCCTTACAGTGCAAAACACCTTTAGTTCAGTGAGCATGTCAGTGATATTGTCTAGAAATGAATAGGTCTTAAGTTAAAATTGTGAAATATTGTCATTACATTATACATATATAATAATATATAAAAGAATAATGTTTAACAACTATGAGTGTAAAAATGTGTGGCATACTTCATACGGCCTTAAAGTTGTATTCTGTACACACAGAAATTATCCACTGTCACAAAACAACAATAATCTTTCTCCCTTTATGGAATATCTTATTTTTATAAGACCAATAAGGCATGTCAAGATTACGTCATTCAACAAAACCATCGGAGTTCAGTTAATTGATCAAAAACCAAGATTTGTATGCGATGAAATTTCAAATTGATCATTTGTGCCTTTACCATAGCGCTGAAGATCCAAGTGAGCGGTGCTACCGCTGATTTACTTCACACCCTGAAAGGTTACATACTGACCTGCAGAGGAACCCTGAATGTGAAGGTAAGTAAGCATTCATGTGGAGAACAGTTTGGAAGTAGTGAAAGAATGGCAGACATTTCACTTCAATTTTGTGACGATAACCCCCCCATAAAAAAAAAAATCCAAATCAAAACAACCTCAAGAGCAATTTTTTGGAAAGGAGTCCCTCAAATGGATCTTTTTTTTTTTTTTTTTTTAACAAATAAAGGGATTCAGACCTCATTTTTTCCCCCACCTCGTGTTAAAGAACATTTATTCAATTTGAAGAAATCACAGTTATAATTTCTGCAGCGTTCCTCTGCTTCACAAAGCGATCGTGCCACACAACCCCGCAGAGGCACTGTCCGAGGCACATTCCTGGCCATGACAATGATGCTTGCTGTTGTTACTGAAGTCCTTTATTTGATTTGAAAACACATATCCCCAACTTGTGCTGAAATGTATCCACAAATTCTTTCAAATTAAGGCAAATTAGGGCATGAAAATTCCGTGTGGTTCGTTGTCTGCATGGTAACTAGTGTTTTTCAAAGCTCAATACATTTTCCTGCAACTGTCTGAAAAAGCATGCAGAAACATCTGAAAAGAACAAAAAACAACAAACTCAGAGGGAAAACAGATGTACGATATCTACTGTTTGGCCTTTTTTCTTGCTTTTCTGTCTGGGGCAGCGTGACTTGTAGAGGTGGGATTCAGTTCTTACCTTTAAAAGACACAGTTGTGATGCTGATATTTGTGGTTTCTTGTTCCGATATGGTCTCAGCTGCTGCTCTCAGCCCTCCATAAAGTCCTAATGCTTTATTTAAAATTCAAAAACACGAGTGATTTTCATTATGATTCTGTTCATTCACCTTCTGATCATTCTTCTCCTAACTCAACAGGGCAAAGGTGATATGACAACATGGTGGCTTGAAGCAAAAAAGAATGATTACACGGACCCTCTGCACAGAGCAGCTGAATTTAGAGTTGTCCCCGTACCAGTTAGTGACTAGAACATTAATTGTGCAAAAACCCTAATAGCTTATGTAAAGCTATACATGTTGTAGAGTTGATTTGTCTTCAAGTGAACTGCATTGTGCGAATATAGTAGTAGGATGTTTCAAATTCAAATCTTATAACAGATTGTAAATTCAGTAACAATGATGATGATGATGATGATGATGATGATGATGAAGGTGATGACAAAAGATAATATATATTTTTTCAATCAATAATGCAAGTTCAAAATGATCTCAAATATCTAAGTGGTACATAAAATGCATGAATAAAAGAGAAAGTTAGTATATTAAAAAGGCAAATGGATTAAGATTCAGTTTCCTGAAACCTCGATTATGTATTTGTTGTGTACAAACCAAATATGATCACAATTCAAAACGTAGCTGAAGTTATTTCAGAGACCTGAAGCAGATGTAAAACAAATAAAAGCGAATTAATGCACAGGATGTCTTAACTCTCTTAAAATAAATGTTAAAAAAACTGCATTCATACATTAGCATTAGTTTTTCTCTGTCATGTAGTCTGCAATATTGCTACTGTGATAAGATTCTCACTGCCTGAAAGTAAGAACATCCACACAAAAGATACTTTTGATTCACTGTAAAGGCTTTACAACTTTCTTAAACTCAATCTGGGGTAAAAAAAAAAAAAAAATAGTACTTTTGGAATCAGATTGCTTATATTAAATAGTTTTGGACAATATATAGACCATGTGTATAGAGGCAATTGAAGCACAAGTGTTATTATTGCTACTTTGTATCGGTTTTGCCACTGTTGTTGCACATCAATGATCCTCTTGTACTCTTTCTGATGTGACAAATCAAAAAAATTTGCTCGTCTCTTTTAAAAATGGACTGCTAATTTGGACCACGGTTGTGCACTTGCTTGAACTTGTGAGCATGCTTTTGAGTTTTTAAAGAGACAAATACCTTGTTCATGCAAATAAGATTTGCAACACATGAACAACAATTAATAGGAAAAGAAAAAAATAGACTCTGACCTGTTGTGACTATGTCATGTATTGCTCATTGTGTAGTGCAAAAAGAGTTGTTATTGTATTGTTCTATTATGCAATAAACATTTTTTTGAAGTTCTCCATTTTTCTCATAGATGTATGCTATTACAGACAAGTGCATGCACTTGTATATATTTATATTTATATTATATTTGCAGAATTTCAATAGTAATAGTCATAGACATACATTCTAATAAACCATTTCAGAATACCTCTCATCAACACACAAAGACTTATAAATGAATGTGCAACAGGAAACAATAAATATCAGGGTCTTTTTCCTCAGATAGATAAAATTCCCATTCTATGGCAGAATATCACAGTATAGTGATTTCAGACTATGCTCTCACATCGGTTGTCATAAACTTTGCAAACCACAGCCCTCCACACATGCAATGGAAATTATCCCACCTTCTATTGAATAATACAAGCTTTAAAAAATTATCTCATGAAGGAATAATTACTTTTTTCCAAACAAACGATACCCCAGATATCACGAGAAGCACATTATGGGAGACCTGTAAAGCTTATTTGAGAGGACAAGCTACTTCATTCACCTCTCGACTAAATAAAACCAAAAACGGAGAGAATGACCAGGCTCTCGGATCAACTATTAAAAATGTATACCCTCTATGCTGCCACACCCACTCCTACTCTTTATGACCAACGTCTTAAACTTCAAACCGTGTTTGACCTGTTATCGACATCAAAAGTGGAAACTAAATTCTTAAAAACAAGACAATGTTATTTTGTAATGGGAGATAAGGCAGGAAAACTCTCACATCAGACTAGAACCGCAGGGCTCTCAAAACTGATTCCTAGGATAAAACTGTCTACGGGCACAGTAGTCACTGACCTGAAATCGCTAAAGAATGCAGTCCTAAACTTTTACTCTGATCTATATACGTCAGAATATCTACCCAAACATTGGAAAAAACACAACCCTTTTGAAATGCTCATAGACCCTACAATTGACAACGACTTGACAGCGAATTGACTACAAGTGTGAATCGTGACAGTCCCATTCCTCCATCCCTTTGTTCTCCCAGCACATGGTTGAGAAGAGGTCAACTTTCCCGCCTCTCTGATGGCCACCATTTTGAATGTAGTTTAATGTGATCCAAGATTTTGTTTGTAGTTCCATCTCAAAAATTGCTGTGAAAAATGAACCAAACAAGTGTTTGTTCTCAAGAGTGCGTTTGTTCTCCTCAAGTTTATTTGTCATGCTGGGAGGCCCAAGAACCCCAGTAGCTCTTCAGATGCTGTACTGTAGCAGCCTGCTGCTCTCATGCATGTTTACTTGTTAACTTTGTTACATATGTATATTAACTCTTTAAATAAATCCCAAAAGCCCTTTCTTAAAACATCTTCAATGCTAACATGATTTTTAACGTGTTCAACTTTTTGTTAAACATGTTTAGTATTGCTGACTCAGAAGGAACATGTATTTGATCCAGAAGGCATTTCCTCTTTGAAATTGATGTACACTGGCAACTTCAATCAGATCCGTCTGAAAATATAACATTGCTCAATAAAATGGTTTTTGGATGCAGTTTATTGAAGATTAGATTTGAAACATACACATGATGTAAGTGATTGACAGGATACATTATTAGGCACATTGAGCATTGCAGCTGCAGGCCAGGTGAGCCTGTGTTTCCTCCTTCAGGTCCACATTGCGCTCATAGAAACTGCTAGTATTCATGATGGACTCTGCAGGGGTGAACAGAGTAGAGGTATTAAAAAGTGTGCATTTTTAATCATCTGTGTTTTATATCCTTAATCAACAGAATTTTTTTTAAATTTAAATTATTTTTTTTGGTGGGGGGAGACTCACCAGCAGATGTGCAGTGGAACCCAACTGTGACAGGGGCGGTCACCACTGGGAAACAGCCAGGCAAACAGCGAAGCACTGGCTCAACAGAGAAGCACTGGGAATCCTTACCATTCACGTTCACCGGCCTCTGCAGTTGCACAGATGTGTGCGTCAGGCGGCACTCTAAGAAAATAGCGTTAATGAATTAGTTACTGAGGCAAGCACTGTACTCATCTTTTTAAGGCCTCCTTTTGTTACACACACCTTATATTTGTCACTTGTGAAATAAATAGTATTCATGAAAAAAAAAAGAAGCATTAGCTCTAACAAAATTTGTATCTGACCATTGTTGTCATGGCAGCTCTCAGCAGGCAGAGTCCAGGAATGAGCATAGCTAACTGCGTTACTGCTCAAACGTCCATAGGATGAGCGATACTCCTGTCTGACTTCCCCATCAGCCTTTCCACACAATCCATCGATATTTCCCCTCATGTAGTCAGCAACTTTAACCTACATTGCAAGTTCGGATAGAGTAACACAAACTGTAAAATCACACTGGAAGTCTCGCAGTCAATGCCATGCGAATCATGGTGAGCATTGTTTTTACCTCAATCAAGTGCTTGGTAAAGTAGACTTCGGTAAGACCATGTTGGTATGCAGACACAGAAACAGCCTCTCCCTTTGAATAGATATTGACCAGACCTGTGAAGGAAAAAAAACGGGAAAAAAAAACATGATCTGCTTAGTTATAAGTAAACAAATCTTCATCCTTAAATATTCATGTGGGATTTAAAGATTATTGTGACTGCCATAGTGACAGAAAATAAGCTATGACTTATTTTGCCAGACACATGCGTAAAATAAATTCGGACAAGAAGCGGTTTTGGCTGTAAAAGAGTTGTAAAATAATAATAATAATGACAAGCTCAATGCTGTTGACAGAAACCTTCTTGGCTCTTGTATGGCAGGCTGGCCAGTGGTATGTCATGTCCATTGACTTCCAAGACGATTTTGTCTTGCTTCTGGTAGATGTCAACATCTCTGCAGGTGCAGAAATATACATGTTAGTTAACTTTGCGCAAGCTGATAAAATTCTTCTATATTACATGATGTGCTTCTATATTTTTTTCTTACATGTCAGCCACTTTGATGTTGATGGCCTTCTGTCCCTCACGATTGGTCTTCATGAGAACAACGAATTTACTCTCATTAGTTTTGTCCTTTGCCAAAATCTGGAAGCAGCCGATAGGTTCCTTCTCGGTGACTTCAGCATTGTTGAATGTTGTCACCGTCTGTCCTTTAACTTGACATTTAGCTGTTGAGAAAAGGAGGCATTTTAAATTGGGTCATCAGTGAAAAGTCTCTGCCACCGCATTTAGATAAAATGAATGATGTCAGCTATTACCTGAGCCGGCCTTGACAAGCATGTATCGGAGGTTATCTAAGGGGCTGATGGTGTCATAAAATGGCAGAATGAAGGGCACCTCCAGAGTCGACTTGGAGTAAGCACGCTGTTGACAGAATGATTCTCTGTTGTTATTGAAAACAGAAACATTTAAGACTTCATTTAATGATTAAAGAGCTTTACCAATGTTACAGATTTCCAAATCAAGTCAATGGTCTTATCAGATGTTGGAACCACTATAAAGGCGATCTTCTTGGTGGAGCTTTTATCAGCCACTTTCATCAAGTCATACATCATTTTGAAATTCGTTAGTTGAGTCCCCCTGTGTAAGAATTTTCAAATATCAGAAAAAGATACATGGAATAGATTGTACAGTGCAGTGTGGAAACAATGAAAAGTGGCATACATTTTGAAGTAACGTTTAAGGCTGGAAGGAAGAGATTTCCAGGACAGGATGAAGCGAGCTGCGGGGTTTGAACCAATGGCACCAGTTTCAGCTGTCATCTGGGCATCATACTCCTTTCCATATGAACCCCAGTTGAATCTTGTCTTTTAAGAAACAGTACAATTAATAATGATATCGTTCATTTTGCCTGGTATGCTTAGTTTAACATCTGAGAAAGTTTAAAGTAAGAGCCTTACTGGGGCACTGTATTGGCTTAATGCAACAGAATCGATGTATAACCTCCAGTTGTCATTAGCAGCCAAGGCAGCAACAATAATCTGAACCCGAGCAGTGGGTCTGTCCAAGTAGGTTGCGATTTGGTATCCCTGCATTGTGTTGTCAGCTCTAATGACACGGAAGAGGACGGCAACGACGGGAGGGCTGTCACTGCCAAGGAATTTCTTCTGTAGAGACATGAAAATGATCATTTATGTGAGAACACTGACAAAACTCCTGACTGACAGGAATATTTTAAGATCCTACTTTCACATTTTACCTGTTTGCGGATAGCCTCAAAGCTTGAGTCACCACCACTGGTTGAGGAGCTGGCTTGAGAGTTGCGATGCTACAAGAGCAACATTTGTGAGACACTGCCACATAAACTCTGTGGTTACAACGCTTGATCAACATTTACAATGCTACAAAGACATACCTTCTTTTGATGGTTCCCTCTGAATTTTTGTTCAGCACTCTTCTGCTGAGAAGAAATATTTTCGTTAGATTGTACCTATTAAATGAAAAAAAAAAAAAATGAAAGAAGATATTTACTCTTGAGGTGTGGGCACTGGCACGGGAAGAACTTGAACTATCACTGAAGAGGGATGCAACACTTGAGGCGGAGCTGGACTTGGACTTGGAAGGCCTCTGAACCATTTTGGAGGCATTGCTGCTGCTGCTGCTGCTTCTGCTGCTGCTGCTGCTGCTGCTGCTGCTGCTGCTCTTGCTCTTGCTGCTGCTGCTGGTGCTGTTGCTTCTGCTGCTGCTGGATCCTGATTGGGAGCTGCTACGAGAACTTGATTTGGAGCTACTGGACTGAGAGGAGGAAGAGGTGCCATTTGAAGGAAGCAGGATTTTCTTCAGCTTCATCAGGGCTGGTTTTGCGTGGGCAAATTCTTCTTGGTCCATGTCAATCTTTTTAACCAGCTTATCTGCGGCCTTTGGTCCAAGCTGAACTTCCATTTCAAGTTTCTCAACACCACCTTCAGCTGAAAGCACATTATTATTGCAATTTATAATTTAACAATGGCCAGCACCTCTTAAAATTGCACAAGGTTTGCACACTGCTTACTTTGTTTGAAGGAAAGTGCAGCGAAGTATCTTCCAACAAGTGCATTCAGGGCTTTTTCTTTGTTGAGAAGAGCCCTTTCTGTTTTGACTTTGATGCAGGCCTTCAGTCCAGCACCGACAGATTTACAGTACTTCTTGTTAGACTCGGTTACTTTGATGGAGGACTTGGTAGGATAATAGTTTTTGGGAAGTTTTTCTGAGGATTTGGACTACAAGAAGAGAGAAATGGCATTTTGTATTTATTTGTTGGATCAAATCACACAGTTATAGCTGCCTCAGAAGACAAACTCACCTCACTATCAGCAGTGGAAGAAGTCTCTCTTAAACTATTTCTTGAAGCTTTAGCACCAATTATAGGAGTAATTCTTTCAGATGCAAGTTCCTCAATATTTCTCGCCACAACATAACTTTCAACTCTGTTGAGAAGCAACAACATACATGTAGTGACCTTTTGATGTGTAGAGTTTAGAAGTTATGTTTTTTAGTTTTATGATGAAACTCTTTTAAACTTACTGCACTTCTGCAATGTTTTCAGGCAGAGAAACAGGGAGAGCTTCGACCTTAAAGTTGCCCTCAGTGAAGTCAAGTCTGGCTTTGACATGGGCTGGCACAACAGAGTTGAACTTAGCTCTTAACACAAGGGCAGCCTGGAGTTTCTCAGTGTTCACCCCCATCACAACAAATGAGTTCAAGGCGACACTAGAAGATAAAGACATTTACATGATACATTTTCTGCAATAATCTTTTGTTGTTATCTATTTTGTGTCTGATAATTGACCTACCTAGGTTTGATCTTGGTCTCCAGTTGTAAATCAGTCTGCAGAAGGTGAACAAGTTGGTAGTTTTCTGGCAGCTGTGGATGTGAGGTGGCTTTGACTGTTGAGACAAACACACGAACAAGCTCTTACTACAATACTTGCCACACTTTGACAATACGGTCAGGTAAAATGCAACTCCATAAAAGCGAGCATGTGGTTTGCTTTGCAAAAGCATGCCCGCTTTGAATATGCTAAAGCAGCCATTCAGGATTTTGAATGGATGTGACATATGTCAAGCTAAAGTGTTGTCGTCACCCTCAATATTTGCAATAGCCACAGCAGCAGTGTACAGGCTCAACTCCAGTGGAAAACCAGCAGCTGTAGGCAGGATGTGTCGCACTTCAGTGGCCAGCAGAGACTTTGTCAGGTGGTAGGGAGAACGAGACAGAAGAATACGGCCCCATTCTTGAACATTGTGTTCTGCGACAAACTGTGATGGAGAAATATAGAGTGAAAACTGTATCCTTATAAAACCTTGATTAAATTGCTGTTTTTGATGACAAGTCCTTTGAATTATACCTTGAAGGCCTCTTCAATCAAGTATTTGTCAATGTTAGCAAAGGCTATTTCTTGTCCAAAGAGCTTGATATAAATGGAGGCCAGTGGTTGGCTGTTGGCCTGCGTTCTCAAGTGAGAGAGCTGTAGACAGATCAGACACATGGTGCAATTGATCAATGACCTGCTGTTTCATCCTGGAAACACATCCTGTAATTTAGGACCCTATGTGGTCCTCTCCTGCTCACAGCTTTGATGGCACGTTTCATCTTGGTGAGCCTGTCAGTATTTTCAAGAAGTTCAGGGTTTTTCATCAGAGCTTCCTGTAGTCCTTCAGTTTTTACGCCGACCTGGGTAAAACAGCATTGAAATGAAAATGTTCAAATTAGTTATTGAGTATCAAATATTCAGGAGTATTAATTTAATATTCAAGAATGCCCATTTAGTATTCAATTTTTATTATTCGTTTGTTTTACCTCCAAAACATCAGCAGCAACTCCAGCAAAGTAGGCACTGGTCTTTGCCATAACTGCTCTTGGCAGGATTGAGGCAGCATCATTGATGTAGAAGGCACTGGCGGCAGCGCCAAGCATGAAGTTGTCTGACAAAGAGTTCACGAGAATCTGTTAATCAATGCTGAAATATTCATTACACTCGATGCATCTTTCGCTTCAGCAATACTGTATTAGCCTTACTGTAATAGGTGTCCACATGTACGGCTCTGCTGTAACGCAAGCTCAGTCTATCCAGCTTTGAGCCCAGAATTTTCATAGCGGCATTGCAAGCTTCAACACTGCAAAGAAAAGAAAGGCAGGATGAGTAAACATGCATCTATGTGCTGAGATCGATAAGAATGAAGTGGGACCCAAGAGGAGCTCTTACACTGAGGCATGGATTGGGGCGGTGCTTCTGGTCAGGGACTTCATGTGAGAGTAGGTGAAGCTGGCTACCTGTAGGTTCTTCTCGGTTTTCAAACTGGCAGCAATGCTCATCACCAAACTCGTGTGAGGCCTTGACTCAAAAAGCACAATGCAAGCAAGTGTACGAAGCTCTGGGTGAAGAGATGTGTCCTTGTAGAGCTGGACAGCCATTGGCTGAACCTAAATTAGAAGACAAAGCAAACTTAATTCAACGTTCTCATTAAAAACTCTGATTCTTTGTGATATTAGTGAATGCTGACAACTCACCAATTTGGGCTCTCTTCTAGCAAGGTTCCTCAGGGCCATGATAGCTTCAGCATGAACTTGGATTGGCAGAGATGAAGTTGAACCGACATAATTGGGCAGCATCTTTATGATTGATTTAAAGCTACCAGGATGTCCAGCATTTCCCAAAGCCTTCAGAAACAGGATCTGGTCTTGTGGCTCCACAGCTCCCGAAAGAAGATCCTTAATAGGCTGTAGAAAACAAACACCAAATATTTAACATTATCACACATCTATCTTGTTAGGTGAAATGATATGCAACTGATCTTGAAGCAACATAAAAGAAAACGTATTCTTACTTTAATGAGATCTTCAGGATAAGCATCATTCTGAGCGCCGTATTTGTAAACCATTGTTCCATAACCAAGGTAGGCGATCTGACGCAGAACCGGGTTCCTTTGGATTTTCTCCTGAAGTGTCAACTCCTAGAACAGAACAAAAATGAGAAATATTTCACGACGCTGTTGTTATTACTTACTATTACTTTTAATAATCCTTCTCTTGGAGTTACGCACCTCAACCTGTTTGATGGTCTCTCTGTTTGCTGTCACCATTTGAATTGATGCCATCAAAGCCTGAATAGCTTCCGCAGCAGGTATGTCGTCAGCCTGGAACTTCTCTTTGATGAATTTCAGAGAATTCTGATTACCAATGACAGGGACAGCATCCAAGATCCACTGCCTGAAAAACCAAAAAGCGAATAAGTGAAACAGTACTGATGCTTTCTTTAGATATGATTCCATTGTACATCTGGTACAAGTGCCTTGCGGTGGTGCTTTTTTGCTGCTGCCAGATCATTTCCAGGTCTTCATAGCGTGCAACACGAAGGAGCTGAACCAATTCCAAAAACTTCAAAGGAGCATCCTCATGGACTTTTTCCTTATTGAATGTAACCAGGTGATTCAGAGTGGACTTGAGCTAAAAGGACAAAGTAGGTGATCAACCATATGGTAGAAATATTTATCTTTTCATTCATATATTGACAGCTCTTCAAAACCATACCTGTTCTTGTAAATTGTGGATCTTGATCATTTGAAGGGGAGTCTGAAGATGTTCATTGGAGAACTCATACTTGAGAGAATCAATGGGAGAATACCGACCCTGGCTTGGTGAAATCTGGCCTTGCTGGATATTGAGGAAACTCAGGGATTGCCTTGAAAGCAATGTGAAAAAAAACATGTAGTTAATATATTTGTTATACTGTAAATGATAAATTCAATGTGTCCATCATTATACTTAGACTCCATCTGAGCTGCTCCTTTAGCCTCAGTGAATGGTGAATACTGGATCAGCTCATTGACAGTCACATTCCTGATCAGGACATTGTCTTGTTCACGCTTCAAGATGTAGTTGTACAATGTTGTGGCTTTCAGGTTTTTAGTCATCTGTAAAGACAAATATAGTTGCTCATTGTTCTAAAAGCTGACAGTGTAAAATGACATTGATCAATCATGTGTGAGTTCAGATCTACCTCCTGGCACTTCTCACATCTCTCAGTGTAAGCCAAACCCATAGACTTGTAGATGCTTTCTTGACATTGGTTCATGTCCCTGGTCTTTGTCAGATGGATAATGTCTGAGTTTTCTTCATGTTCAGTAAGGGTATAGAGCGTTTTGCACACACCCTGAGTTCCAGCCTGTTGAGCAAAGGATTTATTTTATATGGCGACTTCTCCTCCAGCTGTGGATTTGCAATTTGCACTAAAAGATATTTGACGAACCTCCTGCATCTCGTAGACAAGTGTCTTCTTGAGGTGGAGATTGATGACATTCAGAATACCTTTGAAGATGTTGATGATGAGCTTTGAGACACCTTCGGGGACATGGATTGTTCCCACAGCGCCTTCATGGTACTCAAACTTGATAGGAGTGGTAAGCTGAGCTGTCAGGGCTGAAGTCAACTGGGCTGCCTTGTTGAAAGAACCCTGAGGCCAGATGCCACTGTACTCAAAGAGCTCAGGTTCTGCAAGCTAAAGTGATAAAATGTGCTTTGTTATTTACAGTTGGCATTTTAGACATATGTTATGGAATAGATCCAATTGCAATTTCATTTGGTCTTTTAGCTTTACCTTCAGCATGTACATGTTTTGGGCTGTCGCGCTGATGAGAACATTGCTTCTGAGTTTGAGTCCGGCCTTGGCTAGACCTTCCTCTGGTAGACCGCTCAAGAGCATAGTCTCATACTTGTACACGTAAGTGTCATGGGCCTTGAAATGAGGAACTGTAAACGTCACATGAAACAGAAAAATTTAAATGGGTAAATTTGCTGTTTGCGAAATAAAAGTTGCTTAATAAGGATGTTCATAGAATTACTGTTAAACTTACTTAAGCGTTCGCCAGCTAAAACATAAATATGAAATAAAAAACATTAGTACAATGAACAGTTGAATGAGTAATAAATGTAATCGTCACACGAGTGCTCGGGTGTTCAGTATAAAAGTAAATATACAAATCTCACTTTCTATTTGGCCATGAGGCTCAAATGATATTAATCACTGCATTACTGTAATACAGCAAACTACCATTTCAGAACAAAAGGCAATCTGTGAATGTTGTATTTAAAATAGCCTGGAATAGCATATAAGACTGAATAGCAAAGACTAGTTTCTTTCATTTTTTTTTGCCAATATGAACGGGTACATTTTTAAAAACATTTCAGATATACTCAAAACAAACAATACTTTGGTAGATGAGTTACAGGGGTTTTGCACATTTTTGACTAACTAAATATGTACAATATGTACATATGAAGGTTGAAGTGCATTCAAGAGCTACGTCGCTCTTGAATACACTTCAACCTTCATAAAAAAGGCAAACACCCCCCCAAAAAGGATAAAACACACTTTCAAACTGTACAGTACGTAAGCCTGGTTTGCCATACTACAGACTCCTCAAGCTGAAACATAACTAAAGTACAAGCAACTACAGAGCTTCCAGTCTTTTGTTTTTTGTTTTTTTCCAAACACTTGTAAAACAACTTTAACATTGCAAAAGTAAAGCACTTTTAGAAAAAGCCATCCATACTCACCCACAAAGGCCACAAACAGGGTAAGCACAACCGCTCTCATGGCTGATGGGGTTGTGCTGGTCTGTGGTCACAGGTGGCTTTTTAAAGGGAAATTTTGTGCTGACAAAACCCAACTGGGATGTCACGAAGGTATGACATGAACTCCGGCTTGTTTGATTGGTGCGTTTGATTGGATAGATGATGTATTAATCTTTAAGCTTCAAACTGATTTTAGTTTGGTTTTGGCGGCTGTTGCATCAGAGAATTAAAATTAGGGTAACCTGACCTTGTGCTCTTTACATATGCCAAGTCAAGCTTGAGTGTCGTGATTCAAAATGCTTATTGTACCTCATCAGACATTTGATGAGTTTATGTAGTATGTTTTGTTTTCTTATATTAATCCTCAAATTAACTGATAAGACTTTATGTATCACACATTAAATCTCCAGATAGGTAGATAGATCAATGGATCGATAGATACATGATAGATAGATAGATAGATAGATAGATAGATAGATAGATAGATAGATAGATAGATAGATAGATAGATAGATAGATAGATAGATAGATAGATAGATAGATAGATAGATAGTACTTTATTCATCTCCAATTGGGGAACTTCAGATATCCAGCTTTAGCCAGTGTGTGCTATACATAACTAAATACTCTCACACCAGTACAGATATAAGAGGAAGAAGCCATTTAAACAACAAAATTGACTTTTTTGTCTATGGATGCTTCATATATCCATGTAAATTGATTTAGACATTCAGTGTTTGAGGTTTTGGCTCAGCACACTCACATAAAATACTCACACCCAGACCATTCATTCTATTTCTGAATACTGTGAGTGTTTGTGGCATCTTTCCACAGTGTTCTTCAGATGAGACTTCAAAGTTCATAGCAGAGAACATCATGACTGGGGTTGTTTGCTCACTTTGTTTACTGTGGTCATTGTGACCAAAAAAGTCATAATGTTTTAGCACATCTTTGTGTCATTTGTGAAATAAAGGTGACCACTGCCATCACGTATTGACAAATGAAACATGTTCACTCTGTTTGTTTTTAGATTGTTGGTTTGTCTTCTATCTCCTCTGCTGCACCTCTTCCTCGCTAATCACAGTGGGAATAAAGCCGAAATGTATTTCTCAGCATGAAAACCTTTGAAGGCTATCATAGTATTTGTGATATTAACACCAGTCTGAAAATTATCCAATTTGACCCCAGATTGATACATCAAATGCTGCCTGTTTCTCCTTCTCTTTTTGAATTCTCTGAACTATATACATTGCTGTGATTTTGTTCTCTTTGTCATTCTTCTCTTTATCCCCCTGTTCTGATTTCTATGGAGACCTGAAGGGAAGTGCAAAAAAAAAAAGGAAGAAAAAAAAAAATGTTGCGGGATCTTGCAAAACTAGAGCATCCATGATTTACTTTGAACTCACTGTAAAATGTACAGATATTAAAGATTTACTTGCCAGTTGGCACAACTTGGTGTGTGTGTGTGTGTGTGTGTGTGTGTGTGTGTGTGTGTGTGTGTGTGTGTGTGTGTGTGTGTGTGTGTGTGTGTGTGAGATCTGGTCAACACTTAATTATGACCAGGTAAAACAAACAAAAATTCCCAAAAACCCAGAACCTGTTGATCACAGGAAAGTAATGGAAGATACAACACTTCAACACTTCAATCTCTCCAGAGCGGCAATCACAGAAAAAAATGCTGAGACAGAGCAACGAACCAACAACAAGAACACAAAGAAGACGGCCAATATAAAGCACAGCCACCAGGGGAAGGCAATCACACACTCGGAAACAGGCGACACACATCAGAGCAGCAATCTGACACGAGGAGAGGAAGTCAAGGAACGTGAAACCAGACACTGAGTCCGAATAGCAAAATAAAACAAGACACAAAATCATGACACTGGATGAGGAAGCTGCAGCTGTAATCCACTTCAAATGGTGTCTGAGCATCAAAGGTACATCGGAATCCATTGGAATTCATCAGAGGAATAAAAAAATTCTGTCACAAACAAAGGCATTTCTGAGGGCCTAATTGTGCACCAAAAGGTTATGAAAGGTTATGAAAGTTTGCAAACACGCCTGGGTGAACATCCACGCTTTCACAAGGCTGCATCTGAGACTGGGCGATGTGGCTCATAGCGAAATCCACTACTGTATATACCAAATTCTCCTGATTTGCCACATTTGTTATGAGTGAGAGAAAGTAACGATGTACAATGGAGCGCAGCAGGAAAACCACGGAACAATGTAGGTGACAGTGCGAAATGACTGAATATCTGTCACCATTTCGCGTTATTGAATGCAACATATGACAGCAGGTTACAATTGTTTGCGACAAGGCATTACGCCTCTGCCATGAATCACATAATTATGTGAAAATCGTGATTTGAAAATTGAGACATATAATTGTGAACAGGTCAATAAATTGCTGTATATTTGAATGTGAGTGCAGCTGTGTTAGACACAATCTGGATCTCTTTTATTCTATAATACTCAATTCAGAAATTGATGAATAACATTTCAGAAATATTCACCCTGTGGTATTATTCAAACAGTGTTGTGTGCATCTTAATGGGCAAGAAAGAGCTGGCTGCATTACAGTGTAAATAAGTCAATGATGTTAGTTGATATCGTTTCGCAACAGAGATTTCAGCTTCAGAGAAAGATCTTTGCTCGTTTGAAAACAACCTGTTTGTGGCAAAATGTATTTTGACCCCTAATTCATTCATGCAGCTTGACCTTCCTCTTTTTGTTTCTCATGACTACGAAGATGCTGCAATATATGCAAATATGAGTTGTATTTGCAGAATGAAGTGCTCTTTACTTACACTGAGGGTACAGTCCTGACCAGTTTAAATAAGTGTCTACAATGCGCCCCTTTCAAAGTCAAAGTCAAAGTCAAAGTCAGCTTTATTTGTCAAATGTGCCGAATGCATGGCATACAGCCCAGATTTCTTCAGATATATAATGTTTAAAGCATCATCCCTATTTGTCTCCGAATTGATACTCAATGTACGATGTTCTGTTTGATGAATATCTGGTCACTCACAATGATAATTAGCTATGAATTATTATAAATTTGAAATGCTGCTTTAAAATATGTATTATGCCGTAAAATTCCTATCGGGTCCCACAAAATGAATTTCCAAATTCTCCACATGTTTTGATGTGCTTTTTGTGTAAGTGCTCCCGACGGTGCAGCACTAGTTATACAGCAAAAAAGCGGCGGAAGAAGATTAAGAAGATTAAAATATAATGCACTCCTCGGATAGTAGTCTTTGCCCCTCGCCTCTTAAAGAGGCCGACACAGGGATAATGAAACAATCTGAGTAAATACATGGTAAAAACAATGCCACACTATTACAGTGTCAGCAGTCAACCAGGATTAAAAGCCAGAGGGTACATATGTGTCATGAGTTGGCACTTGAAGGACTCGTGAGACCGAGTAGTTCTAATGTGGAGAAGTAAGCGATTCCACAGACTGGGTGCAGCCAAGGAAAAGGCACGGTCGCCTCTATTTTTGAGTCTGGATCTTGGAACTTCAAGGACAATCTGATTCGCTGACCTTAATGATAAAATTGAGTATAAACATGTAAAAGCTTGAATAAATATGAAGGCACTGACCCATTCAACACCTTAAACAAGTAATACAATCTTAAGACTATTCTAAAGAAGACAGGAAGCCAGTGGAGTGAGGTTAAAACTGATGGGATGTGCTCCTGTTTCTGTGTCTCTGTTAGAAGTCTTGCAGCAGCATTTTGAACTTGCTAAAGCCAATGAAGAGACATCTGGTCAAGACCAATGTAGAGGGAGTTGCAGAAGTCTCAGCTAGATTAAATAAAGACACGTACGACTCTCTCAACCATGGTGTGGTAGAGATGAGATTTTATTTTGGCCAACAGCCTCAACTGAAAGGATCCAGTTTTGACAAGAGTTGATTTATTTTCCAAGTTTAAAAGCACTGCCAAAGGATCACCTCTAGATTTGTTGAGGAGGGTCAATTATAGATGTTGATCAGCACCGATCTTTTTTTACAGGTGAGCAATAAAAACTTTAATTTATGAAGTGAGGAAATAATGAAGCATCAATACTTTGTAAAATGTTTCACATGTCTGTTGAACAATTGTACCGTATACATGCAACCAGTTTTAACTTTTTGTTTTTTCATACCTACATTGAAACACAAATATCTACTTTCTACTTGCATTCTTGAAAAAAAAAACTGGCGGTCCTCAATTGTTCAAACTTCTTCAGCTGACAGCATGAAATAAGAGAATCATGGACACAGTGAGGAAAGGTCAACAGTGGTCAGTTCCATTTGTTTTGTGTCCATCTTGTCTTGTATGTAAGTATTGTGTACACAGTCGAGACATCTACATTTTTTTGTATTAAAAAGAGAAATCATAGCTGGTTGATTGGTCCTCTGAGGTTTAAGGAGATGTGAAGCTGAGGTGTAAAAAACAAAGAAAATTATTTTGAGACTTGCATGACAGAAGTGGACGATTGTTGACACAAAAGATGAGATTTTAAATTTGTCTGTATGTATTTGTTCATTTGCAAAAATATGTCGCTGTCACTTTTTGTTTTGTTTTTCACTATAGTGAGGCATCTATCCATGCAAGCCAATGGATAGATCAGCCATTGGCTTGCATCACTGATGTTTGGCAATGAAAAAGTGAAAGAAAGAAAAAACCCATCAACACAAGCGCTTCAGATGCTTCTTGAGTTTATTTAAGTGTACATTTCAATCAATCAGAGTAACAATGCTTGCAAAAAAACAAAACCAAGAGATTAAGAGCACTGAGCGGTGCAGCGACAGGCCACATGAGCTTCTGTGGCTTCAATCAGGTCAATGCTCTTCCCCTGGATGCTGCTCAGGCTATAAGGCCGACTCATGTTGGAACCTGCAACAGAAGTGACTGTTAGACAAGGGACAGCAAGACAATGTCAGTTTTGTGAACAAACAGTGACTGTATGCAGGCTCACCTGAGGGTACACAGTGGTAGCCAACGTTGACAGTGGTGGTTCTCACGGGCATGCAGCCTGTAAGGCAGCGCAGCACGGGCTCAACAGAGTAACACTTGGAATTCTGGCCAAAGATGTTGACCTCCTTCTCCAGCTTCACCGACTCATGTTTCATCAAGCACTCTGAAAAGGCGGGACACACTGGTGTTAACTATGCACTCCTTGTCAGAAAGCAAATTTTTATATTCATTGGTTCTCAGCTATTGTGGAACTATTGTGGAATAAACTGATCATTAATTAATAATAATTCATTAAGAAAAACAGGTAAATCCTGTAAGTATTACGAGAGGAATCGCGGCAGCTGTGTCCACCCAGAACCCAGGAATGAGCAAAGGTGACTGGGTCCCTGGTCATGCTTTTGTCTGGTTTGCTGTATCCCTGTCTGATCTCGCCATTAGCCTTTCCACAGAGTCCACAAGTTTTTCCCTTCATCCAGTGTGCAACTCGAATCTGTAAAAAAAACAAGTGAGAGGAAACAGTAATGTTCAGTATGTAGCAATGTTGATGAGAATCTATGCCAACCTTGTCAGGTAAAGTGTCTTGGGATACATCACCTTTATTTCCTGTGAAGAAAACTGAACTTCCTGAAGACCATAGCTTGGAGCAAAGAGAGAAACGCTGTCATCCCTCTGCCTGATGGAAATTTGGGCTGAAATGAAAGTTCATAATATTTATTATACATTTAAAAATGTGACTTACAGCTAATGAACAAACTCAATAAGATCCATTTATTATGGTTCCTTAATAAAAAAGGTTTATAAAAATGAGTAAATAGAGGCAGGTACCATCAGGATGTTCATAAGTGGGGTTCATAAGTTCAGTTTTATTAACTCTGACTTTGACAGCACCATCCCTCATGTAGAAGGCGACATCGCTGTAGAAGAGAAAACAATATCCATGTGTTATTGTTATTTCCTGTTTCTTAAGATTTTCTCTCAAAATGTGATATAAATAGTAGTGCCACTTACATGTGTTCAATCTTGACAATGACTTCATTCTGGTTGGCTACTTGGTCTTTCTTCAGCAGAACCATGAATTTCAAGTCATCTGTGCAATCTTGAGCCAAGACTTGTGAGCAAAGGTGTGGCATGTCACTGTTGTATGTGTGACTGTTGAATGTTTTCACCTTGTCGTGGGCAACTTTGCACTCATCTGCAGTGAAAAGAAGAAAAAAAAATATCGATATTTAGCTTCTTGGATTTAAAAAAAGAAAATTGCTAACCATGTATGTGAAAGCTGTCCCTTTCAAGAATGTCACCTGAAGTTTCCTTAGCAAGCAGATGGATGATCTTTTCAGCCAAGTTCTGGTTTGTGTTCACATCATAAGCAGATTGTCCAATTGGCAGAGGTACTGGAAGGCTTACTCCAAGTTTGTAGACGGTAAACTGTAATATAAAATTGCAAAGGTTTGACAACCTGAGTTACAAACTGTGACCTAAACATTTTCTGTGTATGAATAAGAATTGGCGGTATCCACCTTTGATGTCTGCAGTGCAACATTCACACTTCTGTCAGAATCAGCAGCCATAATCAGTTTGATCTGATTCAGAATGTATTTGGTCTTTGCAATTTTCAATCCAGTTCCCTCAGACATACGGACAATGGCTTTTGACAACCTGGACCAGGGTAGATTAGAAAATGAATAAACAAGACAGATCAGTTCCACTTGTATTCAGCACAACTGAGGACAGTGTATTTTCAAAGCTTTGTGTTATAAATGATGGTGTGCTTTTAGTTTGTGACCTTACCTCTTAATGTACTGCTGCATGCGTCTTGGAAGTTTTTCCCAGCTCATCTTGAGACGGGCTGCTGGCTTCTGATCCACAAGACCAGTCTCAACTGTCATCTCAGCCTTGTATTGCTTGCATTCAGTGCCCCAGCCAATCTTGCCCTAAGTGAAAATCCAAATCAAATCAAATCCCAAGAATCACACTACTTGACACCATCTTATAACTGGCTTGCAATAATGATTTTACCATCATCTTGTGGTTGCTGAGCAGCATGCCATCAGCACAGAGTCTCCAGTTATTGTCCTGAGCCAGGTTGACAAGAATAACCTGCAGTCTGGAAGTGACTTTGTCAACGTAAGCTGCAATCTGGTACCCCAGGACCTTTTGGTCAGGTCTCACACCCCGGACGAGAATGGTCATAATTGGAGCCATAGATTTAGCAAGGTATTTTTCCTGGAAGTTCACAAAGGGCATTGATGTTACTGAAAGCGTTCATTTGTGTTATATCACAGCAAACATTGTGAGGTGATTACTCACCTTATTGTAGATGGTCTCAAAGCTGTGAGCACTGCTCTTGCTGTTGGTGTGGCCTGTGGGGGCATGCTGCAAAAGAAAAAAGCACACCTTTAGCCTGCTCAAACAATGTACATGAAGTAGCTGTCTCACATGGTGTGATCTTTACCTGGTGGATGTGGCTCTTGACAAATTCCATGGTATAACGTGCTCGCTGTGACACAGATATTGTTTTATTAATGTTCTACAATTCTATAATAATCTTAATTATGACGATGTTTTCTCTCTCTTTTTTTTTTTTACAATGATAGAAGGTGAATATGACTCACCTGAGACTGGGAGCTTGAGCTTGAGGAGGAGGATGAGCTGCTTCTGGACTGGCTGGATGACTGGCTTCTTGAACTACTGCTTGATGAGCTGCTGGACTTTTTGCTCTGTGTCAGAGATATGCGCCTATCGGTGCGAATGTCAGAACGCTGTCTGCTCCCAGTGGCTGACTTCCTTACTTTACGGGATGAGGAGTTGGATGTTGATTGGGAAGATGAAGAGCTGGAGAGGCTTGAGTGTGAGTTGCTAGAGCGAGAGCTGGATGACTGAGAGCTGCTAGAGCTGGAGGAACTTGATGTGCCATTCTTCAGACCAGGAACCAGGATTTTCTTCAGTTTCATTAGGACATTCTTGGACTCAAGAATTTCCTCTTCATCACTCATGGATATAACTTTGATGATCTTACTTGCTGATTTCTCTCCAATTTGAATTTCAACTTCAATCGTCTCAACAGCTTTCCCAGCAACTACAATTCAAATAGGTAAATGTTTTAAATTTCATTATATGTTTATATGTAACTTTAAAAAATATATAGTTTGAATTAGTGACAGTAGTCATTAATGTAGCTTACCTGGAGTAATTATAAGTTCAGCAACATGCTTTCCAATCATAGTGTAGAGTGGGGATTCTCTGATGTAGGAAGCGTTGCGAGTCTGAGTCTCGCCACATAACTTGTATCCAAACTCTTTGCTTTCAACGCACCTTTTCTTCACAATGGTTTTGGGCAATGGGAGGTCAGCTTTTTGTTCTGAACCAGCACGCAAAATTTCAGATGGCTCGGACTGTAAAACCACAGCAGAGGTCAGACATCATTTTTTGAGGAGACAAGAAGCTTGTGTTGTGAAAATAAAGATGCTGATCAGTAAATGAAACTCACTTGGCTGCCAAAGAAGGAAGATGCCATCCTTGATACTCGTGCACTGACGGTCTCGTTTGACACCTTATCTAACTGTTCAGCAGGAATCAGTGGTGTGATTTTGACATCATCCATATCTCTCACAACAACGATAGACTCATGCCTATAGTTGGAAAGAAAAGAAATGTTGGACCACATCAAAGATACCATGCTAGAAAATACAGCAGAGCAATAAAAACATTTACATACTCAGCAGATGCAATCTTATTGATTTCCTGAACAGGCAGCAGCTGGAACTTTAAGTTGCCTCCAACCATGTCAACTCGTGCTTCCATCTTTGCAGGAACAATTGAGTGAACCTTGGCTCTTGACATCACAGCAGCCTTGATCAAATCAGTATTAACACCCATGACTGCATAGGTATGAGCAGAGACACTGCAGGAAACAGAAAACATCAATTACAAGGGTATCTCTATGCAGTTACTGCCATTTTGTAATTGTTGGGAAAGAAATTGTCAAGGATTATTGTGGTGAAAGTGGTAGGGAGGATTTACCTTGGATTGAGTGCAACTTTCATGTGGATGTCAGACTTCAGCAGCTGGGCATAAGTGAAACTCTCAGTTGGACGTGGGCTCACTGTGGCTTGCGCTATTCATTCATTTATTTTTATGAAAGTAAAAACAAAAATACATTAGTTTAAAATATAGACAGAATGTGTATAAAAAGGTGTAGGATGAAGAAAAAGCTTACTAAATCCTATGCCCTATGCATGCACATGGCTTTTTACCAACCTCCCTTTTACCAAATAGTAAACAATGCATTTTCAACATCAGAATTAATGATTAGCTCGTCTGCTCCACAGTGAAAAAACACTGGCAAGTCGTACCTGCAACGGATGCAACAGCCACTGCAGCAGTGTACAAGCTGAGGTCCATGGGCAAACCAACAGCAGTGGGAAGGATGCGACGGATCTCACTAAGCAGCAGTGGTTGAGCGAAATTCAGGTGGTAACCGGACTCCAGAGCTTCAAGGACCTTCTTGCCATTGGAGTGATCCTTAACGTAATTAACGAGCTGTAAACATAAAGTTGCTTGTGAGACTCAGAATTTTCTGCAAAAAACCTGTTATTACTTTTTAGTCATGCAAAAGCCTGATTGATACACTACCTCAGTGGCAAGCTCAACGATGGCTTGGTCAACGTTGACAAATGCAACTTCCTGTCCAAACAATTTCACGTATACGGAGGCCAGTGGCTGGCTAGAAGGTTCAGCCTTCCATTGAGAAAGCTGTGATAGAAATGAAGTTTCAAGATTTTATTTTTTTTTTTTAATTACTTAGAAATGTGTCTTTCCACATTGAAATTGCTCCTTAAACTCACAGCTTTAAGGACTGCCTTCATCTTGGTGGTTCTTTGTTCATTCTGAGGAATGTTCTGTTTTTTCATCAAGGCCTCCAGGATTCCCTCGCTTCTCACACCAAGCTGTTCAAATGCAAAACAAATGCAATCATATTGATATACATTTAAAAAAAGTAACTGTAACATCACTAACAATCAACAAAATTTACACCAATGTCATGAATAAATCATAAAATAGCTCAAACAGAAGACGTGGTAGACAATTGCACAGTGTAGCTTTTTGTCTAATATTGAGGAAAGATAAGTTGAATTGTCATTTAAATAACTCTCCTTATTTTTGCTTTTTTTTGCCAACAGGTCTTGCTTTGTATTAAAAGGATGAAACGTTCCTCATGTATAGATTGGAAGTTGTACCTCCAATGTATATTATAAATACATAGAAAGCATGCATAATGAATTTACTGATTTGAAAATAATGGGGATCTTCCTTTTCAGGCATAGACACAAGACATGGTCATACCTCAATAACATCAGCGTAGGCCCCAGCCAGATAAGTACGAGCTTTGGCAACCATGGTTTTTGGCATAATAGTTGCAGCCTCATTGATGTAGTGGACACTGGCAGCAGCACCAACCATCCAGGGATCTGCAGGCAAAAGATAAAAATCTATCAAATACTGTGTAACAGTCTGAAATCTCTCATGAATAAAGACACTATTCTTCACTTACAGTTGTAGGTATCAACATAGAGGGATCTGCTGTAGCGGTAGCTCAGTCTGTCCAGTCTGGGGCTGAGAATCCTGATGGCAACGTTGCAGGCAGCAGCACTAAAAGAAGAGAATGAAATGTTTCTTACATTATTACCTGCTGTTTTGGGGGGTTTTTTGGTTGTCTTTTTTTTTTTTTTTTTTTTTTAATCCATAGCAGAAAAGACAGTAAGATATTCTGAACTCTTACACAGCAGCAAAGTCAGGAGCGATACTCTTTCTCATGGACTTCATGTAAGAGAAGATGAAGCTGGAGATCTGAAGGTTTCTTTCTTTGACGACGGCATCGGCAAGTGTCATCACCAGACCAGTAGAGAGCTTGGTCTCAAACAGGACCATAGCAGCAACCATACGGAGCTCTTGGTGGAGTTCTGTGTTCATGAACAGTTGAATGGCTGTTTCCTGGACCTAAATCACAAAGGTCAATGCTGTTAGGTACAACTGCATATGCCATTTATTTCTGTCAACAGATCTAATCAGAAAAATATTCTCTCACCATCTTGGGGTCCTTCTTAGCCATATTCCTCAAGGCCAGAACAGCTTCAATGTGAACTTTCAGAGGGAGATCAGCAGCAGCAGTGCCAAATCCAGGCAAGACTTTGCGGATTGACTTACGGCTAGCAGGGTGTCCAGCGTTACCAAGAACTTTGAGACGGATAATGATCTCCTCAACTTGGCGACTGTCTACAACCTCTTGAAGACCGTCATGGACATGCTTTGCGAGAAAATGAAAAACAATAGAGTTACTGATGTCATAGATGAATTTCGAGCATGTGAAGAGATCATTGGATCATACATACTTTCACGAGGTCAGGAGAGCAATCTGGGTTTTCCAAACACTGTTTTCCCACCAGAGTACCATAGCCCAGCATGATGATGTCACGCAGAACTTTTTTCTGTTGGAATTTGCTTTCCCCCATCATTTCCTAGTGGAATATATTGTTGATTATAGGTAACAGCTTTTTCGTCTTTGTAAATACAAAAGATGATTTTATCATTTGACTTGCCTTAGCCAACTTGATGGCTTCATTGTCAGCCTTCACCAGGTGAATAGAGACCAGCAGAGCCTTGGCAGCTTCCATAGTGGACAGGTCGCCTGCAAGAAACTTTTCCTTGATGAACTTCAGAGCAGCGTGAGAACGAATGGCAGTGATAGCATTCAGAATCCAGTGCCTACAAATAGGAAACGTTTTGTTAATCATCCATAGCAAGATTTTGTCTCATTTTTTTTTTCCGGAATGAAAAACGCATTTACTTGTAATCTGGTTGCTTTTTGTGCTGAGTCCAGAGAGTCTGGATGCTTTCATATCCATTTTGACGCAACATCTGGATGAGCTGAATGTACTTAAGAGGAGCTTCTTCGTGCACCTTGCCTTTGTTAGAAGCTACCAAATGGTCCAGAAGTTCTTCAATCTGACAAAAAAAAAAACAACCCCCAAAGCATTTCAGATGGATATGTATAGACAGCCCATGGATTACAGACAAACTTGATCATAGTGTCATTCCATAAACTACCGTAGACTCATCTTTCCTCAGAAGACTGAAAGGGGTCTGGTCAACCTCGCTGCCAAATTGATACAGCAGGGATCCACGCTGAAGGTACTGAGTGGCGCTGGGCTTCACTGGTAAGTCCTTTTGCTCCAGGAATGTCAGGTTTTGCCTGTGAGTACATATACATCATAGTTAATAATCACCAGTAAGACACTGTGTTCTACACATAGCTGAATCAGGTCTTTGTTTTCATTTAGTGGATTGAAAAACAACTTTATCTGACCAAGAGGCTGCAAAACATTAGATCAACTGCAAATACATCAGAATGTAACACTTACCTAGATTCCATCTGGGGACCACCATTCAAGATCTCAAAAGGTGAATACTGGTAGACCTCTGTAACTGTTGCCTGCAAGATCCGAGAGCTGCTGGTTTCGGGCTTCAGGACGTAGTTATAGGAAGATGCTCCCTTCAGGGCCTCTGATCTCTGCATCAACAACACCAACACAGTCATCAAACCAGCACACTGATATATTCATCAAAAGAAATGAGTAGTGAGTGGACATTAGTACTTACTTTCTCACACTCAGCGCATTTCTCAAGGTAAGACAAGCCAATGTCCTTTACAATTTTCTGTTGGCATTGGTTCAGGTCCTTGGTCTTGGTCAGATAGATACGCTCAGCTTTTAGATCATCAGAGATGGTGTACTGGGTCTTGCACACACCCTGAGCTCCAAGCTAGTGCACACAAATTAAAATATTGTTTGTCAAAAGTGTCAGCATTTGGATTTTTGATCAAAACTAAGTTCATGTTTGAAAATTGTACCTCTTGAAGGTCGTAAACATTCAAGGTATTTTTGATGTTCATCTGGAAGATGTTAATGATTCCCCTGTAGATGTTCAGCACAGTTTCGGAGACGGCTGCTGGTGCATACAATTTACCAACGACACCATTGGTGTACTCAAACTTGATGGGTGTCAAGAGCTGAGCAGAGAGGGCTGAAGTAAGCTTGTTGGCTGGAAGGAAAGCATCTTTGGGCCAGATTCCACTGTACTCAAATAACTCTGGATTTTCCAGCTACAAAGACAAGAGAGAGTTTTGAGAAATATATCAATATTACAGAGTTACAATAGTTTGATTTGCAAATCAAAGCATTCATAATGTATTTTGTTTATTGTTTTTTTTTTTTTTTTTTTCATTATTTCTGGTAAAAATATGAATGCAGGTTCCTTGCCTTCAGAATGACGTTGTTGGCACCGAGAGAACGGATCAAAACTTTGCTCTGGACTTTAACTCCAGCCCGAGCAAGGCCCTGTTCCGCCACACCTCCCATGAGTACGGCTTCATATCGGTAGACGTATGTCTGTCCTTGAACAAACTCTGGGACTGAATAAAAGGAAAAGATATCTTAGCAAATCTGTTTACATTGTTGTTGTATTTTGAAATGGACTTGGACTTGTTTCTGCCTTAATTTCAATAAAACAACTTACCGTGGTTAACCTGGTTGGCAGCTGAAAAATAGAATAAGAAAAGTTAAATTAGTGTTCATTGGAAACAAAAGATTTGTTTATTTATAGTAAGAATTCGCTTTATTTTCCAATCACTTTTAACTTCCAATATTTTTTCAAGCATATTTTGAAGAGAAAATAAAAGCATTTTACTGTAAGCTAAGGCAGAAATAGATTTCTAAGGGTTCAAATGTAAATCCTTTTTTCTTACACTTTACTCTTTATAGAATTATTGTAATTTTTAAATCATTGCAGCATTGTCAGAATCATTATTTTAAAAAAGTATGTTTTCCACTTCGTAAGTTAAGTTTAACATCACATTTGAACAAGTTAACGAGTTTGAAATGTCTGAAGACATACTCACCCACAAAGGCCACTGCAAGAGCTAACACAAGCACCCTCATGGCTGGTGGATGTGGATTTCTGAGACCAGAGCTCTTCCTTTTATAGGTAGATTTTGCTGACTATGCCTATCAAACTGTATCACTAACTAAACATTGGTTGTCAAAGTTATTGATGTTACAGTGCCCTGATCCTGCAGATTAAACAGAGTAAATACACATCAAAGATGCAGTTTGTTGTCTTAACCTGATGCCTGACTTTCCTGAAATTTCCCAATTTCACGGCATGACAAAAACACAAATGATGCACAATGTATTTTGTTTTTAACATACTTTTTGTCACATAGATTCTGCTTTTAATGGAATTCAGTCATTGAAACTTCCAACATAGACTTGATTAGTTTTTACCCCGGATCCCTTTCCTAGATCAAGGCTTAATCCGATGTGGACCTCAGAGAGGTTGATATATAACACAACCAAGAATAAATTCTACTAATAATGATGATATCATTATCTATATAGCACCTTAAAAAAAAACAAGTTTACAAAGAGCTTTGACAGCTAATAAAGATGAAGCAGGAACAACTGTCAAAAATGTTTTGGTTTAAACACATATATTTAATAATAAAGCAAACAACAGAGAAGTATGGGAATGATTAATGTTGAATAGATTAATTAAATTAAATAAAGATATCATAATTAAATCACACGAATGCAATAATATCAACAAAATGTTGATCTCCATAGATGTCGTCACACCATAAATGTGTTTCTGCAGGCCTCAGATGAGTCGACTAAACAGTAATTGTATGTAAAATAAGTGAAAAACCACATGCTGATTGCAAAAATAATTAGTATTGTATTGGCTGCATCCAAAAGATGATCTAATCTTGCACTGTTTTTCAAATGTAGGTCGTGTTGAACTGACCTGTGAGCGGCTTGTGTCACTTTGCTCTGAGGTATTGTTGACTCTGCAAAGATGAGAATCAAACCCATAATGACTTAACTTTTCAACAGCAGAAGCTTGTATTCAAACTTTATTCAAATCAAACAGTATCTCTGGCAGTTCATACAACATTTCAGTATTATTGCCATCTCTGAAATGTGGATCAGCACTGAGAAGGGAGCTGATTTTGACCTGGATGGATACGAGTTCAACTATTGTACTTATTCAGAGAGGGGAAGACTGGTGGAGGATTAGCTATTTATCTGGACATAAATCTGAAGTATAAAGTGGTGGAAAAAATTACAACGATAGTTAAGGATGTATTTGAAGGCAGAACAGTTGAACTCTGTATTGAAAATTGTTTTTTTTTTTATTGTAAGCTGCATTTGTAGAACACAAGGTTCTAACCAAGAAATCTTCCGGGATTGGGTTGAGAAAACATACAGCTTCAACTCAGAAGGTCTTGTTTATCTGTGGGGATTTTAACATTGATCTGCTTAACCCAAATGATCACAAACTGACAAAAGAATTTATCGATGCAATGTACAGTCTAAGCTTCGACCCTAAAATCATCAGACACAGTAGAGCCACGTCTCATAGGACCATTTTATTAGATAACATATTCACAAACCTAGCAGATGATAAAACAGGAAGTGAATTATTTATTAATGATACCAGTGACCATCTGCCAGTTTTTGTAATGTATGACAGCTGCTACAGGAAAGAGGAATAGATTGTAGGACAACAATTTAATAGAGTGAAGACAGAAGAGATAATAAATGCATTTAAAGAAGATCTGTGTAAACAGAACTAATAGTCAGTATTAAGCGAAGATATGTTATTGACAAAGCATATGAAACATTTCTATATACCTCTATGATACTATTGAATTAATATATGATACCGTTATGTACCTTTAAATGTATATATGATATTTGTCCAATAAATAAAAATAAAAAACAAACACTAAAATATACAAGTAGTTAGACACACCGTGGATCACAAAAGGATTACAAAATTACACCCAAAAAAGGGCACACTCTGTAGAAAATCCATTAAACATAGAATTGAAGGAGTGGGGTATAAATTAAAAAAATATAACAATAAAATACCAACCATTTTATGAATGTCTAAACAAGAATACTACTCTCAAAATATTAGATACAAATAAAAACAATATTAAAAGCATTTGGAATATATTGAGTAATGTCATTAGGTATAGCTCAAAGCACAGTTTACCTGCATTATTTTACTAATAATGATGAAAACCTTGATAATATGAATGATGTGGTTAATGACTTCAACAGATGTTTTATAAATGTTGGCCCAAATCTGGCAGAAAAAAAACATCAACATTATCTTGGATCATCTGATAGGTGGAACAGCAGAGGAGGTGAGTGAAATAATAGATATTATAAATAAATGAAAAAGCAAGACATCACTTGACTGTGACGGTATACAGTAGATATGAGAATAGCCAAAAAGGTTATCGATGCAATTCATCAACTTCTCACATACAGCTGCAATTTGTCTTTCTAAACTGGCAAGTTCCAAATAGAATAAAAACTGCAAAAGTCATCCCACTTTTTAAAACTGGAGACAGACACCAATTCAATAGTTACAGGCTCATTTCTCTACTCTCACAATTTTTCAAAATGTATTGCTCACAATTTAACAAATGTATTGACAAACACAAACCGCTGTCTGAATGTCAATATTGATTCAGATGACAAAGATCCACCTCGCTGGGATTAATAAAATCAATCGAAGAAATCATTATCTCTGTAGACAAAAATAAATGTGCAGTAGGAGTGTTCAAAGACCTCAAAATGGCAGGCGACACAATAAATCATGATATTGATCAATAAACTGGAGTGATCTGGTCAACAGCTTGTGAAAATGGGTGATTTTCAGTTTTCATGTTGGACATTATCTGTGGTGTCCTCCAGGGGTCAGTATTAGGTCAAAAACGGTTTGTTCTTGATATAAATGACATAAAATCTCTAAAATACTTCGGGTTTTTTTGTTTGCTAAAGACACAAATATTTTCTGGAGAGGGGAGAACTAGAAACAGCTCACTAAAGAAATCACATCTGAATTAAACAAATTTAAAAGGTGGTTTGATGTCAATCAATTCCGTTTTGATAAAACGAAACGTATGTTGTTAGGTAATTGTAAGGGGCAAGAATACGTAAAAGTTATGATAAAGGGTGTGGGTCTCTGGGGATGGTAATTGACGGAAACATCCTCTGGAAACCTCACATTAAACATGCTCAGATCTTCAGATCTACATCAGTCACAGACACACAGACTAATAATCTTTGCTGGCAAGATCTTCTGTTATTATCTTTCAGGTTGTGTGTGTTTGATTTGGTTTTCCCTAAAAAAAACAACTAAAAAAAACAAACAACATGTACTTCAGTAGCCAAACCTCATCCAATGTTGTGGAGGTATTACGTGTAAATCAAAAATCTGACATGAATGAAGGGTATTGAGGAAATGTGTGACTAGCAGTCTATACTTTATGAAACTTGAAAACTCTAGAACTGTATTCATTGGTTGTAGTTTTGATCATATGTCCAAATTATCTCCATCTCAGACACTGAAGACAGTCATGTTGGAACAAAGCAACTCCCTGTAAAAGATTAAAAAAGTTCTATTCTATTCTATTCTATTTTGTTTCTTTTAATGAAAACAAACAAACAAAACGACATTTAAAAACCAATAGAGGAACGAAGAAGTTTGTCCTATTTCACTCGCCATACATAAACACTCACTGACCCGTCATTCTGAAGTTAGCTTGCCATTTGAGAGTTGAGGCGAGAGATAATTGTATAACTAAAACAACTTTAACATAATGACAAAAAAAACTCTGAATAGTGTTAAAGTACGCTGAACATTTTCGTTAAACCCATACCACATAAGAAGAAGAAGAAGAATTTTTAAATATGTTTCAGTGATTTGATTTCCCCTTTAACAGCAGCATCAAACGGAGTCTGACTTCGGCGTCGTCCTCATTCCGACTTGGTTTCATTTGTCTCTGCGACTTTTCGCGTGTCTTTGGGGGAAAAATGTCTGGCTTTCTGTTGAACTTGTTGTCGCTGCTTGTCGTCTGCGGGTCCGGCGGGTGTCCCTGTGACAGCCCGGAGCTCTGCGAACAGATCACACAGCAGAGGGACTTTGAGGTAAAGTCAGGCGGGTCACGAGGGACATTGAAGCTTCGCTTCGTGACAGTGTAAATAACGTCTGACACAACTTTCATTTCTTCAATAATTATGTTTTTTAAGCTGCACTGGCTATTTCAGACCATTTTATGTTTAGTTTATGTAGTATATTTTCATCCCGCAAAGCTCCTGAAAGGCTTCTATCTGTCTGTCTGTCCATTAGTGTAAATAATTAGTGTAAATCAATCAAAAAGATTAGGATTGGAGATGTCAGGCTTCAATTTCCTCTGGAGGACCAGGGGTCTACAACCTGCAGCTCCGGAGCCACATGTGGCTCTTCAGCCCCTCTAGTGGCTCCCTGAAACTTCCAGTATATGTAAACAAACATTTAGTTTTCATTTTGGATTCACTTGCATGCCACAGTGATTTTCAGAAATGGTCTCATATCCAGGCTGAATCAGCCAGAATAGCTACAAACTAAGAAAAGAGCTCAAACTACTTTTCTCAAAAGTAACTCAGTGTTATGTGAATTATTGGGTACAAAAATGTCTCTCTACATGTTTGCCTATTCATTAAAATTGTAAGTGAGTGCCCAATGATGCAGCTTGTTTTTAAAATTGTTTGTGGGATACGGTAATGTCGTTGTAATCTCTTACAATTAATCTGTTTGCATTTTACTAAAGTTAAACTGAATGAGCATCATATTTGAATCAGTCCATTTATGAGAGCAGGGAGTGATCAGTTAACGCCTCCTATCCAGGGAATCACTAAAAACTCAGTCCACTGCTAAATTATTCAATTGATAATTACCAATATTTGTACTTTTACATCAGTCAAGGCCCTGCTATCTCTTGGCAGTTTATGCTTAATTATATAATATTTTTCAAGCTTGACTACATCATAATTTAATCAATTAAGAAGCATTGATGGTGACGACATCTTTATCTTCAACTCTGCTTTGTTTATGACAGTTCAATGTTTGTGGTCAGATTAAGGCAGCTGTTTACAGGATTAAATGTTTGTAGTAGTTTTGTTTCTAAACATGTCTTCCCTCTTTTTGTTGCAGGTGTTTGTCTTTGATGTGGGTGGAAAGACTTGGAAGTCCTATAACTGGAGCATGGTGACGACTGTGGCAACCTTTGGAAAGTATGACGCTGAACTCATGTGTTACGCTCACTCGCAAGGTGCACGGGTTGTACTGAAAGGTAAAAATAAACTCTCTGGGCTTCTTCTTTTTTTTTTTATTTGAGTAGCATAATCAATTAAAACACAGGCTGCAAAAGAAGAGACAAGGAATACAAAGTAGATACTCAAAAGGAATAGGTAGTTCACTGAATTTACGAAGATCCTACCCGCCGTCATTCACTATAAATACGTACAGACAATAACTGTGGTGATCAGTTACAGTGGGGGGGGTGGGGAACTTTATTTTGTCGAGAGGCCGGGTTTCCGAGCAGAAGTAGTTTTGTTGTTGCACCATATGTGCGGTCAGTTGGAGAGATGAGAGAAAGGAAAAGCATTTCTGAGAAGTGTGTTTGAATGGAGAATAAAGTTTGGAGTTCCTTGCTGAACACACCGCCGCCGGCTCCCGTCCATCGGCTCTCCACCACCAATATTTTATTTTGGACCAATTTAGCAAAGTATTTATGTTGGACTTATTTATTCAAGTATATCTAGCTCTTATTGTATTTTCTTTATTTATTGTTTTCAAACGATTGAGTGCAGAACAACTACTTTTACTACTACATTACAAGATATTTTTATATATTTTATAACAGGAGTCTTTAAAAAAAACAAACATGTTCAATAAATGCTGTTCTGAATTATATAACCATGTAAATAATTGTGATTTCAATATTGCCCAAAATAATTGTGATTATATTCTTTTCCATAATGAGCAGCTCTAATATTATATGATCTTGCTCTCCTGATCCTCACAATGTTTGTAGTTTACCAACCACTTTTCCATCTGACTCCTCACCTGTTGGTGGGAACAGGTGATGTTCCCCTCTCCTATATTGTGGACCAAGACAACAGGACAGCATGGATAATGGACAAGGTCAGCTTAGCCAAGAGTCAGTTTATGGATGGGATCAACATAGACATCGAACAGGCAGTGGAGAACGGCTCACCGGAGTACTATGCTTTGACGGCTCTGGTCAAAGAGACCACCGAGGCCTTCCACAGGGAGATCCCAGGATCTCAGGTAAAAAAAAAAATCTATTTGTCTATTTGTTTGTAAGATCTCCTTTAACGACGGGGGTAAAAACAGCAGCAACAGCTGATCATATGAGACACTTGGACTGCTCGTAGATAACAACTCAATATCTTTTGTCTAGTTGTGATATAAACTCTTGCATCAATGGAAGGAAGATTGCGGTTTGGCCTTGTTGTGTGCAGCTTGTGTGATTCTTTTTTCTTGGCAGTCTTGAGTTCATGCCACAATCTAAAGACACGTTTGTTAGGTCAATCGATGACTCCAAATTGCTTGCAGGTGTGTCATGACTGTGTGACAGACTTGTGGGCTTCAGGCCCCATTGGTCTCACTTGAATGAAGTGACTTTGGAGAATAACGCATGGATGGTTTAAATTGTAAATCGCAAAGTTGTCTCACAATGATTCTCACTAATCTCTGAATTCTAGGTTTCATTTGACGCTGCTTGGGCCCCCAGATGTATTGACAAGCGCTGCTATGATTATGTCACCATCGCCGAATCCTGTGACCTGCTGTTTGTGATGTCATACGATGAGCAGAGCCAGATCGTGGACGACTGCATTGCCATGGCAAATGCTCCACGGACTCAAACATTGGAAGGTTAGTGCAATGGTGACAAATGAGATCAACTCGGCGTGCTTCTGTGAAACTATGACCACCACATAACATGCCTGGCATTCTGCTATTTTGAAGCGTATGACCAATACTTGGATATGAAGATTGACCCTAAAAAGATAGTGATGGGACTGCCATGGTATGGCTACGATTACCCATGTCTCAACCTTTCCCAGGTAAGGCATTTCGTCATTTTAAAAGTTTGCCAATGAAAGGAAATTGGTTGTTTTGGTGTTTAGCTGTGCTCCTGGCAAAGCTCTGGGAATGACGTCGTCTCATAAAATGGACAGAATAATGAATGTTCATGTATCCTGACTCAAGTATCATCCCTCTGCCTGAGGGAAAGGATGATTTGGATAAAGATAAAGTTATGATGCACTTTTTCCTTCTCTTTCCATTTTTTTTTGTGTGACTTTGTTGTTTTCCACAGATTGATTACCTTCCTTTACTCCAAAGGCTCTTTCCTGTTCATATTACTCGATGTGTGTTTCGCTTTACCAGCCAGTGTCTTTTGCCAGGAGGGAATATGTTCGATAGCCAAGGTTCCTTTCCGTGGAGCCCCTTGCAGCGACGCGGCAGGAACACAAAAACCCTACAAGTGGCTCATGCAGCAGGTCAACAGTTCATTGTCTGGCAGGCTGTGGGATGACAAGCAGCAGGCTCCTTACTTCAATTACAAGGTGCAGAAACGATGTGTCACATTTTAAACCGAGTCACCTTTTGCTTGCTTTTGAAACATGGAGCTTTGTGTTGTGTCAGATGTTTTGATCCTGAATTTGCCCTTCCTGCTGAGTTCAAGCTCAACCAGCTTCACTTCTGAATAGTCTGAATGAAATACAACTTAATAAATCAGGAAGAAATAGCCGGCATCCACCCAAGTTACCACAGCGTCACTTGTCAAACAAAACTAATCACCTCATTGTAACAGCTCTATAATGCTCTTGCAAATCAGCCTCTTGGTGTTGGGTGGAGCCTTCCCAAAACAAAGGTTGGAGCCATATTTTGTTTTAATAGTTTCTCGAATTTTTTTTCTTTTTTCTTTTCTTCCCCACAGGACCAGAGCGGACAGATTCATCAGGTTTGGTATGACGACCCACAAAGCATCTGTCCCAAGGCCGATGCAGTGAAAGCTAAAGGATTGAGGGGTATTGGCATGTGGAACGGCAACATCCTGGACTACAGCGCTGATCCAGTCGCCAGGCAGCAGACCACAATGATGTGGAATGCCCTGTTCGGATGCTAGCTGGCCTACACTCTGCACCGCGACAAAAACTTCTCACCATCCGTGAGCCATCCCCTGCTTGTTTCCAAGCCAATATGTCCTTTTGTGGCGGGAACAGGGCGTGGCTTTGTAACTTTAGGATGCCCGCTTGCACTTCAGCTTTTATTGTGACTTTTACTGCAGTTGCCCTTGAATCTGGTTACTTGTCAGACATTCTTCTGTGCTTGCTGAAAAAAAACTGTGATTTGAACTGTGATTCCTCAAGAATGTTTTTCTTGGTTGTTTTTTTTTTTTTTTTTTATTGAGATTGATCTTCTGATTTGTGCACTTTATTGTTTGTCATAAATAAAACTTTTGATTAATCTGTTGGGAGTCATGAATTTTACATACATAATTGCAGTGCTTACTTGTGCAAATTCTTCTATGAAACTGTGTGGATTACAGTGGTGGATTCAGACCTGTACTATCAAAGCAGATAATTTAAGATCACACTGAAGTATTTGGAGTGACTTTTTATTTTATTTTTTTAAAAAGGAATGCAATTCCGAAAAATTACAAAATAACTAAAGTTTAAAGGGCACAATAGCACCAAACTGTCACAACTCAATGTAAGAGGGGAAAAAAAAGACAAAAGATGATGTTTGATTTTGTATTTTAGGGCTCAGATGGAGCTGCTTTGTACTGTCGCTCTGTCCCGTGCAGTATGTCCCTTCAGTCCAGACTGACTCTTCTTCTGGGCCAGCTCAGCCTTCAGTGATCTCAGCTCCGTTGCCGCCTGCTTCCTCAACTACACGACACAAAGAAAGTCCATGCTTCAGCAGAGCAGTCGACTCGCTTTAGCTCAGCAAGCAATGGTCATTGTATTTAACTTACCTTTGTCTCCGTTATCAGCTTCATCCTGGCATCTTCTATCTTCCTCTTCAAGTTGTCAATCTCATAGGTCTCTGTCATGATCTGTATTATAAGTTCATTCTGAAATGTATACGTTTAATGGTTAAAAACATAGATATCCACGTAAGTAAATAAAATCACTATGTTGGAGACATTTTGAGAAGCTTGTCAATTAAAGCTTCTCTGGAAAATAATTCATATTGATCGATATTGTGAAGTGCTTTGGGCAGATTATGTTGTACTTGGCTCTATATGAATAAAAATGAACTGAACTTACTACCTTTTACTTGTTTTTGTTTTGTTATTACCCTTTATTTCTTGTAAAGTTGACTGGCAAATATAAATTATGTGGCTGCTTGCACTCAGCTCGTCATCATTATACAGCTCTGTGCACTGTATGTGCGCCTGGCTTGGACGAAACCTGACATTTATCCTAGCGCCACTGGAAACCTTTCCAGGCTCCAACGACCTAATCCAAGATAAAGTGGAGGAGTGACGGATGGATTTTCAGACGTGTACTGTGATTACTTTGCACCTTTGTGGAGGATCTCCCTTGTCGCCTTGGCTTTCCCCTGGTCTCTCTGACTTGAAGCTGGTGCAGAAGTTTGTTGTAAAATGTCTCCAGTTCTTGTCTTAGGCCCTTCAGACTCTCCTCCAGTGGTGCAGTGGCCTTCTTGGTTTCAAAGTATTTCTTTTTCCAACTGTCACGCGCTAGACAGAAATGGTAGTGAGAGTCAGTAAGATACAGAAGAGGGAGGAGATATTTTCCCATCAAATTTTTTTTTAACACTTTCATTATAAATACAACGGGAGGAAAGATTTGCCAAGCCCCATTTTGTTAATTAATAGTGAAATATATCACGATAGATATACATCATTATCCACACTTTCATGCCCACCTTGGTTCCTGCGGTGCCGGTTCTGGGCTAACAAGTCCTTCCCCTTTCTTAGCAGCTCCTGTCTGGTCCACTCCAGCTGCTTCCTCTCCTCCTTCACCAGCTTGAGCTCTTCAGTGAGTTCCTCTCCTTAAAGACATAGAAGCTATAAAAACAAAGTACAGTTTTTTTTTTTGGCATAACTGCAAGGGGTGTTTTACAAGCTGTGTTTACTGTTTGTGTTAAAGACTGGAGAAGCAGCTGACTGCCGAGCGCCCGTAGCCAAAAGAAGACTTGGTGGTGGAGTAGTGCAGCGAACCGGCTGCGTCATCCCAGCTGGAATTTCTGTTCCCTTTAAACCAGATTAAACCGAAAACGTTAATTCTAAATCTGAATATATTCTTGTGTATTTTGGCAGGACTTTCAAATCCGGTAACACTCCAATAATGTAGCCAGGTTCCAGCAGAGTTTGAGACATAAGCTTCTCATCAAACAATCCTAATGTTTCAGGAGTCCAAAGGCCAAACTGATTTTCTCTTAATAGGTTTCCCAAGCGTACAACTACCACGCATTACCCCGTTCATTCGTTTCTTCATGATGAACTTCGGTGTGTGCGCCTCTTTCAATTTTCCAGCTCTGCAAAATAGGCACACAACAGCAACATTTCAAATCTCCTGCACTGAGTGTTAAAGACCATAATTTGAGTTGCATGATACCCGTCTGTGAGGGAGAATCCTGAATCTCTGTCCTCCAGAGACTCCGTCACTCCTGAATTCCCAGCCACCCCGTTTCCTCGGTGACATTGTTTCCCATTTCTGCAGATTCCCTCTTTGTCTGGCAATGCTGTCCTTTGAACCAAGTCGGCTTCACCTCGCACTAAAGCGGCAGATGAAGAGACAGTGAAAGAAGACACCACAGAGGTGAAGTAACCATTATCAGCGCTTCGGACAAAACACAAATTAAACACAAACAAAGAAAAGTAAGGTCAGGCTATGCAAAAGATTCGTCGCAAGAACTTGAACTTGCACTTGCAATAGGAACATTGAATGAATAGCGTCTTTACTTTTGTCTATATTCAGTGAAACCAGCTGTGATGGCTTGTGACCTTGTGGCTTCAAAGGGCAAAATCCCTGCTCTGCTGTCCTGGTCAATAAGAGAGTGTCCTCTTCATTCCCTCCTTCTCCTGCTGAAGAGCTGTAGCTGTCGTCATCATCATCATCTTCTTCCTCATCCTCTTCCTCTTCCAGTCGAGGGGTGGGAGGCGGCTGCTGCTGGGAACACTGGGGGATGTGGGGGAATTTAACAAGCCCCTTTGTTGCTGCTGGCAGGCTGCACATCTTGGGAGGCTGGTAATAGATTTGGTGGTCTGAGGAGCTGCTGCTGGTGTCCGGGGTGAGGGACTGAGAGCAGACGCTGCTGTCGCTCTCCACAATAGGCAACAGGTAGAGCTCTGGCTGTTCAGCCTTCAGAAAAGAGGAAACAATTCATTACCTGCGCTCAACCGGGACAAAATGAGTCAAAAACATCATCTGCCTGGTAAGAAAATGACAAAAGGCAAACATACATAGGGTGGGGCAAATGTTTTGACTTTCAGGTCTCTCTCCTGTTTGCCTTTGACCTGTAATAGACAGGAAGTTTGTAGCTGTAAAAAGAAACGTTGCTGTAAAAACTGGGTTCCTCCTCACACAGTTCACCCCCATCAGCATAGCATGTCTGGATGGTTAACGGTTTGGATTGTATGCCTCCACTGTCTGCTTGATAAAACACGGCCAAGCCTCACAAAAGCTCACTGCAAGATGCACTTACCAGAGCCAAACTGCGACCCACACATTTCAGGAAGGAGAATTTGTTGACGCTCCTCTCGGCACCAAGAAGAGCGCCCAGCTCACCCCTCAGAGTCTTCAGGGTGACATCAGGGTAAACCCTCACAGCACAATGTTGGAAAATAGAGTTCAAAATCACTGAATTATTACAAAGCATATGATCACAACAGATTTTTGTTCAGCCCTTGATTGGGGTCTTTATGGAGATGTTTGTTTCAAGATGCAGAAGATACCTTCAACAGTCTTTTTTTCTTTCTTTCTGCTTCCTTATATCTAATTTACACATGATTTATGTATATGTTTTAACTTTCTCACACACTAAACTCAAGTGTTTGCCATTCAAGAGAATAAAACAAAATCAAAAATGGCAAATTTTGAAGCAATTGTGTAATCATAAATAGAATATAAACAACTTAACTACAGGTCCTCTACTAAACTGAAAAACCCAAAGAAATTGTATTATAGTACTAATAGCATGTGCACTTCTATTCTTCACAGGGGAAACATAACGTCAAAGAGCGCATCCAAACTAACATAGTTTGTTTTCTCTCTCAGTGAGATGGCTTATGTTTCTTCACCTGATGAAGCCTGCAGATATGAAGCTCTCTGTGGCTTCGGCGGGCGCTTTATTGAGCTTCACGTTCCACTGGTCACCTGGTACATACAGCACGTGGAGCTCCACAAACTAAATAAATGACAGCAATAAGCTTCATTATGGGCGATAGTTGTAAAATGTGCACACAGGGACATTTTGCAATGTGAAGTAAGCTCCTTTACCTACCTTGCAGCTGGTTGGTCTTGTGTCTTCTGCACATCTCACAGACTCACAGGACAGCTCCATCATCACAGAGAAGCAGGGGGATCAGTGTGAACAGATCTGTGTTACTCTCATTTGCCCAGACTCGTGGAGGCGTGGACCACTGCTTAGTAACAATTTGCTGTGATCAAACACACTCAGTTGTCCAGAGGACTTTCTTTTACGAGTGCCAGCTGCGGTTGCTCTCCTGCTGGTAATGCTTGTAGAAAGTCTCTAAACTCTCATCCGCCCTTTGCGAACTCCTTACTACAAGTTTAAATCGGTATTACATGACGATTTCAACTGTAGTTTTAACTTTAGATAATTGCTACATTTTGTGTATTTTTCTTAGACGTTGTCGCCACTAGAGGTCGCAATAGGTATTACCCCGACGCTGCTTTCAGGGACGGTAGGAAAAGTGACTGGATTGGAAAATGATTATAGGAGTTCATTTAATTAATTTGCTGAACTTCCTAAAAGCTGGTTAGAATTAGTTGGCTAGATACGTTCACACGGGAAGGGCTTGCCGTTATTTGAACCTGTGGCTGTTCAATGTGAGAGTAGAGTGCTAACCAATTTCCCAAGATTTAACTTGAATGATCCCCAAGGGGGAATTATTTCTCCACATTTATTACATCCCATTTATCGTTAACCTTCACATATGATGAGACGTGGGCATCCACAGTGCAGTGGGAGTCATCTGGGAAAATCACTGCTGTCATGTCAACACTGGAATTTGTACTTTTCACCAACCATCATACAAAAAATTCAGTCGTTCAGGGGATTTTATCAAGCTAAATCAGAAAGGTGTATTATTTTTGATATAAGGTTTACAATAAATGGTAAATATCACATAACACCTTTCAACTGTGAGAGCAGTCCCAAAGCAATCGAACCTGCAAACTTCCGATTGGGAGGCGACTGCTCCTCCAACCAAGTCATGGTGCACAATTAGATCAGTTTAATTCCGAAATACAACATACCTGCATTGTCCAGGTTGAACAAATATGAAATGTGATTCAAATATGAGTGAAAGTGAGAACACAGATGCAAGAGAAAAAAATTTTTTTTTCATTTAATCCCTATAATCTGTTGTAATTCATGACGTTTGCTTTGATTTTCAAAAGCAAATTGGAAGCAACTCACCATCTGTACTGCATTTATTGGTATGCATGCTGGGAAAAAACTTTTAATTTATCAAAACACAAATTTATAGTACTAGATTGTCTTTAAGTGCAACAGTCCGAAAGACAAGATTAAAAACGGTGTGGCATGCCGAATTGTACATTTCCGAGAATCCTGAACGCACCTTCCCGCGGACACGCCCTCCAACAGGAAACCGGAAAGTCTCTGTTGTGGAAGAAGTTAGCAGCTTTCACAAAGTTTGGTCTCATTTTGTTGTACCGGGAGCCAATTCCGTGCACATCTCGGGAAATGTCGGGCTCATCCAACATCGTAGCGATGAAAAAGGTCGTGCAGCAGCTGCGTCTTGAGGCGGGCTTGAACAGAGTGAAGGTAACGGCGGAGCTCTCGTTCAGGGCGTGTTGTCCGTCGGTCGCCTGTTACGGACGTCTCGGATCTCACTCCTAGTGGGGGTCTTTTAACTTTAGTGTAACTTTTAGGGACTTTTTTTTCCGGATCTCCTCAGGTGTCCCAGGCCGCGGCGGACCTGCAGCAGTTCTGCATCCAGAACGCCCAGCAGGACCCGCTGCTCACCGGCATGTCGTCCAGCAACAACCCGTTCAGACCACAGAAGGTCTGCTCCTTCCTATAGCGGCGACCGGCCGACAGACCTCCGCCCTGTGAGCATCACTCTGTCCGCACACCAGTCACATGGCACGGCTCTCTTTACGGGTGATTCCACGGCAGCTTCGGCTCGCTTGACACACGTGTAGGCCGGCCACCCTCCTGGATAAATGGAGCCCCACAGTCAAAGGCTATTACCCCCTTGTTGAACATTTACCACTGAAAGACAATAAATTAGGTTCTACATCCCCTTTTAATAGTATCCCTATATGTGTCCTGCCTTTATCATTATGGTAGAGACACGAGCGGAGCTGTCAGCACTGTGTGGGTCAGGCTTCTGAGGTCACCTTTCTTCAGCTCTCCACATGCAGAATCCTTCATACGCATTATTTAAAAGTTAATAGTTCAGACTAGAAGGTGGATAAAATGTTAAAGTATAATCCACCCATCTTCTATTCTACTTTAAGCACTGGGATTGCAGATCTTCAAAGAGGCACATTCACACCTGAGAGAAATCTTAAGTGTCACCAACAAGCTCCACAGTGCAGTAAAGGTATCGTGCCCCAACTATTAGAAAACTCCAAAAGCAGAAATATAGAGGCCATAAGATGCAAACCACTCATCGGCAGTGAGAATCGGGCCAGGTTGGAATTTGCAAAGAAATATAGAGACGAGCCAAAAAAGCTCTGGTACATTTTATGGACAGACGAGTCCAAGATTCTTCTCTTCCAATGTGTGGATAAAGAAAGGAACTGCTTATGATCCAAAGCATACGTGAAGCATGGTGGAGGTACTGTCATGGCTTGGGCTGCATGGCTGCTCCTGCATCAGGCCAGCTAATATTTATTGACGGGAGCAGCAGACGGAAACAAAAGTCTTCAGTGAACAACAAAAACAAAGGAATTGGTCTGTACGTGTTACAGATTAGTGTTTTAGAGCATATTTGCCTCAGATTTATCAATCACTCAGTAAAAGTCAATATGTGCTCATACGTGCTTATATTATTAGAAATCAATGTATCGTCACAGCAAATGCCACAGTATTTAATGTTGTGTGCATCACCCCGAAAGGACAGCTGTTGAATGAAGAGTAGTGCAGTACATTGCTAACATTTGATATTTCTGCAGGTTTGGGACTTTGTGGGGAGGAGCTGCGGGATCCTGCTTCATGGACTGGAATTGTCTCAGGAGTGTTTGGGCCAAATAACTAATTTAAGTTTGTTTTATATATAATTTTGCCTTGATAAAAACATACAGAAAGATTTCCAGGTGCTCACACAAAAAAGATTCCTTAAACTTTTTGCATAATAACACAACTCACACGTGCCTTTTCAAGTGTAGTTTTTCCATGAATGATTAAACAAAGTGATTCCACATTTGAATGTGTTACTAAATGTTGTACTTCAATAAAATACATTTAACAAATGTAATGTGTGGTAGTTTTGAAAATTCTCACATACAGAAAGTAAATTGTGACGCATTTGTTTATCTTCAGACAAATTGCAATCGTACTGTTGAGACTCCTTTATAATTTGTCAAGAACAGAATCTTAAATGTCAACACAGATCTGATGACGGAACGCAAATAACCTGAAACAACTTCAAAGTAGGAGTGATGACAATATCAATGGTACTTCATTTGTCACAATTATACACTGTGTGCTAATGCAATAGTAGATTCAAAACCACCACTATGAGGGGGAGATGGTGAAAACATGTATGACAGGCTGCTGGAAAAAGACTAATGCAAATGACAAAAAAGACTTGCCAAAACGTTGCATTAAAACAAGGGGTAAAAAACATTTATTTGTATAGATTTTTCATGCGAGTAGTTTACAAATCTGATCCAATTGAGCCGTTTGTGACCTTTGAAGTAATACGAGTTTCCCAGCCCTGCTCTAAAGTACAGGAAAGATGTCTAACATTAGTGTTGATGTTTCCAAAAGCTGTATCAAGAGTACAGTGAGCTTATGAATTTTTAACCATTGGAACTCATCCTCTTGAAAACTCAACTGTCAAAGAATCCACTTGTACAAGTCAACCGAAAGCTCTAATATCTTTGAAATTAGATCAAGATTTCCTGTTGGGAAGGTTTTATTTTTATTCTTAAAGCTGGAACTTCCGTCTGCAGGCGTCCATCTCGTGGCGCTGAAAACAAACAAAGTTTTTACACAAATGAGCACAACAAAAGCTATTCTGTCACATTTAATTCCTCCAGGACATGTAGAGGATTTCTAAAGGGTGAAGTGAACACAGGAAGAAAAAAAGAGCTTCTATGTTTGTATGGGAATTTTGGCAAACGGTAATGAAAAATGTATTGAAGTTAATTTGCTCCAACGTACCTTGAGGACCCACTCGTATTCTCCAAACTTTGAGTCGAAGGTGCCTTTCTGTAAAGAGCGGAGTTTGAGGGTGAAGCGAGGTCCCAGCTCCTGAATACCAACTTTCTTCTCATTCTTGAAGATATACCTTGATGAGATGCAACGGATTATTCAATCGACTTTCTCATTTCAAAACGAGGAGGGTTGAACAATTCACAGGAGCAAACACACACCTGTGGAATCTGAAAAAGATGAAGTCTCTCTGGTTGTGAAAGGTAGCAACTTGTCGACCCACAAACTGAGGATCCTGAGGAAAAAGAGCGGCGAACAGCCGGCCGATGCTGTGTCCCAGACGAGTGGTGAAATTGTTGAGGATCACCTCTGGATAGTGCTCCGTCGGTTCTTTACCTTTTCTCTGCAGGAGTGAAAAATGGCCCAGTTTTTAAACAGCATAGGTTTTGGAAAGTTATTTTTTTGTACGACCACTGGTTGAATTTAGCAGCAGTGCTGCAATAAACAGGTTTTATATTCTAAATCCTGAACATACAGCATTGATCAAGAATGAGGAGGTACTCCAGTTCTTTAACTGATTCTGAAGAACAACTGAACTAATAAATAGCCATAGATGTTTTAATACCAAAATCACGTTTATAAGTTTCCAGATTCTATTAAATATGACACTAGAACTAACAACCTTCTCAGCGTCCGTATGTTACATGTCGCATTGAGGTGACACTAAAGACTAGAACTGCTTCATTGACATGCACATTTCTGTTGTATATTATGCTTTTATAGCCACTTCCAACAGTTTTTTTTAAACTTAAACTATCCATGTTTCAGGTCAAGCAACTGTCTGTGTTATACAATCAATGGTGAGATGTAATGAACTCGGGAGCGGTCTCGTGTACACAAATTTGGAGTGCAAAAATTGAGTACAATTTACTTACTAAAAACCGTCTGTAATCATGCGGTTATCTTTTCCTGATTTTAACAGTCAACTAAACTAGATGAAACGTGACCAAGCGCCATCAGAAGAGTTTGGTTCGTCAACTTGCCTTCATCTCCTTGCGTAGTCGAGTACTGCTGACTTTGAAGTGTGCAGTCGGCCCGTCGGGTAGGTGGCACAGAACCAAACCGGCTGATAAAAGTAGTTAAGGGTGCTGACACAAGAAAACGGCTCACTTCACTTGTTCACATTCATTGCTGGAATACTTCGAATGTAATCCTCTCCAGTTTATTCTAGTTGAATCAAACCTGTGTGATTGCTGTGAGGTCCTTCTGTTGAAACGTGATCTCTGCCATCTGAGCTCTATGATGCAACAAGCAAGCGTGACTGAAAGTATATAATTGGGAGTAAACTGGCACACTAGTTTTGGCTTGTTTTCTGCTGTGTCTCTAATCTGAAAAGAAACGTTGGCGCTCTACAGAAATAGTTGTAGAATTTGTTGGATTATCATAATAACTTGATAGGTCACTGTAAATCCTCTCTCCTGTGAGGATACTGGGCACTTGGCGATCCTGGTTGATGACCATGAGGTAGGTGAAGTTCCTGGAAATGCACTGTGGGATGATCCTCTTGAGAGCCAAACCCCTTCTGTAGTACACGTGTGCATTTGGGATCACTGTGGCCAGCTGTTCACAAAACTTTACAGTCCTCTGCAGGGTGAACAACAGAGAGAGAGTGTGTGTTGAACAAAAACTGTCAAATTAAAAGAATAAGCCTCAACAAACCCAAACTCATACAACTTCTATGTCTCCTTTGCATGAAACAGGTTGAGAGAAAAGCAGCAAGCTGATTTGCATATGACAAATTGGTCTGCAAAAGTGAGATTGTCTTATAGTCAGCTTCTGGTTTGGCACCAATATCTGCAATTTCTATTGACTCTATAGGACTAGCTCACCGTCAACAGTGATGGAAACATAAAGGAAATGTCAAAATGTCAAAATGCCTTGAAGTACTATCATGCATTTAAAACTGCAGCAACACCAAAGCAAAATTAAGCACAACAAAAGCATTTAAAATGATAATCCACATACCCCTCTGGGTCTGTCTGATGTTGTGATGAGCACTTTGGGATTTGTTAATCCTTTGAAGTAGGTCGAAAATTCATCCGTTCCTTCATCAAAAGCAACCTGTGGACAAAATGCATTAAAAATCACAAATGTATGCCGATTTATCAACATATGGTGAGAAAAACTTTAAATGATGCTCATGCCTCTTCATCCTCTGGGTCAACGGTTGTCTCGTCGTACACTCTCTGGTTCTCAATTGTCTTAGGGACCTCCTTTGGTGGCGCCTGCAGGAGTAACAGAAGAAAAGTTCAAAGCTAATGCTGCTGCTATAATGGACATGATTTATTAAAATACGTCTTGAAGTATAGGACAAAATCTCAAACAACACAAGAACAGAACCCTCACCTTGTCACCTAAAGCTTCCCTCTCTTTTCGCTTCTTTTTCTTCAGCTGCAGCTTTTCCTAGAAAACAAAGAAAAATAACATATGATGCCGTTTCACTTTTAGAAATACCTCAAATTGACAAAATGTCCCCCCCATTGATAAATAACAGGCAGCAACATAAAGTGGAAAGACAATAAGAAACTTTGGTTGCACATCTTGAATTAGTTGGTATGATTATGCAAACAAAAACACACAAAGCTTTCTCTCTTCCGTGGTGAAAGACATTCAATAACCCCCCCCCAAAAAAATAATTGTTACGGAAGAACATTTGGAAATGTACACCATACAACAGCTTGCGAGCATCATTCATATGGTAAAGCATGGTAGAGGCAGCATCATGATTTGAGTTTGCTTTTGGCCCTGAACCGATTACAACCTAGCAGCTTGTGTCCACAACACATGCTGTTCACGCCACCAATGCTGTGGAAATGCAGCATGGACCACATTGGGAAGTGGCTTGAGTGAAAACGCTTTGGTGCCTGTTCACACTTGTCTTTCGGGCTCTTCTAGTGATCAGATCACCCAAAACGCATGTTAACGCCAGGTGTGAACAGGCCCCAGATGTCTTATGTTGATTAATCAAGGTACATCACAGGTGTTGTCAATCAGTGCTCTTGAGTTTTCTTGTTCTGATCAGGAACGACCACATGGATTGTTCCAGGCTCAAAAGATTATCATTTGCATTATGCTACCATTGTAGCTCTGGTACTTCGTTAGTGATGTTTATTGCTGAATTCAACACACTGACCTTTTGGTTACCAAAAACTCTGAAAGCTTCATGGAGGGGATTTAAGGGATTTCCTTGAACAACGTTTGAACGACTTCACCGGTAAGTTGCGCACGCACACACGCACACCTGTTCTATCAGAGTTGTAGCTTCAAATAGTCACTGGTCTGCAAGTTTACCTTTCTTTTTTCTTGCTTGACTTTCATAAACATGTGGTGTCTCCGTTGTTTATTCTTGATTTCGGACACACTGAAGGTGGGGGGAAACGTAGTTGTAGCTGGCTCCATCTTCTTCTCGTCGTCTCCCGCCTTCTCCGGTTTGACTCCATCTCCCTCCTGACTCACTCCCTTCTTCCTCTTCGGGCTCTTATTCTTCTTTTTCTTCGCCTTACTGTCCGGAGTCACGGGAACCTCCGTAATATCCATGTCTGCTCAAGCTACTGTTTTCACGTGTGGGGAGACGGACGCCTGTTTCATTTCCGGGTGAAAGAGGCTACCAATGACAAAGTCTGACCCCTAGTGGCGAGGAGGCCAAAAAGCAGCCTCTTTGCAGAATTAAGTTGCAGTTAAATGTCCAGTGAAAACAAAAACTAGGTTTAAACTAAGTTTGAAAATGGACTCGGAGTCCGATTCTTGCAAGGTTTCAAAATTTCTTGCTCAAAATCATGTGGGTGTAATTGCTGATGGTGTTGGTCTCTACATATGTATTATGAAAGAGTAAAATGTATTGTTCTTATGAAGTCCTGATGGCTATCCATAGGAACCTCAACAAAAGACAATGGTTAGAGGCCAAACACACTTCTGGCCCAAAACTGTAAATAACAATGCTCAAATCTTCATGTGCGTTACGTACCACTTTGATCAATTCCAAACAATTGGTCAGTTATTGCTCATTAATTTTGCCTTTATGCTGTTGCTGCATGTTGTTTTAAAAAAAAACAGATAATAATGCAGTCAAAAACACTTTAATTCCCTAGCATTTCAGCTCAGATACATCCATGTGTATTCATACAACTCATCTACACCAGAAAACATTCCTGATAACCTGCGCTGTGTCAGAAACCCAAAAGGCTGTCCAAAGTTTAACAAGAAGGTTTCGTGTGAAGACACTGAACTTCACCGCGGGCAAAGATTTGATCAGCTTCGCTAAATCTAGAAGATTTACGGATGGTGAGTGGATTTATGGATTATACATCATTTCAAAGGTATAATAAAATGTATTGAATGGATAACTCAAAACGGACGTTCACTACTCTTTTAGTCTTGTGATGTGTGTTAACTGTGTGTTTTGGTAACACTTTATCTCTCTTGTGTATTATGAAGTCGTTTACACTCTTCAGTCAGTGGGATCAATTCATAGAAAGCCCTCGACACTGATGTGTTGTTGATGCATATTGCTCCTCCTCCTCTCTCCTTCTGGCTTTCCTCCCCGTTCATATCAGCGATGCAAGCCCAGCCACCATCTGAAGTCACACACCACTTCATACATCCCAAGTATCCTGGATAGAATCATCCCCTTTATTGACATTGTAGACATGATGAGATTAATTTAATGCATCCATATTCTCCACCGCTTTATCAACTTTTTGGCTACAGGGTGCTAGAGAAAGACCAACAACCACATGCTTTTAAACCAAGGGGCAGTTTTTGAGTCAACAATTGGCTTGTTTATTGACTGTGCAGTCCCTTACATATTAAACATTGTGAACAAATTCAATACTTCAGATGAATGTAACATCACAAGACTAAAAGAGTAATGAACGTCTGTTTTGAGTTATCCATTCCATAATACATTTTATTATACCTTTGAAATCATGTATAATCCATAAATTCACTCACCATCTGTAAACCTTCTAGATTTAGAGAAGCTGATCAAATCTTTGCCCGCGGTGAAGTTCAGTGTCTTCACACGAAACCTTCTTGTTAAACTTTGGACAGCCTTTTCGGTTTCTGACACAGCGCAGGTTATCAGGAATGTTTTCTGGTGTAGATGAGTTGTATGAATACACATGGAGGTATCTGAGCTGAAATGCGAGGGAATGAAAGTGTTTTTGACTGCATTATTATCTGTTTTTTAAAAACAACATGCAGCAACAACATAAAGGCAAAATTAATAAGCAATAACTGACCAATTGTTTGGAATTGATCAAAGTGGTATGTAACGCACATGAAGATTTGAGCATTGTTATTTACAGTTTTGTGCCAGAAGTGTGTTTGGCTTTGAGAAAATGTCGGTGTACTGTGAGAGAGCCAAACTCCACTGCGTCTGTCGAGCATCACAGCGCCTTGAGGAGAAACATGGCTTTGTTACTTTCAGATCATCCAGCACCACGCCTGGCCCAGATCCATGTGCCATGATTGAAGCCATGACATTTTCTCAACCTCATATTCAGTGTAATTTGGATAATCAGACCATTAGGTAGGACTGCTTTTTGCTCTTAAAATACAATTCTCGTTTGTTCATTAATTGATGTATTGCTTTTGGAGCAAATCCGAACTTTTAGGGAGCAAAGGCAGGGTACATGCAGGACCGACCGCCAGGGCACCAGTGAGCAAACACCAAAGCGAGGCAGACAGTCACACAAACTCAGGCTTATCAGCAGGTTGGGGTGGGGGCATGAGTACTAACGGAAATCCCTTGCATAAATAAGTAAAAGATGCAAATCCCCCCTCAAAAAAAACGATATATAAGATGTATAATTGCATGTCAGTTAGAAGAAACAACAACGTGTTTAATTGAAACAAATTACAAGTCTTTTTTTTGTTTGGCTTCATGGCTTCTCATACTTCAAAACATGAAACATCTCCATGCAGGCCTGCATATTTTCAAACAAAGAGAAGCCTCGGAGACTGAATTTCTTTCAGCCACTCTGCATCATTAGCAGCCAATGTACCAATCCACAGCCTGCCTGAAGGCCTTGTAAATCAACGGATTGAAGGAACAGATCAGTCCTCCACCACGCCACAGTTGGGCCCGCACACGATTGAGATCCCCAAGGCAGGTCACCTGGTCCTTATAAGCCTGTGAAACACACCACTTTGAGTGATCGTGGTAGGACTGGAACAGGACTGATTTAGAAAGTTGAATCCTCTTGATGTTCATGGTGTGGTTGGGCAGAGAGCAGTTGGAGGGCAGCTCGTGACCTTGTCTCTGCCAGGACTCCACGAGGAGGTCGGCATCCAGAGCCTGAGCCACCCAGCCTGTGTAGATGTCTGATTGAGAGAAGTGGAGATGAAAGGACTAGATGAAGAAACACTGCAAAAGAAGATTTAAGTGTTTTCTGATTTGTTTTTTTTTTTTGTTGTTGTTGCTATTTTGACAAGTTTATAGTAGAGACAATTTTTAAGACGACTATAATTATGCTGCTTGAATGTCACGTCTCATGGGTCACTGCTGTAAGTTTCTGCAGATCACATGAGCTGCTGTGGAACACATCTGATTTTTCTATCCCAAATATCAGGTTCCTTAGTAGGGTGGTGATAGAGAGAAGCCACTTGGGCACAGTCATAACATTCAAACCCCACACAGAGACTCCATCAGTGACCCCAGGTCTCTAAGTGTGAGTGCTGAACACTATTGTGCTGTTTTGAATGAAAAATACTTTACCATCCACAAAGATTTCTGATTTCACAAAGCTGACCAACTTCTCCCCCTGGATGGAAAAGAGCTGCTCCATTCGCTTATCTGAGGTCAGCTGTGGTTTGGAGCCTTCACATAACTGGGCCAACGGTGGCAGGTCGGCCAAGAAAGCAGCGGGCACGGAGCAGTTGTAGAAGCGTGGGTAAAGGTAGGCCAACTGCTTTGCTTAAAATAAATAAATAACATTTAGTCCATGTGACACAACTGCATGGTACACTGCAGGAACGATTGTAATGTCAAAATATCAGTATGGTTTTTTTTTTCATATTAAACATTCAATATGATTGTAATTATTGTCTTTCTGATGCACAGAACCAAATCAAAGTGTAAATCAACATGTAATTCAGTGTCTGTGATCCCTCAACATTCAGCCTATGATATAGTTGGTGTCCTTTGAGGTTTTGTAAAGTTGTGGTGGCGACATTTGAAGGTAACCTGAGCTGTCAGTCTCAGCCCACAAAAGGTTTCCAATTTGTAGTATTTGTCACCACATCACTAGTGGCTGATGAAAAGGCATGAAAGGAACAGCATGGACTACTGAAGTCACTTTGGATCAGAGGCAAAATATCTTTCCAGACTTATGCCCAAGTCCAGGTGACCTGATTCAATTGTCTCTTCCTTGGGTAAATGAGAATAAATATAGACAAACCTCAGTCATTTAGTTTATTTATGGAGTCATTAGTCTCAAAGTTACATTTCCCACCAGCACTAAGCATGTTTTAATACATACAATAAATGAAGACATCAAATATTACTAATAGCATGACTATTGTTTTTGCATTAGGTCCAGCATTTCATGATTGTCAGTACTTGCAACTCACATATAGATCAGATCACATTTCATATTGAAATATTGTTGAAAACAATTCCAAAGGGTTCACATATCCATTCCTGCCACTTAACCTGCAGTGGTATGTTTACAATTGTGATGATATTGTCATTTAATATACGGTATTCAGATACTGCAAATATATTTCTTTTATTGTTAGAAATTATGTTAAAAGAACCCCAAGAATTTTCTTTGGGTGTACTCACGCTTGTCACTCTGCATATGTGAAAGCCACTGATGGTCTTGGATAAGCTCAAGTTACTATGTTTTTTTACATTTTTGTTTTATTATTTTAAATGTTGTGGTGCATATGCAGTACACAGCTGGAGTAATTTGAGCCATTTTGCTTCATGAGTGTTCACTCACCTATAAGAATGAAGTTTTCATACGGATGGGTCACACAGAACGCAGTCTGACCATTGACTTTGCCAGAGGAGGGGTAAAAGTAGCCCTTTTCAGGGAATGAGGGGAAATGAGGAATGCTGTGTGAAAGCCAGAAACCTTGAGAGTGGTCAAAGAGCAGCACCCCTGCAGGATTCAAAGAAACACATCTGTATAAATGAAAGCACACATATAGATGCACACTTGCATGCAGACCATGCGTGTGTGCATCTGCAAATATTGCCACCAGGTTTGTGTCAGGCCAACTCATAGTTCACAGCAGTTATCAGGCGGATGCTCTTTGCCCGTTTCCTCCCCCTGACGCCAAAATCCTATCGACCAGTTTGTATTTTGCAACATTGCGGTTCCTGCAATAGTCTACTACAAGTCAGAAATATTTTTCCAGTTACATAAAAAGCCACTATAGTGGCTTAATTGTTCCTAAGATAGCCACATTATACTGCATTAATGGCAGTGCACCGCATATTCAGAACAAGCTGCAGGTCCAGGTTAAACTATCATCCCTAAGTGTTATCCTTAAAAATGATATGTTTACAGTGAGATGCTCAAATAATTTTTCCAGAAAAAGAGACAAAATGTTCATAGTCAACATCAAACTATGCCAATTTGAAAATCTCCAAAAAGTTGGGATGCATTGTTGAATGAAAATGGAATATAGATTTGCTGAAGCTATACTATATTCCCAGTAGAGTCTAAACAACATAGCAGGGATTTTTTTTAAAAACTGAAATACACAATACATTGTCATGGAAAATATCAAGTTGTTTTGCATTTAATGGCACCACAATGTTGCGTCAGTCCAATGTTTACCAATGTATAACGTCCCCTCTTCTTTTAACAACTGACAGGAGGGAGACCAACTGCAGAAGTGTTAGGAGAGGAATATTGTCCCAATCATGTCTACTGAAGGATTAAAGGCCTTCATTACTACACTATAAACCCGAACAAGCTCACAGAACTCAAAACATTTTGAATAGTTCAGTTCTGTGAGCTTGTTCGGGTTTACAGTGTAGATTTTTGGTTCCATGATGGGTCAGTTGTTGTCTGTTGGTGTAAGGTCTGGACTGCACCTGGACACTTGTTGGTTTAATGGATACTGTATGAGGTTTATTATGAAGCAATGTCTTGCTGAAGTCTTCCCTGGAAAAGATGTTGTCTAGATTGGAATAACCATATATACTATTTCAACCCCCCATTGTCAATGTGTTGGATTTTCCATTCTCCTCTTTATTTGGTTTCTATAAATAACCTCCGATTTTGATTAATCTGGCCAACAAACGCACAGATTTTTTTCTGTGCAGGCAAAATTGTTCTGAAATTGATCCACAATCTTTCGACAACTTTTGGCAGATTAGTGAACATTTGCCTCGTTTTCAACATCTGAGATGGTAAGCTGCTCTGAAATGATACTGACCTGTTGTCAAACGCTCCTCCATGTGTTTTTAATCGGTGCCAACTTCTTTTCCACCTTATTTGTTGCCTCTGTACTTTCACTCACTTTAAACTTCTAATATGTCCATATATTCTCCTGGTAAAAACATTTGGGTTTATGTGATTTACAAACCACTGCATCCTGTTGCATTCACACAGCATCCACAGCTTTTTGGTTATCAGCATTGTATTCTCGAAGGCATTGACTGTAAAATGTGGAAAGCTACATTTCTTTATCTTAATGTTCGACATAAGATATGCTTACCTACCAGAAACAAAATTACTATTGAAACTATTAAAAAATGTAAGTTGTTATTTTGCACAGCTTTATCTTCAGTGAGATAGAAGTAATACATTCCTGAAACGTCCACAATACAAAATTATTGTACAGGTAATGATTCAAATGAGTGAATAAAAACTGTCTTTTTTTCTTTCAATGATTACCTTTTGTGTGTCCATATCCTTGGATGTATTTCAGGACTGGTGGTCCATCATTGTAGAGTGCATAAACCGAGCTGTTAGACTAGAAGTCAATTTTTTAAAATCATATATTATCTGAAAAACCTGAATATATATACATCAAAATGTTCTGATATTTTGCATGCATGGACCTGTGAATACAAAATAACAGGCATAAGTTCCATCTCTGCCCAGTGCATTTATTGACATTGGTGGTGAAAAATGGTGAAACAGCTTGTCATGCTGGTGAACACACTATGACATTAATGGGACGTACACCTGCATAACTTATTGGAAGTTATTTTAACTGCTCAACCCATCCTAAGTATTCATGATACAGTGAACAATGTTTGTTGTTTCACATTCGATCTTCATCTCAACAAAACTGTCATAATTGAACATGATTCCCCAAGTTCCCTAGTTTTCTTGGCTAGTCTTATCATAGTTTGTCTATTCGCTACATTCTGGACACCTCATAATTTTTCCTCCGTATTGTGAAAAATATAAATGGTGCAAGAACAGACTATTAGTGAATAATCATGTAAATTTGTTCATGTCCAGCTTCAGTTCCTCATAGGTGGAAAAAATCACCATCTTTTCAGCAAATTGGCACAAGCGTCACCACAGTTCAACCACATTATAGAGACAAGGGTCTCACTCAGGAAGTTGAGTTTAAAATATACTTAAAGAAGAGGAACATAGAATCACCTTGTAGACTTCTCCATTATAAAGCTGGCTCAGCGTGTTCCCTATGGCTCCTTGACTGCTGTTAATCATGAATATACTCATCTGCCATTTCTCTACTGACGAGTCCAGGTACATGTAATCTACCCCGCTCCCGGTGTCACCAATCCTGTCCTTTGGCAGTTTGTAGATGATAAACCTGGGGAGAATTGTCATACATTTGTTTTTGTGTAAAATAACAACACAAAAGAAAACAAACTGTCTATTTCTGTGCAGCAAGATTAGATGCATTTCAAGAACTAAAGCCTCAGATTTAGTCAAATCCGGTTAGGTAAACAACATGCTTTGCGTTGTCATCGATAATGAAAATGTATGCGATAAACTCACCAATCCACTGGCTCACCAGCCTCATTCCTGCAGGAAATGTCACTACTGCTCCCTGTGCAGCAGAAAAGCATGACAATAATCTGGAAATATACACTGCAGTCTGCAGCCATGTCGAGTGACCCCTGCAGCTGCAGTCAACACAGTGGAAAATAAAAAGGACTAATCCGCTGTGAAACTGAGTGTGTTATGACTGAGTGGCTTTGACAGATGACAGTTGCTTGTAGATAGAAAACAGGAAGTCAAAAGACATGGTCACATGAGATGGAAGCGCTGACAAAACTGTGTGGGTTTATGGAAATCACGATATTTACATCCATTAGAATGCTTTTTTTTGGTGAAGACCATATATCATCGAGCTAATGTGTTTTTAGAAACTGCCTATACTTTCTAAAATGTATTAATTAATATGTATTTTTTATTTCTTTTAGCATACTTCTTTCTTTTTCTGGATAGCTCATAACTTTATCTCCATAACATGAAAAACATGAAAGTTCCAAGAATATACTCTGTTGTTGACAAATGTATCATGTGAAGCTCGTTCATAGCTCCATATCTCTTCATCAGAGGAAGGATATCGGCATCAATAGAAAAAAACTGGCCCCAACATTACAAAAGTTCAACCACATTAAGATAAAGGGTTCATTAAGAGACAGTATGAAACACTTAAAGAAGACTTTAATTATATGCTGATGTGCGCGTGCGTACATGTGCGCGAGAGAGAATGTACCATAGAACTATGAAACGGCTGTGAAATGAAAGTGTTTTTTAGTTAATCTGATCATTGACGAATTAAATCAAAGATATTTAGAGAAACGAAGTATAAAATTAAGCATGATACAATAGAAATATCATGTCCATGCTATTGCACTGAATTAGGAAATCAACATTTTTCTTTTTTCCCTTTTTCTTGTCCCTTGTCCTGTTCGGCATGTTGGGCAAACAATATTCTGTGACTGAGAGCCTTTCGGTGTCAGAACAGTTTTTGCTCTTACAACAGGGGATTAATCCCCTCCAGGGATTAATTCTTTTTCTCAAGAGCTTTACTGTGGGGGGGGGGGGTATAATAAACCAACAAAGGCCTGTGGTTACTTTGGTTTAAAGCAAAGATGGTTCAGTCCCAGTTTACCAATCCTGTTGACTTGATCACATACCAGAGTTCATCACATATAACAAAAGAGGAAAACAAAGTCGTGTTTGCACATATTTAATTTTGAAAACATTTTGAGAAACGCTTTTTAAAGTCTGAGCCCCTCATGGAAATTGCTATTAAGAATGTATAACATTTTACTGTGTTTACTGTGATGTGCTTGTTACATCTCTCACCTACATCTCTGGTGGGATTGGTTGCTGCTCATGGATGGATGGATGGATGGATAATTTTTTTGGACCACAGCATTATTTCGTCAAATGGAACTTGTACATTTGGCAATGTCTTTAGTTTGATTTACTATTCAAAAAAGCCCCAAAAGATGTAAAATCAAGCGAAAAACAAAATCACAGCTATTCTTAATACTGAAGTGAACTGAAACAAAACCATATTGAAGACCACAGGTACAAGTGCTGCGAAACTGTGCTCAGATAATGTGTTACTTAATAGTAGACTTTGGTCACAATTGATTTTAGACATGCAATTGAAAGTGGAATAAAAACAAACAAAAAAAACCCCCAGTGTTGTAGTGATGGTGTTAAAAAAAAAACACAAAAGGTGAAATGATGCATTTCTTTTTTAATAAATCTTCTCGTAAAAAGAATTTATGGATTGGGAAGTAGCCTGGTATACTTCAGGTTTTTTAAAGGTCTGCAGGCAGATTATATGTTTTTCATCCAAAACATTGATATTTAAAGCTATTAGTTTGACACCGATTCAATTATGCAGTAGTGTTAAGTTCAACGAGGTCAGATGGAAAGACTAGCCTGAAGGAATAGAAAATCCAACCATCTCCACATTTTACAGTTATGGTTGGAGCACAACAGGTTGAACGTCTTTTAAGGTAACTCCCACAAGTCGAAGTGCAAAGGCAGCACCTCCCTCTCCACAAAATGCTGGAACACTGGAAGATGCACCTTCTGCCAGAGACGGGGTGAGAGACCGAGGTCATCTAACTGTCAGCAAGTAAAGAAGAAGGCATCATGACAACCGCTTCGGCTCAGGTAACTGTTTCGTTTCTCCGAATTTAATTTGTGTATCCCAGTGACCAAACGTGCACACACACACTCATAAACAACATGATGACTTTTTCAGATAATGTGACTCCCCTAAACGTTTCAGAGCATGAATCTGTCAAATTGTCATGGGGTCAGCAACCGTGAGGTCAAACAATAACCTACAGGAGTCAGCACTGTGAACTACTTTTCAACTTGCATGCTGCAAAACAGATATTTTCTTTTCAATACAAATTAAGTTCAACATTTAATATTCAATGAGACACCAAATGTCAGTTTTATGCACATTTATGGTATTGCTTTACTGAAAGAGAAACATTTCGACAGTGAAAACTATTTAGCACTATTTATAACAGAATTGTATTGATCTGCTTCAACTATTCAACATGTTGCAAAATTATAAGCATAATCTCAAGTTTTCAACTCACCGTATTTCTATGATGGAGTTTGATTCAAATCTTTTTCATCATTTGGTAGCATTCTAAATAAAAAAAGAGACGTCCTGCATCAAATATGAACAGAAATAAAAAAAAAAGCAGTATTAGAAATCCTGATTTTGTTTTGCATGATGAAAATGACAAAATCTAACAGTTTGAAAATTGCAGTCTTTTCAAGGGAAAAAAAGTATATTTGCTCCGATTCTATTGCTATTTCATGTTTAGTGAGGTACCACAAGTGTTATCAAGTTCAATCATCTCCAAGTCAAACAATGTCACAACCCAGAACAATGCATTTGTTTCAATAATTGCATTCATCACAACAAATAGTACAAAAATAGCACTGAACAACTACCAAATGTTGAATATATAATCAATGGTAAACAAATATTTCTAAGTGAATGCTGACTTGGATGGTGTTGATAACTTGGCATTTGTCCACGCAGAATGTGGAGTTTGTGCGAACAGGCTACGGCAAGAATGCAGTGAAGGTGCTGGTAATCCGGAGGCAGGGGAGTCGCCACTCCATCATCGAGCTGAAGGCTGATGTGGAGCTCACGCTCAAGACACGCAAGGACTATCTGGCTGGAGACAACTCGGACATCATCCCCACCGACACCATCAAGAACACAGTCCACGCTCTGGCCAAGCTCAAGGGGGTGAGTCTGCGATTGCTCCCTCAGGAACACGGTGATGTGCTGCAGCTTGTAATCTCCGTCAAGAGCACAGCTCCAAGTTCATTCCATTGTCACTTCCCCAATCAGCACTACTTCATACACAAGCCCTCATTTTAATAGCAATTAAAGAGACTGTCACTTCTCTAATTGCTTGAGGTTAAATGAAGTGGGAGCACTGTGCTATTTCCAAGACATTTTTCTTTCATTCATAAAATGCAGCAAGATGCTAATTACGCAACAAAAATTGTTGTATAGTTGTGACATTATGATATACCAGTCAGAAATGCAGCAGGTTATATTTTGGGGCTTTTTCAAACCTATAGTATAGAACTTGGTTTCAATGTGCTTTTCAGGAATAACAAACCCAAGACTGCAGTTATTTCAACAGAAAACTGGTTGGACCTGTAGCTCAAACTGTCAGTATTATGTACAGCTGTATGTCAGTGAGTGTAAAACAACACAATCATTGGTGAATGCAAATTGCTCTTAGGAGTCAATGTGATTGCGTTGAGTTGCCTGCCTCTCTGTGATAGGCTGGTGAGCCACTTGTCCTCATCTACAGCAACTAATACCAGTATGAAGATAAACAAAATAACAACTTACTTGTGCCAAAAGTGAGATTAATTGTGTCACTAAAACAGCTTCCATATAGAGCGAAAACAAATTTAATCTGGGCAATCGCTGAAACCTCCCAGTTCGATCACCTTCAGATGCATATTACACCGGTGAAAGACGTAAAAGTCCCATTTCGTATTTGCTCATAAATGCACCAGGAGCCATTATTTGTTCAGGTAGCAAATTTGGCCAACAAATAACTTGACGTTCTAACAAAAGGTAGGAATGGGGGTTTCACTGTACACTGAAAATGGACTTTACGTAGATACACTTGCGTATACAAGTTGTCTCAAGGCGCTCCACACGATACCGTCACATTCACCCATTCACACCCACACAATATCAGTGGTGAAGGCCTGCAGTGCAAGGTCGTCACCACAGTGCTGGGAACTGCTTGGGATTCAGCATCTTGCCCAAGGACACGTCAACACAAGGACACAACGAGGTGGGGGATTGAACTGCCAAACTGAGCCCATTTTGACAAAATATAAGCGCTTATAAAAATGTGAGATTCCATATCACAATATATAATAATGGAGACTAAAACACAAATGGATTTTGTGTTTTGGGGACAATGTCTAGACTGGTGTACAAGTTTAAGTTGTTGATTTCCAATTCACAAGAGTTTTTTTTTTATTGTTCGTTTGTTTGTCTTGGCTTTATCTGAGTCTTATTTGTCTTATTGATTCTTCAATTAGTTGAAAACTGAGCCATTTGAATTTAAAGCTTGTCTCTTTTTAACACCTACAGGTGAAGAACATTGAAGAGTTTTCCTTGAATATTTGTAATCATTTCCTGACGTCTTTCAACCATGTGCTGAAGGCCAAGGTTTACATGGAGGAAGCTCCATGGAAAAGACTGGAGAAGGTACAATTCATGTTTGGCTCCTGGATCAATGGTTTGGATGGAATTGAAGTGCTCCTTAATTTCATTAGATACTGATGAAGAAAATGTCTCACTTTTTTTTTTCTCAGAATGGAGTCGAGCATGCTCATGCATTTATCTTCGGTCCAGAGGCTTGTCGCTTCTGTGACGTTGAACAAAATCTCAATGGTGATCTCTCTCTCTCTCTCACACACACGCACACAAAGTCAATTTTCTTTTAAAAGACACTGTCATAGTTAATTTGCTTCTGTGGAATCGATATCGATGACTGTCATCGTGGCTGATCTGTTGTGGCCTTCACTTGTTCTGCAGTGTAAACATGTGTAATCTCCAAAAAAAAACAACAATCTGCACTAAACCACAAACTACTACATCTCATCATTTTTATGCACATGTTTAAATGGGTTTTCAGATATATTTTCCAATCACTAACTCTGTGTCCTACACAGGCACCCCTGTAGTCCACAGTGGACTGAAGGACATGAAGGTGCTAAAAACCACCCAGTCTGGTTTTGAAGGCTTCCTCCAAGACCGTTTCACTACTTTGCAAGCAACCAAGGACAGATGTTTCTGCACCTCTGTCTACTCTCGGTGGCTATACAACACTCAGGATGTCAACTTTGATGCTGCCTGGTAAATATCCATCAAATACCAGTTTGACAGAAGTCTGCATTCACAATATACAAGACTTGATGCTAAAGCAATAATGCCGAATAATCATGTCACAGGAAGACTGTGAAGGAGACGATCATTGAGAGGTTTGCTGGGCCTTATGATCGCGGGGAGTATTCACCCTCTGTCCAGAAGACCCTCTATGAATCCCAGGTCTTGGCCCTGGACAGAATTCCTGAGGTGAGATATCGTCACCATGAAATCAATATACTGCTCCTGATCTCAGAAAAAGAGTCACTTATTGACTTCTATTTTTTTCGTGACCCTCGTCAGCAGGGACACCCAAGATATGACAACACAAACGTAACCATCGCAGAACAACATGGTGTAGTAAAATGATGTCATGGCTGAAGAAATTTAAAAAGAGAATTGGAATGATTGCTTCTGGCTCTTTGTAAAATAACCTTAATTTTCTACATCATCAGTTTCAACATGGCAGTTTTAAAATGTTCTGATATATACAATCTAGGACTTGCGGTTGTGAGAAGGCCTGCAATGCTGAAAGTGGTAACAGGATAGGAATATAAAGGCCAAAAGTGTGATTGTCGACAAGTATTGTCACTTCAAAATAATTTGTTGCGTTCCTTTAATCATATAATTAATACAATAAAAAGCATGACGGGTATAAAACGGACACCTTCTCTACGATCCTATTTTCAACTTGATCCTGCACAGATGGAAGCGGGAGCTTATTATAATGAATTAAACTGTGCAGCCAGTAATTGCTTGTTTCTTGCATTCATTTCAAACTAAAACCCATTTACACAAATCGAGAGAAGTCAAGTGTCTCATTGAATATTAAAACTTGTTTTTTTTCTTCCTACAAGCACTTTGTGTGGGTAGATAATTAAATGTTTTCAAAAAGGAAATACTACAAACGAGAGGACTTCTGTGCATTGTTGTGAAAATAAATCACATCAAGGTTGAAAATTGTGGTACAAAGGCAACCCCGCTTCAAAGTTTCACCATAAGTGTTGAAAAAGTGTTTTTTTCTTTTAGATGGAAGAAATAGAGATTGTTATGCCCAACCATCATTACTTCACCATTGACATGACCAAAATGGGTCTCAGCAACAAAGATGAAGTAAGTTCTCACATTTGCAACTAACTTTAAAATTTGTTTAAGGAGGAATAGACATGGTTTCTAACATCTTCTAACGCCTTACTTTGCCTCTCAAAAGGTACTTCTTCCCCTCGATAACCCCTCGGGGAACATTGCGGGGACTGTACGCAGGAAACAGCGAGCCCGACTGTGAAGCTGCACAACAATCAGAAACCAGTGCTGCTGAAATCGGACCGTCAATGTAAATGTTCTTTTAAGTGAGAACCTGACATCCTGTATAACTTCAATGAAGCTATACAACCCAGGACCTGGCAAAGGTATAATTTGCTGTTGACTGTGAAGGGTGAATATGGCCCTAAATAAAAAGAAATAAAATAAACCCACATTCAGTTCTGACATTGTTCTTTGGTGAAGAAAAGAGCACCATTTATTGCAAATCTTGGGGTCAAATATTCAAACTCCAGTGTTATGTTGCACATATACATTAGTCATACACACTTCAGTACAGATGTCTGTGTTGCAATGTTAAAAGCACCACAGGTAGGTATGTGTGTGTCTGGGAAAAGGAAGGAAGGAAGGAAAAAAAAAAAAAAAAAGCTTTATTCTTACATGCCAAGACTTGTGGACTCAGATGTGCAGTTTGAATATTAAACTATGTGAGGGCAAAATTAAAAGCTTGACAATTATACTCTGTGTATCAAAGCATTCAGGGACAACCGACCATACACAGTTTTCAACTTTATATCATCTTATATACAGACACTGTTTGGAACCATCATAATGACGGCAAATCCGTGACAAAATCAATGTGCGTGGACGCAAGGGAGCAGCGCTCGCAAGTCAATCAGCCGTGCACACACATTTTAATATGAGAACTTCCACAGCTTTCGTAGATTGAATATCCCTGCTTGCATGAGCGATATTGTGGCCTTTGAGGAGAAAATGCTGCTTCAAGCATAAGCAAAATATAAAGGAGCACAAACCCACTGGCACTTTCACCTGCTGGCATGAGTATTTTTTCATTTTGGCAGTAAGTGGGCGGAGCCAGTCGTTATTGTACCCTGACATATGATAGGTTAAAGTCCCGTCCAGGGAGGCGCCGACTGTTATGAGGACTTAATAAATGTCTTTTACCTTCTGCTGACAAATGACGACATGTAATACTCGTATCGCAGTTCTTTTACAATATGGGTATGCCATGTGGTATCACAACCGATACCAGTATTGGTTCATAGTCCTGTCTCCTATGATTGGCTGTTCCCTGTTTGCATTAAACTCTTCTTCAAATCTCTCGAAAAAATTACCATGGAAACTTCAAGTTATTCAATTCAGGGAAAACTCTAGATTCTGGACTGCAAAATGATTTGCTATCTCTGCAGCTCTCTGAGTTGCACACAGAACTCCCTTACATCCATGTGTTTAGATCTCAATTGCCATCATTGTTTTAGCAGCGATTTGCCGTCACACATTGTAATTTAATTCACTTTGTGAACACACCCATGTACAACACACACGCAGATAAATCATACCTGTATTCTCCCCCAATTGATCCCCTTTAAATTAAAACACAAGAAAACAAACAAAAAAAAAGAACGACATAACTCAAGCAGCAACAATGAGAATGGATGAAACAGTGAAACAGTAAACGGTGGACACCATGTGCAATCCATTTTTGGAGTCCATGCTTATAAAAACATACAGCACTCAAAATCCTGTTTAAGATGCCACTGTGGGCCGAGGAGTCTTTGCAAAGTGCCAGCTGATCTGGCAGCGGTTCTCCTGACACATGATTGTCACTGAGGCGGGTGTTTGGGCTGACCTGCGGTGCTACGAGGCATTGCTCTTGAGGTGTTGGGTTTGTAGTGGCTTCACGTGATACTCGTAGATCTTTAGCGCAGGCCCGAGCTTTATGGACAGCCCTGTCAGGACATCGTTACGCGTCATCAGGAGCAGGGACTTTCCATCAATTTCCTGTCGGGCGGAGAGAGAGAGAAACGATTAGTTGGAGATCTAGTCCATTTCGATTTGACAAAACAAATTCTGACGGTAATTAACCTGATCCTGGAAAGCAGTGGCTTGCTCCTCGAACCCTGTAGCTTTGAAGTAGTTGACAACGTCTACAACCCCCCAGTTGGAAGGGTCTGGCAACTGACCATTTTCCACTGGGCTGCAGGTTAGAAAATAATCAGTCTATTGTAATGTGAACATGTACTCATCTCTGTTAGCTATTTGACAAATTAATATATAAAACAACAAAAACATGTCATGCTAGAGGTGAAGGACCTACCTTTTGGTTTCAACAGAGCCATTAGCCTTGTCTTCCATGCCAGCTGAAATAAAATGAAAATAAGATGGAAGCATTACGATAACACTGTGTACAACTCTGTAGTTTTGAAGATACAATTCCATCAAGCTGGACAATTGGAAGATTCAATCACAAATATAGCCAGGCACTGGAGAGCGAGCAAATACAGGGTGAATATTTATCTACTGAATTTCCTATCAAACACCGGAAACCTTTAACCTTGTTCAAAGTACATACTCTGGGGTGCAAAGGCAAATTTTTCCATATTTATAAATCCTCTTATTTCAGTTTAAAGAGGTTCTATTTGTTCATTTTTGATTCGACTGGTTTGTTACAAGTTTTCTAAAGACTGAAGCGCAGTTTAGTCCCCTGGTCCATTGCCTTGGTTGTCCCATTTCAAACCAATGACCTTGTTTCTCTCCTGTAGTTGGTGCTTTCTTCTCTCTGTACCTTTCTATAGCAATAGTGGGCTGTGGATCTGAAGTTTGTGATTTGTTCTCCTCTCTTCCAGCAATTGAGTGGATTACTATGCTGCCAACTGCTTTGTTTTATTGTCCTATTCTTGTCTCTCTAACTATAATCAAACCCCAAAAGATATAAGCTGGAAAGCACCACTTCCACTGTCGCTTTTTGCCTGGTGAAAGGGAATGTTTTTTTTTTTTGTTTGATGGGGGGTGGGGGTTACTGTTGCCTATAGTGTATCATGTATGGTATGCATGGTAGTAGCATTAGCGTGTTTCAAAGACCAAGCATAACTCTGAATTCACAAGGCCTGCACAGTGGAATTGCAAATTAATTTGAGTGTAATTGGAGCATAATGGGCAATACTACAGTACATTATAGGTGGCCTGAACACACAGTAGCAGTATTGCCCTTTTTAGCTACAGGCCTCATGTGTTGTATTATTTTTTTTTTCATTCTAGGTTTTGTACCTTTTTTGATTTTTTTAATATTTTCAAATAATTTGTATTTATATCTTTTTTAAATGTATTATTATTGACTTGCCGTAGTTGCATACTAGTTTGAGAATCTCTAATTGAAACCAACAAGGTCATGTGTCCATAGCTAAGAGAAAGTACATTAGTATGTATGTATTAGTATGTAATGATTATAGTATGCTTATTTGTGACTTTACTTTTCCAATAAGGAATGTTAACAAACTGCTATGAGTAATCACAACAGCAAGATAATTATAGCAATACAATACTTGCAGTTGCATTTTTCTACTCTCTTAAAGTGAATTACATTCCGACATTACAGTCAAACACGCAAAGTAAATTCTCAATTGTGCCACAATCCAGCCTTTGCCCAATCTGTTGTGTCAGATGTATCAGCTCGTTTCCAATGAGCATGCCACACAGAAAGAACAAGTAGCACCCGTCAATATTACTGGACTAGTAAACTATGCAGTTAAGTACCGTCTGTTGCCATAAATAAAACTAAGCTCTAACTGGGCAGTGCTGACGGAGGTTAGAGAAGGGGCCTGAGGATCACAGGCTTGCAGAAATGAATCCTACTGCCATCAGGGCACCACTGTGCCTCTCTGACCAACATTCTGCACCTCCACAGCTCCCAGGCTCCACACTGTGGCAGCCTGCTGCTCATACTGAGAGAAGTTACGCTTAACCGTGCATAGGATGGGTGAAACGCAGAGGAATCATTTCTCCAGGGGATGAATAAAGTATGCTCTCTTCTTTCATTAAACCAAAGGCCTTTGAGAATAACTGGTGACTTCATAAAGATTGACATTTTTATTTTTTTGGTGTGAGAATGCAGTACAATTATGTGCAAATCTATAACATGTTAAAAGCTCAAAAATATCCATCACACAATACTACCCTGTTTTTAAAAGTGAAAAAACCCTATCCTGGACTAATCATCTTTATTAAAGCCTTTACTGTATTAGTCGGAATGTATACAAAATAGCAAATTTGGAATTTTCATCAAATTGGGACAGAAATTATGAAACTATAAGCTTGCAATTATAATTCAATAATTTCGTTTTTTATTTTTTTCCTACGAAAATTGATAATTTATTAGTTCGGGCTGGGATTCTGTGCTGGCTCAGTTGTATTTCTAAAGATAATTTTCGATCGTTTTGTTTCCTGGAGCAGCGTTCAGGAGGAGGCTGTCGATGAAACAGCAAACAAAGTGCACCGACAGACAGATGCTGTGGTGTGACTGCTGGTGGGTGAAAGCTCGTCTCCTCCAGGCCTGTCTGACTTCAGCACTGAACCGGGGACAAAACGAGACTCTTACAATCTGTTACGTTGCAGTAATTTTTCATTAGATGTCCACTCTCAGAGAACTCAGTGTGTCGGCAGCTCAAAAACCATCATTGTTCACCATCTTCCTCAGCCTGGCGCTCAGTGGACGTCTCCGCTGGAATAACAGGAGCACAGTACAACAATCGACATTTTAGTTTTTTTAATTTAATTTTTTTTATACAGCAAACAAGTCGTGCCAAAACAACCCCGAAGTGTTGGACACAGCGATCGTGACGACCTAAAAATCACGCTGTTAAAAAAAAAAAAATACAATAACATTACAAACACGCATTAGCTCAGATCGGCAGGGCGAAATATGTAGTTACCTGACGAACCAGCGATTGTTTATTCTCCGCCTCTTCGTGTTTTGTATTAACGTCAAGCTAACAGGGATAGTTAGCCCAGCGAGCTAATATGAAATCTAACAGTTACCTTATTTCAGTAGATTCCCGCTTGACGACAACTTGCTCGGCCAAGTTGCGATCCTGATTCAAATGAGGAAAAAGTCCCGTGAAGACAGATGTGTTTCACTACTTAATCATTTCCGATTGTCGCTCGATAAAATGAAAATGTAATCAAGTAAAGCCCAACTAGCCGCTGTTCAATTGCTTTCGCTTGTCGCCCACATGACACCAGAGGATTCTGGGAAATGCAGTGTGTCCGGAGTTTGTAGTCCTCGTGTGACGGATCACTCGTTGACCGCCTAATGCACATCCAGACCAAGTACAGCCACAGATTTTAATAAAAAGAATTTATTATAGTGACATACCATTTGTTACATAAAATCTGCTACAGCAAAGTATATTTCCCTTGCAAACACAAGTAAATATGGGTGGGAAAAAACGTGTCAGCCGTCTAAATGGTGTGCAAGAAATAAAAACAAAACAAAACAAAAAAAAAATCACAAACTAAATACAGACACATTTCAGATTATTGATCCCATATCGGCATGTGTTACTAGCTATGATGAACTCATAGACTGATTTCCTTCAGTCAGGAGTGCGAAGTGGCTCAGGGAAAAGTGCGATTGTTTACATCAAATCTGACAAACATTATTACACACATGGTGGTGGAGGGAGGTGGGGAAGTTTCTGCACATGTTCTGGGATCATTTACACACAACAGGCAGTTTAGACTGAAACATGCTAATTTCCCCGCTCTATTTTCCCCAGAATATTTCCAATTTGAAGTATGGTGGATTCAGCAATAACATTCTGGTCGCATTTCAAACTGCCAAAATACAGTTGGATCGACTTTGATGAAGTTGATTTGCACAGAGTAAGAAAAAAATTGAGAAACATAGAAATAACTTAAAGAGCTACAATTTTAGATAGGCAATAGAGGTGTCAGTGTGCATTAACTATGGTAATCATGTTCATTACTATGAATGTTTAATTTTAATAGGGTCAAATAAAGAAAATGGTACAAATAAATACTCTAATATATTCAGTATTGATAAATCCTTTGCAAATAAAATATTTGGGGTCTCGCATATGCTCAGAACTATGCAAGTGTAAATATTAAATGTTATCTTAAAATAATCTCTAAATATAAATGTTTAACTGGATTTTAACAGGTTCTTTATACACATGACCTTGGGTGTCCTAAAAGGTGCTGATAAATAAAATGTATTATTAATATAAATAATAATAGCTTAAGGAAGAGCTGTCTTTGAAATGAAATAAATTGTAAAATGTTATCAAGTGCTCAGTTGAGTAGAAACAAAAGTGTAAATTTAGCAATTAAGGAATATCTACTATCCACAGCAGTACCTAAAAATAGCTTTCAGTCCCTTTTCACATTTGGTTGTTTACGATTGTTGAATTTGATTATTTTGCTTCTTTTTTGTCTATGCAAATTCTTGAGCAATGTGTCGAAAAACAATGAAAACGACCGGAAACTGAACATACCAACGACAGAAAAAGGCCATCAACAGCACATCGTTGTTTCTGACACAATGTGAAACTTAAAACTTTAGATTTTTCTCACAGCCCTGAGTGTCCAACCTGCAGAAATTACCTCAAACTCTTGACTTCCCAGTGAAGGACATTTTGAGACAAAGAAGATATAAGAGATCCACAGAGAGCTGAACTTTCCTGACAGCTGAAAGACCTACAAGTCAACGCGGTGGCCTTCTTCAGCATTTGACACACTCTTCAGAGACAATACATCTACCGATCACACTGGAGAAGAGTTTGTCGAGGCAAGGACTACATTTCAGCAGCAAGGACAGGCAATACGTCAGAATAAATGGGACATAAACGGTACATGGTATAGAAGAATCCTTCATCTAAACCTCAGACTGGAAAACGTATGAATCGACTACACACAAACAATATAAAGGAGTGACTTACACGAAAAGAATGATAACTTCAAAAGCCAGATATTTGACCTTATTCCTTGGAAAATTTCACATTTCACCAATTCCATAAAAGAAATGCGCAAATATTGATCAATCACAGTGTCCAAGTTGGTTAGAAAATAATTCAAAGAGACAATGAACTACAACTTAAGTTAGCAGACGGGTCAAATAAGTATTGACCAGGATGAATAAAATACTTTACTGGTATGATATTTCACTTTTCTTTCATTAACTAGGTAAATGGTTTGGTATTTGCTTTATGGAATTGTGTCATCAGATTAAAAGGACTAATCAACAGCGCTAATGTTCCACACGATAAAACAAATTCAAGGTAAAAGGAACAACAACAAAAAAACACTTGTAGAGCACTAATAGCTTGTGTGACTCGCGGCATAACCAAGACAAACATGCAAAAATAAAAATGAAAACAAAACATATATGGCAGATACACAATTTGTTTTTTTTTGGAGTGGTCTCCTGAAACACGAGTTAGAACAGAAATTGGGGGAAAAAAAGCAACCAAATTGGACAAAGTGAGTCCAAGTGACCAACATTGCTTGTCCTTTTTGATATATATATAAAAAAAAAATCAATAAAAATCAGCTATTGAAAAATGCAATGTTGATAAACTTGTATATGTATATTGATATTTTATGTCGTATAAACAGTGATTTCTTTCGAGTGTGTGCAGTGATGTAATGACTTGTTCAGTGTCTACCGCACCAAAACTGAGGTAAAAATGGAACTATCCTGTAACTAGATATGGATAAACAATGCTACAGTTAATCAGCAAACACAGCACCGACACTGTTCTGATTGATAACATCACTTGTCGTGCTTAATCCATCTCTTCAACTGTCAGAATGCTAAAACTGAAAGACTTCAAGAAGTTCTCAGTGTTTCTTTTCCTTCACTAAACATCAGTTCTCTTTGATTGAATTTTGGTCATGCTTCACAAAGAAAAGTCTTTTTTAAAATGTCTCTTCTATGTATATGCTCAAATGTACTAATACATATATTCTCGGTCCTAAGGACACCAGAATGATGAGTAATGGTTAATGTTTCAGTGTTGTTGGTTAAAGAAAACCAACCTGTACCCTAAATGACACTCTGGTTCGTAACAGGCAGATGACTGGTAACCTCCGTCCAATTGAAACACCAAAACAAAAAGAAAATAAGATCCCTTCAATTCCCCAAAGCTCAAAATCACATTATGTGTAACACCAGCTAATACAATCAATCACTCATTGTGTCGCTGAAAAAAATGGGAATAACATTAGGTTTCACGTTGCTTTTTCCAATACAAACTCAAAAAAAGGGTGGGGCGGGCGGGGGGGGGGACTCATAAGTATCAAACAGACAAGAAAAAAAACAAACAATTAAAATGTGGTCTAGTACTTGTGATGCAGCACAACAGGTGTGTGCATAATGTGCCTGTGTATAGATTAGTGCTAACTGCACGCAGGATCATGGCAAAAAGGACCTCATTCAGCTGTGTGGAATGAAGGAACTAGGCATTTGTTTTGAGCACATGATGGCCTCAGTTCCACGTTAACCCCTCAAACAGAGTGCAAATATCCCGAAACACGAGAGCCCTGATGGGACCCGTGGCCCGTTTCACTAGAACTCTGCAAACTCCTTTGCGCACTTCTCCGTCTGCGAGACACGAATGTCCTCCTCTTCATAGTCGTCGAAGTTGCTCGTGTCCCCCGGTCCCCTGCACTTCGGGAGGAAGGGAGCTTCGACCTGACAAACACACAGGAACATATGTGCAGTTGTTCTCACACCCACAAGCGCCTCGTGCACTGCGGACCGCGTCACTGGAAGCGTGTCAGATCACTGTAGAGCAAAGTCAAAATGAAGGCTCACCTTTCGCTCATAGATGGCAATCCAGTCTGTTGTGGAGAACCACTTGTGATTTTTGATGTCATTTACACCGTTCTTCAGGTTGCCAAATCTCTTTGTGAGGTCAACCTGAAGCAGGTTCCTCAGGAGATCTTTCAGGTCAGAGCTAAAGTGAGAGGGAAATCTTACCTAAAACAACAACAACAACAAAACAGGTCTTAGTTATGGTGGCCAAGCAAGGAATTTGACTTCAGTCTAGCTATGCTCTCCATGTACAAAAGAAGAAATAAGTGTGAACAATGACTATAAATAGAGACACATTTAGACCAAAAGCTTCCCTGTTTCACGTCGGCGTGCTCAGTTGGTTAGTTGGGCAACAAGTGAATGTAGAATGTGTGAAAGGCAAGAAGAGAAATGAGAGAGCAGTCAAATATCACAAATATTTAAACCTGGAATTGACCCGTGGCTATCTTTGCATACCTTGCCAGACACAATCTTTTCATAGATCTGGATGGGCTGATCTGCAAAAAAAGGAGGGTAACCAGCAGCCATCTCGTAAATGAGAACTCCAAGTGCCCACCAGTCCACAGCTTTGTTGTAGCCCTGGAAGAAAAATAAACACACTGTTGGTTTACGGCAGGTTTGTTGCGACATATGCAGCGGTTCCATAGTTACCTTGAAAAAACCTATCCCATTACTCCTTTAAAAAGTAACTTGGTTACTTTACTGATTACTTGTTTTTAAAAGTAATACAAGTTGCTTTTTTGGTTACTTTCAACAGCTGCCGAAAACACACCCCATCGGTGGGTATTTATTTACCAACCGATGTAGTTTTAGTCTGTTGTTGCACTATTTATCTATTTGTTGATTTGCACCACCTGCTCTATGCAACCTTTTAATTCTCCCCCTCAGGGACAAATAAAGTCTCTCATTGATTGATTGGGGAAAAAAAAATAATACTAAAATAGTATAACATCTCTGCAGTTGTATTCTTGTTGGAATGATATCGTATGGTGATAACATTTGTTTGTTCCATTTCTTTTGTTACCTGTAAAAGTGAGTTGGCCTGTGATTGGCTGAGGGTGGAGAAGGGGGCGGGGCAAGTGAGCATGCCGTGTGTGTGTGTGTGTGTGTGTGTGTGTGTGTGTGTGTGTGTGTGTGTGTGTGTGTGTGTGTGTGTGTGTGTGTGTGTGTGTGTGTTTCCATTTGGAGGAGAACGAAAGAGCACCAGGCTCAGTTTAATAATAAAGCAGCTTTGCAGACAAGAAAGTCGTCTTGTAACACACAGTGACTTGGATAAGTAACTTTAATCTGATTACTGGTTTGGAAATAGTAATGCGTTAGATTACTCGTTACTGAAAAAAGTGCTCATATGAGAGTAACGTGTTACCGGCGTCACTGGAAATATGTTGGTTTTATTTTTTTCCACTTCAGGCAGAAGGATTAATGACACAATTTTCAATTTGTGAATTTCGATATCTACAATTGGGAAACGTATACATTTAGAAATGTCGCCTTTTCTGACTTAAGATGTCATGAAAAGAAGAAGGGGGGATGTGTTTGTCTTTAGACACATCTAGCATAGGAAAAAAAACCTCTTTTCTCACACATAAGGCACCATAGAAGGTTCAACAGGATCAACATTAACCCATGCAAGTGAGAGCTTACGATACAATTTTAACATATATTTGTAAGACAAAATGAGAAAGAAAAAATTTATATAACCTGATGGTTACTTCAAGGAAAGTTTACTGATTTGAAGTGAATGTAATACACTTCAGTATTAAAGTAGCCTCACCATCATTTATCAATCTCTGTTTGATATCTTTCTTGGTAATGACGTCACAGACCTGTACAGCAGTGACCTGTGTCATGAGTCTTTGTCTAGAAGACGCATGTATTCAGATGGATTCAGGTCATCTGACTGACTCAACCTGTCACACAATCCAGTTTGGCAACAAAAAAATATTTAGTTTCAAATCATTAATGTTTCACTTCCATTTATCTCAACATGAATGTCCACGTTAAAACGAAAGTCGGCACTTTCCAGTTTTCTGCAGGAGAGAACCGAGGAAATAAGATCCAGTATTATCACCAGAGATCCAAACTTGACCGTTTTAAAATCGCGGAATAGTAAGTGAATAGCAAAGCGCTTTACACTGCTAATCACGTTCACTTATTCACACATCAATGAGAGGTGGCTGCCATGCAAGGCAATCGGTCCATTTTGGGGGCTCGGTGTCTTGCTCAAGGACACTTTGACACCGCTCTCCCAACTGAGCCACAGCCGCCCCACAGGTACTATGTCGCGTTCACAGGCCTCACCTTGCTGAGGATGATCTCTGGAGCTAGGTACTCGGGGGTTCCACACAATGTCCAGGTCCTCCCTTTTACTCTTTTGGCAAAGCCAAAGTCTGTCACCTGAGGAATGAGCAATAACGACAACATGATGAGCGCATGGATGTAAAGGCAATGTTGTGCCGATTGTCTGTGCCAAGATTATGAACAAAAGCCCAAATTGAATTGTGTAAATTAAACTTGAGACTTCAATTTACAACAGCTTTTGGTCAGTTAGATTGGCAGCGAGCTGGGGTGCCTGTGGAATCCAGCTTCGCCTGCCATGAAAACCTATGAGGGCGGAGTACCCCCATTACATTTCGGGTATCAGTAGGTTGTGACTTAAATATGACAGATGATTTGTCAGTGACCCTTTAGTCAAGTTCATTTTGTAGGATCAACTCGACAGTGATGATGTGCCTACCTGGATATATCCATGTTGATCTATGAGCAGATTTTCAGGCTTCAGGTCTCTGTAGATGAGGTCTAAGGAGTGAAGGTACTCAAAGGTGAGTACTATCTGAGCTGCATAAAACCTTGCATGTTGTTCACTGAAGGAGATAAAAAAAAAAAAAGTTAGAAACCTGTACAGTAATTGAACACAGGTGAGCTCTGGACTGAAGAGGAGGATCTCTGTTATCACTGTCCTGTCAGGTTAAGGTGGAATCTCTCGCAACTTCATCACTTTCATCAACAACAGTCCTTCATCACTTTGTTTTAGTAATAGAAATTTAACACAATACCTGAACCTTCCAGTGCGTCTGAGGTGTGAGAACATTTCTCCACCGGGTACGTACTCCATCACCATGTAGAGGTTTGAGTTGTCCTGACAATTAAAGCATTATACTTTAAAAAATAAATTTTTTTGTAATGGATGCACACTATTTGGGAATGTCAAATAACAAACACGCCATGCGGGTATATTCAATTTAGCACTGTGACATACATGCCACAGGACTGTCCTGTACCTTAAAGGCGTACTCCAATCTGACGAGGAAGGGGAAAGAGACAGCCTGTAGTATTCTCTTCTCATTTAGTGTGTGTTCTATCTGCTTCAACTTCACCACCTACAAAACAAACGACAACAAACGACAAAAAAAACAAAGTCGAAGATAAGCAGATAGGAACATTTTTGGTGCACTGTTTCTATATTTTCACTGCAACAGTGTCAATTTTAATTCATACAATTACATCAGGACAAGATTTTTTCCAAAGTAGGCATCCTTATTTTGTAAATATTAACTTTTTTTTAATCAAAGTCACCGTTATTTGATCAGGCAGTTACGAGGATAACGATTTTTGAAAGCCTGTTGAATCATTGTGAGTTGTGAGACGAAACAAAGCATCAGGAGCCAATTCCCTTCGTCAATACTGTGTCCGTGAGCTCGGGAGTAAGAAGACAAAGGCCAATCTAATTTGGTAGCTCTTTGTTAAACAAACGTTTGTCTTTTTTGTTGTTGTAAGAAGACTTAAGTCTCAGATATCAAACTGGCATGTCAGCGCAAACAGTGTTTGAGACATCAACCAAATCACCAGATCGTTTTAGAACAACAAGCCAGAACCTCTATTGTGATACACACCTAAACCTTCAAGAAGGTGCCAACAAATGTATTCATTGTTATGTACTTTCATGGAAACTTTTGGCGACTATTGAGTAATCTATTGCAACATTTCCATTGGAAAAGGAATATAAGAAATGTACGGCGGTGGGGGTTAAAAGAAAAAAAAAGTGAACGCAAGTCTGTGAGAAATTAATAGGAGTTTAGTTAAGAAAACACGACTAAATTGAAAGAGGAAGGTCGAAAAACTGCACTGGAGAAACTATAAAACCAAAGCATAAAGTCAAACGTTTACGTCCTAAAATAACTGAAAATGGAAGGGAACAAAACACTGGTGTGTGAGAAACCCACGGTGGACGTGCTAACCTGCTTCGACATCTTTCACATCATTATTTAAAGAGTGAAAACACTGTCAGAAGCAGCTTTGAGGTTTCCACTGAGAGCGTGTTGGTATTGCATGAGAGGAAGTGTTGCATTTCCTTTTCTGAGATACAAAGTGTCTGCACGTTTATAAAGCATGATTGGGGGGATTTCGACTCCACGAACAAGCCAGCGTTACAACACTGGGTTGTGAGGACTTTAAAAAGAATCATTTACTCACTTTCTGTTTGTCCAAGATCTTCATGGCATAGAACTGGTTTGTTCCTTTATGTTTCACAAGCATTACTCGTCCAAATGAGCCAGTGCCCAGAGTCTTGAACCTGTCAAAGTCATCCAAGCACGTTGTGCTCTGAGGAAACACATTAGCAGTGAAAGTCAGACAGCTTGTAATTTGACTACATCTTCTGCTATGACGGACACCACTGCAGTCTGTCTTCACTCACATAATAGGTATATCTGTACAGCCTAATGTTATGCAATAAAGCAACTGTATCACAAAGTCTGCATGTTCAAATGGGATGGTGTTACATTTTGCTGGAGATCTCCGACATTTTCAGCCAATTGCTTATAGTTGAAGATGGCATTGAGCCGGATTGCGTCCTATTAAGGCGAGAGCCCAATTGTGCTTCTCATGTATAAGAATAATAATAATACTCATACAAATAACATCATATATTGAGCTTGTCTTAAAACAAAATAGTGGGAAAATAAAGCTGTGAGGTTAACAATAATAATAATGGGTCAACATGGTAAATGGTAAAGTGACTCAAAATGTCACTATTTACATGTTAAATGTCGTTAAATTTTATAGTATTTGTTGTTTTTACATACTTATTTATTGTTCATCGTCTTTTCTTTAACTAATCTATTGGCTGCTGTAACAATGCAAATGTCCTCATTATGGGACAATAAAAGAATCTCTAATCCATCTACTCTAAACACAGCCACTACCAAGTGGCTGTTGCTGAAAATTCTGCAAAAAATTGTGCTCAACTGGTAAGACGGAGAGATGAGAGTTTCTGCTGATTTGAGGTGTGGAAGATATTGTGGAGAAGGAACGAGACCATGGCTTGACTTTTTTTTACCTGTCACAACTGGCGCAGCAAAGGGTGGGCATAGGATAGTAGCTATTCTATTAAGATTTGAACCGATGTGAAATTTGTCAAAGGTCGCAGACTCCCACCATTAAAAAAAAAAAAAAAAAAAAAAAAAAAAAATCATTTCAATGAGTAAGTTTCATGTGAAACTTGTACAAGCCATGCTAATTTGTGGAATTCTGCACGAGACAATTAATGTTCTTCCAAAGCAGCTTGTCGATATCAAACATGCCTCATCTTTACTCATTTAAAGGTATTCAATAAAATTACAAATTCAACTTGCATTTAAGTAAACAGGGGTTGAAGCAGGAAGAACTAAAAGAGAAAAAGCCAGATGCTATCACACTGATGTCTAATGGCTGTTCTCATTAAAAACAAACAAACAAAGAAAACAGTTGAAAGTTTAAAGTCGATGAAGCAGGTTATAAAGAGTGAAAACCTACCTGTGCCGGACACTCCCATTTTCTTAAAAAATCTTCTTTGGCTTTAGCTAAGAACTCTTTCACTATTAAAAAAAAAGAAAAGAAGAAATAGAGAGAGAGAGAGAGAGAGAGAGAATGAAAGAATAATTACAAAAGTTAGTAGCCAGGCAAAGTCAGTTAAAATATTCAGAGAAAAAACTAATTGGGCAATTCAATGTGCTCAGGAAAACAAAGTAAGGCAAGTCACACGTTTAGGGGCAAACGCATCTTAAGGTCAGGCAAATGTCAAGTACAAGGAAAGTAGGACTCTACTTCAACAAAACAGCAAACAATACCTTTATTCTGAAATTCAACAACACACATCTAAGCAGGAAATTTTAATTCGTAAAGTGATGCAAAGAGCTCTGTGGGCTTTGCAGAATTGGCCAATTTCAAGACAAGCTATTCTGCATCTCTTTCAAGAAAAGGTAAGAGTAAAAGGGGAGCGGGGAGGGGAGAGGGTCAACAATAGGCAGAGAGAACGACAAAATGCCAAACATAACTAAGACTACGGAGCAGGCAATCGAAAGACAATGCATTGTGAAAGTCACAGCAGACATGAGGTGTCCAAAGTCAAAGAGTTATTGAAAGGCATCTCATGTGTCACTGGTGGTACACTTTGTAATGTTGACAAAAAAAAATCCAAATAGAAACTGCGTGAACTGCGTGGAAACTCTGCACATACACAGCACTTCAACTGTGAATATTTAGGTGTAGTATAATGTGAGCAAACTATGCCTACAACAGATTGTAAAGGTTTTCTCTATGACTTGGGACCTCTCATGGAAAAATGAGCATACCAAAAGTCTCTACAGTTCACCAAGGGTTTGCAGGAACATTCACCCACATGGATGGAAATGATGGAGAAGAGAAAGAGAGGAAGAGACATTTATGAAGAGCTAAGAACAAGAAAATGTTAGATTCAGACAACAAATGACACTGGAGAAGACAATATTGGACACGCTTACCATCTGACAGACAACACTGTAATAACATACTTCGATTGTGAAATGTTGTTTATTTGGTATAAAGATTAATCAAAACTCAACTGAACTAACTCTAAAACTGAAAAAAAAATTTTTTCCTTGCACAGCAATTACATATCATCATCGTTTGATGTTGACAATTAAATCTGTCTTTGAATCTGTACAGAAGATACCTTCGACTTTTAGTTCTATGTTTGGCTTTCTGTCCTGTTGCTGTTGCAGGATTTCACTATCATAAAGAAGACTGATTTAACAGACACTGCAAAAAGCTCACATTAAAAAAAACAAAAAACATGTCATCATTGAAAAACACTAAACAGTACACAAATGTACACAAACGACAGAGCACAGATATCAAGATGATATAAACAACTGAAGCACAACAAATGGCCTGCTCTACAAAGTGTTATACTTCATCTACTTTGAATAACGTCCCTTGTGGATTTGAAATATGTGAACATACAGGTGATGGCAATCTGGTGGGGAAGGCAATTCAAGATTGTAAAAAAAGAAAGAAAGAAAGATAAAACAATTATTTATGGTCTCAATGAACCCATGAAGGCTGAACATTTGAGCATATAAAACAGGAAAGTTAAATGTAAAAACTGAAGTCCCCGTTGAGTTTTGACCACATAAACCACCTGATTAATTGTAAGGTGACGGGCTCCTCCATCTCCCAGCAGATCAAACCCAGCCAGCGGAAGATGGCATTCGACACAATTAAGAATACAAACACTGGACTTACTGAACTGATCCCACATGACGGTGAATTCAGAGATATGAGGCACCTCACTCTCCTGTCCTTTGTGCTCCTGGCTACCTTTACGGTATCTGTGGAAAAAACGGCTGGCAAAGGACTGATCTTTTCCCTGGGCCATTTTGACGTCGCGAGCGAGAAAGCTCACAGGCAAAATGAGAGCTGTCTAACTGAACATCAGTGGTACTGACTTCCTGTATGTTATCAAGGGCTCTGTAATGTTTGAATAACCACAAAAAGTTCAGCTTCCTGTTTCAGCACTTTGCTTCAGTTTCAACAGCATGTCCATGTTGTGTCTTTGAAGCACATTTCATTTGTCTCACAAACAAATGTTTTCATTGCTCTGACAAAGATATAGAATTTAAAGAAGGCCCACTGAGATAGCCTCAAAGTTGCATGTGAAAACACTCGAATTATGTGAACTTCAAAATGCTGATAAGCAATGTGTAAGTCTGTAACACCCACAGACAAACTGAAGTGGAAGTACTCTTCAGGTTAGCGTGCTCTCTGGCGGTTGTGTTCCACAGTGATCGTCTTAAATACAAGTCGCCCTGTATGATCTGACCCAAAGGTGCAGACATTCTTCTCAAGGCTTGCGTGGGTAAAATCTAAAATGAGTTTAGATTTACGTTCGTATACGTCACTTATAAATAACAGCCTTAAGTCTAAATGATCATAAGAAGTTAACAAGCTTTAGTAGTTGGCATCACAATGTTATTGGACACATGACTTAAAACTACAAGTGGCTTGAGTCACAAGACTGTGAGACTGTGAATTACTGCCAATCAGAAAGCAGGTCAAGATCAACCTCTCCAGACAGACCACTATGCCACAGTTGAGTGGATTAGGCTGGTCATTACTCACAAATGCGTACGAAACACAATAGGTTGTTCTCTGGCTACTGCTTCTATGTGATTAATACAGGACATACGATTGGAAAAATTGCTTTTCAACAGGTGTAATTAGGCTGATAAGGGTGCAACTCTTTCTGGATGGTCTAGCATCAATACAAATATGTGATGCCATGGTAAGGGAGCTTGGATCGCTTAACATTTTGTTTAATTGCACATTTCATGATGGCAACTGACTTGCTTTATCAGTTTTAACCCAATGGGGCTTAAAAAAATTACACCAGTAGCTGTTGTGTATCAAATAAACAAACAAGAAATACACAATCAAATATACAAATGTGGTTTCACCACATCAAGAGGCCGTTGAGGTCTAGATGCTGTTATACTGGTTATCAGGTACCTGTTGTTAGCAGTGACCAAGCCTTGTACTGCAGCTTCAGTAGAAACCAGTGTTTGCTGATGTTATCTGCCTCCAGGCACGTGATGTGAGCCTTTTGGACATAAAACGCGCTTCTTGTGTAACTCAAATTAAGTATTTCATTTTTGCGGTTAATTGGGATATTAATGACCACCCAGAATGGGTGTTTGATGATCTATTAAGCACTATGAAACCCTGGATAAGGCAGTAATGCCACTGTCATCTTCGCCTGTGTCACTTTGGAAGAAAACAAAAATAAAATGCCTGACTGTATCATTTGCGGGATCATTTTCTGTGGAGCTAAGCTGACAGAGATGGCTCGGAGAGGGGAGACAGAGGTTGTAAACTGCCCTACCAAAGATGGATCTGCTCTGCAGCCCATACTATCGTACTGTCTGCTAACGCTGGTCAACGACTGCTAAGCGGTGCTTCCCCCACTGGCTTTGATCAGAAGCCTCCCCGTGTACAATAGCTCACTTTAAACAACTGGCAGGTCAGCTGGAGGCCTTCCAGATACTCACCGCTTTCTTGTTCATTGCCTTTCTTGGCAGTTGCCGTGTTTCCCATCGTAGGAAGACAGGGCGATTCACAGCTGGCTGGGAGCGACGGTGGCGGTGGTTAGCTAACGGGGTCCTCCGTCAGCTAGCTAACAAAATACAGCTGGTGCTAGCTGATGGGGTGAATACGACATAAATGTCTCCTGTTGGTGGACAAAAACCTCGACGTGCTCTGCTAACTGCCTCGGTGTTTTTTTTTTATTTACAAGGTCCTTTGTCGTTCACGTATGCCTCCGCTGGAATGACAACATGATCCAGACTTTTCACCTCTGCCTGCTGTCGTTTTGTGCTGCGTTCAAGTCGTGTGGGAATTACCATACTGACAGTCTGGATGGGTGCAATGCTGCCTTCATGACCAGTCGGAAATAATACATGTCGATGTATGGTATGCATAGTAGGACGACAACAATAACAACAACAACAGGAGCAGGACAGGAGCAGGGCAACAACATTAACAACTACACATGGAATATTACTATGCAACAACATACAAAAAGTTTGAACTAAACCATATTTAAATTTTCACTGTATTTTGTTCACAAGTATCAACATTGCTGTACCTTTGACTTGTAATTGCTGGTGCACGATCTCCCCTTGTGTTACAATTTGTCAATATTTTGATTGTGTGTGTGTGTGTGTGTGTGTGTGTGTGTGTGTGTGTGTGTGTGTGTGTGTGTGTGTGTGTGTGTGTGTGTCTTTAAAAAGAAGAATACATTTACATGGTGTTGTGGTCATGGTCTGCATACATCGAAAACAGCAAATGTACCAATCACCTAAGTAACATTACACAATATCAACAACACAGAAGATCACTCACGTTTATTCATTATTTCTCTTTTTCCCCCCGTGATTATCGCCCCACCAAAACCACCACCAACAACATTATTGTTTCATTGTTGTGTTGTATTTTTGGGACTTTTTAAAATAGTTTTATTTAATGAGAAAATGGTAATGCACATCAATTCCAATGTCTAAAAAAACCCAAATCGATCAACATACATTTTCTACTTCCCCTACAATTATATCACACAATTGAAATGTAATGTTTTCTACATTTATCAGTTTAATTGTAATTTGTTTAACCACGATTGATGTGAAGTCCCACTAAAGCCGGAGTGAAGTGGGAAAGCAGCACGTTAACGACCTCGGTACGGGACGCGCCCATTACCAGCGGGGTTGTTTTTAGCACCACGGTCAGCGACACAATTGCCAGGGAGCCCTGTGTTTGTATCTGCGAGTTCGTGAAACCTACAAATCATATTCAATGTCACGAAATAAATCTTTTTTTGTTATCACTTCAAAATTCACAAATAGCTAATGTAGTATGTGGTGACTCATTCATACGGATATGGGCACTAGATGTCCTGCATGCTTCAGATTGCGATTGCAAACTTCAGCGCTTTATGGACGTCACTCTCCCCTCCGTACAACGCGGAATGGTTTTTCCCAGGGTTGCCAAGTCCGTTTATTATGAGTGACCGGGTTTTTTTTAAAATTTTATTTCACAGTTACTTGTAAACATAGATAATTGTAGTTTTTTTTTCTTTTTAACAATGTCTTTCCTTAATTTCGCTTGCTCTAACCTTCATAATTTGTCAAACTGGTTTTGATACTTTTGTGAACCGACAAACCGTATCATTTCTTTCCATTTCCAAAGCAAGCCGGACTGACCATCTTACCTCTGGAAGCATGATATCGAAGATGAAATCCAGCAGTTGCATCTCTTGGCTCTGAAAACACGCATACTGTCCAATTGTTGTCCCCAGACAGCATGTGAATACTTTTCATGAAGCCTGGGTAAAAGACAGTCTCCTCCAAGATTAAACTATACAAATGAAACAAGCTCCTCTTGTAATGCTTATTCTCTCATGTCTCGATTTTTAAGGTTAGTCTTAAGACTTTTCTATTTAATGAAACTCACAGTTACAGCTGGTCCAGCTCATCCTGGACCCTTTTCTAGTTATGCTGCCATAGGGAAAGACTATGAGCTTCAGTCACCATGTGTCGCTATTACATGTCACCAACATGTGCCTCTTTCCCAGTCTGCAGGTTTCTTTCTCTAAAAACTGAAGTTTCTCCTTTCCACAGTTGCTCATGTTTGTTCATGTGGATTAATTGGATTTTCTCTGTAAAAAGTGCCCTGAAAGGACTTAGTTGTATTCGGCACTGTATAAATAAAGTTGAATTGAATTGAATTAAGTTCTCAAAAAACAAAGACAAACATTGATCCAGTTTTTCAATTAACTTTTAAAGCCACTTCATTCTTGTGCTCACTGAAGTATGGAGAATACAGAACTTCATAATGTCAGCCATGCACCGCTGTGTTACACTGTGTTTTCAGAATACTTCAATCCTTAAAACCTCAGTTATTTGTATAAAGGTTTGTCCTGATAGCCAACCTCAGTGCCCTGGTCAAACTTTCTCTTCAGCCCGAAGACCGGAGAATGTTTTCCCTTGAGGACCTCCTCACATTCTTTGATGGGCAAAGACTTTTCCACAACTAAAATGTATTAATTCAGTGTGCAAGAGACAAAACACAGTCAATAACATTAACAATAACAAGATAAATACAGCAAAAATAGAATTATTGTGTAGCAAACCAGAGGCCTAGAGGTCAGCACCAAGTATTCATATTATAACTGAGGTACAAATATTTACTTTACATCCAATTAACTGTATGTACTTTTATTCTTTCCTTAACTCAAAGTGCAAAATAACTTCAGAAATCGCTACAAATGAGGTTCCACTTGCTTTATTGCCAAGCTGATCCACAGACCACAAAGAAAGCAGTGCAAGTCAAAATTACATGGGTTAACATATATAACTTTATGCATGCAAACAGACAAATGTCATCCAACATTATTATTAGATGTGAAAGCAATATGATTTTAAACAGATATTACTCATCACCATTCTCTGGAAAATGCACTGCATTTGCACAGTGATTTTGCAGACCTGTCTGATCCTTTAACAATTACAGAGGGATGCATCTTAAAAAAAAAAAAAAAAGAAAGAAGTCAATCAATATTGATGTCTGGAAAGGGTTACAGATCACTTATTCAGGAACATGGTAAGATACAAACTGACAAATACCTATGTCCTTCAGAAACTTAATTAGGAACCTTATTCAGGACACAATACAGTGCCTGCAGCCTGCTGAGACTGGAAGTAATACTTTTGAGAACGTGAGTGTGGGTACTCCAAATGTCTCCAGAAGATCACGTGACTTCTGGTGTCGAGAGAGAAATAAATCAGTACCTCTCCGTTTTTTTTAGTTTTTTTTTTCAAAGACCTGGTCGCTTGTTTCTGTCGCGCGATCTGGCAACCCTGGTCCTGGAGCCGCTCCAACACTCTGCAGAAGCGAGCACTACAATTTACTGACTGCTTTCTGCCCTGGAACAACGTCCATTTACAGTAGTAACGCTCCAGCAGACATTATTAACACATTTAAATCAAGCGCGGCTCTTCAAGAGAGAGAGACGCCCGCTTCTGGAGTCTTGAACGACAGCCGCGTCCCCCGGATGAGAGCGGCCAAGGAGGAGCTGCACTGCCTGGAATAAATAAGGTACCGTTGACGGGCTGCTCAGTCTGTGCATCCTTTGCTAGGAATAGTAGGGGTCATTATGTCCCCTTTGGATTAACGCACAGCGCGTCGGAGGTGTTTGTGTTTGTAGCAACGTTATCTGGAGACGCCCACAATCGCTCTGCGGGGACCTCTCTTTATTTTCCCCATGTTCCTGCGGCGCCACAAGTTTAACTGGTTGAGTCCACATTGCAACGGCTGTTTGATTCCTCCACCTGACCGATGCAAGTGGTTAGCATGTGGCGTTAGCGGAGCCCGTTAGCATCCGGGGTGACGGTGGCTGTTGTACACCTGTCCGTGGCTCGCGGCCACTGGTTTTGCGATCGCAGGCGTTTCCTTGGCATTTCACGCGAGATCCAACAAATCCGATTCGCCGCGGTCTCAGAATAGAGTGTTTCGGGAGATGGGGTGGCCTACAATCTCTCCAGTGATCTGGAACATACCACACCGACTCCGCGGTGACAGGCACTGCTCGTCCCGCTGGTTCTCCGGCTCAGCCCAGCCCTCAGCGCTTCTCCTGCACAGTGCAACTTTTGCCGGTTACGTTGAGCAGAGCTTTATTCTTTCGTCCGGGGAATGCTTCATTACATAACACACAACGTTTGGTGACTGGTTACCTTCATTCTGTTCTGTTTATAGTTCAGTTTGCCACTTACAGACCACATGTTGTTATTGTGGTTTACTTTAATATTTAGGACCTGTTTGTCTCAGTTATACCGGTGTTAATCTGCAATGCTACTCCAAATATTGATGCACCTGCGTTCATACACTCACCCCCAGGTTACCATGTTGAAAGTGAGACAGTTCTCTTTTACTTGTCTTACTTTCCCCAAAAATAGTCCATCCATATGTTGCAAGGTTTCTAAATGAGTTTCCTGGTAACATTGACAAACTTTGTGCATCATGAAGTCTTGTAGTGTAGCAGCCGTGTATCAGCACATTGCAGTTTGGCAGAAAGACTTATAACAGTCCATCATTACTATAAGGTGTGTTGGGAGTGAGGGCACACTGAAACAGTGCAGGACTGGTAAACAAACATCAACAATCATAAAGCAATTGTGAAATATCTGATGCTTACAGAAGCAGGGTATTAAATGGAACAGTTTTGCCTGAATTACTGTAAACTCTCCGTTTGCTGGTGTATTTCAGTACCCTGTGGGCTGACTGCTCCCACACTTGTTCCTCTTCATATCTGGAAAAAAAAGGCACGAAGCCAACGTAAGGTAGCTGGTTATAGCTAATTTTAGACCTACTGGCCACTACATCTAAACCAGCTACTTTGGTGTGATGATGATTATAAACTCATCAATTGTACTTTGTAGACCACAGCAGTGCAGCAGTGAAATAGAAAAGAAAAATGATATTTTAACAATACTGCTCTCACTGTATTTGTTACTGTATGTTTTAGACTTCATCAACAAGTGCCACATTTTGTACACCACAGCATCAAAACACGACGTTGCAAATTGTGACGGATAGAAATATCCCCGTGTGAACAGCAGTGCCTGTTCTTGTGTTTTTGTTGTTGTTTGTTTTGTTTTCTAAAGCTACATTTAGGAGGAGCACCGCTTCTTTATCGGTCAAAACAAAATAGCTGTGCACCACTATCCCTGTGAGAACAGGAATTAACTTTTCATGGTGTTTATTCCCCTGAAATTTCTACTGATCAGAAAAACGATGTAAAAAAATTAGGAAAACTTGATTTATTGTAGCCCCAGTCTACGCTTGATAATGAGTGACTGAAAGCAGTGCCTTGAAATATGATTCTTATTTACTTTGTGAACCAGTGTTCCGATACACAGGGAAACATCTTTAAAATATAGTTGCATGTTAAATTTATCTATGTATGCTTACAATTCCAGGCATGTTGGAACAGTTTCTCTGTATTTTGTTTAATGCTATATTTAAGATGAGTTTTAGCCTTAGGTTGATTATGTCACATTACCCCCCTCCCCCTTTTTTTGTCGACATTCTCTTTTTGACCTAATTGCTTTTCAATTATGAAATCACCCAAAAAGTTTTTGTATAATTTATATTAAAATGTTGCTCTTCACATATTTTATTTACATTTTCATTCAATAATAGAGTTGTGTCATAACAGCAAAGATAACTTCATTCTTTCCCACTATCTCTTTTGAATGCTTCCTCAAGCCCTGCGGTGTTTGTACTGCTGTAAATGCAAGACTGGAGCTTACTGTACATTCAGAAAAGAACCCGTGCCTGCAAATAATGCTCTTTCAGCACGACACAAGGCTAAGTGGCGTTTCCCCAAGCCGTTCTATTGATTTAGTATTTGACGGCCACTCTCAAGATGTAGTTTCATGTAAGGATGCAGTAACAAAACAAACCCTAAGGGATGTACTGCTGGTAGTTGTAGGTGTGACACAGCCTGTCATGTGGAAATGGAGTTGGCCATTTAGGCTCTGCTTTTCCTTTGGTACACTTCTTTCAAAGCTATTTGTGTTGTTTAATGAGGTTTCCCGTTGCTGTAAAAAATTACAACTAAAAGCTGCAGACAATGCACATATTGATGACACGAGATGACACATGACTTGCATGTATTGGATAAATAGAGGAACATTTTGCAACACAATACCCAGAAAGGTAGACATGCGTTTATTTTTGCTTTTAAGGCTGGACAAAAAGAGCATGAAGTGCTCACTTTCTACTGTGTGTGTGTGTGTGTGTGCGTGTTCGAGCGTGTGGATTTGTGTTCGAGTATACGTGCGCGCGCTCTGCGTTCGTCTCGTCACGTTGAACTCTGCCTTGATGGTCCTCTGGCTCACTCTGCTGGGGAAATAGTGGTATTGCGACAAATGAAGATTTTCATGAAAATACAAATTTCATGCAACTGGGGTCAATAGTTTTTGCAAAAAGTTGGTGACATACATACATACATACATACATACATACATACATACATACATACATACAAACCAATAAATACAAACAACCAAAAACATAACTATAAACCTTTGTTGGTGAAGATAAACAACAACAACAACAACAAAAAACAACCAACAAAAGACCCATGACAAGGCCTCCTTGTGCTGGGTCATTCATCAATGAGATACAAAAAGGCCTCCAATGCGACCTTCCATCACAGCCAGACTACCACTTCTTGTTCTCAGATCCACAATGAGAGCCACATCACAATATTAGTGTAGATATTTGAACACTTAAGGTTGTATTTGCCAGTGATATTTAGTTTTTCCCTTTGAAGCTGAACACAAGGTGGTTTACATCACTAATATTGGGTGATCCATATCAAATTACCACCCTCAAAATGTTATCTTTAATTCAAAATGTCTTCTGTAGCTGAAACACTGATGATACTGAGCTGCAATATTTGTTTAAAAAGAATAATTGTTCATTGAATTATAAATGAATAACCCTGCAATATTGCACTGAATAATTAGGACTAACGTCAGAGCAATTGTCTGGGGATTGTGTGTAATTTTCAAATGACTTGCATTAGAGATGATGCTGTGTGCTGTCGCCATAGGGTTGTATTCATAAGGGTTCAGTTGTGTCTCGTGTATCAGACCCGCAGTTGTTGGTGAGGATTTACACAACACAGAAGGCTAAGTGCTTCTATAGAGACAGTGTGGCCTGCCTCTTATACAAAGAACCAGCACACTACTGGGAGGTGGGGGGAGGCAGATCCTCAGCAGGGCAGGTTGCCTTGCTTTAACTCAGGCTACCGTATTTTCCAGACTACTGAGTGCACCTGAATATAAGACGCACCCGTAAAATTTAAAAAGAAGAAAGAAAAAAAAGTATGTATATATAAGCCGCAGGTGTCCACGTTGTAACAGGACAGGAATTTCACCACAGGACAGGGATTGCTCTTATTTTCATAAATTCCCCATCAGTCATTGTATAAGTGGCAGGGTTCAAAGTGTGTGGAAAAAAGTAGTGGCTTATAGTCTGGAAATTACGGTATTTGCTTTGTCTTTGCCCCTCCATGCCTTCTCAGGATCCATGTTGTGTGATAATACATGCAGACCATGGGGCTGATGGTGAAAAAGTGATCAATCAATGTGTTCAAATATTTTGTTATTCTAATTTGTCGAGGTAGTAAAAATCTCAAAGCAAATTAATCAGGTGAATTGGACTTGGTCAAACTCGTTGGTTTAATTAAAGGTATGTACTGCAGAAGCGGATAAGGGTTGAAATGCCTTCCAAGACACCTGACCATGTCCCGTCAACTTGACTCACTTGTACTGAGTGAAATGAATGTGCAATATGTAACAATGCTGTTGAGTATTTTGATGATTTGATTTGAGATTACCGGAATAATTTGATTAAATCACGTTAAAGTCTTTGTACTTTAGGATTTGTTCTGACAGGCAAAGCAGAGTCCATCATTTTTGGCACTTTAGTTTGTCTGCAATATATACATTTTATTTTGCATGTAGATATTAGGATACTAATAAACGGGATATATTGTGCAGCCCTTAATTGATTCCCTGTTAAAAAAAAAAAAAAAGGTGGGGAGTGGGGATGCTGATAGAATAGATAGAGATGCTTTGTAGAATTGTATTTAAGTGTCTTTTAAGTGTGCATGTGCGCTTGTTTGACTGGACACTGTACACTGTTATCACCAGTCAATATAAAGAGTGATTCTTTAACATTTTCTCACCACTAGAGGCTACTGTTGATCTCTTTCTCAATTGAAAAAGAGGCAACACCATTCAGTCTACTCGACATGTGATGTGTGTATGTTTTTTGTGCTGTGGGAAGGTACCGGAGGAAACATCACACACACACATGGGGACAACATGCAAAAGACCCCAATATATAACAGAAAACCTTTTTGTCACTGGATTCTGTTTGATGAGTGTGTTTTTCTTTGTTTTGTATATAGTGTTGTCAAACTTTGAGAAAAAAAATGTTTTATAAATTAAACCATAATATGAGGTTCAGGTGACTTCTGATTGAATTTACAATATTTTTGCAACCAGGATTAAGCCACTTCCAAGGTTCTCCAAGCAGAGAAAAATGTTCACATGTCCAACACACATCAATGATGCCCGAAACACCACATCATCACAATTAAACAAATGTATATGTAAAACACTTAAACATTCTGGCTTGTTGGACCCCTATGGACAGTTACATGTGTGCAGGTTGGGTCTTAAAATGGGCAAACTATGTAGAACAAGCACAAATAAAAAAGAGACCCCAAACACCTCCAACAGAAAAGGGAAGAAAGTATTCAAATCCCATTGACTCTTCTCGCTGTAAAGGAACAATGGTCATCATGGAACAACTATATTTTCCACACTCTCCATATTTGTAATTTTATAGGACATTTTCACAATGGTTGATTACTGGCAAAAGTGATTTGAAGATGCATCCATTGACCATGACTAAGTAACAGCAGAGTTTGGCTGGTGACCCGTGTTCATTTCCCACACTGTTCGTAGCCTGGGGCATATTTTTAACACACCACTTTAAAGATGCCATCTGTTTGAATGAAGTGACCTCCCAGTTATACAGTTAATACCCTTAAACCCAGCTGGCACAAGGCACAACGGGGTGCTGCTGGAGAGGCTTTACATGACAATTGCACTAATATTTCACAGTGATTTTTATGGGATATCAATTATTCCAGCAGACGTTGCACAGCTTCAGACTATTTTATTAGTGGTACTGCTGTGTGAGATTAGCATGGCGTTCTCACTGGGTTGTCCAGTGCCAGATTGACTGATGTCCCCTGTAATAGGCCTTTGTGCTACTGTTAACACTGCTTTACATCGAATGAAGGAAATACACACTGATCCACAATGTGCACTATAGTCCCTTCTGAACAGTCAGCCTTCCACTTGCTTTTCCGCAGCAGTAAAATGCTTTTTCTTGTTCTTCTTCTCCTCTCCAGGCATCCCCCTCTGTCCACCCCCTCCTACCTTTTCTCCTCTTGGGGCTGTAAATAAGCTGGAGTTGTGTAGACCCTTGAGAAGTCCTCCTCCTCACTCTTCCCCACTCCTTCTGGCTCCCCTGCCCTCTCAGATTCCACTGTTGCTGTTTTTGCCGCTGAAAGCTGCCAGGGAGATGCCCAGATGATCCATTGGGCCATTTTAAACCACAACATTCATACAACCCCAGCCATTGAAGAGTAACTAGTACAAGTGTGAGAGAGCCCTTGGAGGGTGCTCTCAGCATCCTGCGAGGCCCACCCGCCAAGCCTGGCAGAAAGCTTGGCTTTCCCCTTTTCTTTTTCAGCACCTGAGATGCCCTCCTCTCCCAACGATGGAGGTAAGTTAAAAAAAAAGAAGAAAAAAAAAAGTTGAAGTATGCCAAAAATGACAGCATGACACTGATATCCTGTTACCATTGTTATGCACATGCATACACATCATATTCAAATACACGGAGCTGCAACAGACCGGATTTCCAATTCTTTTCACTTCTTGGCTTCATAAACAAACGCTATTGAGTTGTCAGTCTTGTTTTATGCCGTCTTGTTCTCTAGAGGATCAAGGAGCGTCCCCCGTGAATGGAAGATCTGTGGGCTCCCGCCAGAAAAGTGGGAAGAGGAAGGTGCACACCAAAAAGAAGAAATGCACAATTACTGCCAATGTTGCTGGCACAAAATATGAAATAGGTATTGTAACTTAATTCTAATATGCTAAAAAAAAAAAAAGCTTTGACAACAACACAAACTACAATATAGATGTTGAACAAGAATTAAAAAAACAAAACAAAAACATTCTGAGTAGAAGTTGAAGCATGCCTGTAACATTTGATCAGTCAGTGGCTTGTGTACATTGAAAAGAAACTGATTTTTCGTGTTGATGCTAATGACGATGTACAGCAGAGTATGCCAAAAATGGTAGAAGTGCTTGTAGTTGCACTCCTATGTAATATTTGTTTCACCATAGTTTCTCATTTTTCACAATATCTCTTCCTATGATGAATATTAAATGATTGTAATGCACAATATATCAGAATTTGTTTTCTGCTAATAAAACAGGATGATATCCTACATAAAATTCTATAATGCTACCCACACACACACACATGCACAAAACAAAACAAAATCTGTGAGAAATAATTTTATGGTTGGTTTGAAACAATAAGATAAATTCATCATAACACCAAGATAATCTATTTATTATTATCTTTAGTGTGACTTACTCAATTTCTCAAAACACCACAAATCTAATCACATCGTTGCCTCAACAATAAAATGTAATATGCTGGGGTGGATTGTTTCAAAGAGACTTGTTTTTTTTAATTTGTTGTCTTAAATTCAACTTAAAAGAGTTGCAGTCCAGTGAACCAGTTTACACAGAGACACATTGACCTTATATTCATACACAAATCTTTGTTGAAGTAATTTAACTTGGCATTGAGGTTTTTTTTTTTTTTTTTTTTTTTTTAAAGATTGTACTAAAAGTGCATTGTAAGCACTCCTTACATGTTCAAAATATTGTGGCAGCAGTGCTCTCATGGGTAAACTACAACCTATGAAACTAAAGAGTCAGCAGCTTCAAGTAGAAGTTGGAGGCTGTCGGGATTCTGTAGGTAGATGGACGTCCAGCTGTGAGTCAGTCCGCTTGCTGTGACGAGACCCTCACAGTGGCCATTCTGAGAGTAGAGGCTGGCAATTCTGAAGCAAAATTAACACTAAGTGCCAAATGGATGGCTCATTTTTGCCGTTGTCTTTTTTTCCTCCTTGTCTTTTTCGTTACAGAATTGATTGTATTGCAGGTAAAGGTTAAAAGTCACGGACGGCAGTGTTGGAAATCTGCTTTATACCCACTGAGAAAGGAGCATAAACTCTGGCCCTGAGGATATCGTTTTAGTAAGATATGCAGGAAAGGATTGATGATGGCCTTGTTATACTCTAGATCCTGCTGTTAACTGTGAGCATAAGCCTGCTGTGATGCAAATCTTCCTTGTTCCAGTTAGCGAAACACTGTTAGCCTCTACTGATGTTAACAGATTGATGAAGTCGCATCTTTTGCCCATTCAAGCACTATCACGCAACATTAGGCAAGCCTTCTCCAGGTTTATGAAGGCTCTCAAGAAATTAATTAATACCTTGTTTCGTTAGGGCATATGAATTTTTCATTACTCCCTGAATAATGAATAGTCGTTGGATTGATGTTCAAATGGGCTTGCCACCTATCTCTCATACTATGGGGTTTCCGTTGAGATTTGAAAGCATTAGAGACAATTTATCTTTTTGGAAAGAGGCATTACGTTCGGCTGCTTTGCCACCATTCCATGAATGGTAAATATAGCTGGGAGCTTTTTGATTTATAATCTACCAGACTCATTTCTCCCCTAATGTATGCAAACACCAAATTTAGGCCCCGCAAAATATCGGAATGAAATATTGATCTGTAAGCAGAAATATTTTATTTGTCGAGCCACATCGTATTTCATTTCGATATTTGAAATTTACCCTTTCCTCATGGATATGTCTCAAAGCTCATTTTGGTTATTTTCTTGAAATCACTATGTAAAATTGATAAAAAAAAAAAAAAATGGTTGCACTGCTCGTGCTTTTGAGAGAAAAAGAAAACATTATGGGTGTTTGTCCACAGTTCGTATAGTCATCAAAGACATGGACTTCATCAAGACCCGAGATGACGATGAGACTGCCAACCTCATCTGGAATGACTCAGCGGTGCAGCATGAGAAAATTGCTGAGCTCAGGAATTATCAGGTACACGGCACAGCTTCAGTTTCTTGTCACGTCAGTCCACATTGATTGGGGACACTCGAGCCCAGAGGTTATAGCAGAGAGATTATATGCTCTGAAAAAGGGTATCAGGTCCAATTTGCTGTACTGACCAGGTGAATGTGCCACTTAACCTTTGTGGTGTACTTTTAAAAAAAGCGGCTCAGTGGCCAATAGCTCTGGACGTGATCAACTCCCACATGAAACCTCAAAGCATATGAATGTATCTTGGTTCCCCCCCAAAAAAGATCTTATATGTTTAACATAATTTTGAATTTAAATTAAAGCAACTTCTTTCTAAAAACATGTATCGTTAGAAGGAAAGATAAAATACAATTTCCGTCTAAGCATTAGATAAAACAGTAGAAACAATATCTAGGACTTTAAGAAATATTTCATCTGAATAAAAGGGTTTAAGATGAATCATGTTCAACCTTCCAAACTTTCAGATTATAGTTTCAATAAAAGTTTTGATATATCTTTATTGGTAATTGCAAAACGGAACTTGTTGCAGTTGTCCTGAAGTTGAACAATCTGATAAACTACCACGAACTGCCTCAAGCATCTTAAATATTTTATACTAAAACGTGATAAAAAGAATTTGCACTTTAGTAGGTATATCAGAATCCCCCCAAAGTATTTGGATTCAATTGAAAGTTGACAGATAAGATACCTCTGAACAGTAAAGTTTAAATCACAATATTACATTTTTCAAGTTAAACATCTGTAAGCATTTAAGAACAACATATACATGAATATAGAACAAAGGCGTTTCAAGCTGTATAAACACATTGATGAACTATAATTGTGATGTGTGCATTGAAGTAAAAACTGTTTTAGTCTATCTTCAAAAAACTGACTGGATAAGAAAGTTCTTATATCCAGCCTTTAATAGAGTGAAAATAAAACTTAACAGGTAAAAGTATGTTCTGCAGTAGTTCTGCATGTACAATGTGGCATCTCTAAATTCCCCATGTCTCCCAGGCACATAGTCACACAAACAATAAAAAAAAAGAAGGAAAAAATCTAAATGAAACAAAACTGAAAGCAGATGGCAGAGATCGTACATCTAGCATCTTGGGACATTTTCAGCAAAGGAGAGCAACAGTTAAGATTCAATTTACTGAGAGCCCTGGTAGCCAGTGACAGGCAGCAAAATAGAAAACCTGGCTGAACTCGGAGAGCGATAACGTTTACACACACGGATCGTGAACTTCAAATGGTGGTGGTGGTCTAATTCAGAACTGATGTTGATCAGAAAGGCCCCAGCAAGGTTTGATCTGAAGTATTCATGCTTTTCTGAGAGTGATCTTACCTCTGTTTGACCCCACCCCCAGTCCTGCTGAGTGAACTTGACTGCTTACTCTCAGCTCTGAGGAACATTAGCCGTCTATCGTGCTTATTTGATTAGACTGGGCACTAATGATCGATTGAATCACTGGTTAGTCAGAAGGAGTATGGCATGATCAGATGGGAGGGGGCAGCAAGAGTTCAGTTCAGTAAATTGAATATAACAACTGCTTTAACAGCTTAACATGCAACAATGTGGCCCATTTTTCACATGCATCTGGTGATTCGCTGCTTCTTTTTTCTCCTTCATGCCACTGTGTCGCTTCATAAGATAATTGTTTGCAGCAAAAGTACAAGACTCTCAACAATTGGGTTTGATTTGCCCTCACAAGCCATGTAATCCCACGGCTTTAGCGTAATTATGCAATCTCTTCCGAATCCATAATTACAACTGTCTCGTTTGGATAATAATCACACATTCTCTTTCTCACTCTTTTTCTCTCTTTTCTTTTCTTTTTTTCCTTTTTTTCCTCTCAGTGATGTACTGTGAGAGTTTGCTGTCAACTTTCTGCTCATATGAGCCTAATTAACGTCCCTGTTCAGGCTCATTTGGTCAAAGAATACAGAAAACCCAGAGTTTTTCCTTTGCCTCCACCCTCCTTTCAGCACATTCAAAGCAATTCATTCAACTGTCACTGCAGGAGCTTGCGATGCAGAACCAATTACCTTGGCCCCTCTGAGTTGAGATTGATCGTTTTTTTTTTTTCCCTGCCTCTTCCCTCCCCAACCTTTTAAAGTATATATATAAAAAAAAAAGAACACGGTAAACTAAATAAGGGTTGAGAAAGGTCTCAGCGTCACCTTTTTGTTTTGAGTCTGTAATTGGGCATAAATGTCAGAACATTGTAAGCTCACTTCAGGTTGCTGCCTTTAATGTGCTCATTTTTATGAAGGGGTGGGATTGGAATTGAGTGGCGTAATGGCCCTAACAACATTATTATGTCTGCTTGTCCCTCTGTAGAGAATTAACCATTTCCCTGGCATGGGCGAAATCTGCCGCAAAGACTGCCTTGCAAGGAACATGTCCAAGTAAGTTTTCTGTTTTTCTTAACACCAAATAAGATACTTTGCTTTAGTTGCATATGCATGGAAAAAAAAAAAAATTAGCATCAAGGATACCTTGATCTTAGAATACCACTGCATACTTGTAGCACTCCAAAATTATGAGCCAAGTATGTAGGCAGTGCAATGGGATTAAAAGCTCCATCCCTCCTTGAATTATAAAAAAAAAAAAAAAAAAAAAGAATCCTTAAACTGTTAGTATTTTAAAAATGTACATTTCTTCCCCACTGTCCCTTTTCTGAATATTTCAAGAATGGTCAAGTGCCAGGCTCAAGAGTACAGCTTCATACCCAAAACTTGGATCTTCCCTGCTGAGTACACGCAGTTCCAAAACTATGTCCAAGAGCTACGCAGGAAGCGCAAGCAGAAGACCTTCATTGTCAAACCTGCCAACGGAGCCATGGGTCATGGGTAGGTCAGAGGCTAGCATGTATACTGTCTCTTCACATTGACTGACATTGACAGGGTGACACTGACTGGTTGGGAAGATGCAGAGTAAAAAAAAAAAAAAAAATTGTTAGGAGAGCAAACGGGACAAGACAATAAGAAGTTTGCAACCCTGACATTTGTGTCTATGGAAATAGAATTATGGTTTAGGACCAGATTGAGCTTTTGAACTGAGACGGTGTGAATGTCAGTGTCCTTGATCATAAATCTCAGGGTATACACACACACACACACACACACACACACACACACACACACACACACACACACACACACACACACACACACACACACACACACACACACACACACACACACACACACACACACACACATACACACGGTTCCCTGTTTCTGAAGTCTCCACGTGTGATTACTGGATTTTTTTTATGAAGCACCATCAGCAGAGACGGGTCAGACTAGAGAATTGACACAGAAGGCTGCTGCAGGGCGCTCTGTCCCTAAATAGCATCATTTTACGTGCAAGCATTGTAAAATGACTTTTATTTACAGCTGTTGATTCAGTTAAAATCCAGTCCAACCTGTTGGGTCTTTACTTTTGAGTCGAAGATACCATTAAGTTTCAAGACTGTGATGTTGTTTTTGACATTAATTTAAGAATGGCTATTTATAGTTTCTAAATTATTTAAATAGGATTGGGAAAACCCAGATGGGCGTTTGATCTGTCCAGGTTGCTATTTGTGTTTTGTCAGATAAAATGAGCTCTACCTCGCTCCTGGTAATGCCACCTTTCTTTTATTCATTTTTCTCTTTCCCTTGTCTCTTTTACAATCTTTTTAACTGATTGTATAATTTTGTGCCACAGATACTTGTATGGTACTCAAGCTGAATAGGTTTTCTGCTGATCTTCGTGGGGGCCAAGGCCTCTCAGACAAAACAGATGAAGTGGTTCCAATTTCATCGATTCAGATAATTCAGTCTCGTAAATTAAATAAATAAATCAAAGAGTGCCACAACAGTAAATATATATTTTGGGATTTCACTATGCTTTAAAATGAATATGTATGCTTACATCTCACATATTTGTCGTTGGAGCACTTCGCAATCTGTTCAAATTCTTCAGATTGTGCAATATTTTTTATGGACTTATTCTTTGAAATTTAATCCCTGAGGGTATGAAACATGAAGAAATAATTTTGAGTACCTTCATCTCTGGCACCAATAGGTGGGGATATTGAAGTAGAAATAGCTCAGTGTGCCTCACCTCCCCCTGTAATTCTCTTTGAATTTGTCCTTTCTGGTATAATGTGAGCATTACTTATCCTCCATGCTGCACTAAGCCCTTATTTATTAAAGAATAAAAGGCAGCAAAGGCTGAATTATTGCAATACATTAAGAATATGAAAGATGATGAGTTTAGCTCGACCACTCAACAGCAGGCGGCTCACAAGATTAGATTTTTCTTTTCTTTCCTTTTTTCTTTTTTGCATGGTGTGACGCGGCAGGAAATTAAGTTATCTCTCCCCCCTGTAATTTATTTTTCTGTCGACCAACTAAATGAAGTTATTGTTTGTGTCTGAAGCCCAGCTTATTATAAGGGGAAACAAAATAAAAGCGTGTGTGGAGCTTAAAAAAAAAAGCGAGATCCCCTCCAGTGGCAAATTAAATAGGCAGGGGAGAGTGGGCCGTGATTATCTGACGACCGCAGCTCATCAATCATGTCGTCTTCTCCTCAGCTATTTCAACTCAACTAACTAACACTGTTAACCCCGTCCTCATCACTCAGCTTGCTGTCTGTTCGGGTGGCCCCTCCGCTTGTTGATCAGGCTCCAAATGACTTCCTGCTCTTTTCTGTTCATCCACTGTGATAAGGAGGCCAATGAAGCCTTTTTTTTTCTTTTTTTAACACAACTCAGATGACATTTGGAAGTACTGTTTTATGAACCCCAAAAAACAAATAGTTTTACACTGAAGAGTCCCAACACTCGGAGGATTTTAACCAAGTCCTTATGGAATGGACACCGAGTTAAAATGGTATTTTATTAGTTTATCACTCTTTGGCAAATAATACCTGATCCTAATCTGTTTATTTTTATTTATTAAGCCTCATTTGAAGTTTTCCAACTTTATTTCAGTGTTTTTGCTTCATTAGAGCTAACTGAGCGCATTAATTATTTGATGAAATCACAACAGCCAAGGCAGCACTGCTCTCATTCTCGGGGTACTGTACGTTCTTACTTTGATTACAGAAGCCAGAGAAATGTTTGCCCTCTGGTAGCTTGGTGCCACAATATCCCATACCGCTCGCTCTATGAATGAAACAATCAAGTCATTACATCTTGGCTGAGTGTTGTTTGTGTGTGCCGTGTGCATGCTTGCAAGTGTGTAATGGAGCCTTCCTGGTCACGCATGTAACCAATTTAGCCCAAGTCAACCTTAACTATGAGTGATTGTGATACAGGTCAGTTGCTTTGCTTCTACATAGTGGAGGATTGTTTATAAATGACCCCCTCACCCTCAGTACACACGTTCAGACAGCCTCTCCCTTTCAGACGCACAGTTAGAGAAAAAAAAAAAAAATCCCCTCGTGGATGTACAGAAACTAATGCACCTCCTTCTTGAGTCTTGAGCTAGTAAGGGTCTGTGGACTGTAAGACTTGAGCACCCCTGACATGAGACCAAAGCAAGCGGATTAAAGTAGTTTAAAACAGAGCGCAATGCCCACTTCTATTAACCTGCTCACAGTTTTAAAAAACAAAAACATTTGATGGATCATTTGCACTGCCCTGCAGTTTGACTTAAAAAAAAAAAAGGTTTACAACCTATATTAAGGCTTTGGGTGAGACAAACCATCATTTGTGTTGTCTCTGAATGCTTGCATGCATTTGAAAGAATTTGATAAGACATGAAAGACAAGGAAATGGTAACACAATCTGTATAAATGGCAATAAAGAATTCTATTTTATTCTATTAATTCTCAATACACCTATTTGCATTTTTTTTCATCCAGGGCTGCATGCCTATAGAAGCTCACATGAATACCATAATTTCTTTACCACTTTCAGTTGAAGGCTGAATGTCCTATGTAAGGGTTGAAATTATTGTTTACAAAGCATGGACATTCCTTTTCTCTCTTAACTCCATATAATACTTGAGATTATGGTATTATCCAGTAATTTAAAAAAGCAGAAGTCCAAAGTCATTCTAGGGTTGTAAAGATTAATAGTACGGGATATTTGTCACACCATAATTATGTCTCCAATTTTTCCAAATGACTTTGTAATGAAATATTACATTTTAAGCCATAAAAGCTGTGTCTTGTTTGCTCCAACATGTATATAAAACAGTACCAATGTTATTAGTCTTGTTCATGGTCTCTTCTATGGTCCCATCTATCACTTTTTTAATTATCTTTTTTGTCTTTACTATCCCATATTTTATTATGCTGCTGACGACACCCTAATTCCCCCGAGGATTAATAATGTTTCTGTCGATCCAGGATCTCACTTATCCGCAACTGTGAGAAGCTGCCAGTGCATGAGCACTTTATAGTTCAGGAGTACCTGGACAAGCCCTTCCTGATGGAGGGATACAAGTTTGACCTCCGCATCTATGTCCTCGTCACTTCTTGTGATCCGCTCCGCATATTCCTGTACAACGATGGCCTGGTCAGAATGGGCACAGAGAAGTACCATGCGCCCAGTGAAGCCAACTTGGTGAGTCACCCCCCCCCCCCGACACACACACACACCAAAAATGTATCTGATAACAACATTGCATAACCTGTATGCATCTTTAGTATCCATGCTTCTGCAATTTAGCACAATCAAAATATTCAATCAATCTATTTATGTTTATTGTCTGTTTGTTTTATGTCAATTTGTGTTTTAGGGACATTCACACACACTGATATCCTGAATGCACACAGCTGAGCAAAAATGTCCACATGCCAGGTGTCTCCTGTAATATCAAGCCGCTCATATTTGCCTTGAGGTGCTGCACCTGGTGAAGCACAGTCTGTTTGCTCATGATGGGACGGACACACACGTACATGCTGGCACGCACAACACACACGCACAGCTTCCTATCAGGAGAGACGCTCATCTAAAATATGAACACACACGCATAGACATGCTGCATGGCTCTCGTGACACAAGTGTGTATTGTCTTAGTCTGTAGCACATGACAGAGGGAGTCATTCCATAGAGATGGATGTTCAGTCCCGCGGAGAGCGGCTCCCAGACAGCCATCAGCGGCTGAAGTGGCCTGCAGTCACACAGTTAATACCTTTTTTAGGCGAAGGACAAGGATGTGTTGTCTCAGAATATGAGGGATGGTGTTTAAAGAGAGGGATCCAACAAGCATTACTCAACCGCTGATTATATAGTCAAGCGTTAAATGATGCATTCGAGCCATGCGCTTGTAACTGCTAATACCTGTGGCCCTTGCAGGATGGGATGCTTCTAAAGGCCTGTCCACACAAGAATGCCGTTTCACGTAATAAACACATCGTTTTTGGCCGTATACTAGAAGGTCACACAATGACCTGATTTACTTCACTATACCACATCCTCTTCTACTTTTTCCTACTCCATTATGTTTGCACTTATTGTTCTGGAGAAACATATTTGGCATTGTATTGTAGGCTTGTACTATGTTGCAAAACCAAATTATCGGATGGGTGATCAAGACAAAATGAGTATGTCACGTTAGTTAGAACTCTGGTTTTGAAAAAGAGGAACTTGAGACTAATGGTTTCAATTATATATTTTTCAAGACGTTGTTGCAGCCCATATTTTATAGTGTTGACTGGTAAACTGTTGAGTCTTCAACAGTTTCTTCGTCTTAACTTTAATTTGCATTCTCCTGTGAGACAGCGATTTGAAGCCCGGTGTGCGGACCAATAATCAGATATAACTGACTAATAGGTGGGAGTAGACTGAGGTGAAAGAAGTTTTTTTTTTTTTTTCAGGATCACAAGTGAATAAAGGGATCCAAGAAAATTTTTAAAAAGTAACATTTTCACACACCAACAAACAAAACATGCCATCTGGAACCAATTACATTTATGGCTGCTCTGCAGATTAGATTTTTGATGTTGTGAAAAATGTATTAAAAGATGTTTACTTGTTTTACACAACTAACTAATTCATTTTTGTCTATACAGAGTCAGCTTTTCATGCATCTGACCAACTACTCAGTCAACAAACACAATGAGAACTTTGAGCGCGATGAGACAGTGGACAAAGGCAGCAAGAGGTCCATCTGCTGGTTCACAGAGTTCCTCCGTGCCAACGACTATGATGTGGCCAAGTTCTGGGGAGATGTCTCTGTACGTGGGTAGTTCACTCAAACAAATGCAAACACAGATACTACTACATGCAGCTGTACTACAATAGTTCTTCCCTAACAGAAATGATATATTGAACAACAACAAAACACTCCACAAATGCTAACAAGTGAATGCATCCACATCTGTAACCCTCCATATGGACACATACTTTTTCTCACCAATATAGTTTGGGCCTCACACAAGTGAACCAGCTGAGGTTTAATATGATTTTTTTATGACATTGATTCAGTGAGCTTATTTAAATGCAGGAAGACATTAGAGAAAACATCATTCCTGGAGGGTGAGCTCTCTTTATCTGGCACTGCTCTATGCTCAACCAAACACCTTAACTTGAAAATGATTGAATCTGATTTGTTCTATTTTTTTTTTTTTTCTTAAAATATTATTTATGTTTCTGCAATCAAATATAATCAACTTTGACCCACAGATACAAGTCAGGACCCGCACACATAGACATTCATAGACATTCATGCATTCACGTTCACACACGTATGCCAACAATAAGACATATTGTATGCACACGCAGCTGACCATAAATGTCCACATGCCAAATTCTAGCCACCTACATGGCTTCTTCAGTAGTTACTTTTATTTCAGTCCTGATTCTTTTTCCCTTCTGAATGACTTTGTTGTTTATTTCTTCATGACTTTGAGTCTTTGTCCCTAAGTCCTGACCCACTCTGGATGTGTCATCTGTCAGTGCTTTATGTTAGCTCTGTGGTCTGCTTGCATTTTAGCAGTACTGAAGTTCAAAACGAAATCCCATTATCCTCTACTCAGCACAAGCTTATATTTCTTCTTTTCATCAAACTTCACATTTCGTTACCTTCCTCGTCCCGAAGTTTTCCCTTTGCATTAGTATCTTTTTCTCACTCTGTTCTAGGGCTTCTCAATTAATTGAATTTTAATTGTGATTACAATTTTGGCTCCAGACGTTCTCAAAATTCATATAATCAAGGAAAAACGATAATGTTGTAAAGTCGATGAACGGGAGTCGGAGGCGTCGTGTTCAGCAAGTAACTCCAAACTTTATTCTCCTTTAATCCATACTTCTTAATAACTCTTTTTTTCTTTCTCTCTCCAACAAGAGATCGCAGCGCACACGCTGTTACACTAAAATACTACTGACCGGAAACCCCGCCTCTCTACAAAATAAAGCTCCCCACTCTGGTGATCAGTTCAGGTCATAATTCGCCCAGTTACTGTGGGGCGGAGGGGAACTTGATTTTGTAGAGAGACGCTGTTTCCGAGCGGAAGTCGCTTTGTTGTTACACCGTGTTTCGCTCCGTTGGAGAGATGAGAGGAAAAAAATGAAAGAAGAAATGAGAGAAAAGAAAAGCGTTTCTTAAAATGGAAAATAAAGTTTGGAGTGCCTTGCTGGACACTCCGCCTCTGACTCCCGTTCATCGGCTCTACACCACCACAATTTTATTTTGGACCAATTTATCAATTGATATTTTTAATTGAGCAGCTGTACTCTTTTCTCCTATTAGGCTTGTATAATCTGACCAGTTGCTCTATTTTGTCCTGGAATGCAGCACTATAAAACATCATTTATTCTGTTTACGCTAATGAATGAATGAATCTTAATTTTTTTTAACAAGTACCAAAAAAAAAGAACAACAGAAACAAACAAAGTTAAAAAGATCCAGGATTCAAGAGACACACACTCCAATTTTATCATGTGTGCTTTACATCTGGATTAAACTTGTTTGAAAAGGGAGTAAAATAATTCGGAAGGAAAACAGAACCGGGAATGAAGAGGTGGACTGAAGAAAATAAGTAATTTTCTTTGTCTCACATCTTTCTTGTCCCCTAGTGACACACCAGAGTGTCACTCTCTGACTCAGCCAGACCATCCACCTCTTCTGTTGCTCTCACATTTTTTTTTCTCTGCACTTTCTTCAGAAGTTTCAATACTTTGGTGTTACTGCTGTCCACTCACACTCACACTCACACACTGTGCTTTGTTTTCACTCTGTCTTTACGCTCTCTGCTCTGCTCTCTCTCCCTTCTTCTCCTTTCATCTCTCCTCTTACATCTTGTTCCAGTACTAACCTTGCAGACTGCTCTGACTCTTTCCGCCAATGGTCACAGGCAGAGATTTTGTTTTCCCAAAGATCGTCTCTGGGGTTTAAAAAGACTGCATATGTTTTTTTTCCCCTTGTGAAACACTGACATCTTTTTCACATTGAGGTATTATTGATGAAGGTATGAGGCCAAAGGTCAAGTAGAAAGGCTTTAGGTTTTTTCTGTGGGCTTAAATTCTGAAAGCAGGGTCTGACTAGTAATGTGTTTGTTTTTGTAGCCTGCTGTTTTTGTAAAACACACACAGAGGCAGAAAAAAGAAATCCCCAAAACAATGTGTTGAATGCAAGTGTCTAAAAGTATACCTTTCTTGTTGGGTTTTTTTTCGCCGTTTCATTAATTCAAGTTTTTACTAAGTTTATAGTTGAGAATTATAAAGAAAAAAAAGAAGCTTTTTCAGCACTATTCTTCACCACAAGTTTCCAAAGTATTTATTGAGGTGTTGTCTGAATGTAATCAATCATTTATAAGAATATGGCTTTTTTTCATACCGAATTGGTCAAATATCATTGATATTTTCATGTGAGCTGCTGCGACGCCATCTTTGATATCCCAGAAGTGACACATAAACACAGTTCGATGGCTAAAAAAAAAAAAAAAATCCAGTTTGTTTGTAAACATATTGGATTTGGTGTGATCGATTTGAGGAATTGCAGTTTGGAAATTTGTGGAAATGACTGGTAATGGTCTAGTTGTTGTGTATTGGTTTATTCTCTGTGCAGAAGTGTTTCATAGTGTGACAACTATATTTTAAAGATTTGATCTGGTAGAGTAACTTTAACCAATATTGTTTTTATTCATACCAATGAATAGCATAAATAAAAAGGCACAGAAATAAAAAGGCTTAACACAACATTTTGTACCACTAAGTCTGTCTGCACATGTCTAAGATGTCGGCCAGTGCTGGGGGCTCAGGATAAGGAGTGAGGTGATGTGGATACACATGGCGGCCAGAATTGGGGACTTCAGGCATAAATGCTGGTGATGGCGGTGGAACCAAGTGTTTGTGTTTGGCAGCCTGTGGCTCAGATGGGTGGAAGGGCTGACGTGTGGATAGAGTTGCGTGAGTGACATAGGAAAAGAACGTGGTTTTCGCTTCCTTATCAGGCTGAGGCCAGACCATCATACCTTTCTCCTGTACTCAGCAGTTAGACTAGACTGAGCAAACTGCAGGGGAAGCTTTGTGTATTGTGTGTTGGTGTGTTAGGGTGAACATGTTTGCCCCTGTTGCACAGTGAGAGTGGGCAGACTGGCAGCTGCCAGCAAACAAATGCAAAAACACACGTGCAAGCACGCACATGGACTACCGCCAATACATGTGACAAAATTCCTTGTTGCCAGTAATATTTAGTTTCTCCTTGGATTTTACATTGACGTCTTATTATTATTTGGAGCCACAGAAGGATTCAGAAATCACAGATTGTCTCTCTTCCCATCTCTGTAAGGTTACAGGTTGAGAATGCGTTATGATTGATTCATTGTCTGTGTTTCCCTGAATCTAAAGGTGCAGTCATTTGTCTGCAATTTCAACCTTCAGTTAAAGTAAGACCCCTAATGACACCATTTTCAGGTTATCAAGACATTTAATTTGTAGCTATCAAAAAGCTACAGCCTATGGATCAAAGCAACTGACGACATGAAAAATAAAACGTTGGTCTCTTCTGTTTCTGCGTCTCCCTCTGTCTCCTGCCAGGAGCTGGTGGTGAAAACGTTAATAGTGGCTGAGCCCCATGTGCTGCATGCCTACCGAATGTGTCGCCCAGGCCAACCACCAGGGAGCGACAGTGTCTGCTTTGAAATCCTGGGCTTCGACATCATCCTCGACCGGAAACTCAAACCCTGGCTATTGGAGGTACAATTCCTTATTTTTTGTGCGTTTGTGAATTTAAATAAGTGTGTTTCTCTGTTTTCCTTGTTATTTCTACTGAATGCTGCAAACACAAAGAAGTGTTTAAAAAATACCGAGAACATTCGCAATGTAATGTAAAGGAACTTATCTTATAATGCAATTTTTTTTGACAATACAAAATGATTGCATTTTGACTTTTAAAGTAATGATGCAACGGTACGTTCACTTTTGTTATGAATGAAATCCTGTTGAATCTCACCAGTCTGGTAATATAAATGAGAGAACGGCTGAAAGTTCTGACATCACTTGACATAAGCAGGAGGGAGGGAGATCTTACGACAGTCTGACAGAAAGCATAAACACACACACTGATTTTGCTTACATATTCTTGTATCCGCACAAACGCCACAGTCTGGACTGCATCGTTGTAAAATACCTGAACACATTGAGAGAACCTTCTACGCTGAATATGATTGCGTATGACCGTGAGTATGCATGCATGCATCCGTGCTATCATACACACCGATGCATACATATAAGAATGCATGCACAGAGTGCAGCATATTGTCAGGGGTATGGAAATGTAGGTCAGGATGGCAGATTGCAGAGAGAGGTACTTGTCTTTTATTCTTTCTCCGTCGGTCTGTCAAGTGTCAGTCATTTGGGAAACAAATCTGAATTCAGAGTCCACTCCAGGATTTCTGTCTCACCACTCTGATGCCAGCCAGTCAGTTAAAGTGTGACCCAAATCTTTTAACCCAAAGTGGCAGCACCCCCACCTCATTCCTACAAACTGACTCAAGGATGGGAAATGCCTTGGGGATAATTGTTTGCTTTTCTCCATCATGCAACCGAAAATAAAAATGGGAGATTTTGGGTGAAAGAAAAGAAGTTCATTTAAGAGCATGTTTGTGATTTCAGGTGCTGCTGTTTTCCCTCTGTGTGGAATTAATGTGCTATTATTGCCCTGCTTGACTCTTTATGTGTGGCTGAACAGTTGTAGTACAAAACAAAATGATGCACAAGAGAGAGGCAAAAGGATTGTGTTCCTTTTGACTGCTGATACACTGTGTGTGTGTGTGCGTGCGTGCGTGCGTGCGTGCTTGCGTGCATGCACGTGTGTGTGTGTGCGTGTGTGTGTCATAGTAAACAGCCGTGAATGCAGTTGTTCCACTCCAGCAGTAATGATCCCCCCTGTGCTAGTAGCAGCTCTCTATAATTCTCATCAATTAACATCACACACACACACACACACACACACACACACACACACACACACACACACACACACACACACACACACACACACACACACACACACACACACACACACACACACACACACACAGCTTCTGTTTCACGCAACATTTACAGCAACAATCATTTATTTCCAAAATCCAACTGATTAGTCAGGGGATAGTTGTACGCACAGAGACCCCCTTCTCACATCCTCACTACGGATGCTGTCAAGCCTGAAAATAACTTTATTACCACTTTTTACCCCACTGTCATTCGTTCTTATTCAACAGGGACACAATACTCAGTCTGGCCTATAGGCTGATTGCCACTAACGGTACCCAATGGCAAGCCCTCAGGTCTAAGTTTAATTTTTCAGAATACCCCATTTGCAGCATTTTGGGGTAAACTATATCCATTTCACCACATTATCCCATTGTTTTAAATTATTCATTCTAATTCAGCCACCAAGTCTCTCAAAAAACAGTAAAAATTGCGCTAGGAGTTGAAACATATTGTGGGTGTGACAGGTTTGTTTTAATTTGTAGACTCCACTGCTCAGATTTCCTTATCAGTGTCAGAGTGAATTACTTGTGCAACGCGTCGCCACGGCTTTAACCAGACTGCTGTTCCAACAACGTCCTCTCGTAACTCTTTAAAACGTCAAAGCTGGTTGTTAGACATGCAAACCCATAGCCAGGAAATGAAAGTTCAACCTGTGTAGGCTCAAAGTCAGCCGGAAACCTGAAAGCTAGATGGTATCATGTAAAAGAAACTGTCAGATGATATTAGTTGTGTCCTTTGCATTTGTATTTTTGTCAGCTGTTTTCTGAGTTTATGTAGGACGGGAGGTAAAAGAAACGTGATTGCTTTTCACGTCCTCCAATTATTCACCACCAAAATGGCCACTGCTATTTTTATGGTTATAAGTTATTCAAAAAGTGTATTACGAAACTCCTGGGATGATGGGACAATGTTTCTATTTCTTGCTACGTTGCCATTGCAAGAAAACCTCTGTGCAAGATGCGACATACCAGCTTTTTGTAAACAGACAAACACAAAGAGTAATCATTGCAAATACACTGATAACCAATATAGATACGCAACAAACATCCATCACACTGGCACACATATACTAAATAGCTTGTCACTAAGGGGTGAGAACAGAGAAGACAAGAATAATGACTCTCAAACCAAGGCCAAGTATCAAGCAGACACTGTGCTCAAAGCATGGAGGAGAGAACAAATGGTAAAAAAGGAGAGACGTGTGATCTTTATCTTAATTCATCAGCGTTTTCAACACGGGTCTTCCCTCCTATAGACATTCAAAACATCAGAACAACGTAAGCACAATCACACATGTACACTCACTTGCTCAAATGTCGTAACCTGATACATTCACTTTCATTACAACAGCCCAGACAGCATCTGTGCCTTGTATTGGAAAGGCGTTTCATTGAGCCTTTATTTTTCTTTTTTTCTTTACTTCATAAAAAAACACAGTCAAGTGAGTGCATGCTGACACACATACCTACACATGCATCAAGTACACATGCAGTCTGCTTGAACAGTATCTTCTGTTGTTGTAGCCAAGGCCTTTGCTTTGATTAGTTCATTGAGTGTTTTCTTAGTTTTATTGTGAGGTGAAAAAACAAATCTTGCAATGTCAGTCAATGATAATTCGTTTACAGGAACTACCACCAGAAACAAAATGTACTATCAATCTATAAATCCTGCAAGCACATATTTGTGTATCAAAATGAGAATGTGTGAGTGATAAAGAACGCCACGCCAAACCCAATGCGACTCAAAATAAGTTAATTTACTTGAGGTCGCCGCACTCCTATTGGACCAGCAGCTTACATGTGGCACAAATGCAACACACGTGACAATATCATTACGCGAGTAAAGAGAGTACCAACTTTAATGTGCGCAAAGAAGACCATTCTTCGCGAGAATAATAACCATATCATACCATGCTAAATATATATAGACATATACTAGATATATGAAACATATATAAAGTATCAATTAGAAATAATATATAAAAGTACATTGTACAGGATTTATTTTCTCCTAAAACTTCCGAAATTTCATCCGTGGATGAGTTGTCCAAGAATCATAAACACACATCATGTGGAACATGGCTGTGGGTGAGTCTGTGTGTTTATCTGTTTGTGTATTTGTATATGTAGTTTTCTGGTCGTCTGTGTGCGTGAGCGTGTGTGTGTGTGTGTGTGTGTGTGTGTGTGTGTGTGTGTGTGTGCGTGCGTGTGTCTGGTTGGATTTCTGATTAGCCTATGATCAAACTCTTGCCAACAGTCCCATATTTTTGTCCAGTGAGTGAGGCAGGAAGGTTTTCTGTGTAGAACATATATACAAACCAATTAAAATTGTGCCAGAAAAAGGCCAGGGTGAAGATACCGTTTCATGGTGTTTTAGTTGTCATAATTCTGTGTTGAGATACAATCAACCATTGAAGCTAAGGCAGCATGATTAATGCTGGAAACAACTTAAGCACCACTTCCCCATTCATCTTCCTTTTTTTTTTTTTCTCTTTTTATTCCTGTCCTTCACCTCTTCGGGGCGGTTATGTAGAATGACTGGCAACTAATGAGGCAGGCGTAGTTCGGTCAACTGTGCCGTGGGTTTGTTTGTGTCTAAGAGCGTCAGCATCTCTGAGTGTTTGTGCATGTTTGAATGGGCATTACAACAACAGGTCAACAAATTGCAGCTGGACTGCTCTGACAAAGTGTGGTGAGTCCTCAACCCCACCCCCCCCCACCACCTCCCCCCCACCCCCACCACCTCCTCTCTTCACCCCTTCCTGCAACTTTAATTCTGTTTTCAGTCTCCAATTGTTTCAAGATGAGTTTTGTCCGAACCTCAGCCAACATAATCCAGATTTCCTTTTCGTTTGAGTGGAAGTGTATGTGTGCGTGTGTTTGTGTTGGGGATGTGTTTGTGGGAAGTCGTCTGTACTGGCAACTGTAAACACATACAATCACACAGACGCGCAGAAATAAACACATACAGTATTTTCACTGTTTCCCACCTTCTCACGCACGCACAGCACACTTGTGTATACACTGCGAAAAAAAGAGTTCTTGTTCTTGTCTGGAATACATTGCGTTAAGTATTGCATAAAATGGGCGGTGTGGAATAGAAATTAAGAGTAGTCACCTAATTCGTTGCTGCTTCAAAAATAATTTTACAGCATGGGCTTAGAGAATGAGCCTGCGCTTTACATATTTATATTTCTCCAGGAAATCTGAGAAGTTTTTCCTAACCCCTACAAGAGCTGAGTCAAACATGATTGTGTATTCTGGATGATTAAAGAGGAATTTATTGGATACCTGTGCTCTCCAAATAATTATCATCCCCTCTTGATTGAATATTTTAGGATGAAAATAGATAGACAATACTTACAGTTTGATGCACTCTATTATTATTCTGAGGCTCTCCTGCCCCTTTTCCATATTTCATTCTCCTTTTGCCTTTGATTCGTCTTTGGAACTTTGTGTGATTCATTCTTGTTAAACTGTACACTGGCAGTGCCCTCACCTCAGATGGGGTGTCTTTCCACTTGTGAACCCTAGGTGGCAGTAGGGACTTGTGTGCTCAACATCAGTTTATTAAAGAATAATTAGAATGATGTATGAGACTGTCTGTCTCTATTCACATCCATTTCCCCCAACATGACTATTTCATGGAATAAGTATCAAATTAGGAGTGCATGGGCTTTGTATTTGGGGCAGTTGAAAACATACCCCAACATTTAGTCATTTATCATCAGACATGTGTGGCATTAAGCAGTGACTGTGTCTGTGTGCATGCATGCAATTTAGAAAGAGAAATATGAACTGCATCAACTATTTATACCTGACATATGAAATTGTGGTGTGAGAGGATTACATATTTTCTGCATGTTTATGACGGATGGCTACACCTCAGGGAAAGCTTTCATGATATATTCTTGTGCAGATTAGTGTGCACCTTCTTTACTATGTTTACCTTGTTTTTTGCACAACGTTGTGAACCTTTGATTCTTTGTAGCCCTTTTTTGATATGATGTCTTCCAAAGGCAAGACTCGTTGACCCCTGCCTGCCACTCAACCAGTCAGGCAGGTCAGGCTGACTGGTGGCGAAGCGAAAGCATTGGCACTCCCAGGACCTTTACCGGCACACTGCTAAGGTTTCCCCACGTCCAAGAGGACCACGTAGAATGCCACAAAAAGGACAAAACCGTGATTGAGAAGACGGCTGAAACAAGAGAGCAACTCAACACGGCGGCCAGCTGTCCGTCTTTCTGTCGCTCTCCTACTCATGCTCGGCTTCTCTCTCTCTCTCTCTCTCTCTCTCTCTCTCTCTCTCTCTCTCTCTCTCTCTCTCCCTCTGCCTCCCTTTCTCTTTCCACCATTGTGTGGCAACAAACGCTCCATTCTGACAGCGGTTGAACTGTGCCGATATACTTGAGTGTGAGGGGCAAAATGGGAGCCTTGTCAAAGCAGTGGTTGTTTACACACTGCCAGGAATAATAAGGGAGGGGGGTCGTTTTTCTGAACCGATTAATCACGAGCAGCTCTTGTACTTGTGTTAGAGAGTATTCCAGACACAGAATAGATGTCGATGTGAGGAAGCAATTTGTTTTGGAAATAAAGCAGCTGATTGCTGTTGATCTAGCACTGTTGCTATATTATTAAAGTGAGACTAGTAGTCACAAAGCCACAAGCATTAAGTTTAAATTGTTTTGCCCACTACATTTCTAACAAGGAGGGAAAGGATCATATGAATAAATCTATGAATAAAAGAAAAAAAAGAAAAACTTACTATGATCATAACTGATACAAATGGAATTTTACTATCACACTATAGTATGAATACAGTTCCTTCACTGTAGTTATGCAAGATGGCCTGTTGCTATTTTAATACCAATGTTATTGTTGGGGTTTGCGTTTATTGTTTGGTTGCCATTTGCTAACTAAATAACCTTAAGCAGTATGCTTCTTCCTCCCATGCCTCAGTAAGCAAAACACTGTGAGACAGGCCCTATGTCCAAAAATTAATAGAGTATGTGAAATTAAATAAGCCATGTACAATTTGAAGGTTCAGTTTCCTCTTTTCTGTTTGTACTTGAGGGCCTGTAATAAAGATCAGTAGATCGACTTGCAATTCTGAGACAATTCAGACAAAACAGCCAGTTCAAAAAGTAATGAGGCTCAGCTACAACAACCTTTAGTCCGCAGCTGCTTTCCTAAACAACAGCAGCTTACTTGTACGTCTCAACCACACCTCCAGATGCTGACATAAAAATTGTTCTATATTCGGTTGAGTTTTACTGTTCAGCAGATCATCTTTTGATCTCTGAATATTTTAATTGGATGATCAGATGAAGATAAATATGTCCTGTGAAAAATTATGGGCTGATGTGTTCCTTCTGTTTCTTGACTGATTGATGTTCAGCCTATGTTGATGCGATACTGATACTGAAACACATCAAAGGATCAGTAAAAAAGAAGTTTGTAATCTTTTCATCTGACATTTTTATTGAATGCATCTTGGAACAACGATTGGTTCTTGTACGACCCTGCCAGAGTCCCTTAAGGAAATCAGAGTGGGGGTTTTGGTAGCCTGCAGGGGTTCATTAGGACCAGACTGGCCCAACTTCCTCTGCCAGAGAGGGAAAGGAGAACACAGAAACATGGAGAGTGGAATGAAGAGAAGTAACAACCAGAGAATGAGAGGGAGCAAGAAATAGGAGGGATGTGGGTGGGAAGGAGGTGGTGACCAGTTACAAAACATAGTGGAAGACATCAATAAATGGAGTGGGGAATAGAAACCATTGAGGAGTGTGCGACAGGCAGTGAATGGAAGGAGAGGGACAAAAAAATCAAAAAAATAAATCCCCCAAAACTTTGGAAGCACACAGAAAGAAAGTGAGCAGTGCAATGCCAGTCTATCCTTTGACAGGTTGACATTGCAAATCAAACTAAGAAATGAAGACGGGTAACAAGACAACCGTCACAAAGATCACTGCCAGTCTGGTTGTTACCTATAGGCTACGGTGCTCTAAAGCCATACTCTTTTCATTGTGGCTGTCACATTGGGGAGTGCTCTAAATGAAAACAGACCTCTTTGCCTTTTTTTTTTCTTCTTGTCTTCGGTGAGGAGATCGAAGTGAAGCCCTGTCCTTAGTGCACAGAGGGATGCATTGTATACCTCTTTCTATTGAGTGAAAGAGTTGGATATGGTCTCTGTTCCTATTTTTCTCACTGTGCCGGAAGACATTCATCACCCACCTTGTGATAAATGGTTGCTGTATCAAAAAACGCACATATGGGTGCTCACAGACCCTCAGAAAGGCATTTCTATACAAACCCACTTTCATACTGGGGAGGATTTAGTAGCTTACCTGTGGTATTTGTGGAGCTACTGTCTGTAACACTGGAGAAGATTCCAACAATGCTGGCTCTAGGAAGAGTGTACCAATACTTCACTGACAGCTCCAACTCAGTATGACATTTCTTAATCTTGTGAGTGCTTATGCACACAGCGACATAAATTTACACACATGGAGCTTTCTTTGTAAAACCACATTTCTACTTTTTATAGATGGATGTGTCTACCATCAATAGCTACCTCAGATTGTCAAGGATATTTGTGTCAGTTTTACTAGTTCTGTTATACCTATCCAGAATACTAGTTTTTTTTTTTTTTTTTCTTTTTAAACGATGGCTAATTACCTTAATAAATAATCTTTCAGTAGTCACAGCTTTCTTTGGCCTACCTAATGTATTGCTGAATACACTATGGGGCTGTCAGTTTCTGGAAGGCTGGTTGTGTTGGAAATATTATTTTTCCTTTACTGTTCCAAAATCAGCCATATAGCAGTCAGCACGTTTGTGTCAGGATTAGCAATGGTTTGTTAAAAAGAACAGAGAAAGAGGGATGGAGTTTGAGACGCAGCCGCATAATACCTGAGATACAATTCACATGTCGAAAAGAGCTTTCACATTGTGAGGCTTGGTTTTCAGACACGCAAACCCCAAAAAGTTTGTGGTTTCAAATTACTTGATGTTACGAACTGATGTGTTTTTCTCCTGAGCCTTTTTAATCATCCTTTACCCGCGTTCTTGACTGGATGAAAAAGTGGATCTATATTGCACAATAGAATCTCAGTTAGCTCAGTTTTGCTCTCATGCTGAAATTACGACTTGCAATTGTCTGTTGTGTTGCTTTGAAGTATTGAACTGTGTCCAACGGCCTTTATCAAAGGAGATAGGAACAGGACAGATAGTGTTTCTGATGTAAAAACACATTCTGACTGCAGATTAGGTCCACTGGGAAAGATGAATATTGAGCCTGACATCGACTTCTGCTATTAGCAGTCCTCCATTGAGCAGACATGTTTGGGTCCTGTTATCTCTTAGTTTTCAATTATTATTGAAATATGTCTAAAACACAGAAACAATTGATACAATGAAATACAACCATTGTTTATATACTGACATGTGAGGCCAAAGCAAAGCAGGCTAGTATAAAATAAGTAGTGACTTTAACAAGGTGGGCTGTAAAAACGCAAAAGAAAGGGATCCAAGATTGAGCCTTGGGGAACATCACATATTATTTTTTTTATTTTATTTTATTGTACTGTATTAATATCCTATTTCTGTGGGAGAAAACCAGACTACCCAGAGGAAACCCCACGGGGAGAACATGCAATCTCTTACACAATGACCCATGACCTTCTCACTGTGAGGCAAGGGTGCTAACCACTGCTCCGCCGTGTGGCCCAATTAATCCTTACACATTTACCATATATTTTGTATCTGAAAGGTACAGTGGATGCATTTCAGACCTCGACCTTCAGTAGGGCTCGGTCTGAATCCGTCCACCCCACAGCAACTTTTCATGGCCATAAAAAACATGTTATGATGCAGAAATGCGGTATAAATCAGGGGTAGCTACCTGTGTAGCCAGAATAAATGCCTTTACTTTAGAAATAGACCTGGACTGCACAACTCTCCTACTGAAGCTCAGCTGCATTAAAGCAAGCATCAATAATAACTAATAAAAATGTAATATTATTAAGGAAAATAACATAATTTAACTCACTTAATATCCTGATTATTTGAACACAAAAGCCATCCGCCTGTCTTTCCACAATCATTTGTACAGATTTTCTGTATGTTTCAGTTCCATCATGAATGTTCTATCACCATTGAAGCTCCCTCATGCCCTGACTCAGAATCGTCTGCTGACGAAGGTCAAGGAGATCAGTGGCAGATGTTCCTCATAAATCAGCTGGCATACATGACAGTCAGTTCTGTTCTTTAACAGGACGGATCCAAAGTGTTTCCATGTCTGAGTCTAGCTGAAGGAGGCTGCATTCGGGAAATGTTTCTCCTATTCCCAAAACTCGTGGGGGTCGAGGAGGTTGGCAAACATGAAACGTCAGTTTTTCGTGGTTGTGAAATCTTGTGTCGGCAAGGTCCAGCTTCATGCTCAGGGAGCGCTGCCGTGCATTCAGTGACCCCTTGAAAAGTCTGTCTTGAAAATGGCTTCACCAATAAATTACAACAAAATCACTTTCTTCTCCTCCCTCATCCATTGTAGGTCGACAAACCTGTTATTAAATCAATACAACTATATTTTTTGCAGCTCACCACAGATGCAGTTAGCTCTCACTGGCGAGTAAAGTTTGACGATCCAATCATCGGGCTCTTGATGTAGCCGTACACCTTCTACAAGGCGTGGAGTTGCCAACTCAAAATTTGATTAGTTGAAGCAAAAACGTGATCGGCACTTATTTTATGCTGCAGATGCCTTCGGAATTGACTGTGAAGGCCAAAGGCAGATTTTGATGACGCCTGGCAACAGATGATGGCTGAAATGTAATTGGTTAAGTGCTTTAACGCAAAACTACAAGTATGGAAGCGGCGCAGCCAGGGGACAAGCTATGAGATAGGTGGACATTTGGAATTATTGAATAAGTATTCATGGACAAAATATAAATAACATCAGTTTGTGATTCAGATATTTTCTTAAGGCCTGCAAGGCCTTCTCTGCAGGCCTGACAGCCCGCCACTGGAAATATAGAAACTTAATTAAAAATGCCTTTAGAAAGAGAGTAAATGATATCATAGAGACGGAAACAGATTGTCCAATTCACTTGCTTGCAAATTAGATGGGGGGGGGGGGGGGGGGGGGGGGGCAGGAGGTTCTGGCCATTCAGTTTCTCTGTCAGAGTGCTGCAGGAAGGTGCAGAGAAATTGCCCACTATGGAGGAAACCTATAGCAGCTTAATTAGAAAATTATAAAGGGTGCCTTGAACCAACCCTAACTGTAAGCTTTATTATATGGAAAATGTTTTATTCCTAACCTCAAACGTAGAGACTCTGTCATGCTCCCTAACTGGAACTGAAACTTGCAAGCTGGTGGTGGGGTGTTTGAAGCTGCTGGTCCATGAAGAGTACAGTGGGACATACTGGTGTATGATGGAGGAAGATTAGGGTAAAAGTCAATCACTGGGTGTTGGATACACATGGTTGCCTGCTACATAGTGTACTATGTTGGCCCTGAAGACAAAGAGGCAGGTCCAGAAAAGGGTAAAACTGTCAATAAGAGCAAATGTGTGGGTGTATTGGGAGCAGATGTTCAGTCCAAGGAGTCTGCTAAAGCACAATGATTTATGGGCTTGGAAGGGAGGGGACGAAAGATAAAATCTTACCACAGCTGCTCAGCTTGGCAAATTAATAAGTTCATTAAAAAATGTTTTCGTCACTTCGGACGGCAAAGGGATCTCTCAATAAAACACACACATGTAAAATCACCCTCTTAATAGACAATGGAAACACTTGGCCCGGTGAAGCGAGCTCCCTGCATGCCATTTTACAGCGTCCTTCAGTAGCTTATGCCAGACTGAGAAGACAACAGACCAGAAAGGAAGCTGCTGGAAGCCATATTTAGCCTTTTACCTTTGTGACTTTCACACAAAGGCAGCGGGCTACAAGTGGATCTGGAGGCGTGGTGTCTGCAGGCAGGTATTCCTTGGCATTGTCCTTCAACGGAGAAGTCATACCGGTGGGCAGTATCCTTCATTCCAGATCTGGCTGAACTGGACCTGCTGACAATGAGGCTGTGAGTGGCCTTCTCGCTTGCAAACAGGACTGTTAAGAAGTTGCATATCTTACATGTTAATATACTCAAAATCAGTATGAGCTGTGTAACATTTACAGGAAGCAGGAAGTGTCATCCAAATATTGTGTATTCGTGGCGAGTGAATGCTGGTCTGCATGGTCCAATCCCAGTAAGCTTGTGTATGTCCAGTAGCGGCACGAGGTGATGGTGGTTCTGAAACAAAGATGTCAGAATAAACTATTGATGACAGTTTGTTGTGTACGGAGCTATTTTCTCTGAAGAAAACTGATGGAAAGATTAATCAATCTACAGTATATTTCTATATGAAGAAATAGGTCTGAAACACATTTTAGTCTACAATGATCTGCGATGTGGTGATCATGCTGAAGAACAGTATGGCAGATTTTTCAGATGGCTCATCTGAAAAATCCAAGTTTATTCATCTGAGCCATTGCTTCTACCGGAATTTGTTGCATTGTCAACTGAAGTTACCTTATATGAAAGCATAATTCCAGTTAGACTTGCAAGTTCATATGGCCTTTTTCTGCTCTTCCTTTGAATTACCTAGTCCTAATCCGGTGTCACATAATGGTTTATACACATAGGGGGTGAAACGGAGGACCTCACAAAAAGTAAAAATAACAGAGTTGTTGTAAGTTATAATGGTGTAATGGTGCTATCGGCAGGGTGTTGCTCTGTTAGAATGCAACCATCATACTTAAGCTACTTTGTCATAATACAGGGTCATTTATGTGGGGAGCATTTAACCTACACAATCTGTTTACACACACACACACACACACACACACACACACACACACACACACACACACACACACACACACACACACACACACACACACACACACACACACACACACACACACACACACACACACACACACACACACACACACACACACACACACACACACACACATATAGAGTCAGGCTGTTCTGCATGGACAAACATGCAGGACAAAGTGACAGACAGAACTTATGGCAAGGCAAAGGCTAACGGCTACAAAGTGTCCTTCAAAGTGAAGAAAACTCTCACCATCCATGTCTCTATGCCTTTTTTTTCTGTTCTTCTTCTTTCCTTTTCTAGTGTCAACAGGTTTATCTTTTTTGTTTTTGTATAAATATGCCCTAAATCCATTTGTTTCATTGCAGGGCATTTTTCTTTGCTGAACTGAAAACAACAGAAAAAGAGACGACGCAGAAGAACATTCCGAATTTACTTGTTTCTCTTCTCTGTTCTGTGGCAGATCAATCGAGCTCCAAGCTTTGGGACCGATCAGAAGATTGATTATGATGTGAAGAAAGGGGCGCTGCTCAATGCTCTGAAACTCCTCAACATTAGGTACGGTTTTCTGCAATGGCCCTGTACACATAAGCATGGGTATGCAGGTATATGCAATCAGTTTAGAGTCTATTGCACTCCTGAGTCTAAACTTTAGACCCAGGAGTACAATACATCAAATAAATCGATCATCTAAAACTCATGTGACAACATACGTTATAGGACAGGAAAAGTATGAAGATTCAAATCAATTTCTTTGTTTGGTCGTCTTGAAAATCTCCTCAATAGTATTTTGGCATGTTCAGGCTTTGGTTTTAGAATAATTAAACACTTGCAGCATTTGTCTTAATTTGACGGGAGGTTTAAATTTGTGTATGGTTTGTGGACACAAAGACAAAGCTAGAGTATTCCTTTATTGTGCTCAGTCAGACATGCCGCGTGCGTGCGCGCCTGCGTGTACTGGCATGCTTTTCTGCCCCCTTGCTACAATAAGTCTGCCGTCTGATTGATCATTTCACACCAGACCTCTGGATCTCTGCCCTTGTGTTATCTCTGTGCTTGTCCTTCTCTTACAGCTCTAAATATAGCTGCGGTTCTACTAGTTACAAACATTCGCAAACACATAATTGCACAAACAGACACAGTGGAGCAATTACACATGGCATCATATATCTGCTTTGGCCGAGTGTTGTGCATTGTGCAGCCAGCCCATATAAAAACTCTCTCCATCATCCCGCCCCTGTTTGACTGGCACAAAAAAAAATCTCTTATCAAAAATGATTTGTGTCCTGGCTAATTTTCGTTGTGTTCTAACAAATTAAAAGGAAACATTTGTTGTTTTTTTTGTTCATGGCAAATAAAGTCGAGGAGGTATTGAAAGGCAGCAGGAATCAAACTGCTTATGTTCATGTCAGAGGGAGTGAGGTTTTTGCTCTTTGCTCAGGTTTTCCTTATGTAGTTATGACGTCACTTTCCCAGGAAGAGGGGTTGGTGGTGTGCTGAAGTGGGATTGGCTTTTGTCTCTGCTCACAACACCAACTGTATCAAATGGGATCAATTCAGACCTGGCCGGACATTGATAAACCTCAGTCCCCCAACAGCACTCAATATCCAATTTAAAGGGCCAGTGATTGATGAAAATGAATTGCCCTTTTTCCAAACTGCATTGGCTCCCTTGTTCAGAATTAACTGTCTGTTCATCTCAGGGTTTGTTTACATCTCGTATTGTTTGCAGTTGTAGATTTGTTTTTAGGTACTTTTTCACATTGATTTGATGATCAAAAGACAAATTCATCTATATTTACAATGCTCTGACACAACCATTGCACACATGCACTATATTGTTACCAAAAAACAAAACAAAACAAAGCTGTAAGAATAGTTTACTTACAGGTATTAAAAAAAAAAATTTTCTCACTCATTTCATGTTGATTCAGAGCCAGTGATAAGAAACGTAACCTGGCCCAGCAGAAAGCAGAAGCTCAGAGACGGCTCTACGGACATGGCTCCATGAAGAAGCTATCAGCTGCCTCATCAGACTGGGAGAAGCAACGTCACACATTAGAACGAAGACGAGAAGAACTGGTGAGACACACGCTACAAGAGCAGTTCATTAATTTCGAATTATTTACATGTGAGAGATACTGACCACTGACCAATGGAAGTATAGTAGGATACCAACCATCTTTGTACAGTAGTGCTTCTTAAAGATAACAAGCCTCATTCATTTCCTCACCCAAATATTCAAATCTACACAACAAAAGTTGTGCAGCAGTAGACCTCATCAGGTACCAATCAGGAGTGGCAGTGCATGTGCGCAAGATTCATGCAGCTTTTTCTTCTTGCTTTTTGCTTTATTTGAACTTTTTTCGTCATTTTTGGATTCATTCTTCCAGGTGTGTTGGTGAGCTTTTCTCCAGTTTATCCAACATGCCCTTTTTATCAGACTTAATTGTGACTGGACTTTTCTTTTGACACTGTTTACTTTCCAATGGTCGGCTTGCTTGTGTCACGAGGGAACAGATGACCGCCCTTAGGCCGGTCAGCGTCGGTGTAAACCCTTCGGACCGTCAGAACCTCTTGGACCTCCCACAGGAGGCTGGGAAGAAGACATGTAGGGGATCCAGAGGGAAAACAAAGCACCTGAACAAAAACCAAAAAACGGATGTATCACAACATTAGAGACGATGGCGTTGGGCGCAGAAGAGGAGTTTCAAGCTTTGTCTCCCGCCTCTCATCATGGGGAACGTAATGATTGCTGGGGATTAAAATGGACGCGTTGAAAGGATTCGGTTCAAACAGAGATCCATTGTGATCCATTGTGAACAATGATTCTCACCCTTTCCATGATATTCCGGTCAGTAGTGGGAGCACCTTTAGCAACAGACTCATTCCACCAAAGAGCAGTACAGAATGCCACAGAAGTTCCTTCCTGCCTTTAGCCAGAAGGCTCTATAGTTCTTCCTTGTAAATAGTGGTTGTTGTGTTTTGTCTGTGAATTAAATGTTCTATTCCTGTACCAGTCACAATTTCTCCCTTTATCCCTGTTGATATTAAGATTCAATATTACTTATTCAATGTATATTCTGTTTTATTGGCATTTCAACTTTTATTCTAAGTGTTTTTCTGTGTGGAGCAACATTGCAAAGAATTTCCTTCTGGGATTAGTAAAGTATTTCTATTCTATTCTATTCAGTTTCTGCCAATAAAGCTCAAGTAGTGCTTCACGTAGTTCTTCTCCAGAGTATCAAGACAAGATAGTTATTGGAGATATGTTTAGACAGACATTGCATAAGAGACCTCCGGTAAACACGCGGATACAAGAAAGAAAGAAAACAAACATGAAATTTGTGACAGTTCAAACAGTCTAATGAAGTGTATAATACACAAGTGTATTATACACTTCAAATACAAGTTGAAGCTTGAAATTACAGAAAAAGTTCATCCAAAAAAAGGCATTTTCACTGCCTTCGTACTCTGTGTCAAAAGAGTCAAAGTTATCTGAGACAAGCTTACATTTAAAGATTTTTTTTTTCTTGAAGTGAAATGAAGCTTTTCTCATCTATATGGGATAAAGTGGCAGCTACTCGTACGTCAACGCCTCCCACACTCTTTGATTAGCCTTTTGATTAGCCACAGCAGTCATCAGTGGAATAGGGAAAGATAGTGAGGAGGCACTTTTTTTTTTTTTTTTTTTTAAGGGCATCACCTCTTCTTTGAGTGCTGTTCTGGATGAAGTGCAATACAGGGTTCTGGTCCATTGAAGGTACATTTACTCATTACGCAATGATTTTGCTATGCTCGTCAGCGAGACGTCTCCTACCTATTTTATGCTAAATTGGCCAACTGAGCTCCACAATTATACCTTTGTAATATACTAATAGGAGAGCAAATGGGATAAATTATGAGTCACTGATGAGCTAGGCTCCTTCTGCACCATGTTTCTCTCAGGTCTGTTTTTTTCCCCCCCACATGGCTGTATTATTTCTCTTCAGGACCTCTGGTAAAATATTTATTCAGGCCATATTTCTTAAAGATTTCATCTCTTTTTCAGAAAGAACGATTGGCGCAGGTTCGTAAGCAGATTTCCAGGGAAGAACATGAAAAGCAACATCTGGGGAACTACAGGTAAGAAAGAATATAAAACCAGTGCAGAGGAGGCTGCCTTGCCCACAAGCTCCACCCACTGTCTGTGTCAGCGGCTTACATTTCTATATTTGCCAAGGAACAGGCTCTCAAAAGAATAAAAGATATATGAAAGAGATATGTTTAACATATGTTAAATGGAGTGGCGTACCAATAAATTAGAACCAATTTTGGATGCTATGACAAGTTTTACATTAATAGTTTCGAGCACGCACGTTTAAATTTACTGGATTTTAGAAGCGTGAATTAGCAGACATACTTTGTTGGACAGATGAAAGATATTCTCCTTTTTCTTCTTTTGCCCACTCATGTACTCTCTTTTCCTCAAACTCTGGCTGGGAAAAACGAAATCTGACACTAGAGGGACTCAGATTTGTCACTTGTGATTTTTAATCAACATTCATTAAATCTATCCTTTCAAATTATTCTTGAGGATCTGTAAATAGAATGATTGTGTTGATTTTTTATTTTTTTTTTGGGGGGGGGGGTTCCTTCTGTCCAGCAGTACACATGTGTATTATCTCCCATGTCCCCTCACTCCTGATATTTTTCACAAACAGACATAACTGTCTCTCTCTCTCTCTCTCTCTCTCTCTCTCTCTCTGTCTCTCTCTCTCTCTCTCTCTCTCTCTCTCTCTCTCCCCCTCCCTCCCCCTCCCTCTCACACAGACACACCGTTCAAGCTGTCTGAATGACTTCTTGACTCATCACTTGACTTACTGGCTAGTGGGAATGCTGATCTGGGCTTGCATGAAATGCTGTCACCTCCTTCCTCTTTTCCGACAGGCAGTCAGACAGTCAATCAGACAGGCCGAGGTCTGTCTGGAGCACGCCCAATATAGGCCTCTCAGCATTCAAATAGTGTGATGGTCCCAGCATTGAAGTCTGATTAACACATTGCTTCTCATTTGATGCGTTTGGGTAATGAACTTACTTACATTCAGCTATTACAGGCAACCTGTATGAGAGACCTTTGACATTGGAGGGAGCATCAGCTGGTGGTTGCTGTTCATTTGGCACATCAGCGGACCACTAAAGGCTGGGGAAAAAAAGACATTTTAGTTTAATGCAAAATGAAGGATTCATGTAAGAATCCAGGATGTGAATACTTTTTTTGTTCTATTTAATTTTGAAGAATCATCTATGGATTTGCTCAGGGGGAGAGGTTTCCAAAAAGACTGCACAGTCAATTAAATCTTGACCGTAAGCCTCGCCTTCTAATTGGATTATCCCACTCTCTCAAAAAAAAAAATGTTGTGTCTCTTTTCAGGTGCTACAATTTCTGTCGTTTATTGAACTGTTATGAAGAGAGCTTTTCATAGTTTTTTAGCATGTGTCTCAGGGGATAGAAGATCCAGGTCCATGCACCATGATGGAAAATCACCTCACAAAAGTCACTGAAAAATATAAAGAATTGCGCCAGGGGAAGACACTGAAGTGTTTGGTTCAGGTCTCAGCAGTCTTGATCTGAACCGCAGTAACGAAATTAACACATCAAACTAGGTCAACCTCAACAGTATGGAAATCATGCACGTGGAACAGTAACGGCATAAAACTGTAAATGGCAGATGGGGTGCAGTACATATTTTAATGGTGAAAATTGTTGAGCCTGGCATTGCACTTGAACTATAATTCAATGTCACATATAATACAAGACTAGCTCGGTACTAATAGCGTTTTTGTTCTTATTCAAAAAAGTCTCCTTTTTGTAGTGTATTCACTGCTGCTTTAGAGGCACTTCCTCTAGCTGCATATTTTTTGTTTGGATAATCCTTTTGATTTAATAGTTTGGCTCTTTGCAATGCCTTTGCAAATGCCAAAGTATTTATTATATATATTATTTGGATTAGAACTTGAAAATTGTTTTGATATGATGGCCAGAGTGATAAGACAGCGGCGTTTGGAGATGTATTAGTGGATAATCAGGCCGATGTTTATACATTGTTCTAAACCCCTTGGGCCGAAGATAAACACTGAACACTGTTAGTTTAGTCTTGAGGGCATGGACGAAGGCTATGTGAAACACCAAAATGCACATCGTAGATTGGAATAATGGGTGTAAAAAGCCATTTCACCAGGTAAAAAAAAAAAAGCATGCAATTCAAGTTTAGAAAGTTTAAAAACAAAGATTTTCTCTTGGCTCCTTCCTTCATTGTTTTTACTCGATCCTTCTACTTGTCTTTCTTCTGTCTCCCCATTTTACGATTCAGGTTTAAATGAATTTCACCTTTAATCTTTCCCCCTCTTCTTGTATTTTTATCTGCCCACCACTATTTTCTGCTCTCCGTTATTCCATCCATTCACCTTTTCTTTTATCATGTTTTTTTCCCCTCTTTCTGGCCTTCTATCCCTGAGACTATGGTCTTTTTTCTTATATTTTCTTTATCTTTCCCTCATGTTGCCATCCTTCTGCTTCGCCCGTGTGTATTCTATGTCTCAATACCACTTCTTTCCCAATTCTGTCACTGCTCCTAATTTCACTTTGTGTCTCTCTTTGCTTCAACCCATTGTTTCTTTTTTTCCACACGTCACACTCAACATCTCCTTTATGTTTTCTCTCGATCTCTATATCATTTTTACCCCTCTCCATTCTACCCACATTGATAACATTTTGGCTTTGTCTTTTCTTTCTCCTTTTTTTTTTGTCACTCCTCCCTCACTCTCCTTGCCTTTCTCTCACTGTCTCTGCGGCCTACAGACGTATTTACCCCCCAGACGACAAGCTGCTGTTGGAAAAGTATGAAAGCCTGCTCTCAGCCGCCTTTCAGACCTTCCTTGCCGGGCGAGCTGCCTCACTTCAAAAGGAAATGAATAATCCTCTGAAACGAATGAAGGCACGTACGTCAGTGGCAGACCGTCATGGACACATACACACACACGCGCACGCACGCACTCACACACACACACACACACACACACACACACACACACACACACACACACACACACACACACACACACACACACACACACACACACACACACACACACACACACACACACACACACACACACACACACATCATACTAAAACCAGCAACGGCCCACAGTCAAACATGTACACAGCGTGCAGACACTTGTGGATAAGCACATTCCAAAGAAAAGAAAAAAAAAACACTTGCATTTCTATTAGGATTCTGTCCACAGAGGCAAAAAAAAGGATGCGCAAATAATGCGGAAAGTGTGCCGCAGTCCTTGGTTTATGTTAGAACATCTGACAATGTGTCCTTCTTCGCTCTTTCTCTATCTGCCTGACTTTTCCTACTGTCATTCACTCTGTCTTCTCAAATACATTTATTGTGCTCTGTACTCTAGCTTTTAAAAGCAAATCAAATCCCACCCAACAATGTTATTTTTATTTATTTACAGTTTTAGACACTCTTGGTCTCTCCATATTTTTCTAAATTCTTTCTCTTTGTCAAAGTTAACGCTGAAGAAGCTTCACTTTCGATAACAGTGGCTGGCCACACAGTGGTTATTATTTATTTTCTAATTCCAATAAAAACATGATGACATATGAATATATATGAAAACAAACATGTGCTTAACTGTGTGCATCTTGCATTTGGCAAAATCTTCTTTACAAGGGTTGGACGTTAGTGTATGAAAAATCCATCCATCCATCCATTGGCTACCGCTTTATCCGGGGCCGGGTCGCGGAGGCAGCAGTCTGAGCAGAGTAGCCCAGACTTCCCTCGCCCCAGACACTTCCTCCAGCTCCTCCGGTGGCACCCCAAGGCGTTCCCAGGCCAGCCGAGAGACATAGTCCCTCCAGCGTGTCCTGGGTCTGCCCCGAGGCCTCCTACCGGAGGGACATGCCCGAAACACCTCCCTCGGGAGGCGTCCGGGGGGCATCCGAAATAGATGCCCGAGCCACCTCAGCTGGCTCCTCTCGATGTGGAGGAGCAGCGGCTCTACTCCGAGCTCCTCCCTGGTGACTGAGCTCCTCACCCTATCTCTAAGGGTACGCCCAGCCACCCTACGGAGGAAGCTCATTTCAGCCGCTTGTATCCGGGATCTCGTTCTTTCGGCCATGACCCATAGTTCATGACCATAGGTGAGGGTAGGAACGAAGATCGACCGGTAAATCGAGAGCTTCGCTTTTTGGCTCAGCTCCTTCTTCACCACGACGGACCGATACAACGTCCGCATAACTGCAGATGCTGCACCGATCCGCCTGTCGATCTCACGCTCCATCTTTCCCCCACTCGTGAACAAGACCCCAAGATACTTAAACTCCTCCACTTGGGACAAGGGCACTCCACCGACCTGGAGGGGGCAAGCCACCTTTTTCCGGTCGAGAACCATGGCCTCGGATTTAGAGGTGCTGATCCTCATCCCAGCTGCTTCACACTCGGCTGCGAACCGTGTCAGTGCACGCTGGAGATCCAGGCTTGATGGGGCCAACAGAACCACATCATCCGCAAATAGCAGAGATGAGATTCTGTGGTCCCCAAGCCGGACCCCCTCCGGCCCCCGGCTGTGTCTAGAAATTCTGTCCATATATATGATGAACAGAACCGGTGACAAAGGACACCCCTGCCGGAGGCCAACGTGCACAGGGAACAGGTCCGACTTACTGCCGGCAATGCGAACCAGACTCCTGCTCCGGGAATACAAGGACCGAACAGCTCTGTATGAAAAATAGTTTGTGTTAATAGAGTGAGCTTTTAAAGAAAAATATCATAATAGTAACACTTCTAAAAAGCGTGCTTTCCAAATCACATATCTTTATTCTGGCAAGTACTTGAAAAGAGAAACATGTAAACTGTTTTGGTGGTGAACATTTTCACTCATTGAAATTCAAGATAATCAGATACCAATAGGGATTTTGTTATTTGTAAGATACTTTTTAAAGACCTGAGAAGAGTACAACAATAAAAAAAAATACAGATACAGAGTGAGCATTCAAATACACTGAAGGAAGAGTCACAGATGAGGATGGATGCAGATGACAAAAATACCTTTGTAATTGAATAGTAATATTGTAGAATATGTATGGGTATTAGTTACATTAATATTATGGAGAACTGTCATATGTAACTACTGCAGTTTTTGTTTAATATATTCTAGTCATTCAGGGTTGGTTTTGAAAAAAAAGTTATTATGGGCATTTCTATGAATGGAATCTCTGTGGAGAATTATTCTGTATGGAGGTGTCAATCAAAGATCAGGAAGAGCTGAAACACCCAGCTTTTTAATTTAGTTAGCACACAGAGATGTGGATTTTGATCAAAGTAAGGATGGATAATGTCGCTCAATCATACCACAATCAGGATTGACTACTGGACTGTCATTATTGGAGGTCAGCTGGTCAGATGCCAATCTTGACATATATAAAGAGGGGATGTTTCTGAATAAATACATAGCCACAGCAGACATTACGCTTTTTATGCAAAAATGTTTCAGACACGATCTGAATGACTTATTTTTAATAGAAATAGTGCCGGTTGGACCCCATGGTTCATGTTTATGTCAACAAACAACCTCATTAGATACAATTTGACTGCTTTTAACAAAAAAACCTTAATGCACCAAACTACTTTGAAAAACGGTGTAAAAATAAGACCAAAAATTATTCAAAAACTCCAGTGCATGCATTTCAAAACTGCCCCCATGTTCTTGTATTTTCTAATTATGTAATAATTCTGCTGTCTGGTGTTTCAGACTAAACAAAATGAAACATTACTTGCTAATCTGGACACCTTAATTGTCATACTCAAATTTACGGTCAATTATATAACTTAGTCCATTTGTCATACAATCTTCACATAGTCAAGATGGCTACGACTGAAGAAATATCACTTGATTTAAGAGAGATGGTTATCAAGTTCCACCTGGAAAGTTTGTCTATCAGAAACGTAGCAAAAAGATTGGATATGGTCAGAAGAACTGTCTTTTCCATTGTAAAAAAAATGCTATTAGCAAGTATAATAGAAACATATCCAATCTGAGAACCATGTACCATTATGCCTTCACTTTGCTTTTTTCTTGGCTTCATTTGGCCTCTTATTGAATAATGTCAAGAGTTGTCATACTGTCAAAGAAAGTGTAATCCCAGTGATAACATGCTGCTTGAGTGCAGAGCATCCTCCTGACTTCAGCTGCTTTGCTGTAGACACGAGTTTTTAAAGGCTTTGCATCACCCCCTTGTGCTACATCTACTACAGTTAGGTTGAGAAGTATGGATTAAATGGTTAGGTCTGTTGTTGGCTATCACTATTTTCCGAGCCACTCGGTTATCTCCCTGTTTCTCAATTTTTTCCTCGTGTTTAATGTGGAAAAAAAAAAAAAAAAGGTGTTAAGCATGTGTGCACTCAGTTGGCCTGTTCCTGTTCTATCAAGAAAATATTGATCAGATTTACATTTAAATTCAAACTTAATCTTCAAAGTTGATATGTTAGGAGAAGAAAAGGCATCATTATTTACACATTTTACAAGGTCCAAATGGTAATGGTTGGGCAACCCGTTCAGAGCTTCTCCAAACTGCAACTCTGCAGTAGTAATCAAAAATAATCCAAGTAGCCAAATCTTTACCTGGGGAGTGAAGGATGGCCTCTGTGGTCCAATGGTTGGTTGGAGGCAGTCCAGCATGAAGCACCGTGGACAGGTTGCCAGAGTTGCCGTCACTGGGCAAACTGGGAGTTCTAGGATCTCATCCAGGAGTCAGTAACCTTAAACACAGATTATTGGACCGTGTGAGAAAACTGGAGTAACCAGACAAAATGCATGCACAGAACGAACATGACACACAGCAAGGCCTTAAAGCCAGACCTTGAACCAGGGATTTCTTTTACTGTTAGATGTGTGCCAACCACTAAATCCACTGTGCAAACCTCTTTGTATCCCAGGTCCCTTTAAGTTTTTGTTCCATTTTTTATTGTTGGAGTGGAATACATTTAGCAAGTGTCTTTTGACCACAAAATCCTTGAGATGCACAAGACAGATTATAAATATAGACCCTGTAAATGTCAGAGTAGTAGTTCCATCAGCAAAAAACAAACAAACAAACAAACAAGTAAACAACTTAGCCAGTCTTAATAGCCATGACGGCAGGTGAACTCATTCTCTTTTGTATCTTTTTGTTGTGTTTTACACAGTAAGTATAGTGCAATTAACTTCTCACATCTTAGTGGGAAACCAGAATTGTTTGTCAATAGTTGTACAAAAAAACACCCCAGGAAAGCATTTTAATGGAAATATGTGTATATAACTTTGCTGATTGCTAAACTCTTACAATAATCTAGAATTAGTGATTACTCTGTCTCTGTCTCTGTCTCTGTCTCTGTCTCTCTCTCTCTCTCAGTGTGTTTTAATGGTCAGCCATAATAACTTTATTGAACACATCTGTCGACCAAGGCAGATAGAAAAAAGGGCAAATGTACAGGGATGCTCATTAAGGTCAGCAGAGCCAGTTTTAATGCGACCTTCACAAGTTAATTTAGATAAAAAAATATAGTTAAGGAGGTTGTAATTGATCATTCTAACTAACTCTGATAGTCTCAAATTTTTATAGAAATTATTTTAATTTGTTCTTATTGATTTACTTAAAATATAAAACCTAAGGTTACACATTTGAAGCCAACTTAAAAGTCAGATAAATTGAAAAACTATAATTTTAAGTTTCACATTTTTGAAAAAAGAGGAAGCAATATGACTCGACTGATGTTGAGAGTAAAACTGAAATAAGAATTGCTCAAGACACACACATATGCCACTGACATACACATCTATAACATGTAGACTAATGCAGAAAACCAGGGGCACACTGCCCTTTTCATGGGCCCCGAAAGCTGCTTGATGGCTAATCTGAAAGAGAACAATCACCTTTCATCCATTTTTGAGCAGCAAGTGGGACCTTGTGTCCCAGCTGTGAACCAACATTAATCACCTTTTCCTGTATTTCAGCTATAGCCAAATGGCCAAGGATTGTGTTTTTTTTTTGGCGAAGTCAGGAAGGTTGCCTTTTCCAAATTCAGTCTCTATGAGTGCTGCCAACAAGCATTGACTGCTCACCTCGGGCCTCTTTTCTAACCTCCAGATAAGCCACATATGCTTATGAAGTTTTACGTTTTTTTTTTTTTCTGGCCCTGTTTTAATCGTTAAAAGAAAATATATTTGTTTACTCACGCCTCTTTTGACTTCAAGGATGTTAGAGATTTGAAACTTCAGAGCATTATTATTGTAACTTATCAATTTATCAACAAGATTGAACTACTCTGTTACTGTTTGCTGATGATTTGTACTTTTTTTTTTCAATGGAACAACATTTGTACAGGAGGAGGATATTTTGGATCTGCTGGAACAATGTGAACTAGACGATGAGAAGCTAATGGGCAAATCCACCAGGCAACGGGGCCCTAAGGTGAGTGAGTGAGTGAGTGAGTGAGTGAGTGAGTGAGTGAGTGAGTGAGTGAGTGAGTGAGTGAGTGAGAGGGAGAGAGAGTCCACTACTCTCATGGGACGAGAGGAAAAGTGCAAAGTTGAGTGTCAGGATGTGGGGATGGATGCAAGGTGGATGCCTGCAGCTAACTCCCATAGACAGCACATACAATGTGATTCAGAAAAATAAAGGGGCAGGGGGGTAGCGGGTTAAGAGTTAAGAATAAAAAGAATCATAAAGAGCTGCAAAGAAAAAAACCCCAGCTCCCCTTGGGGACGGCTGTCAGCCACTTTCTTGTGTTTTCTCCGAGCTATCTTTCTTTTTGTCTATCTGTCGCCTCTCCCCTACTGTCACATGCACCTATACACACCCTTGATTTCCCATGACAGCAGATTTCTTCCTCCATCACCCAGCTTCACTCTTCTCCATTCACCTCTCCATCTCTTCCTTTCTACGCACTTCCACATCCGTCTCTCACTCGAGGGTTAAATTGACTAGAGCACTTAAAGAGTGTGTTAGGGACTCGACAGGGCAGTTCAATGCTGCATTAGAGAGGCCTTAGCTGAAATGAGGATTTGTTCAGACACAATTATTGTTGTCCAAATTAATTTGGGCTCTGTCAGTTTCAATGTTGCTGGAGTGTGTGGAGAGAGACATCAAGTACAAGGGGAAAAAGTGCTTTGACAGCTGGATTCACTCCTTAGGGTGATGTGCTCACAAGCCATCAGCTGATACTGAACCAACAGTGTGCGGAATGCTTGAGGTTAGGAGTGTGGCTAAAGGAAACTGGCTTCTGAGCGCCGGAAATTAAGCTAATGACATGTTCTGGCAGAGAGGGCAGAGAGGACAAAAAGTAACGAACTAGGAAATCAGATGGTAAAAGAGCCAAAGAAAAAAAATCAAGTTGCTCAAGGTTGTCATATTCTTTGACCACCTGACCTCCTTTCTTTGTCCTTTTTACTTCAGCTGCCCCATTATTCAGTCAGGTGGGGTGGGTCACCCCGCGTGCAGGTAGAGCAAGAGAGCCTGGCCTCTTGAGGAGGATCAGCGGTTCGGTGTGGCCCATCGTTTGCCGAGAATGGCATGCAGCTGGAGAAAGGGGCTCCCAAACTATCTTTGTTTCAGTGCAATGATGCCCGCAGGGACACCATTGGCAGGACATTTGTTTGATGTGTCTAGCATGAAGGAAATATATAGGAATCTTCACACATGTTCAGCAAATCCCGCTAATCAATCTTTTATAGTGCGGAGAAACGTCACACATGGGGCTGTGTGTGCGCTCGTCCACAGGCCGAGTCCACCTGCTGCACAATCGTCCTCCCCGCAAGTTCACCCTGTGCGCTGTATAAAACCGTCCATAACTCCACGTTTAGTCGCGGATGGGTTTCAGATCTCACAACATCTGTAGGTATAGTTAAGACTTCCTTTTCTTTTGTTTTTGTAAAAGAAAAAAAAGACCTTTAAACACAGCCTCCGTGCCAGGGAGTGCAGTGCACAGAAACAAGACATCCGTGTCACTAAATGTCCAAATGAAGCGGCACATGATACCTGCAATACCACGACTTTGTCCTAACAAGGTGAGGAAGATAGAAATATGATTTTTAAAGGGCGTTTTGCAGAACCAGAGGTGTTGAAAACAGTGCAGATATGGGCGGAGCGAAGAAAAAATGTAAGAGGGCAGATGTCAAAGACATGGAGCTGAGGAATCAGATCAGGGGGATAACGAGAAGAAGGACAAAGAGAACAAAATTACAGCAATGTATATAATTCAGAGAATGCCAAAACAGATAAAGAAGAAATACTCAGCATTTGTGTCAATCTGGGTTCAAATGTTGCCATTTTCAGATGAAGTGTTAAAATCGCAAACAGTGTCATATCCTTCAAAACTTATCAGACTCACAAATACGTTGTAGAATGTTTCCCAGTGTTATTATCTGGAAAGACATGGAGCAGAGGGGGCAGAAAGACGAGAGCATGGAGAGAAGATGAGCCATTGATGCAGCTGAGAGAGAAATGAGAAGATATAAGTAAGTCTGAGGTATGAATGGGACAATGTAAGAAGCATAGTACACCCCCCCCCTTTTTTTTGTAAAGAAACTACATTATATAAGATATCATCAGGATATCGTTATTGTTTTATGTTTAAAAGTTATCAAGATATTTTTATTTTCTCGTCGTACACCCCTAAAAGCCCCTCCATACATTCCGCATTGCATGTCCACCGACCGTGCGCAAACCGAACAGAAACACAAAAAAGCCGACAACCCATTCTGACAGAAACGCTTTTACATCTGTTCTTCTTAGTGCTGCCCTCTCTTTACCTCACCTTCACCTCAACTCACCCTTTAACTTGATATCTGCCTCCACACTACTACTACATTTCCAAAGCCCTTCTCTTTTCTTTCTGCATTCATTTAATTTCCGTTTCTCTCTGCCTATTCAGAGCCTCTTTACTGTTCAACAGCACTGCCAAACTCAGATTCACCTTCTCCCCTCTTTTTATTTCTCACCCCATCAATCTGATGTTCCCATCTTCTCTTTTATTCTCCTCTCATGTATTTAATCTCTCTCTGTCTCTATCCTCCTCCATCACTCACCCACACGACTACCCGGCGGTGACTGTGTAAGCCCTGTGATCACTTCCTGCCCATTAATTTGTGTGGCATGACAGCTCTGCCCAAGCTGACTTTTGAATAACAGATGTATGAATGCTTTATTAATGCTATCAGTGTGTCCTCTTCCTGGATATAAAATAGACGCACAATTTAATGACCTTCAGACTGAAATAAAGAGCTTGTTTGTTAATGAGTAGATCACATACTAATATAAGTATTTTCACCTTGGATGTCTTAGAGGAGTCATACAAAGATTTAAATTTGCAACAGCTTTTAAACACAAATGTAGTATCTTATATAATTTACAGAAATGTGAACGCAAGGGCGATATGAAAAACTGGTGTACCCTATGGAGAAATTATAATAAATTCAGATTTTCTTCTCCAGTTAATGTTTCACTTCAGATGACGATATACTTATTTTTCAAACTAACTTAGAAGCAGGAGTTTGTGTAATACGTTTGACTCTGAGAAATGCTTTGAAATGCTATTTATCAAAAAAGCATTACATGGAGCTGAAATATGAAATTTCAGAAACATTTGCAAACTAGAAAATGAGCTTTTGACAGATGACAGTTCATGAGCGCAACTAAGAACAAAGTTCAACAAGATGCCTCTAGTTGTCTACAAGCAGCATTCACAGGCTATTGATGTTGTCAAAGCTGCGTAAGCATTAGGGACATAATACCAATTCTGCTGGAATTCGTGGAAAATGTTTAAAAAAAAAATCATGCTCCAGTGATATATCATGAAAGCAGGGCATTTAAGTATAAGCGTGCAATGGAAATTTCCATGTCGATGTCAACGTCTCAATAACTTATGTGCTTTTGAGCCTCAATAACAGCTTGACAACGACGTCTCCTGCTGTTCACAAGTTGACTTATTGTCTGCTGTGCGTGGCATCACACTCCTCTTGAAGGACAGCCCTCAGGCCATTGAGGTTGTGGGTTTCCGAGTTACGAGACTCTACACGGTGACTCATCTGATCCCAGAGGTTTTCTATGTGATTCAGGTCTGGAGAATGTGCAGGCCCCTCTTTTTGAGGTTACCCCAGTCTCCAGCAGTCGTTACCCAACGATGTGACCTTGATGGGCTGGAGCATTATCGTTCATGAAGATTAAATTAGGCCTGCATTGTTCATACAGGGCATTATGACTGGATTAATGATGTTATCCAGGTTGTATGGGCCTGTCACTGTACCGTTCACAAAGTGTAGGGCAGTTGTGTATTGACTAAAAACTCCTTTCCACACTGTACCACCACCACCACCACCACAGTAGCTGATGCATAGCGCTCTCGTTGATGTTTCAAACATTGCTGGCAGCCATAATTGCTGCTCAGAGTGAATTGACTTTCTTCAGAGAACAGCACTGAGGCCTACTGGTCCCTTGTGCATTCTAAATTTTCCCTGGTCTATGAATTCTTGTGGCTGGTGGTGTGATCAGGTAAAATTTCAGGTCGTCTAACACACAGAACACATTGATTTGACGAGTACCGGTTTCCAATGGTCTGATGTGACACTTGGTGCCTCTCACCTTCCTTAAATTTGTCTGGAGTTGAGTGGCATTAATCATCCAGTTCTGCAGGGTACTGGTCACAATGAAGTGGCCATCAGTGAGGGATGAAGCCAAAGAGCGTCCACTTCTATGTCTTTCTGTGACTCTTCCAGTCTCTCTGTGTCTCTGCTCAACTTGCTGATGACAGTCTGTGACACTCTTAACTCAGTCGACACTTTTGTCTCAGAACATCTTGTTTGAAGCCTCGCAATGGCGAGGTGCTGTTGATCAATTCTCTAGTGTCATCTTGGTCTCATGGTTTTAAAATGATAACAGCATGATGAGGAAGACTGTGTAAATACCAATTCTAATTGAGCCAGGAAGTTCATTGATTCATTCTTGGATCAAACACCTGTTGTGAATTTTGCCCTTAGGTTTGTTAGAGAACGGCAAGATGTACAAAAATCACTGAAACATTGAACAGTTAAGCTAATCTATAAAGGTTATAGTGAATTTTCGGTTCATCCTGAAATTTCACTTGAAAGTTGAACGTTCCTTACTTTTTGTAAGTATTGTATGTTCTGAAGAAATCAGGGATCACGGTATTTCTGACCAACATGAATTTTGATTTTAACCTTTGCATGTCCAATCAGGTCGAATTTGTTCAAGGTATGAAGCCAACCGTGTTCCCATTTATACTGACAGTGCACGTGTAATTGTGTGTTTGTGCATAATGAGCCTGCAAGGAAACAGACACGCATATGGGCAACTGGGCTTGCCATGTCACCACCAGGTCTCCCAGTGACAGATGGTAATGGGTTTAGGGTGAGGCGAGGCTGACAACATCACAACTTCTTGCTACGTGGGTGTGCTTGTGTACTTATGTCCTTGTGAGTCCCTGCTGGGTTTGTGGGCCTTTGTTAAAAGAATGTTGTTGTTGCTTCTGTTTAGGGTTTAGAAATAAAATAAAAGTCGAAGTCAAAAAGTTATTTGTGAGTGTGGGAAAGCACAGGCATGCAGATTTGTGTGTGTGTGCGTGCGTGCGTGTACTTTTGACTGTATATTTGTGAATATGACTTTGCACGTATGCACATGCGCTTCTTCATGCTGCCCTGATGTACAAGTGCACATATGCTGTGTGTTTTTTTGTGCCTGTATATCCTTGCCAGCCCTTGACCACCATGCCAGAGTGCAGTCAAACACCGAGGCGTCTACGACCAGACTACCTGACAGATTTCACCAGTTGCAGCAGCGTTGATAACTCCTGCTCCTCTTCGGATGAAGAAGACGAGGAGAGGAGAAAAGCAGCGGGGAGAAGAAGTGGAGAAAAGAGAGGAGAAAAGAAAGTTTCCTACGACCTTGGCGAGAGCAAGGACAAGAACATGGCTGAGCGCTCAGGTAGAGCAGCAATTTGTGCACATGTGTCAAAGTAAATATTTATTACACAAGCCAGAATGTAGAGGTTTATTAAAGGTTATGTTTCCTGCAATCATGTTTCTCTTTCATCCCCCCCCCCCACTTTTTCTTCCATATTTAATCATACACTCTTTGTTTAATGGTCATTTATTTTTTTCTTCACCAAAAATGTTTATCTGAATCAAGTAGTTAGCCTCGTTATTAAAGCAAACCTTTACACTTGCACATTTGTGTTTCCAGGTGGACTGTATTTCGTGGTAATGCAGAATTTAGTGTGGAGAGGAGTGACATAGTGAGCCTTGAATGTAAATAACGATCCAATAAGGAAAGTGGAATTGAGCTTGAGATGTTACAAGTTCATTACATACACTCCTGCCTGGTGTGACTTTCACATTAAAAAAGGTTTTCAAATAGTATATTCCTACTTGTAATGTCGACATATTTCAAACTGCACACACACATGCACACATATACACATACAGTACTCTACAAATGTTGAGACTTGCTTTGGTCAGTGCCTACGGAGCATATATATATAGATATATAGATATATATAGATAGATAGATATGCTATATATATTATGAATGTTCATCAGCAATCTGCTCTTTATGTTTGTAATTGATGTGATAAAATGCTAAACAGATCCTTGGCGTTAGACTTGAGTTCCTGAGTAAAGGACTGTGTAAGTAAAGTTGTGAAGCACTATAAGTCCCTTGACAAAACAAAGGTGTCCTGACCAGTGCAGTTCCAGTAAAGGTGAGCATAAAGGCTGAGATGAAGGAATTTGATTCAAAAAAGAAGAAAAGGGCACTTTTCGTAGTGTACCTTGAAAACACCTTGAGTTTTAATGTGGAAATAATCTGCTTTAAAGCGAGAATGATAAGTGTCAAGCATGTCCTCAAATTCACATAAGTTGCATGCATCAACTCATTTTCAGCTCTCAGATGTGAGAAAAAGAGCACCTTTTTATGGCAACGTATGTGCCGACCTTGGAATCTCTGGTTGCATTATAGGTTGCCAATTTCACTTTCCAATAGACAGCGCCATTGCGCGAGATTTTTCTATTTATCACAAAATATGGGGACAAAGCCATTAGAATGCCAACTGTGTGTGTGTGTGTGTGTGTGTGTGTGTGTGTGTGTGTGTGTGTGTGTGTGTGTGTGTGTGTGTGTGTGTGTGTGTGTGTGTGTGTGTGTGTGTGTGTGTGTGTGTGTGTGTGTGTGTGTGTGTGTGTGTGTGTGTGTGTGTGGAGACGGCAACCTTGCCAAGCCCTACTCCATACCAAGCCACCAAAAGGCTGCAACAACTAAGCCCCATAATGCTCCGATTTGGCATCAGCAGTGCCTCTGAACATTCAGTGGGCACACGCGTACACACAAACACAACTACATGTGTGCACCCTTGATGTTAGACACATACACTGAACAAATGGCAAATACACACTAATGTACTGGCTGGTCAACAAGCTGGAGGAGATTCAAAGGTGATCCAGAACATTAGTGCAGGTTTTCTGCCTCACTTTTTCAATGTGTTAGGGAGACAGGCAGTGAGCAACTCTTTAATCCGCCCCACTCCCAGACAGGGCTATTGTTTAGTTTCTTGTTCTGACGACACATGCTGTGGTTGTTATCATCACACAAACTGGGCCATTGGACTAATTTACTAAAGTGTCACGATGGGGAGTTTCAATGCCGCACTTCCTTTCAAAAGAAAATCGGAAAGGGCTAGAAATCGAGACGAGATCTTGACATTGACGGGGGAACTGAGACAACCTGTCGGAAGAAAAGAAATAAAAGTGTGACAGTGAGTGAGTCATCCTCTCTGTTCTCCCTCATCTCTTGTCTGTCTCTGCAGGTCGCATGCACTGGAAACCTCCAGTCAAGTCACTCAAAACCAGCACTGCCCCCACCGCCTCGCCAACCCTCTCTGGCCCAATCAGACGGTCCATATCCTGCCCTCGCTCCATTTCTTCCCTCTCATCCACCAATGACGTGCGGGCGTTGTCCACTCGACCGACAGTTCCCATGGCCACGCCCCTCATTCGGCCCAGCTCCGCCACCCTTCGCTCTCATTCACTGAGTCGCAGTGGCTCCTCTCATCGAGTACCTCACAGCAACAGCCTGGGGACCATCCACTCCAATATAGTAGGATACTCAACACTCTGACATTTACAGACATTTACAGCTTTCAGTCACACAAAAAAATAACTACTTTCTGAAACACTTGGGCTGTCATATCTGGAGAGTGTCTCGTGTTCAAACAAGTGAGTTTTAAGAAAACAATCACAATTTACTTTCCAGTTTGATTGCACTATAGTCAGAGAAACAAATGCCCCTGCACTGCCATCACTCATTTTATCACTACTATCTTTGCTTTTCGGACTTACAGTATATTGTATCCCAACCCGATAAGAGTCTTTGAAACAGTTCCTTCGGTACTGCATAGGCCTGCTGTAGCCCTCAATTACCTTTTATGTAACCATTCGTGACTTTTCTGTCGGCCTTCTCCTTTCCCTTCTCTTTTTTACAAATTCATCTCTGGATACACTGGATTGAAAGAGCAATGTCAGGCATTGAGAACAAAAAGAGTGGAAGACTATATATATATATATATATATAAAACCTGCAAAATAGAAATACTCATACACACATTGTAAAGTAATACAAAGCATCCATTCACATTTTTGCAACATGTTTGAAAACACATATGATTTACATGTGATAATCTGTTCTCATGCATTTTAGATGCATTTTAGAAAACCACACGATGCAAACATATGGATGGTAGAGGGGGTAGGATTTGATACGTTTATGCTTCTTCCTGAAAATTTTTAAGCGTCTTAAGTTTTCATTTTAATTGTATTCATGTTTTGTTTTTCTGTATTGTGTTCGGAATAAAACACATTTTGTGACTCAAATGTTGTGGCAAAGTAATATTGTGTGTAATCGTTCAGGTAGGCTGGGCTTAAAACGGCCTCTTTTTTCGTTTTTTGTGTTTGAAGGGTGATCCTCTCATAAATCTGAGGACTAAACAGCAGGAAGCAGAGCTGGTGGGGCAGACCCTGGCAGTACTCACCGCTATGAGGATCAGGTTTCCCGGAAAAACAGAAGAAGAGGCAGAGGCTGTACTGGATGAAGTGAGTGCAGCCTATTCATTGTATAATATGTGATTGTGTAGTCTGTCTGTGATTTTAGAGAACATGCGTGTGTGCGCGCGTTCACGTAGTCTTACAAAAAGAAGTGGTTAGAAAATAGAGTTGAGCTGAACAAGGAGCACAGAGGTCAACCAGAAGTCCCGACACAATGTATTCCCAGAGCCCCTTTGTGGCCAGGTGCGGTCACTTTGCTGCCTGACTAAAAATGACCTGCTTGCCTCCCTTCACAGTAGCCACTTCATTCTGGCTTGGCTCCCATTGTCTTTCAAGTGACCCCAGCGACAACCTGTCGGTCAGTCTGCAGCCGTTCACTGTTCCCTCCGGCTCCCCTGTATTATTCAGTGTCTTTTTTTTTCTTCTTTTTCTGGTAAGGTGTCAGCATCACACACATTTCGCTTTTGCTTGTGCTTTCTCAAAACCAAATCACATAAATCTATTTTTGAAACAACAGCAAAATCGGTCTATGCAGTCCCTTATAATGTTTCATCATTTCTAGATGTCAAATCCAGCAATTATGTTTGTATATACATTTACTGTTCAGTAAGCGCTCTGTGTCTCACATAATATCTTTTGAAATATTGTCCAAATAAAATGTCAAGTAGACTCTTATTGCTAATGTCTGCAACCGTAATTATGTTTCTTTACATTTCTGTGTATTGATGAAAATGTACCACAAATACTTTTATTTGGTTATATGTAAATTATTAAAATACCTACGATTGAAAAGGTTGAACTCTATTTCCAATGTAAACAGAAAAAATAATTAAAATGCAGCAGACACTGACCTTCAGTTCATACCGTGAGCATCATAAGAGTGCTGTGAAAGCATTTAATATGTTTTTAACTGTTACGTTTTTACATTTAAGACAAAACCTGAAAGCGCCAGCAAAATGCTCAATTGTTAAAAAATAAATAAATTCTCATCGGTACCGGAGGTTAAGTATACCTGTTTTTGTTTGTACAAAGTTTTTATGTCACTTTTGGCCACAAAGTTTAGAGTTCATCTCTATTAGCTCCATAACTTAGAAATACTAGATGCAGCCTGTCACACTGCTGTGTGTGGTCCTTCTAACTACTGTTTTCAATCTTTCTATAGTTTGTGTAGAGAGGGTGAGCGAGGCCCTTGCACATCTATTATTGATCACCTGAATAACACTTTGCAGACTTTGAAGCAGAAAATCATTGACTTTTCTTCATATGCACTCTGTTGGGCTGAACAGAGGCATGAGAGGACAATAACAATTTTTTTTCAGTACCGGTAGCTTTGTTTTTACAGCTTTCATACCTTCCTGCAAGGTTTACATCTATTAATTTAGCTTAGTAAAATCTCCTTTGCTTACATAATAGAATAGAAAAACAGACGAGGTTTGTCATTCTTAATAATGACCTAACAAATACAGATGTCTGACTAACAAAACTCCTAAAACTAATAAAATGTGTTTTAATTCATTTTAGTTGTAATATAAGCCATCTGCCTGCTGAAGTGTCTTTATAACAGCCGGAAGCTTGTGCGTGCGTGCGTGGGTGGGTGGGTGCGTGTGCGCAAAACATCTGGGTGGGTCAGGGCTCTGAGAGACAATTACCACCACCTGTACTGTTAACTAACCTTAATGAGAACACCATGGTAACGCAGATGAGCAACTGCACCTGTACCGTTGAATTCTTACCTCAAGGGAGGGGTGTTCACTTAGCATGGAAACAATCTTTGACGTTTTTTTTTTTGTTTCCATGATTCTATGAGTTGAGGCCTAATTGCTCTAACGATGTGTGTGTATCTGAATAATTGCCTCCTTTATCTTTCACCGAAAACCTTGCTCTTTTTTGTTGCAGTTGGGGCCGTGGACAAAAAAAAAGAAATGTATCAAATTTGTTGTGTTCGGCTTTAATTGAAGATAATTTGTTTATGCATGCAACACAATGGGACAAATGAGTACGCAGCTCACGAGAAGACACCCATTATGTGCCACAGTAAACACTTTCCCACCTTGTTCATAAGTATCTAACTAAGAGAGCAACGCAAACTGAGTAAGCAAGAATCTGAGCAAAGTGTTTCCTGCGTACCTTCTGCAATGTACCTTATGCAAATCCATAATGCAAATAATTATATTTACATGCAGATTGAGTTCAGGGCTATTGTAACTGTAAGGAAAGAAATGATTGAAGTAGAATCACAATACAATCAATGTAATGTCGTCTATAATCTTGAAAATCCAACCGTGCATGGGTGCATGCGACGCACACATGGAATTTACACTGGAGCTTCCCAATGGGAGCACTGTTTGTTAGGGGATCTAGCACACGACATGCAAGATATACACACCGGTGGGGAAATGTAGATTAAGTCAACATGACAACAACAACAGTGCGTGTAGGTACACAGTGTTGTTGGCACGAGGAGCAAGTGCATGTGAATATCCTGCACAGCTTTTGAGCACAACAGCAAATACCCAAAGGATTTCTCAAACACACAAACACAAAACACACACATAAACCGTCAGGATTCTGTCCTAAAGAACCAAAGACCAGAACTTATTTCATTTTTCTATTATTTCTTAGCAATTTTAAGTCCACCAATAAAAGACACACAAGCTGATGTCTGAGTAAATATATGTGCCAATTTTATTTCTTTCATGTATTGTACAAAGGCAAAGGCAAAGTAATAGGGCATCATGTTTTAAATATTATGCTTTTATTAGATTATACAGACACAACACTACATTGTAAGGACAAAACAACAAGACGTTTTAGTAATGTACAAAACAGTTTCTTACTTACCTTTCCAATTGGATTTTTATTTAAGCTTTCTTGTGTAATTAGTCAAATTCTGTGCCAGGGATTGAAGCTCCATCTGTAATGTCCTCTCACGTCAGAACATGGAACTTTTCTATAGCACAGACCAGTAGGTGATGGCCAAGAACTGATTAGAGTAACAGCTACCGCATTAATGTTGCAATTTCCATTACTGGGCTGAAGTGTGACAGAAGCCCTGCCAGGATGAGTGTGACTGTGGGAATAAGGTCTAGAAGTTGACCATATGTGCTTCTTATATTTCTGAGACATTCTTGTGGGAATGAAGAAAGAAAGTACTTAAAATATAGCCATTGTCTCGCATGGCTTTCTGTGGTCAGGTCATGACAGACAGATTAAAAGAGGCACAGAAACTTCAGGGAACCCGATATAAAAAGTTTCAACATGTCAAAAGGTGTTTTTTTTTTTTTCTTCTAATGGTTGCCTTTTTAGTGCCAGTGTCTGTCGCTTCTGTTATTGCTGTTTGTGGCAGTAATTCAGCTGCAAGGTCCAATTACTGCCTGTTAAACAAGGACATTGAGTTTTTAACAGCGTATTGTTGGGAAACAAATGAAATAAAATTGAAGTATCGCTTCATCTGTGCATTATGTCTTCTGCATTCCTCCTTAAGTCTGTATTACATTTTATTTTGTACATGTTGGAAAAACAAGTGTGTTGTGACTTTTCCTCACAGATCCTCGACAACTGGAAATACCATAAACCAAAGGTGGCCTCCTATTGGTTAGTGAAGTTGGATTCAACCAAACAACGTAAAGTGAGTTTCATGCTGGAATCTAGATCACATGATTTGTGAGCTTGAGTTTAACTCTGACCAACGCTCTTTAAGACAGGTTGACTTCAGGTATTTGCATCAACCACCGACTATGTATGTATTTGTATTACTTACAATACATAACCATACATGTATTTATGTAACCAACACAGTATGTTTTTGGAATCCCAACCATTTCACTAATTAATTGCACATTGCTCACTGAGATCACTGATTAGGGAGTGAATACGCACCCCCCCCCAAAAAAACAAAAAAACAAAACAAACTATATACACACACACACACACACACACACACACACACACACACACACACACACACACACACACACACACACACACACACACACACACACACACACATATATATCATATACATATATATATACACACATATATATATATATACATATATACATATATATAAATGGTAATTTTATTACGAGCAACAGGTGTTGCATAGTCAGAAATGCAACACATATATCTCATTTTTTTCATCTGTCAATCCCAGACAACTTTGGAAATCTATATAAATTGCTTGCTCTATGCTGTCACCCTGTAGTGAATGGACATTGTTAAAATCAGTGACTATGACAAGCTGTCACCACTCCCACCTATTCCCCTGAAAGCTTTTGAACAACTTTTAAAGGATGAAAACAATCCCCAAAAAAGACTTGAAGAAAAAGCCAAAAATAAGACAACCATGAAGATCATTACCATGTCAGACAGTGAGAGGCATAGACACCAAATAGGATGTAAACAAAACCGAAGTGGGGACGAGATGTGAAATGGCATCCAGTGGGCGTGTCAGTAATGATGTGATCTCTCAGCCGCGGCTTTCCACACAACTGTGCACGGTTGTGTGTTGGGCTGTGGTGGCGCGAGCTGATGTTTTATTTGGAGTGGGGCAGCTTAATGAGCAGTAGGCAGAGGTCAGGAACATGGCGCCCACCGCTCTGCCACCTGATTACCATACCAAAACATATCTCTGTGTGTTTACTCATCTATCAGTTTGTTTGAGTGTGTATGCACGTCTCCGGCTCGCCTCCTATTGCTGTGGGGGGGAATCTTGCCCCTGTGCACTGCACATGCACACACAGTCAGATGGGCAAATCAGTAATGAGGAGCGAGGAATCAAAGTCAAAAGAGCCACAGCGCTGCTCTCTGAGCGGGGTGAAAAGAGAAAGAAGAGATAGGAAACAAGGGAGTGAGGTGGGAAAAGATAGGAAGATGGAAGGATGGTGCCGGTGTCCTTCGACAGCTTGGGAACTTCTGACACCTTATCTCCAAGACTGACGTTGGTGCAGCAATTAGTCCCACACTCTCCGCTGTCTGCCCTGGTACGTTTTGTCCTACACACACACGCACGCACACACACACACGCACGCACGCACGCACGCACGCACACACAAGAGCGAGTTGAGTATCTGTGCATGCAATCTAGCATGATTCCGAAGGCATAAATGCAGAGCTGAAACAGCTCAAAACTATCATTAAATGTTTGTATGTTTTGATGAAAGTTAGTTTCAGGATGTGTTTGGGCATATACCGTATATGACAGTGTTACGTATGTGTATGCATTTGTGTGTACCGACATCACAAATGTCCCTGATGTTTTTTAAGGGAAAGCCCAAAGGCTCATCACATTATACCAAGTCATGCACTTCAAATAGAAAAGCATTAATTGCTGTCATGATGGCGTTCTCTTCCCTCCCCACTCTCTGTCACTCAGGTATTGGACATCGTGCGTACTAATGTGCGCTCGGCACTGCAGCGAATCTGGAGGGAACCCGATGTGGAGAGCCTTCACCTCTACCGGCTATTTAACCGCGTCTTCATCCGAATGCTCTGGAGTCATGGTCAAGGCTTGTGGAATTGTTTCTCCAACACTGGGTAGGCCAATTTGACCTTTAAATATGGAAGTCAAAATCTTACCAAGAACTTTTGTCATCAATTGTTTTCAGAATATTTGATATTTTGATTTCATCACAGAATCACCTGACAAGTTTTATTTGGCTGACGTTTATATAGTACTGTTGGTTTGCAAAGTTAACAGTTATGTGTTTTTTTTTTCACTACAATTGCTGTCAAATAAAATACAGTATAATGTTGCTAAAAACAACAGATCATTTTTAAGAATGACTCATTATTTTATCTTATTCATATCTTAAAATGTCACTCTCCTTACTTTAGATAGATTGTAGTCTCACATGCCAAACAGTACCACCACTATTTAGTTTAAAAAAAGATCTAATACAAATGTAATGAAAACAATGTAAAACCAAAAAATTTTTAACTTTTGGTGGCTCATAGAAATATACTTGAAAATATCTGCTTGATTACAACAATCTCGTAAATGAAAGTTCATACAGTTATTATCTTAAGGACAAATTTTGAAGTTTATTCCAAAAAGGCCGAAGAGAATTTAAACTAATTTTAGCAGATGCTCTTTGTTGAGATTATTTTCCATTAAAAGCCATTTCTCTATTTCAATTTTTTTTTTAAAAAGAGAGAGAAATTGTGTTTTAATTAATTTTGACCACTTCAATTTAATTTACTGCATTTTTAAATGAATTGGTTCATATAAGAAGTTGCCACAACATTTTTCAGGTGAATAGAAACAAAGCGTGAAGGATCATACTATGATAGATTGCTACACTTGGGTTTAGACAATAACAACATGGTTATGTTTAAAAGGAAAAAGGGAAAAACTTCAAAGACCTGTTCAATATTGGCAAAATATTGAGATTGTTATTGTGTCATGGGCCTGCAAAGAGATGTCTATATGATTTCCATATATTAATGCACTTCATTTATGTGTATAAAGGGTTGTAATTCAGATTTGATTGACATTTTTGGGAGCCAATCCTCGTGTATGTGCTTTACAGTCCCTTGTTCAAACCATTATCCAAAGCTGTTTTACAAGACAGATAACTTAATGTGAAAAGTGTTAAAATCAAAATGTGGAAATTTTATTTACATTTTTTTCCCAATGGGTAATTTTAAAATGTTACTGGAGCTTTGCCATACACAGGGTTGTGCTGTAATAGATGTAAACAATGAGAATTAAAAACCCCCAATTGATTTTATGAAATTCATATAGATTTTTGGATTTAGTCAACTCTCTTTCTAAAAATTTACATTCTATTTCTTTTCAAATTGAGGCAATAATAAATGAAAGTCATGTGAGAATCAATAATGAAAAGAGGTTTCAGAACCTTTAAAAAGCACCAAGACAATAACAACTTTTATATCTCCTTGATCATCACTGAATGAATGAATCAGGATGTTCATCTAATTTTAATCATCAGAATCAACACTTCAGACTTTTTCCAGAGCAACAAAATCTCCATAACTAGAAGTTCATGTGCCTTGTAATTTCCCCATGTCCTCAAGCCTTCTGTTCACCTCGACGTAGCAGCTTCGGTGAGAGGAGCTTCAATTTGTCCTTTTCATTCAGTATGACTGTGGGAAAAAAAAAGGAAGCTGAATGAAAGAGAATGACTGACAGATCGACCAGACCTCGCTGCACTTTTACTGAAAGCTCCGAGGCATGAAAGAAACATGTTACTCTGTGGAGTCAGGGTGCAAATTTAATCAGGGCTGTTTCACAGGTGGGAGTATTAAAAAAAAAAGAGAGAGAAAGGTAGGTGAAGGTAAAGGAAGGCCTCTTCGTTCATTTACTTCAAGGCGTCATCTGATATTCTGAAGTTTTATTATAGGTTTGTTTTTGGGTTGCTTTTTTGTAATCTTGCTTCCCACAAGATGATTCCCACTGCAGTCAAAGTGTGCTCCATTGTTTTACTAAGACACAGGCTACACTGAACTGCTTACAACCAGAACTTCACATAAACCTTCTTTAAAACATACAAAAGCCAACTTACTGATATGTGCAATAATCCATAAAAGATGCCCAGTAGCTCTCTTATACAGACATATATGTTAACAAACTCTTACATGACACAGACATGCCAACAGCTGCGAGTAGCTTTTAATTCCATCTGTGATTAAGGTGTGAGCATATCATATTACCCCCCTCCCTTTTTTCTGTATGGCTGAGAAGCTCGGTGGCCGTGTTCCCCTCGACGGAGAGGGGCTCAGAGTGTAACCTCAGTTGTAAGTCAACCCCCACATGGTTCCTTGGCAGTCGACACTGACGGAGGAAGGCAAAGATGAGGTGACGATGAGCGGGTTGATAATGGAAGGGAATGAAGATGATGCTCCACGTTTGCAAAGGAAGAGGAGAGTGACATAGTGAAACCCTCAATAAATGAATAAATAAGTAACAGAGGCAGAGGAAGTGGCGTGGGGAGGGGCATTTGCCGCAAGGATTAGCCTGAGCCGAGCCTCAGCCACCCCCAGCATGCTGCGCCCCATGCAGCCTTTGTCTGATCACAGCCTGCCATAGATGATCCAACTAGCTTGCTTGTCTATTGTTAAGCTCCATCCAACAGCAGGCCATAGCCTCAACATGGATGAACCCAACAGGGGGCCCTGGAGTCATGTGGAGACAGTAAAGCAGTGCACCTCGAAAAGCACTCTCCAAATCCGAGTGAAGCCCCCCCTTCTCTGCTCTGTTTCCTGTTTGATATTTTATCTAAGGGACTTAACAACAATCAAACGGCCTTGCAGCTATTGTGCAAGATGAATTCAACAGACTTTGAAAACGACTTAGAGGAAAAGAATGGAAACATACTTTTGAACCCTTTCAGAAGCGCCTCCCACCTACCAAGAAGTGAAAGGGGGTAGACATCAAAAGTACCCCCTGGAATTGTGTGTCTCAGTTGTCGAAGCTCTCTCACAGTCAGAGGTATGTCCGGGGTTGTAAAAGGGGTTAACTGTACTTGGATATGTTTCATCCTCCCTTTCTGTTCCTGTCTGTCTTTCTGTGTGCCCATGCATAAGGGAGTGCATACAAATGTATGTGCATACAGAGGCCATGCATATTTATTATCCAGGGTGGTCATCTTGATGCACATGATATACATAATTTTACACTCAAATCCTGGGTGACATCTGTATTTTTGTATGTGTGTACAGTGGCGAATGGATTATTAATCAATTTGTTGTTATGCTGCGACTTTAATTATTATTCAAATTGTGTTTGAGTTTTCCAGTTTGCTGTGCATCATCAATCAAGGTTAATGTATCACACATAGCAGTATTCAAAATGGGCTTGTTGCGGATCAGCGTAAACATGGTGGATGGTAGTGCTCCAGAGGTTTGATAGACTTTCATGGCAGAATCACCAATATCTCAATTTAGGTCTTCAGTGTTGTGTTTTGTCCAGGACTCTTAAGATTAACATTTTTTTTTATTAATGTTTTGTTTGAAATTTTTACAATTTGATTGGTGGTTTGGCGGGCCAGAGTGGAGCCTTTTGTTAGCTTATTTTGACATGTGGCCTCATATTTGACATCCTTGAATTATACGGTTTAAGCTTAATCAAATTCTTTTTGAAACAAAAATCTTGTGACCTGTGAGAGTATAAAAATAATTTTACAAGTATGACAACAATGTGCAATAACTACAGAGATACTAAATAAATCGAAAAAAAAAGAAAATGAGCCTAACATGCTACCTATTTGGAGTTTTACTATTAGAAAACTATGTTGTGATTCTTAATGTATATATTTTTGGGGCACTTACAATGTCTTTTTTCAGCCTAAATTAATAATAGCCCTCAAAATGTTGGTTATTTTCTTACACGCAATTGTTATGTGTCCACCTCCAATGTATGAGTTTCCATTGTGTCTGCTCAACAGTTCATCGTGGGAGGCCATCTTCAGCAAATGCAGTGAGGTGGTTTCACCGCAGGAGCTTCAGTGCTGCCGCCGGCTGGTCCAGCTGTGCCGAGACTGTTTGTTGGTCGTCTACAAGTTTGTGCACGAGTCCCGTGGCTCTTTGACTGGACTCAGCCCCGATTGGGACGATACAAGGTGAGAAAGACTCACAAGCCCGAGACACTGCCTCACTCTGTGCTTCATTTTCAAAGATTCTTTTAGCATTCCCACTGCAAAACTTAAGGCATAGTACTTTTGAGGAACTGAATAATGTTCAAGGTAATTCCACAGTCTAGTGGTCCCAGGTTGAAGCTATGAAGTTTAGAGGTGGCGTGTATGATGTTGAGCTTCAGTTCTGCAATGAGACTTAATTCAAATACCTGAAAACCAGGTAGTAGTTCATACAAAAATCTGAATATTCACAGTTACCTTTTGTGTCATTTACAGCATACTTTAGTGCATCACATGTTTATTAATTATGGTAATAATTATACTAATAATTATTATTATAATAATAACATACTATACAAGTGATTCCCTTGGGGAAAATATTTTTATAGCTGTAACCCATCCTATCCATAGTTAACTATGGATAGGATGAACGTACAAACACAAGCTCACCTCTCTAACCTCTAGGCCACTACGATGCCAAACAATATTAAAACACTCCAAAATATATTGATACGATCACACCTGTGAAAATAAAAGCGTATACAAAGAGAACATGTTTGGATATTTTTTTAGCGACTTCCTGAGGCATTATGGAGCAGGTGGAAATGAAAGCGAAGGTGTTTTAATGCAGTTTGAGCGTCAGACTAACACCCAGTGATAGACTAAATCTCCCTTTGGAATGAAAACATTATGACAAAAAACAGAGTGGGTGTATCATGCAGACAAGAAAACTTTGATTTGAAATTTCTAAAGCTATCATTGAACCTCCCAGAGGACACATTTCCTCACTCCCCTCCATGGAGCCCCAGAGCCATCATCTTCATCACAAAACCCCTGATAAAACAAGCAAGCAGAAATCAGCATCATTCTATTTTTAAGGCTGATCCCCGTAGGAGACAGCAGCTCAGGTTCAAAATGAGTGAACTTTTAAATCACGTATGCTTTGGGCTGGTAGACAGGGAGAAAGCTGGGCTGGCGCTGGAGAGAGGGAGTATGCTGTTAACAGGAAATAATGGCCCACAGATTAGCGCTCAGGTTAGCCCAGGGCCCCTCGAGGCCTGCTTAATTCAATTAGAGCCCAGATGAGCCTGTGCAGCAAATGACCTTACGAGAGAGAGGGAGAGAGAGAAAGGGAGAGAGGGAGAGAGAGAGAGATCCCTGTTTCCTGAGGCCTCGTTTTACATGATTCATAACTCTTGTGAATATATAACAAGCTATCACTTTGCACATACTATATTAAACCCTCAGCTGTTAGAAGAGTTTGCGGCCTTTGTGTACAGTTGAAAAACTATGTACTTTTTTATTGTTTATACTAGTATTCATATTTCAAAGCACTTCTTTCAAGAACATCAATTTATAAGCTGTGTGACCATAGTCGGACTCCAACCATTTATTCTGCATGACATGGTACACAGGTGTATCCATATATTTGCAATAGGTATCCTTCAGAGTCCATTTTAGCATGCATTGGTCTGTCTCTCCTTATTTCTTCTGTGTCTATATATGTTTGTGGAAAAAAAGCTTACCATTTGCCGCTGGACAGACCTCTACCCATGGCTCCACTCCTGACACTGCCGCTGCCGCTTCTTCTTCCTCTTCTTCCTCCGTCTCTTCGCCCCTCGATGCAGGTCTCTGCTTGGTTTAGTTCTGCTAAACCCCCCCCCCCACCATTTTCCAGCACAGTCCCTACCCACTGCTCACTGCTGATCCCACCACTTCACAGCTCTTATACAGGCTTTGTCCCTCCTGTCCTAACGATGGTTGCTCTGGCTGCACACCTAACAGTCTACCATGTCTTCCTCTCCTTCCCCTCACCTAATATTTAAATCAGCAATGAGACTGTGTTTCAAATATCATGTCGGTCAAACCTGCAAACAGTGTATTGAGTGGGAAAGAGACAGGAGACGGAGGCACATTCAGACTGTTTGGAGCCTTGTTGGTCGTCACTGCAACCATTGTGCCAGCTTGCTTGTACATCACAGGCCAATCATGCTGCTGCTACATGCTTAACTATGCCTTTCACTCAACACTTTTATCAAAGCATCTCACTCCGAGTGCATTTTCAGTACGAGTGTCCTCAGTGAGAACTGAGCGCCTCACCTGCACCGCGATCAACGTAAGCACTGCTCTCTTCTTGTCACAAGAAGACAGAAAATGGCTCGACTCACATCGTATGGTTTTGAAGTTTCACAGCACAAGTGGTTCGCATCTCTCCGTCAAGGCATGCTGAGGACAGCTGCAACCCACTACCACTTTAGATAACGGAGAAGTGATTACGATTATTTTCCCATTGATGTATGAGCTGACAGGGTAAATTGTGTGTGTGTGTGTGTGAGAGGGCGGGTGTGCATGCATGTGTTATGTCACTGTTACATGACAACCATCCGTCTCTCTTCACACTCTGCTAACCTCAAACTTACTGCAACTCTTACTACCCTGCCTGTTTCAAGAATATGCCGAGTTTTTTTTTTCTTTCTTCAAAACCATTGTAACACAGTGTTCACATGTTCCTATGAACAACTTTGCTTGCTGTCCCACATTTTATGTACAATAGTTCTGCTGTAAGAAAGAAATCCACAGGCCTAAAAATACATTAAATAAAAAAAAAAAAAAAAAATTGGTCAGATGAACGAAGTGCTGTTTTTCACACAGACCCAATCATTTTGCATTCTCTTCCATAGATTTACACCTAAATTTCAACAGCTCAAATGTATTTGAATGAAGTTTTATTTTATAGCATCAAATACAACACAGTCATCTCAAGGCACTTTTACAGAGGAAAAACCCAACAACTCCACATGAGCAAGTGTAACAGACAGTGGAAAGGAAAAAATCTCTTTGAAGAGGAAGAAACCTGCAGAACCAGACTCAGAGGTGGTGACTTTATGCTGTGCTGGTCTGGGGTAGCGGATAGAGAAAAAAAAAGGATATGCTCGAGAGCAAAAAGAAGTTAAAAGAGGACACATGGGACCACAGAGCTTTATAGAATTCAGATTATGACAATTCACCACAAGTTTGAGGTGCTATGAAGGAAATGTTTTATAAAAGAGGTGATAGGCCTTAATCAAATTGTGAGTTGGATGAATAATTGTAGTTACCATAAAGTAATATAACAGTGACTAAACAAGTTTGCTAATTTAAAGGTGATTTGTTGAGATTGTTGGTTAAAACACAAACTTGGAATTGAATTCTGACAAACCGACACATTTTGTGACCTAATATTTCTAATAATACACGTAATAGTGATTAGAATTATTATTTTTAATTTGTAAAAGACCTCTCCTGGACAGACTCACGGAGTACATAGTTTCTAAGCCAGTCAACAAAACTAACAAACAAAATATTGGATTCAAACAGGACAATGAAGTGGCATATGATCAAATTTATGATACTTGTTTCACAAAAGGAAGATTGAGAATTTCGTATTTGTTTTTTTTTACCTTGTGATTCAACAAGGAAACAACAAATAATCCGTTAATCTGGAAATATATATTGTATATACATAAGCCTGTCTTCTAACAAAGCCTTTACTAAATATGTCATTTTCAATGTCATTATAAGACCCATGGATCTTCATGTTTTTAATGATTAAATTATCCATATCATTGTGAAGATTGTGAAGTCTTTACACTTTATAATGTAAAACATTTTCTCAAAGACTTTAAGCGTAGACACGTTATAGAATAAAACAAGTCAAAATGTATTATATATAATCTATTCAGCTTTTGTATTTCAATCAGAAAACTGTTTGGCTCAGAGCCCAGTTTTGATAGAGCCTTAAAGTGTGACTCTCACAGCCACTGGAACATTGAAACCAGAAATATTAAAAAGATAATTTAGCTCTGTTCAATTCAAAAGCCCCACACTGTGCATACACACACATGGACAGCCTATAAAGTGGCACAGCGTTTTGGCTTATATTAAACTCAAGACTTTAGCTTGGGTCTGCAGGGTCTCATTGTTGACCACACCTGTTTGCTCCCGTTCAAGCATTCTTCCTTTGTGAAGTGCCCTGATCAGTTGTGTCAACAGCCTTTGGTTTGTGTGGGAAGATGAGAAGAAGTCACCAAATAGCCCCGCTAATGACTTTCCTGTTAAGCCTGGAATAAGCCTGTCAATATCCAAAGACAATTTTCCCATGATGACAAAAGTTTCAGATTCTATTAACTTTGAATTGTCTGAAAAGTGAGGCAAGTAATTAGGGTTAATAGGGGTTGTTGAGCTGAATGTGGGCTGCAGATAACCTTCAAGCCTCTCTCCGCCTCTTGGTTTATGATCGCGTCAGCGATCGCGGCACTCTCCTTCGCCACCTTTAGTCATGGTGTTTTGCTTTGCCTGGCCTCCTCTTAATGCGCCGTGGCAGTCACATCTCAACGGACATGGCAAAATTGCGGTTGAGGGCCTGTCAGGTGGAACAGTGGTAGATTGTAGCTTTGCATGTACGGACTGGAGCACAGAGTATCTGTCTGCCTCCCTGTCAACTGATGTATTGAAGTAAAGCACAAGTGCGTGAACAATCTTCCCTCTGGCTTTCATGCGTGCGCGTTCTTACGAAGACCTTCTTCATGATCAAAAGGAGGACGAACCTGGAAGATGCAGAATGAGGGTCCAATTAACTATAGCCTGGAGAGACATCAGCTGCTTGGACATGAGAAGCCCCCTCTCAATCCCACCCCTCGCCACAACCACCACAGTGATTCTTTTTATGAGCTGAATATTCTCAAAGTGAATAGCAGAGAAGCTCTGAAGAACACACACTCAGCCCCCAATGGATGTTCAATATTTGATTTTCTTTTTCTTTTTTTTCTTCTTTTTCTTTCTTTTTTTTCCCGCCATTTCCATACCGAGGCTCTGGGTTTCCAGTGAAAATCTTATCAAATGCACGAGGAAAACCACACCGCAAATCCATGGTTGGAATCCCAGTGGATATAGCAAGAATCTCATAGAAGCGCTTAAGGCGGGGGAAAAAAATCCCCCCACAAGGAAAACAGAAGTAAATTCAAAGGTGGCATGAAAAACACCACATGAAACTACTAAATGTGCCTTCTAAGACGGCACTGTGAGCTGCCTAATGGACACAAATGTAAAAGACTGACAGCAAAGCGCTATTCTGCCCTCCTCTCTGGGCTGTCAGTTCAGAACTTTAAGGAGTGTCGGACTGAGCCCAGTCTTCAGAGTCCAGCCACAGAAGAAGAGGATGTGCTGGAGGGATACCTGCGGCCCACTTGAAGCTTTTTCAAGGACACTCTCATTGGGCTAAATCAAGTTAATTTAAATCCTTCCTCACTCTCCTGGGTCTAGGGCTGTGTTGAAACGGACGCCCTCAGCGACGTGCCTTTTTTTTTTTTTTTTTTTTTTGGTTGACTTCAGAACAAGTCGCTCAGCTAATTTGTCCAAGAGCTATTTCACAAGGAATGAGGGTTGTCAGAGGGAAACGTGTAGTGTCCCGGCACTTGCTAAAAAGAAGATATTATGTCTTCACTTTGTAATCGTCAGCCCCAGTGGCGCCATTTTGATTAAATTGTCACATCCCAAACGTTTCCACAGGGAATATCTCTTTTGACCATTGTGCTTGTTGAACTAAAACAAGTATCTCTCACATATATATATATATATATATATATATATATATATATATATATATATATATATATATATATATATATGTATATATGTATATATATATATATATATATATATATATATATATATATATATATATATATATATATATATATATATATATATATATATATATATATATATATATATATATATATATATATATATATATATATATATATATATATATAATATGAAAATATGATGGGGAACATTTTTAAACGGACATCTCTTTTAAAATTGGAGCTCAAACTTCCCGTCTCATGTCCTGAACTGAACACAAACAATTGCATAACCCTCAGTTTAACCCTGTCCAGGATCTGATCATCTCATCTAACATGGCTCTGACCACCATATCTGACTCATTTACAGTAACTAAGGAAGATGGGAGCAGGGTTCAGCCCCTCCTTGACTCTATCTCACCCTGACACTGGTCTCATTCTCAGGTACTGGAACGCTGTTAGCAGGAGCTGCCTCACTGCTCTGTCTCGGTGGAAGGTGTCATAGAAAAGTCTTAGAAAGGTACTGACGTCTATGGCGCGGATTGATAGGTGAGGATTTTCTGTTCACGATACCACAAATGTAAGGGTCAAAGTTGAATACACTAGGTGTCCTAAAAATAAAGAGAGGGAAGATACATGATTACTTCATATATGATATATGTTTAAAAAAAAATCTAGACACGGAAACCATGCATTTGACATAAAATGAAAAATCTAGTTAATAAGTCACCTCATTACAAAAAAAACCAACACAATATTTAGTAACATGTTGGATGGATAAATAGTAACATTTGGCAAATTTCAAAACAAAAACCACAGATTTTGAAAAATGTATAATAAACTTTTTTTGGTCGATTTTGAGTCATGAAACATGAACGTCTGAATGTCACCCATCACTGTGTTTGAAGCAAGGGCTTAAAGCATGGGGCGGGCTGTCACCATCTCTTCTCCTTCTTCTTTCTCTATTCTCCTATTAGGGGTTGCCACTCTCTATAGTTTCATCACATTATTTTTTTTTTTGAGGGGGGTGACCACTCCCTCTTGATGCCCCTTCAAAACCAGCATGTTATAAACACATCATATTTTCTTCAATATTGTCAGTGATTGGTCATTACCGGTACAACCCTTCACAAAATAGTCCAGTTTATATTCATATCACATTTTACCCCTGCCCTTTTCCTGCCATTTTCTTATTTCTAATACCTTGAAATGACCAGACCATTATTAAAGTTGTAATATGCTAATAGAGATGGAGATAAAGGGGAGAATCAATATATGAAAATAGGGCAGCTCGCTGTCTCAGTACCGGCTAAGGCACCCCGACCTCTAAATTGTGACCTTTGCATGACTAATCCTCTCATTATGTTCATCCGTTCCCCCTAATCCCTCCATCCCTCGGTCTTGTGCGTCTGTCCAGGTATCTGCTGCCAGTGACCTCCCAGTTCATCATGAAGTGGCCTTCGTCCAGCTTTGGCCGCCTCTCTTCGGCCTTGCCACGCTCCCGCAGCCTTTTTGCTGCGAGGTTGGGCCACTTCTGAGGTCACAGTGGCAACCCTCGCTTCTGACGCGTCGCCTTTTGACCTCAACCTCCCACGATTGACTCCCACCCCGCCAAACTCAGATTTTAGCGATCCCATTTTGGACCTGAATACAGCGCAGCTCTGGACACCGGATGGGGCCTCACCACAATCCAGCCTCCTCGTGGAAGAATAGAACCAAGCGAGGCTGGATGACTTTGGATAAATAAAGGGCGTTTCTCGGTTTGGTTTATTTGGGCCCTGCTCAGACCAGCAGACCACCGGTATCCTCACCCCCAGTGAACAAGACAATGATTCTCTTCATTGTAACTGCTGTATTATACTCACGACACAGTTTCAAGTCATGGTACTGTAAAAGGAAAGAATAACAAATAAATGCAAGGTTTATTTCTTTATTTCTTGAATAATGTATGTATTTATTTTGTAAGGTATTTCATGAATGCATCGAACCCTGATACGGTATGCAGTTATGGAATGGTATCAACAAAGCCACCCCTCATTTAAAAACAAGTGGATGTAAAAATGCCTTTTTTTTCGTTGTTGTCTGCAATAAGTCATTCTGTTAAGTAAGTCAAATTTTGCTTAATTTAAGTTTTGTACGCTCATTTCATGTTGTGGTTTTTGCAGTTTTGCTTAAACACCAGAAACGTGGAGCACGGACCACTCTTGAATGATGATGCGTTATGCATTAACTGTGTGAGGAACTGTTAGGGAACACAATGTTAAAAATGTAGAAAAAAGCCAAGCCAAGTTAGAGAAGGAGCCGACTTGATGCCACATCTTAGACTGTAACCTCTCAGAGAGCCCCCACCCGGCTCCTGATATGCACTAATGACGCAACAAAAGAAATAGGCTGCACATTAGTCGTGTTTGCATGCTTGATTTTAGCCCCTTTCGACCCAGATATAGTGATTAGATGGAGGAGATGCATTCTGAAGATACTTGAAGTTTTGTGTTGTCATTAATTACTGTGTCTTTGTATCGGCTGCACTCATAAGAAGACACTTTTGCATTTGTCGAACCGAGTATGGCTGTGTTGCGGCTATCCAGGATGCGTTGCACGTTACAGAGATTGTTGAGCACACTGAATGACTTGGCTCACCAGCTCAAATGTACTGTACTGTAAAAGCAGTGAAATTGCCTGAGATGAGCGGCCGCAGCCTTTTTCCCCACCAAGTGCAGGGATTTCACGGGTGTGCCAATAATTAGCACATCTGATCCATGTGTTTCAGTTTTGTTTTCTTTTTGGTTAGTATGTCATAAACTATGATAGGACCTCAGATAGACAAGTTTAAATGTTGAGAGGGAGAAACACGGTGTTACATGTTTTGTCATTTACCTGCTCTGTTTACGACGCCACTGGATTATGACATTTTTAAACACGATTGTTTATGTGACACACATTGTAATGTCCAATTTATAACAGTGTAGCAGTGACGCAGTGATAAATCTGACTGAGTTCTCCCCAAAAGCTGAACATCAATTCACAAATGCCAAATATTATTTTTGTTTTGTTTCTGCCTGATTTTGTTCGTATTATTTAAGAGTGGTAATCATTAATTTAAAGTATGAGATTTTTAATTTTACATAGCAATAAAATGTTTAAACAAACAATGTAATCTGTTGTGTTTGATTAGAGACGGGAGGACTTCAATTTGATTTTCATACTTATAAAATTAAGTTTTGTTGTGAATGTAACAAAACACATGAATGAAAGAAAAATGGCCGCATTTGTTTGCGCTGCGTACCTAATCAATTGATATTTGGGGCTCAGGGGCTCGAGACCAGCCCAAGGAATACGGGGTGCGCTCAGACACTGAGGTTTGTATCACGGGGTGGGATTAACATACCTGCGGCATCTCTCATTGTTTATATGTCACGCTTTGTTATTGTTGAGTTATGTTTTCCTCAGTCTTGTATTTAAATTCTCGTTTGCATACATACCTGCTGAGACAAATTGCTTGTAGGCGTTAACCCACTTTTCAATGACGCTAAATTGGAATCTGTCTCAATACAGAAAGTCAAGACGCTCAGCGGGGTTTGAGCATGGAATCGTGTTGCTGTGAGGTGACGGCATTAACTCGTGGGGGCCTGTCTTGAAATAGGATGGCAATGAAATTGAGACTGATTACAGTGATAAACTTTCGCTATATTTTCTAGATAACGCCACAAAAGCCACTCGACGTGTCTGTTGAGAAAAGCTCGAGGGAGCGAAGAAAACAGAGGTTGGTGCGAACGAGTAATGTGTCATCGGGAAGTGTGTCACAAGTTGGCCCCGAGAGCCGACTTCTTGTATCAAACTCGAAGAACTCTATGTGTACGCATCTATTCAACAAAACAAAAAAAAAGGCGTTCACGGAAACGGTGAATGAAAAATTGCTTGCTAAAACATAAACAATCATTAGCGAGTAAATTACGCTCCCATAGAACCCTGCGATAATAATTCAAAAGAACATATGATGTACTGAAAAGTACACTGCAATTAACTTTTTAATGAAGTTTTAAGGCTGCCTGGTTTGTGCCAGGAGTGTTATTCAAGTAAACAGGCCCCAAAATTGTTCAGCCTCATTTGAAGTTCAAAACATGAATAAATATGCGATCAAAACATGATATTTTAATCCAGGTCAAGTCATAGATGAGCAAAAGTTAATTAACCCAGTGAACGCTCGCTGCACTGAAGGCTGTATTGTGGCTAAAACCAGACATTATTGAACAGTTAAGACAAAGAAGCTCATTATGATGCTTATCCCTTTGTGAGGGGTCTGGGTGGGTCTCAGGATCAAAACTTAGAGATTGAACCACATCAACAATCTGAGACTAAGTTGCAGAGCAAGCAGAGCTGTCCTATGATCAAATATTCAGCCACGATGTATGCTATTCAGGGTACTTGTACCAACGGGGAGGAAATACCCAACCAGTCAAACAGATCTATAGTAAAAATGTAACTCAAAACTGTGGGGGAAAAAAAAAATGCCACACTGGAAAAAGTATAAATGCGTAGTTATACCGGTTAATCAAAGTTTAAACACCAGTTTTCCATCAGGCATTTTCATTTTTAAAATAATAGTTCTCAGCTTTCGCAAACCGGTAACAATTCCACACTAACACTCTGAGCCCAGTTCACCAACGTGAGCCAGATTGTCAGTCTGACCGAACAGTAAGAAAATCTGTCTTCCTAGGCTTTCAACAAATAAACGAAAAGGTTTCAATTTGGGAATAAAACAATTTATTCCAACCCTTCGATTCAAGTATGCTCTGATAGCTTGCACAGGGTTGGCCAGTTGCCTTTGAGGGAAAAATCTGGATGAAAAACCTGGTTCACCTCAACTCCTTCATCCCTGTGCAGAATGCAGATTCAGGACTTCACACAGACTTGAAATGCTGCCTTTCACTCAGCTGCCTTGAACCTTTCCAGGCAAGAGGTTGAAAGAAGAGAGCGGAGGATCACCTCCAGGTGGCACAGTGATGCAGTGCTTTGCGTTCTCGCCTCACAGTGAGAGGGTTGCCGGTTCAAATGCTGGCCAGGCGTCTGTGTGTGTGTGTGTGTGTGTGTGTGTGTGTGTGTGTGTGTGTGTGTGTGTGTGTGTGTGTGTGTGTGTGTGTGTGTGTGCGTGTTTCCTCCAGGCACTCTGGTTTCCTCCCACAGTCCAAAAACACGCAGGCTAGATTCCCAAATCTGCCGAAGTGTCCTTGAGCAAGACACTGAGCCCCAAATTGCTCCCAATGGATAGATTTGGCTGAATTATTTTCATTTTTCTGTCTTAATTTTGTGTTATGGGTTCTTTTTTTACAGACAAAGAGGTGAAACATGACTGGCATGTTTCGACTGCTCCCGCAGTCTTCCTTATTCTTTATTTTGTAACTAATGATGTAAAGCGCTTTGAGGGATTCACAAGCAGTGGAAAAGTGCTATATATATGAAATTGCTTTATCATTTACTATTTTACCATGTGAGGTTATTTGGTGATATAAACTGCCTCGAGGTGTGAAGGTGAGTGTGTAGTTGTCTGTCTCTGTGTGCTTGTCTTGTGATGGACTGGTGACCAGTCCAGGCTGTAGCCTGCCCTAACCCATAGTTAGGAGAGGTTGGCTCAAGTACCTCACTACCACAACCAAGATATAAGTAGTGTAGAAGATGAATGGATGGAGGATCATCGCCACTGTGCCATTCCCACAACACTTGGCTGATGGACGGAATCTGTACTCACTGTCATCTTTAGCAGGTGACCAGGTGCAGTATTGCCAGCCTTTATTGAGAGTGACCCTCAACAAAGGCTGGCAGATAGTAAAACTCAAACTTGAAGGCAGCTGTTGAAAGACAATGGTTATTCAAACCTTCATATACCCAGCATCTTGTTAGCTATAAGGACCTGCCAAGCCTGAAGCACTGAGCTGTAAAATGCAGTCAGCCCGGTGAGATCCTCCAATTTCAAAAGAAAGAGCTGCTTGTTGTAGCAAAGCCACCCTACACTTCTGAGCAATAAACAAGCAATTTCCATCCATCCTGATCTGGCTTCTATGAGTCTGAGGCTTCAGAGCTTTGACAGGATGTGACTGTTCGTCTCTGCCCCCTTTCAGCCATAGGCAGATGGAGAGCTGCTCCCTGAGTGTTGGCCAGACAGTCCATATGCTCCTCTGCACCTCTTTTATCATACCTCCTTTTGGTATCAGCATAATTAGTCCTTGCCTCAGAGTCAAAACAAACAATGTTATTGGAACTAAAACTATTTTCTTATATGACAACTGGAGGCAACTATGATCAACTTGCGTGCTCCAACCCTGGCCATGTTGTTTGCATTATGTTTGTGTTGTGTGTTAGCTGTCTGTGTCAGATGAAGTGCTCAGTTGTAAATCTGTGTGTGGGTTAGAGCTTTTGTCTCTGCATGATTTTTATGTCTTGTTTCAGGTGGAGGGACATGGTCTGAGTCTGTTGGAGGCTCGATGAGTTGGAACATCAGCACCCTCTCACCAAAGCAGACCCAACTTCAGCAGTCAGTGGCACATTTAATGTGACTGCAATCACTTCATCGTCTTCCCCTTTTCCCAAAAATCTAGCTTTACAAGTCAAGTCAAGTCCTTTGTTAATCACAAACAATTATACATAATATAATGTGCAGTCAAATGCTTTAAGTACATGTTCCGCACCGAAAACAACCGCTTTAATATGATAAGAATATCGAAACCAAGAACACACAATAATTAAAATAGCACACTATAAGAAAATATTTATTATAAAGAAAATTAAGGCACACAAAAGATAAATAGATACATATAGATAACTATAGGTAGACCAGTGTCAATAGTGCAAGTATACAGTATACACAAGGCAAATTGCCAGGTTTATTTTCCAAGGTTCAGACAGCGGACAGCCTGAGGAAGGAAGTTCTTCCTCATCCTCTCTGTGTTTGTCTTTAGGCAGCAGTAGCGCTGCCCTCACGGCAGCAGAGAGAACTGTCTGTGGCTGGGGTGGGTGGGGCTCACTCAGAGTCTTCCTGACCTTTAACCTGCATCGTTTGTTGTAAATGTCCTGCCGGTTCGGGAGGGTGGTTCTTGTGGTGCCCTTGTAGAGGGACAAAAGATGATACAGTAAAAATCAGACACCCCTATTGAATTTTATTTTTCATTGAGTTTTATTTAATTTTATTGGTCATCCAAATACACATCGCGCTCCTACATTCAGCCGCTTGGGGGCGCATCGCGCGAGTGGTATAGGGCAGATTTAGGCCGCAGAAGAAGAGTAAACCTTCCTCGCATGACTAACATCAGCTAGACATGTCTGCTCTGTTCATGGCACAGGTTAGTAAATTGTCACTTAAAATGAGACCAACGTGCAGACTTTAATGTTATAGAAGTGTGGATTGACAAGAAGGGGCGTCTTTGTGAAATTGGTGTTTTAACAAGAGATTGGGGATGGAACAGCACTTAATAAAGCCTGCTAGCTATTGCTAACGCTAGCAGAGTTGGATAGTGTGTGAGGGAAGTTACCCAAAGTTATTGAGATGAGTTTTAAACTGAATTATGTTGCACTTTAAGAATAATGTTCATGCACTATGATAATTCTGATATATTTTTAAGTTAAAAGAATCTTCAAGGTAGATATCAGATCAGATTTGTCATATTGTAGGCGACTGGTCAGGTTTTGTTATTATATGAGTTTGTGCTGTACTTTAAATAGTGTATATATTAGACAAGTAAAATGGTTCATGGTTTTGTGATTTAAGCATATTTCATATTGTTTAAAATGGTGTTAAGGATGTTTGAGGGTAAAAATGTGTTATTTGTATTGTATGAAGTGTTAAAAAGGATAGTCAAGAGTAGATTTAGGACGCAGAGGAAGAATAAACCTGCCTGCATGACTATCAACATCAGCTCAACGTGTGTCTACTCTATTCATACCACAGCTCCACATGTTGAGACAACCAGAACGTCGCTGTCACAACACCAGAGGGGCAACATACTCCGCCGAGCGGACCACCTTCCTCAGGGTTAAGAAGTGCTCCTGGGTGCTGCTGCCCATCCAGGTGATGATACTCTGAGTCAAAACACTCTCAATAATGCAAGTGTATAGAGGAAATGTGCCTTGTGTCTCGGGCTGAAATGGTTCCTCAAGTTATCCAAGTAAGTCGATTACTAAAATGCCTCGAGGCAAAATTCTCTGACTCGATGCTTCATTTATGCCACTTCTGCTTTTGATGATGTCATGCAAAGTGCGACATGCAAAATGGAGAACAAAGAAAGCGACGTAAACTGTCGAAAGTGTGGGAGCATTATAATGTAAATCGGACGCAAAACACAGCACAATGCGTGTTCTGCAAAACAGAGTGAGCTTTCCATAACAGCACTTGTTCAATGCTACAACACCTGAGCGGAAAGCATCCGCTTTATGCATCGAGCCTGCAGAGCGGACCCAACAGGTAGGTCTAACATTACGTTTGTCACATTCACAAAAGTATTTAATTTAGATCAGTGATCACTGGTGGAGATTTCGGCAGGTAAAGAACATATACTTCGTTGAATAATGGCTGATTAAAAGGGGAAATGTTGTAGTGGCCACATGGCTCGGTATTATGTGAAAAAGTGTATAAGTGAAGCGTCGTTAGAAAACTACACAGAATTTAAAATGCTACTGTTACTTTACTCTTCATTCACGTTATTATTATGATTGTGCCACACACACGCACCCCTCACTTGTGTGCGTGCATGTACACGCTTTGTTTCTCTCACGTACACACACACACACACGCACGCACACACACACACACACACACACACACACACACACACACACACACACACACACACACACACACACACACACACATCAGAGGTTGTCAGACCTGGTCGTTGTCTTTTATTTGTTTAGGTATATTATTTTAATGACAATATTGGCATCATTCATTATAATTGTATTGCAGAGAGGAGGGTCATCTTAATGTATATACATTAGCCATGAATTTAGGCCTAGTAATCAATGAATAAATAACCAAATGAATTATATTCTACTCCTTTTTTTTGTTTACAGTAAATCGCAGAGTGGTACTTTGGACAGCTTCGTACAGAGGGCTCCATCATGTTCAACTGCGCAAGCTGCTGAGTTCACAGGCAACATTCTGAACATGATTGTCACAGACATGCGCCCACTGTCCACGGTTTAGTATGAAGGATTGCAACCACAGACTCCATTAAAGAACTGAGCGTGCACACAGACACAGATCAGTGTGGATAAAGACATTTATTGTTTATTATTATGCCTCAGTTTTATCCTTCATTTTTATTTCCACCTTCTTAAAAAGCAATGTGAAATTACTGTTACTATTGTTATTTTCTTTAAAGAAGCAGCTACCACTGCGGTTATGTTCGGTCTGCCAATAAAAATGTTTATCTTAAGAGGAATTGAATTGTTTGTTCATTTAACTGACTTCTATTAATTTCTCTGTCATCTATTAAATTAGGTTCAAGTAATTTAATGAAATAAAAAAAAAATTGTATCTGATTACTTGATTAATCGCCAGAATACTCAACTATTAAATTAATCTTTCGCTGTGAATAGTTTTGGATTTAGTTGTATCTTTTTGGGACTAGTGCTTTGGATAATGTTCAGGTGCAGTTGGGTGAACTGCCTTTTTCTTTGGTGTCCATCTTTTCTCCTGTTCATGTTAAGATAAGCAGTTGTGTTTAGTTTATGTCCTCAGGTTTGAGTCGTTTTAAGTCGAGATTAGCTTCTTGGTTTGCTAAAATGATCAACAACTGAATTCATTTATTTCATAACTAATATTTTGCAGTAAGAATTATTTTCTCTTAAATTGAGAAAAATCTTCACTTTAGCTGGTTCAGTGGTTTTCAGCGGAGCTGGGAGCTGTCCAGTGCAAATATTGGTTTGCAAGCCGAACGTCAAAGTGACTGCTTTGCTGCAGCGTGCTCGACATCATGGAAATGTACAAGTAAATGTCACTTGGAACCGGTTTGTTGCTGCGTGGTCATTGCTCCTCAATAACACACCGTCTGGTTGTAGCATACATGGCCATACTGTAGTGCTGGCTTCTCTGCTTCATCTCTCCCTCCCGGCTGTCACATCGGCAATCTGGCTCTTCACCAGCTGCTGCCAGTCAAACACACACCAACACACACTAACATTAACATACACCCCTCCAGTCAGTCAGGAGGGAAGCGACTACTCCTCATAGGCCATCTTTCTTCCTTCATATAATACAAGCTTGTCAACAATATCATAACAGCCACACACACACACTGATTCAGCTGTTTGGGAGCCTCAGTATTAAATTTTTTGTGTTATTCTGAAGCTAAATACCTCAGATAATTTCATTGAAAATATTGTAGCAAAAGTGACACAATGAACAGGTAAACTGGACGATCTAATTACAAAACTGAACATGAGTGCCGTTGAAAGAGAAATGGCTTAAAAACTTCCCAGTAGCCAGATTTCCATTACTGGCACACCTCTGAGGCTATCTGTGTTTAACTCTGAGTGATATTACATTTCAGAGCCGAGGCCCCTGTGGACAGGTGGCACTTCTGACCTGTCACTCGCCTCAGAAAGCGTGTGCCCAGCAGCCCTTCTTTGTAACACGCTGCACTGATGTGTGTGTTGTCACAATTGGTTTGAAGGCCATGACTAAACAAAGTGAGAAAGGGGAGAATGTTAGCAAAGAATATTTATGCACACACAAGGTGCTGAATAAAGCATGGCATAAGTATAATCATAAGCATATTATATTTCTTGTCGGTGCAATCATGTCGTGTGTGTGTATACAGGAAATGTGCATATGCTGGTTGCGATTGAAGGACAAATAGACAAAAGAAATGTGGCGTAGTACTGCAAGCCACAAGCTGGGTTTTCGAGACCTGGTATTTAGCCCCACTGTATTTGAAAAAAGGTATGAACACCCCCCGCCCCCATAGAACAACTATGGGGGACTTCGGTTGGCCAGGTAAAAGGACAAAGAGAAGAAAGTGAGAGTAGAGCAGACTCCCACACATGCAAATACAACAGCAAAGCCACTCTGGGGTCGTCATAGCGTGCATAAGGGAATGGAGTCAGTTTTATTTAGACTCTAAAAGAAGCACCTTGTACAGCTTTTGATGCCCTTTCCTCCCCAGTCCTCCCTCTCTCTGTCAGCAGAAGAGGGGCAGGCCGTGACCTTGAGGCCCTCTGGTCTTTGCCTTGGCCACAACCCCTGCAACTATACCAGAGTACAGGAGCAAATGCTGTCTGGCATGGCGACCCTGGTGTGCTGTCCAAAAAATATCTCCCCCAGCTATGGGACTGTGCTGTTATGTCCTGACCTTTCTACTCATCTCCATCCTTTCAGCCGTCCCTTTCCCCCTACCTGTTTGAGGGCCAGGAAGCTTTGCAGCCAGTACCCAGGCCTTTTTTTTTTGAAATAGCAGCACAACCGATGACCCAGTTTCAAGGCCCTAAGCCGACCTCTCCAGCTTGGAGAGTGAAAAAGCGACTGGGAGCTGTGTAAGAGGTGGATGGTTCAGATGAGATAAGAAAGCACACTCGAGTGCAAAACACAGATGGCCAGGCTTCAAATCTGCTCTTAATCCACTATTTCAAATGACATGGAGGGAAAAGAGCAGCGCAGTTTATTCCATAATTACGACTGCCTGAGCAAGGTGTCCAGAGCCACGGATGCCCTCCTTTTCCCTCCTGCTGAGGGTTTAAAAGTGAAGCCTTTGGTGGGCTATGTGCTTTCAAATGACAAACGTGACCTTTCCTATCATACAAATATTGCTTGTGTTTGACATGGTATATGTGAATGTGTGGATTATGTGGGTCTCCTACCAATGTGTGTACTTATGACAACATGCACTGTACTATACACTGTACAAAACACTATAATCACGTCTGCTGTATAGGCTGCTGGTTTTATTGCTGGCTGCCAAGAAAGCCATGACTCATGATGGCAGGGGCTCCTTGAGAGCTCCGTGGGCACCCTGTGGTATCTGGCACCAACATGTGGGCAGCAAATCCTTTAAGTCGAGGAAGGTATGAGGTGTATCTGCTCCATATAAGACTGATTATAGGTCATCTCCTGTCACAGCTTTGCACCGTCTCCCTGTTCGGTGACTCATTGGTGGATATTCACAGACTATAGGCGAAACCTGGCGAATTAATTTGCGTGATGTCATAGAGATGCACCAATTTGCACATTGTTGGAAGTTGTTCAGGATTATTAGCTCTGTTGACTTATCAAATGTCACAGAACGTCCCCCAAAAAATGAGTGAGGTCTTTTGTACCCCTGGTTTATTAAACTCAGTCTGCCAGCAGACTCTGGGTGAAGGCCAGGGTTCACCTTGGACAGGTCACCAGTCTATCACACGGCAAATACAGAGAGACAGACACCCTCGCACATAATGACTCCCGCAGACAATTTTGAGTGACCAATTAATCTGTCAGGGATATCTTTAACCCGTCGAAGCGGAAGCAGGCAAGAAAAAAAAGAAGAAGAAAAATCTGCATAGATTTAGTCTTTGTTGGACTTGGAGAGCATAAAACTCCACACAGTAGTTATGAACTTCAGCTGTTCTTGCTTTCTACAGGGCAACAGTGTAGACCTGTAAAACATAAGGAAAATATTTGTATAAGGGAAAATTACACAGTTCAAAACTGCAATAAGAAACAAAAAAAATGTGTTTGTATTTTTTTGTGGGGAACGCTTTCTTTTCAATTGATTTCAATAGTCATACACCATTTATCCTGCAGCAATTTATTAAAAAAGCCGATGAAAAGATCTAAACTATAGATTATTATTGCAATATTTCCTCATTTGCAGTGTCAACACATAATAAAGAAAAAGTCCCTTGTGATTGGTCCTGATGTAGTACATATATACATAGTTTGATGTCTGGAAAATGTTAACATACATTTATGTTAACGTGTGTGTGTGTGTGTGTGTGTGTGTGTGGGTGTGTGTGTGTGTGTGTGTGTGTGTGTGTGTGTGTGTGTGTGTGTGTGTGTGTGTGTGTGTGTGTGTGTGTTTAATGAAATGCCAATGCTGACACCTGCTTCTTTGCTGACATTTGCATGTGTTTGTGTGCTTTACATGTATTCTCAAAGGGACACACGCAGACGCCCACTGCAGTATCTCATGTGTGGCGCCTTGTTTACAACATCTTTGCTCTCAGCGGGGGTCCTGTGTGTAACTGACACATAAACCCACAGATAAACTAATGTACACACTGTGAATCCTGGACTGTCTTCACTCATCTCCCCCCGCTTCTGTGGGGTTTATATATTTAGTAGATTTATCAATAGAGAAACACGGTGTAAAAAAAGTTCAAACACAGTGTAAAAGTATTGAAATATAAAGTTGTTAATTTTTAACAGCTTTATATTCGTCAGCTTGTCCTGCATTCAGTTGCTGCTATGATCTATTACCTCCACCTAATATCATCAATCAATGCATGTGACCTGATCAGCTGAATCAGAGGAGATCCACATGTGTTTCATCCCATTATCAATATCGTCATTAAATTATGATCTAACAATTGGTGCAACCGTGAAATACAGAACCTGTGCTGTTACTAATTGCTAATGTTCTCCAAATGTTGTTAGATTACATATAGTGTCTGATAATAATTCTGTATATGTTTTAGGACTTTTCACTTTGTGAACAATACACCGTGGGGAAGCTTGCAGTTATGTTTGTCAATGATCCAATTAACACCCTTACAAAACTACATTTAATAGATATTTTGCTGCTTGAAACAATGAGTTTTGTTTTATATACACTCTTGAGCTCCCTTATTAAGTGCAATTGCCCTTTTACATATTGTGTAATTGGGGGGGGGGTCTGGTAATGTGACACACAGGAGTCCCATCAGGAAATAATTACTTCTCCTCTGTACCACAGTGGCAGGCTGTTATTTACAAGAAGGAAGAAAGGAGACAGCGGCCTGAACCGCCATCAGTGTCAGGGTTCAAGTCATGTTCTTGTGTTTGATTTTTGTGTGAGTGTAAAGGCCAAATCACAGTCAAAGAGGAGGAAAAAGAAAGTAGGCTTGTTCATGTCAACGAGGAGCAGAACATTTCAAAAAGGATATTTCATATTGGGATGTTGTGGACGACCACATCCCCCTGTGCTGACAAATATGGTTGAGTGCCATTTTATGCTGGAGATACTTCCTGACTTCAGTTTGTCAAATAAAAGTGAAGGTTGTTTTAAAATGTTTTATTGTCTTTTAAAATTTTAAGATCACATTGGACTTTTGATGTCACGAAAACTACTTTTTGACAAAATGACCATTCATGGAGAAAATATCTTGCTCTATAATTAGTTACAGAAACTACTTGCTTGTTGGAGCTCTTTTGCTAAAAAAAGTGACTTGAATTAAACACATCTATTTAAAAAGCATCTCTGCAATATTCGCTTATGCTCTTTAAATAGAAGCACATACTGTAATTGCTTGTGTGATGCATTGAAAACATGCATATCAAAGTAGAAGGAATTCTTTCATAATGACAGATTTCTGAATCACAGTAATCAGCGCCTCATCTCATCTTAACCCTGGAGGCAACATGTATAAGCACACAATCTACACATGAACGCAGACACCAACATCCATCCATCCATCCATCCATCTTCATTTCTGCTTATCCAGTCCAGAGTCGCAGGGTGCTGGAGCCGATCCCAGCCTACTGTGGGGGAGGGAAGGATACACCCTGGACAAGTTAGGGTAAGTAAAACATACACATGAAAACTCCGAGAAACGCACACAGAACTTTTCAAATAAACTTAGACTAGTGACCTTCTACTTATGCTCACTTCACCAACCTTTATGGACCAGTCAAACAAATCTGATCAGACTTGTTCCCAGAGCAGCTAAATCAGACTGCACTGCGCCACTTCCGAATATTAACCTTGCTTGCAACACTCAAGGAGCCTACTGTACTTTGTTCCAGCCACAGGGGGTTACAGATGAGCACAGTTCTGCATATGGCCATCATTCACAGCCCTGGGCTCCCCCTGAGTGTGTGTCTTGAGTGTGTGTAACAAATGGAGCTGAGCAGTAAAGGTATTAATGTGAGGGAACAAGCCCTGTAGTGGAAGTACAGCAGGAAGTCACTTTCTCTTCCATCTGGCCCCTAACAAGATGGAGAGGGTAAGGCAGATGTGAGTGGTGGTCTGCACCTCGGCTGGTTGGATTAGCACTTCTGATGGGAGAGAAGAGAGGAGGAGGGTGCTCAGTGCAGGCTGTCATTCTCTCTCTTGTCGTTTTCCTCCCATCTCTCCATCTCTGTCTCATATGTCTCTTCGCCCCTTCTGTGATCACTGCTCTCTGCCCCTCACTCTGCAGAGAACTGCGAGGGGAAGCTCAAAATGAGAATAAATGAGGTGTGGGAAAGGCGTTTTTGGGCACTGTGCCTGTTTGTGAGTGTCTGTGCATGCATGTACCTGCCTTCTCGTGTGTTGAGTTCTCATCCTGTGGAGCTGTGGAGCCAAAAGACCGTCCGGGGACTCTTCATCCATTTGCTACTGAGCGCCCCAGGGGATGGATTGAGCCTTGCAGGCTGGGATATTATCAATACAGCCCCTCCAGGCAGCCTAGGAGACAGGAGACGGAGCCACTGACTCACTCTACCTATTAGTCTACTGCTGAGCATCAGTGTTAGGGGAACAGCTGGTTTGACTGGAGTCACTGCCAACCTGTTCTCCAGCTTTGCATCACCCTTACCTGCTCAAAGCCTTTCTCAAAGGCTGCCTCTGCCTTTTTCCCTTTGTTCCCTTTTTTTTTTTTCTTCAACCTTCATTGTCAATTCACAGTTTCTCTGGCCTTGCTCCTTCTCTCACAGACCACTTCATAATCTTCACACATCACTCCATACTTGTCTTGTTCAGTCCCTTACTTTTCTGGTGCCAAGGTACACCCACTCTTACAATGTGCTACCCGCTCCTATAATTACACACACTCCTCTTTTCCAGCACATAATTTTATGGGGATTTACTTGTTTTGCCCAGTCTGATGTCAGTGTCACTCCTCTTCTATTTCAAATCTCCAGCTACACTTTGCTTTTGAGCTGATTTTCTCTTTGTGAAATGAGGAGGCTGACCTTGTATTTATACTCCTAAAAAATGGCAAACAGTTGAAACCGTCTAAGTCTTGAATCAATGCCAAAAAATTCAACATAAGATTGGTCCACTGTGATTTTTCATCTTCCTCTGCATTTAACGAGAATGCACACAGTTGAGTATAGCGCAGACTTAAATAGACGAAATGAAAAACTTCAACAAGTACCTGACATGATACGATGGTATCAGATTTTTTTATTAAATCAGTCAGTCATCAGTCTACCAAAAGCACTGAAGAAAAAAATAGGTTGGCTGGATATTTAGGATCTATATGGAATTCTTATAAGAATACTAAAACCATTTTTTTTTTTTACCACGTGTAAGAATAATTGGGATAGAATCAGTGTTTGAGATATATTTTATTGTCAAGTGTCAATCACGTATAATATACCATATAGTTTTAAACTTTTCTTAAATTTCTTGCTTTCCCTCTCATTGCTGCCATCTATTTAAAAGTTAAATCATGTCAAATCTTCTCTTAACCCCTGATGATTCACAGAGACAGATCTCCGACTGACCTGCTTGCAGCCTAAGGCAGAGGAAACAGAGAAGCCTCTGAGAGAAACCGCAGTTTAGTCTCTGGAGCCACCAGCCATCTTGAACACCTCTCAGATTACTTAAACTGCCTTCAGTGTGACCTCATTTCTTTTGAGAAAACAAAAAGGTATTTTAATTCGCTGACCCTGTGAACCTATTAAACGTGGAAGAGTTTTCACTTGAATGTCTGCTATCTGACGTGTTGGACTGCCTTTGTTACAAGTCCCAAGCCATTATCCTGCAACACTGGAGTTGGACACAGGTTGCTGGCGTTACTCACCTCTCTAGTGACGTCTTTAACTGTCTAGTATGAGTGAAAAGAATGGAATGATCCCTGATCTATTACATATCCCAGAGTGATTCACAAACAATATTTCTCCCACAGGTCACAATTCAAATGTTCAAAAATCTTAAAATTCACATATATTGATCAAACGTAACTTTATGACCACAAGTCTGATATTGTGTTGGCACCCTGTTGATTCATGGACTCCACAAGTCTTCTAAATATGCAGCAGTAGATCGTCACAACAAACCCTATATTCTAGATTGTAAGGTGAGCCATCCATGGATTGGACTGATTCGCCCAGCCCATCCCTTAGAGGCTTAACTGGATGGATATCTGGATAATGGAGAGCGAGGGTGTCAAACTCAGGCCATGTTTACACATGGCCGAGTTTCTACAAAAACAGATATTTCCCTCTGTATGTTTACAAAAATATCTTTATAGATGTGACTCACATAAACACCTGGTTCAGAGCTACTATGAAGATGCCAAACCAAGAAGCATGGCGCCATGATTGCCAATTATCACCCTTTCAATGAAAATGGAGACACTGAGTTTTTCTACAGCTTCACTGTGGCGGGAATCATCGTTTGTGGTTACTTGTAGCTGTGTTCATGTGTAAATGCCACGCCCAAACACAGAGAAATATAACCATTTAATATATAAATACCTGGGTATTGGAGGAGTGGACCTTCTTCGTTTGCTCCATGGTCCAATTCGGATGTTCTCATGGCCCATGAACAGTCAGCAGCTACACAACCTCCATTGTAACAAACTGCAGTGCACATATTATTTTTTCTACGAGAACCAGCATGAACTTCAGCAGCGTTTTGAACGACGGTAACTTGCCTCTTGGATTGGAACAACCTAGTTTTTTCTCACTATGTGCACAGGTGAGCCTGGGCTGCTAATGAAAGTCTCTCTGGTTCTCCACGTTTCTTTCCTTGATCACCTATGATAGAGATTAAGAAGCTGCAAAAATACCCCACAATCGCTGCATTTTTTGGAGATGTCCTGACTCACTGGACTGGGCATCACTTTCGACCCTTCATAAACGTACATCAATCATTGTGCTTGTTCATTTTTCTGCTTCTAATAACATTAAGTTGCCTGATATGTTTAAATAAACAATAGGTGCCACGGCAAAGATAAAACCATTGTTGTTCATTTTTTCTGTTAGTGGTGAGGACTGATTCGTGTGTAAATTTGCAAAGAGTTTCTTTTCCTTTACAGTAAGTTTTTCTGAAAGAAAACCTTTCAATAACCTTTTGCAGCATTTAGCTAATTTAGGCGAAATGCAAATTTAGTTTTAAGTTGTATAAGTTGTAGAGGCTAAATGACATGGTTTTGCATGATTACCGTAGACTCCTAAGGCACGGTGCTTGATTCATGTGTCAGATGTGGCGTGTGTACACTCATTTTGTAGTATGTGTTGTGTATTTAGGCAAATTAGTGTTTGTGTTTCATTGGCAGTGTGGTAATTTTGCACAAAATCACTTTCGTAAATATAGCTGTTATCTTGCTGCCATTGTCTTTCAAAAAGCCAATCTTTTGAAGATGACATTTTAAATATATGTACTCACAGGAAGGCACGCACCACTCAAGGTCCCGAAACTTCTGTGTCCTTTCAGCGGCGGCAAGACTCGCTTCACAGCTGCTCAAAATGCTTTAAAAGTTAAGGTGATGCATCAAGTATCTTACGTAAATGGTTGACTTAGAAACTTTCTTTCAAATGTGAGAGTGACGTTAATTAGCCTAGGTACTCAATGGAAGCAAATTGTTCTAGAGTATCTGCAGCTTTTCACCAACTGAACAAGCTCAGTTTTCAATAATTAGCCATGCATTCTCACTGCCTTTGCAAAAGGAAAATAATTGGCTTCTCAAACCGCTGGTGCATCTGCATCTCATGGTTTCTACGGTTTTATCCTTGAACTTGACGCCTAGTCTATCCTGCATGACGCAGACACTAATGAACATTATCAGCATGAAAGAGTATGCACTTTTAACACCTAAAAACTTAAGTGTAATGACACAAAGCCTTGAGAATTGTGGCTGCACAAGATCTCTTTAATTAAGAAAAACAAACAACCCAAGACAATCAGAGGCAGATATGTGGCTGAGAGTTTTTACATTTTTAAATATTTTTTTGATTTTGTTGGTTAGTTGTAGATTCAATAAAACTATTTTTAGAATGTGACATTACTCCTTTACTACTTTTTGACAATTATTGTTTTACATTATTAGTATAAGACATTTATAATGCACACTTATAACCCAGTATTTTTTTAATGCCACAACCACAATGCTGCACTATATGAATTTAGCTCCATATGCACAAACAAATGTCACATCCAGGCATGACCTCCAACAGTGCCTGCTTTTCAGATCAAGTAAAACTGAATGCGTTACGTAAATTCAGCAAAGCTGAATACTGAAATTGGAAGACTTGGAGACCCACAGGACATTGTTTTTTGGAGTCTTCATATACTCATAGGCATATTTTGACTGAAATCTTGAAAACAAAAGGAAAGGCCATCACCTGATGCGATTAATGCTTAATGATTAATACTTCTCTACGTCTTTGCCAAGTATAATTTTCTTGGCAGTGAACAAAGTGAGAGTGGGGACTAACAACAACCACTGTCGCAAGTAAACATTTTGTTTAGGAAACTACATAAAATATGCCATTGAATCCTGACTGTGTCCTCATATCCACTTATTGACTCATCAACACAGTTGCATATACAACACTACTGTTGTATATGCAAATTCCCAATGGACTGGACCGAGATGTGCTGCATGTTTGATGTAAACTGTAAGAAAATAGGGCTATAAACCAAAGTCAACTATAGATTCTGATGACTTTTCCAAAACCCTAAAGTGTAGCCGGCAAATTGTTTGCAGTCATCTGTACAGAAAACGGCACCATTGATATGAAACCTCGTCTTTTGTAAATACTGCAGTTGTCCATCATGTCTAACTACAAATAGTACAACCTAAGTGTCTGACCACAATGCTTGAAAAAAAGGTAAATTAACATAGGAGAACATATGTATTTTAATCATTTAGGCACCAGTAAAAAAAAGAAGAAGCTAGTCACATGCCATCTCCTAGCAAGGGACAAAAGAGGGAAAAAAACAAGTTTGCATGTCAATAATCTACTTTGATGTAGAAGTAAAGGCAAGGATGAACAATCATGCAGTAAATTCACTGTGACAATAAGAAGTGTCTGGGATGAATGGGATAGATGAGTGCTACATATGCATGGGGTTATTGTCACTGAGCCCATTTATGTGCACATACAACAATTTATCCTCATTATTGCAGTCTTCACATTATTCAATTGAAGCACATTGAAGTCACATGAAACATAATCAGATATATTTGAAAGTTATCAACTTATTTGGACACAATAATCTGACATTTTTATGCATGTATACTCATTTCTTTGATTTATTTCATTTGTTCTATGCCTCCGTATGAGCTTAAGAAATCGGTTTTGACTAGTGCACGAAAATACATCAGATCTAATTAATACCGATTACTACTGGTTATTAGAGTTCCATGATCAAGTGAGCAGGCTTACTGTGAACACACACACACACACACACACACACACACACACACGGATTTAGGACAAACTAATAGCTGTGTTTGAAAGAAGAGAGGGAGTGAACAATTGTACGTGACTTAAATAGCCTCAGGTGAGAGCAACACAGGTGCTGGCCAGTCAGTCTCATCATCCTTCTGCCTGTAGCCCCCTGCAAGAGGAGATAGTAAAACAGGGACTGTACTAACAACTTGCTTTGCACTTTACACCATGTAGCAGAAAAATGTTAAATGGAGCCCAACAGTAGAAAATATCACAGTGCTGGAGGAGCTGAAGAGAGAAGCTTAGATAAGCAGATGGACTATTTAGAATTTTTTTTTTTTAAGCTACACTGGCTATGGCTCAGCTGGTACAGGTAATTGTCTCTCACTTGTAATTGTGCAGGTCTGATCCCCCACATACTGTATGTATAGGTCAAAGTGACCTTGAGGAAGACACTGAACCCCAATATAAATGGCTCCTATTATGTGGACTGAACAAATACCCACTGAAATACTAATACGATGTTCTCTCAAGAAGTAACTCCACATTGAATGGGTCTCAGCTCATCCATAAGTATTAGAGTCCATGTTTAACCCGCACTAACAACCAACAACTCTGCAACTGAGCGAATGTGCTAATTATGGACAGAATGTTCGCAGGCTATATTTCAGCCTTCAGATGATGACTCATTCGGTTACTAATGATTTCAAAGCATTGCTGTACGGTGGAGACTGATGTTTTAAACCAATAATCTTGAGAGAGAGCAGCTTATTCAAGCTTGACTATTTGTAACAGTGCCTTCTCAGTGATATGTCTGGAAATATTTAAGTTTAATTTTAGTTTGAGTTTAATTTCAGTGCCTATAAATAAAAAGAACAGGCCAAAAGTGACAAATACTTGATCTTTCTAATGCTGTAAGTATGGCTCTTGCTCAGTGGCAGCTTGACAAATTTGCAATAGAGTCCTTCTGTTATCCAAATACAACACTGGAGGATAATTTTTTTTTATCATGAAGAAAACCGAAAAATACATACAATTTTGAATTAATGTTTACAATTTCTTTTGCAAGACAAATTTTCATATTAGCTAGCAATGGTGAAATGAAACGCAAAGGAACTTCATTGACCACCTGATCTGATACATATCCGTTATATATCCACTGTTTACTCCAAACAAACAAACAAACAAACACCAAAAAGCCCAATTTTGCATCCAGATTCTTGTATCTTTCAATTCTTGTATCCTTCTGTCTTCCTGAAGACGCATGGTGTTTTTTTTTATGTGGCTAGTAAACATACTGATTATTGTTTTTGTTTTTTTTAACAAATCATTCTTTCTAAATATATTATTTCACATGCGTGTTGTTCTGTATTTTGACCGGTTTGACCTTTTTTGGTGACATTATTTCCTTGAGTTTTTGCCTTATGTTTGATTCCCTCATGGTTCCCTTTGTTCTTTTTGTCTCCTGTCATGTCATGTTCTAGTCATAAGTGTTTTATCAGATCTGGTTGTATATTTCAAGCCTGTGTTTATGTGCACTAACTCTCCACATGTTCATTTGTCTTGTTACTTCTCCCTTCATGCGTCTTACCTGATAGTTTACCATGAATGTTTCCAATCAACAAGCCTCCTCTCCCAGTGTGCAGGGTGGAAGGTGCTGCAGGCAGATGTGGGCTTAGCAGAGGGAGGAACATAAACAGGCACACTGATAGTTTAGAAGAACATGGTAAATATTATGGCCTGAGACCAGCAGCAAGTAGTTCAGTGTCTGGGCATCAGATCTGCTCTTTGATGGTTTTATGAGCAAGATTACACAAGCGGTTGTCAACGAGTACGGCAAACTGCTTAACGGTCTCGGTGCAATCCCGAATCATCCCGGACTTTATGAAAAACCGGTAACGTTATTATCAGGAATGTCAGAGTGCAGCCATATCTCAGTGAAGCACATTAAACTACATTCCTACTACTCCGTCTTCAGGCTGTGCATTTTCATTGGTGTCACTTTTCAATTACAATTATCGATTCGATTCGATTCCACGACGCATCATGATGCATAACTATGTGGTTACATCTTCAATCTTCTTTATAACTGCTCATGGCCAACTTGTCCCATTCATGAATACAAACCATCAGGTATATATGCACTTGTGTTTAATTTAGAAAATGACAAACATCATAAACATAACTTTAGTCTGAACACAGTGAATAACAAATATATTTACAACCGGAAATAATAAAATGTCATCAGTACAATGCAGTTACATGGAGCCTTAGAAAAATATGTTGACATAGTGTCTTTTAATTAAATTGTAAACTCGGGATGCACGATACCAAAGGATGAGTACAAGTATGAGTAATACCCTTTAGTCACTTGCCAATGCTGAGCACTGATACAAATATTTATTCAATACCATAATCCCTTTTTCATACTCCATACACGAAAGATACATGGAGGCTATTTGTTGCCGCGAACCAGCTCCGTACAGCCTCTGCGCTTACCTTCAACAGCCATGAAGAGCTGTGTCTCCAGTACGTGTAGAGGGGTGTGTAACGTGTACGCACTGCCCTTTAGTGACCGAGTTCACTGTGTGGTACGCACATGCTCGAGCTCGCCGTTAATGAGTGTAGCAGTCATACTTTAATCATATTTAGCATGTAGCATCAGTAGTGTGTGAGCCCCGCAGCTCTTTAGCATGTAGCACGTAGCACGGCTCTGAGTAAAATCCTCCTGGACCCACTGAGCAGATAAAACGAATGAGCGACGTCAGGCTAACTCTGCTGGTGCAAATGTCATGGCTGATTAAGTTGCTGATGTTGGACAAATTAGCTTCTATCTTCCCTTGATATTTCGGCAGATCGTAAATTACAGTCTGTCTTACGTTTGTCTATCTCATTGTTCTCGACTTCAGAAGCTGCAGATATCTTGTGCTCTCTTGTGTAACTGTGGGTGACACCGCTGCCACTTGATGTCACATAGTGCTCACTGTTTTTTTTTTGTTTTAATTTGAGAACTTTTTTTCCCTGCTGCCGGAAAATCAGGACAGAACATTAGTTCATCATAATCGATAATGTTTTACCGCAACATCAATGCAAAATTGCCCATGTCCTCATCACAATGCGTCGTAGAAATAGTTGCATTCAAACACCTCCTCCCTCTGACTCCAAGCCAGTGACGTCAGCTTGTCCATCTTATTAGTCAGTAATCTCACGTTGCCCATGATGACAGATGGAGGACATGGCTTGAAACGCCTCTTCTCCATTCGCTGTTGCTGTACAGCATCTCCCTCTTTTTCTGCTCCGATGCTTTGTTCTCCCTCTGCATCCCCTGAGTGTCGTCTTCTTCCGAACTTCCTCCATGTTGTTGCTGCCCAGCTTGAGGGCCATCAGTGGTTCCCTTGTGAAAAAGAAAATAGTGAAAAAGTAGGGTGATCATTGGAATGTAAATAAGTGGGGGGAAGTCTGATTAAAGAAAAAAAGAAAAGTTCACCAAGAGATGGGCAATAAAGAAACTACATGTGATGAATAAAAAGTTTAAAGATAGACTGATTGAAAACAGGAGTGAACACAACAGGCAGCACCTTGTGCACCTAAGATATTCCTGCACCTATTTGCTTTCACATCACCTGCTTGGTTTCTGTTAAGTTACAGTACCTGTCTTGTGGTTTGCTGCTCTTTCAATGATTTTGGTTTCTTGTTGAATTATTTTTGGATTCTACTATCTAGCTCTGCCTATACCCTGACACACGTATAATCATTCAACTGCACTATCAGATATACTTGTGGTTTTATTAGAATATTTTCTAGCACTGAGAAGAATATTAACAACATTAAGGTTGAACAATGTTTGTTGATATACCAATATTTCTCAATTTCTTTGCTCACTGACCAATTCCATTAAGCATTTTTTCCTATCTATTTACACAGTTTGTCTCTCATGAAGTGTGATAACAATAATATCATGCTGCTATTGTGATTGCACACTGGGAGATGCAGACCTAAAATATTATGCCTATTAAAAAGGTCCCCATTCATTGAGTAAACAAAAGTAACTACTTGGACGGTTTTAAAATATACTGTACAGTCTTCAGTTTTCCTAGAAAATAGCCCCAAATGAAGTAAATATGGCCAATTTCATTCCATCAAGCAGCAAACAATCATAAAACACAGTCTTGATTAAAAAAACGATTTCAATGGCTGGCCAAGTCAGCAAAAACATTTCCTTGCGGCCAGTTCCAATATTACATATTTAGGGAAAAAAGATTTTTGCTGTTACTTATAATGTACTCATAATATCATCACTTCTTCCTTTTGTACAACCCTCTCTTACAATATTTATTCGATGCAACAAAAAAACTGCAATATAGCTGTCCTCTGGGTTTTTAGAATAATGTGAGTTGGGCTGATGGTTAAACCTTCCTAGTAATTCAGGAACTCACGTGGAAAGGATGCCAAGCTAATGGGGAGGAGTGTCAGAACAACTGTAGCCTGGGGGCCTTTGCAATGAGCCTCCATCAGTTGTAGCTACAGAGTTTGAGCATGAATCCGTCACTAGTGGATGAATGACCGGATTAATGAGCTATTTCTGTTCCCCTTTGTCATTGAGGAATATACGCTCTTGCGCTATAGGCTGTGCAGCTTTGGGAAATGAAGTCATTTTTTGAGTTTTCTGTATCAGGGAGATGACAAGTCGGAAGCATTTCCACTGCAGTGCAAAACTTAAAATGCACAGTGCAAACTGAAAAGAAGAATGCAAATGGGAAAAGATGCGCAGAAAGACAGAAATAGTTGACTTGATCTGATACAAAACCAAAAGAGAGGTGGGATGCTTTACTTTTTTTTCTTCAGTGAAGTAATGCCAATACTCAAGTATTAGTGTGATGCAAGTACAAGACCATGGCAAAATTGTTTAAAAATCAAATCATCGTTGAGACTCCGTGCTGGAGCAGCAAATTCTAGAAACAAAGCACTGGGATCTGGGCATTGGTAAAGTTTTAACAATGCAACAAAGTGCCCATGTCGGCTGCTGCCATGGCAACATCCAATCAGACTGCATCAACTTTTGCCTAGGTGTACCGTGATATCAAACCAGCTGGAGGTCTGCTGCCACGTGTCACGTTGTGTGTTTGTGTGCTGACGTCTATCATTATGTAGTAAACATGTTGCTGACCTTTCTCAGGGCCAGTCAGGCAGGGAAAGACATAACACGTGGGAGGAAAGCCAGAAAGAGACTGTCTGAAAAGATTTAGTTTGAGTCAATAAAGGTCAGAGAGAAGGTGCAGCACAGCCTTTGTTATATTGATGTCACATATTGGCCTTTTTCTGTTTACTGTATCCTGTTATTGAACCAGTGGTTACAGATTAGTATAGATATGATGACACACAGAAATACATTATCACCACAACATAAATTATTATTAGTTATTCTGTATCATAGCAACCAATTTAAAGCAGTAGAACAGTAATAGCGTAATCTCCTCCTGGTTGCAGCAGATCTTGTTTCTTTGCTCAGCCTTACACAGATCTGTACAATATTTTAGTAGGTAAACAGTGATGATTCGGTCCCAGCTTTGCACGTAGAAGATTAGCTGTGCATACAATTTTGTGAGATGCATCTCAACACATAAATTAAAAACAAATCAAGTATTTTGTTGTAATTGTAAGGATTAAGGCCTTCTGTAAACCCCCCCTCAAAAAAAGAAAGCTCCTCACAAACTAAAAACTGCTTTGTTGATTTCTGTATTTTCTAGTCTCCAAGTATAACTAATAAAACAAAAAGCTTAACATTTATACATTTATGTAATAAATATAAAATATATGGCTTCTCTACTGTTTGACTTCATGGGAAAAATATTTCTAAGCCTTTTTTGAAATACACTATGAAAATAAGGATGTGAATAGTTATTTTACTTTATGGTTTATGTTTTTACAACAGAAAAGATCCCATTAACTTTAATCAGAGACCGCAACTCGGTAACATAGAAGTAATTCATTACCAATGTTACTGAGCCTTTATGCATGAATATGTGTGGCATCATTCAACTTCATTCAGATAAAAACAAAGCCTGACGTTTATACAGCAAATATGTGATGAACTATTTTAAACAGCTGGATAGAACAACAAACATTAGTCCATCCAATGTAAATACTTTGACTCTATGTGGACCACGAGCTCTGTTCTGTTCAGTAGACTTGCAGTCCAATATAAATTGTTTTGTGACTGATATGGGATTAAAAACTTGGTTTGGTTTACTCATATTTCTATGATTTTGGAGGAACTATGTTTTGTGAGGTATTCAAACTTCTCATTGGAAATCCAGTGATATTTCTTGACAAGAGTCAGATCAAGATTTTATACACCATTACCTGTGTGTAAAGAATTCATGGCAAACCTATTCATATTTTTTCAAGAGACTTGCTTTGAGGATTCCACATATTGTGTTAAAAAAAGGTTTTGTGTGAGAGTATGAGACACCAAATAACATTTATCTCTCTCTCTCTTGCATATTTTAAAATCATTGACTCAAGGAAAAAAAAGACATGATCGATCACAGCAAATCTCAGCTCGACTAATGATTGGCAGAGAGAAGACTAATTGACAAGTTGAACGTTGTGATTGTGGCTTTACCACACTGTGTTTTTGTTTACCTCATCCAGGTTGCATTAGCATAATTTAGCAAGTTACATCATGCCACTGTTAATCAAGCAATTCAAATGATATATCAGGACAAGTGGAATATTTGGGCCACTGCCAGTGAGGACAGTGAGAGTACAGTTATGGGACGATTAACAGTTGTGAATAGCAACCTTTACCATTTTTTGTAATCTTTCCATAGAGGTACTGGTACATCGGTACAGGTTTTATGAGGAGGAGATACAACGCTGCTCTCTGCTGATTGGTAGTGACGGTCATCACTCGCCACAGTATTCGAATAGGCCATCGGCCGTACAACCTCCCGTTGTTGTTCACCAACACTGCTTTGTGTTTTGGTTGCTCCGGTTGTTTTATTAACTCTGTTTCTTGAAATGTCGGCCTGCGACGCAGCACCCTGGTCTTCAGATGAGGCGCAGACGCTCCACAATGTATTGGGAGAGGACGAGATTCAGCGGGAGGTGGACACTGCTGTTTCAGAATGAGAATGTTTTCCGAGCTGTGTCACAGAGAACGGAGGCTCACGGCTTTACTCAGATGCCTGAGCAGATTCCCACCAAATCTGTTCCCGCGTTGGTCCGGCGACACGTGATGATGTCACAAACCTGCCTTGTTACCTTGCGTTCACGACTCCTCCTACATTTTAACTGTACTCTCTTTGGTGGAACAACGGAGTTCGGTCTGAGTGCACTTTGCCTTACTATACCGTGCCTTGCTCGTACTGCAAAGGGGAAACGAGGCTTTAAGTACCTGTGGAGATCTACTGTTGACTTAGAGTGGTGCCAGTATTTTGATATCACAAATACTACAGTGCGTACTTAGATGAAAGTTGGTGGTAATAAAAGTTGTTGGTGGTTTGCGTTTTCAATAGACATATGGTATTGGTGTAATGACAGTAAATAGGTGGCACAACATGCAATAACAATCCCCCCCGCAAGATACAAAAACAGTTAGGCCTTTTCAAAGTTACGGCTAATGTTTTTTTTCCTCACCTCAGGAGATGGATGGAAGTTACTTCCTTCCATCGCTCATCAGACGAAACCTTAAACCACCACCACAAACCTCCGAGAGCTCCAGCACTGTGAGCGTGTGTGCCTACTGTCTCGCCTGTGGCTTTGGAAGTGTCAATGTGCACCTCAATGAGAGGCTGCGAGTCTGTGTACTCAATTTGCATGTACATGAGTGTGTATGTGTGCGAGGTGTCACAATGCGTGCGTTTCAGTAAAAACAATGTGCCCTCTTCGAGCAACTGAAAGTGGATGAGCCCGAGGGGCCCGCAGGAGTTGGTAAAAATAGCCCCGAGGCTGATTAGGAGCGAGGCGGCGGGGGGAATTTAAAAAAAACCTGTTCATTACTGCACCTGTAAGGCCTCTTTAAGTAGCCTTTCTGGAGAGCCCAGCTGCTCACATCTGCCAAGAGCCGTTCGCCATGCCCGTAAACTACTCTCACGCATCCTCCAGGGGCGGGCCATCACAATGCAAGACAACGACAATGGTGGGAAAAAATTCTGGCCTCAATACATCCGAACACATAAAAAAGTAACTATCTATGCGAAAGTGGCATGCTGCTGGAATTTCAAATGAGAGCAGCAGAGCTTTTTCATTCAACCTTCAAATGAAAAGTGAGGTTGATCAAATTTTAAGCTTCACTTTGTCTCCATTTCTCTTGTGGAGGCTATAAGAAAAAAAGTTTTATGACCAACTGCATTCCTTGCAGGCTTGAATAAAAAAGTGAGTCCGGAGAGAAGAAATAGCTTACTACTCCTTTAAAACAATAACACAAACGGCTCAACCGTGGTTGATTAAAGTTGTCCTCTATAAAGGGTATCCATACTCCCTGTGAGCGGTGCTCAGCATCGTTATTGAACCAGCAATCTGTGGGGTCTGAAGAGGCTACGCCCCTCTGTCAAAGTGCTGCCCTGACCCGGGTTGACTCCCTTCAGCCCTCCTGCTGGGACAGTAAAACAAACTAACCCCCCATAGACAGGCTGTTTAGAAATGCTCTGTACTGAGGGCTGTCCCTGGATGCCTCTCAGTGAAAAAGACAGATACAGTAAGAAAACAAGACAGGTACTTTGATACCTTTGAGTGTATGAGAAAAACAGCTTTTAATCAGTGTGATGAATGTAATCAAACAACTCTTGTTAAGTTGAATATCAAAAATGTTTTCATACAGTGTGATGCCGGACCTTGAAAGAGTTGCAGAGTTGCATGTTTCATGGGCTTAGATCAGCCTGGTTTGTAGTTGTGATTGAAGACAGATTTTTTTTTTTTTAATGTATTTTCATTTATGGATGTCATAAAATAGCTGGATATTAAGTTGCTGGCATTTGTTTTGGCAAACAGCTGGGTTTGGATTCGGTTCAGGATATGGTTGGCTATTTAATGCGGCTGCCATGTTTTTCAGCTGTGTGAGGTTTTTTTTAGATTTTCTTTTATTTATTTTCTGTTTTCTTCACACGTGGACACACACGCAACCACACAACTATGCACTAAGTTGAAGATTTTAAAGAGTATGATGTATTTAATGAATGTACATAATCAGAGTTCAATAGTTGTTTTATCTATATTTTCAAATGAAAAGAAAAACGTACTGTCGTCGTAGTCGTGACTAAATCAGGTCCAAATGGAAATCGATGAACATCTGGTTGGTTTGCACAGATGTAAGTTTTCACTACAGCTTCAGATCTTTATAAATCTCTGTGTTCAGGCAGTGAAGGACCCTCAACCATCACAACACCTAGAAACCGCCCACTATAATTATGGTCATCCTCTTTTTGGCCTTCGACTAACCTGCCGACCCTTCATATTTGCAGACCGGTGCTGCATGTACACATGCAGACCTGCTTTTTGCATACAAGTGTCAAACACAATCTCTCTATGCTTCAATCTGCCAACCATCCTTTAATGTTTTCTATCCTGTCTTTCACCCTCACTCTAGCTGCAGCTGTATGTTTTCACCTAATCCTGCTGTCCTCTTGTGTTATAACAGCTCTAAACCCAAGTCCTCGAAAAGAGGGGGCTTGCCCACACTGTGTTTTCATAAACCACAGCATCTGGGCCTGTAGATGTCACTCCTACGGTGTCTTGTTTGGGGTCAAGGACACATTGGAGGATCAAAAGGGAGTCAGCATATATTCCTTGTTAAAGATAGCATACTTTAGAAAAAGTGGAGGAATCATCCAGAATGTAGTTAGCTCTTGTGAGGAATGACTTAAACTGCGGATATTTGTTGGTTTAAACTCACGCCTGCAATACAAGCCCAGAAATCCTAACGGGGTTTGTTTACTAAAAAAGAATGACAAAATAGTACTTTCCAGCTTGTTGATTATTGTAGCTTATTTGAAGTGCCTTTTTGTTGCTTTTTTACTTCTTTTATTTCCTTATTTCCTTGCCTCTGCATCTCGCTCTCCTGTCTCCCTCTTCGACCACAGCCCTCTTGACCTGCTTTGTCCAGAGCACACAAACATATTTTCTGTGATGTCTGCCAGCTGCTTGGCTTAGCTTGGCTCACTCCGGCTCAGCAAAGGCTCCAGCTTTTCTGTTGACCACTGCTGAAGCGTCTGGCCTTTGCTGAAAAAATCAGATGGTCCCAAGCCTTTTCTAGGCATATCCTGGGTCACCTGAGATAGCATGCAGCAGCCCCCCCCCCCCCCCCCCGCTCCAACATCCTTGAGCTCTCAGCCCCTCACTGGTACTTCCTGCCTGGGTTGGAAGGTCCTGAGAGGGGTCACTATGGCCTGGTGTGCAAGTGGGAGCTGTACTGTGGATATTTATTATTTCATTTAAGTCCTCCCTTTGCTCTGGAGAGTAGAGGGACTGTTGATATCTAACAGAGGTTGAAGGATAGTTCACAAGGTGACCATGTGAACTGTTGAACCCTGGAACAGGGCTGCAGTGTGCGTGTGTGTGTGTGTGTGTGTGTGTGTGTGTGTGTGTGTGTGTGTGTGTGTGTGTGTGTGTGTGTGTGTGTGTGTGTGTGTGTGTGTGTGTGTGTGTGTGTGTGTGTGTGTGTGTGTGTGTGTGTGTGTGTGTGTGTGAACACTCTTAAAAAGGCCCCCTGAAGAGTTTAGCAACTATGAGTTTATATGACATGATAAATTCAGAAGAAAGCACATGAACGAGAAGCCACACACCAACCCAGGTGCACATGGCCACAACGATGCAATTTGGGAGAGGGATGAGTGGTGCCTTTTAAGTAATTGCATCATTTATTTTATGTTGTTTGGGAACACTAACATGTACTGTAACACCTTTACACTGGCTCTGTCCCTCTGAACCTTCAGTGTTATTATAGTTGAACTCTCCAGCCTGATCCTTCTATGTCTCCGGTTTGTCCAGTCCTCTGTGGAAAGGGCGCACACACACCTAGAAAAACAAACACACAAACAAACAAACCAAACAACCATATAGTGAAAATGAAAACGTAAAAGTTACCTTTCAGATTAGTGAAAACTCTAGAAAATAAAATAAAAGCTAACTAACAATATAAAGTGTTGAGGCAATATAATTAATCCCCCCCAGAAATGAATAGACATTAAAACATTTTTTTTACCTTTAAACAAATTAGGATTTTGTTTAGAATCTGTTCAATCATCTCACTGCTGAATTAACAGTATTGTTCAAGTTAGTTTTTTTTTAATTAGAACTTAATTACAGTTACTGTTACGTCTTCAAACATCAGTGGAGTTACTCCACTAGTTAGTAAAAATAAAAATGAACCAAATGCATGTGGAAGCAACTTGTGCGTTACTTTTCATATCATCTTTAAATAAGACTTATCTTACACTTTACACAAGTGTTAAATTTTCACAGGTGGTACACACTGTGAGAAGTTTGAGAACCACTGGCTCACAGTGTGTGACAGTTTTAGAATGTGTGAGAATTTTAGAATGTAAACATGTTTCCCTGCTTGATGGAATAATTTCTCTGCTGTCCATAGAGAAGGCCGACATAAAGATAATTAAACAAGCGAGAATGTAAAGAAACAGTTACATGTTTGATAAAACCATGTACAATATGTAAACATGAAGCGAGTGCAAGATTTACATGAGAAGTGTATAGATACTGGAACTAATGAAACAGATGTAAGAACGCTTGATAGTTTTAGAATGTGTGACAGTTTTAAAATGTTTGATAGTTTTTAAAATGTGTGACGGTTTCAAATGTTTGAGAATTTTAAGGTTTCTTAATGTGTATCATATCAAAATATGTTAAATAGTACAAGACTTGGAATGAACAAATATAAAACATGACATTCATACTTAAAATAAGTACATGAGAAATAAGCTAACAAGCTAACAAAGTAAGCCTTCACTTCTCTTACGTTCAGGTCAGCCACAATGGCAGTACTTGGAGAACTCGATATTTTCTCAGATGGTACACACTGTGAAAAGTTTGAGAACCACTTTGATGGAGCAATCATAAAGAAAATGTAGACTTCAACATGGATGCTGAATATATCTGTCTTCTAATATTTATTTGTGAAGGTCTGGATAAAGAAATATGGCTTCATATTATCTTTTGTATTTTCCAGTCCTGCTCTGTTGTGTTGTGCCTATGTGTTTGTACACGTACATTTGTTTTTATTATGCGTGCCTGCAATGCAAACTAAGGGTTTAACCTGTTAAGGGAACTTCCAGTGCAGTCTAGCCAATATCAGCTCCTTCCCCAAAGCCAAATGGAGGCTGGCTGGGGAGCCAGAGCATGACAAACCAAAGCAGCCCAGAGTCCTAACATCATTATAAGGCTGAGAGAGGCAATAAAGCCAAGTCTTTGGAGATTACCTCTACTGCAGCCAGTGTACAAACCCACTGCTTTCTGTTGCATGTGGTATTTCTGTCAGGTCTTGTACGACAACATGATGGATGAATTTATCTGGAGGCTGCATGTGAACCCGTCCTGTTTTTCATCACCTGAAAAACCCTCTGATACATTTATGTCACTACTTATTGCAAGAGCGTGCAACGACCTAGGGACAAGAGTTTTCGCTGGAGTGACCGCGGGCTTTAATTTCAGATTGTAACATGTCAGCATGGATATAGGTTGTTTTTGGTACCAATAAATAACAGATGAAAGTATCGTTTAGTAGAACAAGACAGGGATGGATCTCACCTGCAACCAGTTGCTGCTGGGGAGAAATGATATTAATGATTTTCTGAACATGACGAATAGCTGCGGTCCAATGACGACAGGATCTGAGTGACAGGTTACAGGTGTAAAAACCCTGATCCCAAAACTCTTAACATCCACAGCCCATCCATTTCTGTCTTCTTCTGTGAAAACAAATGCAACAGCCGCTCTTTTGGAGCAACCGGCGTTTCTCTCCAGCCAGCCATGACTGAATGCCCCGTCTGAGGTTATTAGGCGATATGTGACCTCCGACCCCATGTAATAAACACGATTATCCTCCTCTATGAAGTCTGGCTGTTGGCAGTGACCAGCTGAAACCCCGGGACTTTGCTGCTTGTTTGCGGCACTCCGTCTTTGCCAAGCAGAGAAACAGTTAAGCTGTCACACATCAGAGAGGACAAGTAGCAGCCTTTTGTGCAACACAGTACGAGTTGGCCCAATTGTTGGGGAGAAGAGAAAAATCAAAGGCTCGCAAAAACAGCTGCAGATGAGGGTAGGATTACAGAATAAAGATGACGAGGAACAGACCAGACTGTGGTCATTTGTGGGAGACTGAGAGTCGAAGTTTTAAAGCCATTACTGAGGGGTTGGTATTCAGGTTTTGACGGGACGTCATCTTTCACTAACTTTTGCTACTGATGCTGCTTGTGATCTGAAGTGGCATTGAAATACAGGCGATGACTGAGAGCACACTGAGACCGTAATTAATGCCCCCTTTCATTTAATTTATCAGAGTTCAGTAAAGTCAACAGTCATGCTGGTCTGACATCCTTGTTTATCTTTTTTTAGTGTTATAATTCTTTATGTTCACTCTCATGGATTAATACACTGTTGAATATGTTGCTTAATGTATCCATTCCTCTAAAATATGTATTGTGATTCAAAACTTATTCCCAAATGTAAAGAAATATTTATAGAGTAATTGAAATATAAGACTTGAAATGGAATATTGGATTTTTAAAATATCTGAAAATTGTATTTTAAAATTCTGTGAAATTTCTAGAAAAAAGAAAACAGTTTGGCAACTTTAAATTATCACATCATTATACAATTATGCAGAAAAAAAAAATATATCAACCAATTAAGATTTATATTCCAAAACAGAAAAAGTTACTATTTTTCTTTTAATTTATGAACTATGTAACTTTTTGACGGATGCATTGTTTTGTTTTTTTCCTCTCATAAAATGAGGGAAGATCTTCTGCACATGTGTGAGTTTCATTTTTTGTCTTGTGATTTTTTTTCTCTCGAAATAAATAAATAAAATATTTCAAAGGGGAAAAAAATGAATAAAAATGAATAGCAGCACAAACATGTTCTGTGTGTATTATGGTCAGATTTAAAATAATATCTGTCTAAAATCCTTGAGACTGGACCCCAAAAAATAGTTAATACACAAACATTTTGAGTGCTGTTGCCTTTTTTTTTTTTTAAACTTATTTTGTAATAATAAAAGTGATACATTTAAGCATAAATATGAGAGAACCAACTTTAATCCTGGTTGTGGCAGTAAATGTATTAAACAAGTCTATAGTCCAAGTTGCAGTGGCGTGTTATGTTGACCTCTGGAAAATAAATTATAGACACTATAAAAGTTGTAGCCCTGAAAAAAAAAAACAGCACCTGGTTTGGGGCGAATTGGTAACATTAACGCACTTTATCCTGTCACATATTCCCAAGTATGACTAGTTAATAGAGTGAGAAAAACCCAGAAGAAAAGAAGCAGAAACAATGATCTAAACTGGACAGCTGGAGCATAAAAGCCGTTATTTTCCGATGAGTTTTATTTTACAGTGGCCCTCAACACGTACTGCAATTTTTCTTCTGAGTCCGAATGAAAGGCAGAAGCAAGGAGGTCACGGGCCTGAATAACACCGCTGTGCAAACGGAGCTGACAACTCCTTATATTACGTCCTCTCTTTGTTCTTCTTGTAAAAGGTCCTCGCCTTCTATCCGGCTCCCTTGTCCTCCCTTCGGTCTCCGCACTGAAACCCCGAGCCATGTGCAGGCTGCTGAGGAGGAACCCCTTCAGAGACTTTCTGTCTCATACGCTGATATGAAGGATAAACCAAACACACCAACACATACAATACCACAACTGTCAACACCAAAAGACAAATTAAAACCCAACTGTTCTCCCTTTTTAGCTCGAAGATATGTCATCTGAGATGAATTTTGCACTCACTTTCCTTTTGCATTTGCAATGACCAGCAGACAGTGAGTAATATGCCAGGGAATTACACAGAAATATCAAATTTTCTTCGTTAGGGGATAAACTTGTGAAAAGTAGGACGGTAGTGATCAGGAAGGCCCCAACTCAATTTGGAAAAAGGTCAGCAGCCACCTTGCATACTTGCATTTTTAAAATTTTCTTTTATTATTTTTGGTGGGGCAATTACATAAGCCTGTGGACACACATGTACACACAGACGAACATACACCTGTAAAAAAACACAAAAACACAAATTGAGCACAAAGACCTACTCAGACTCAAATATATTTTTCCTCTCTCTCGCTCTCACACACACACACACACACACACACACACACACACACACACACACACACACACACACACACACACACACACACACACACACACACACACACACACACACACACACACACACACACACACACACCCGCTGGGAGGCTTTACAGAGTGCCCGCCACAATGTCCAACCTCGCTGCTGCTCACAGCTCAGGAAATCTGGCTGTCATGCGTCCGCTTGACAAGTATCCTTGACAAAGCAAATCCCAATCTATATGCAGCGTGGCAGGCAGGGACCTTGTCAAATGCTAATGCCAGGGACACTTTAGAGGTTGTTGCCCTCTGTGGCTATTTTTATAAATACTATACGTATCTCTCTGGTAATCCTGTGTGTGGAGTAGTACTGGAGTGAGCCAGCTGGTGGCGGTGTCTGCACTTGCTTCATCAATCACTCCTATTCTCTTTCTCTCCCTTTGCCCTCTCTTCTTGTTATTCATTAAAGCGCCTCCGAATAATAAGTCCCCGAGAAACTGGGAACATGTGATGAAGTCGTAGTTAATAATGTATACGCCACCCCACCCACCCCTCCATCTTTTTTTTTTTTTTCCCTCCCCACTTCTTCTTCTGCCTCTCTTCCTTAACTCTCTCTCTCTCTCTCTCTCTCTCTCTCTCTCTCTCTCTCTCTCTCTCTCTCTCTCTCTCTCCCCCATTCACCCTCCTTACAGCACACAACTGCTTGGTCCGCTGCACTTAAAACGTCTGTGCCCTTGCAGTGAATGGGGGTAAACATACATTAACATATTTATATTTTAAATCCCTTAATTTTGAAGGGAGACAATATGATGTAAATTGACTCATTTGAAAGCCTTGAGAACAACTCAACCCTGCTCTTTAATTATGCCACTATAATGTGCTGGTGGACTCTAATATGCCCCAAACATACACTGGGAATGGTCACTTGGATGTCTTGGCCGTTGTGATTTTTACATTTTGCATGCCATGCCATCACACTCTTGCACACGCTGAAAATTAGCACGATTGCTGCCGCGCGGTCTGCGGAGAGAGATTTAGGTCCTGTGATCTCTCTGAGAGGCCCCTTTCAATGATGCTCTGAGTGACGTAGCGAGGGCTGCGTTTGTGTTTCGACATCACATGTTGAAAACTGCACAGTGTTGAGTCTCATGCAGATCACATCCCAGCTCCACACGCGACTTCAAATGGACCAGATGAACACAGGCAGAAAATGTGTTTAAGCTATCCGTGCAGTTGTATTTTTTTTCCATATGCTGGCTCTCTCTTTCTCTCTCTCGCTCTCTCTCTCTCTCTCTCCCTCCCTCCCCATCTCCCTCTCGCTCCCTTTTCTTCATTCCTTTGTGAGGCATCAAACCTGAATCTTGAATGTATCCAGGTTTCCATCAGCATTCAGGCCCTGTGACATGCGGGGGCAGACCCGAGGATTGTCCTCCCCATCTGAGTCAGAATCCATTCACATTTTGCTGATCTCACGCTGTACTTGCTTTGTGCATGTCGGCCCCAGCTTTCTGTGCCTGTGAGCAGGCCTTGAGGGAGATGCTTTTTCAACGGCACAAATGGGAACAATGGGGGACGTCATTGTTCTGCATTGGCGGCTCAATTATTGCAGCGCATGAATCGATCACATAGCTCCTGAGTATTTTTATAAGGAGCTGAGTAATGCATACTGTTCATGACAGTGTCACAGGAAATGGCGGATAATACTGTGTACACTGTGGGAAAAGCAGGCTCGGGAGAATCCAAATCGATTTAATTCAATTTGGGTCAGCCTGTCTTATTTCAAGGTGGGTTTTTCCCTTATGGGTAAGAAAAAAAAGAATCTGGCCGAACTTTTACACTCTTGCCTGCTTCCCCCTCTACCTTCCTCTACTTTTATTTGTCCTGAAAGACATAACTTTGGGTGTCGACTGAATTATTTCCCCCCCCAATAATTGACTGTTTCCTTCATGCTTCTTTCTCATTCTCTGTCTTCGCTCTCTCATAAGCTCCAGATGCAAATGTGAATGTGTCTCTTCCCTATAAATAGCAGTCGCCAGAGGGTTTCTTCCAGGAGTCAGTCACATTTTCTCTAACATACCAAAATAACCAGGGGAGAGGAGAGTGTGAGAGCAACACTGTGGCAATATAGCCATTCTCACATTCAGACTACTCTATCAGCATGGAGATAAGTAAGAAGAGAATGGGGATGGGAAAAAAAAAAAGTTTTGAGTGATTCGTCAGCACGGCTGGGTGCAAGCTTCTGATTGGACCCCTGCTCAATGGTGGTCTTCACCATTGGTTAGTTTAACATGCCCCAGTTTGGTGCGTATCATTCCCTGATGGTTCAAGACTTGGCTTTAATGAATCCCATAAATGTCTATGAAATTGATAAGAACTTCACAATTAAATTTAAAGTGTGTGTGTGTGTGTGTGTGTGTGTGTGTGTGTGTGTGTGTGTGTGTGTGTGTGTGTGTGTGTGTGTGTGTGTGTGTGTGTGTGTGTGTGTGTGTGTGTGTGCGCGCTGCGCGCGTGCGTGCGTGTGTTAAGACAATGGATATCAACAAACTGTTTTGTATGGTTAGGGTTAGTAAATTTATTCAAACATATTTTTGTCTGCACTGTGAGGACGGCCTCCAATAGTGCATCCATTACTGCTTTAACGTTCAGTGTTTTATAGCTTCTGAGAGTCTCTGTCATGCATCCACTGCTGTTTATTGAATGTATTGCTCACTCTGGGTGTTCAGGTGTACGGAGGAGGTCGGGCTTTTAATGTTCCTGTAGCAGTTGTAGCATTGACTGCATGGCTGAATACATAATGCCAAGGTGTCATGATTCAGAGCGTGAACGTCAACCACAAACTGTAACTGCTTTACTGCGTGAGAGAGAGAGAGAGATAGAGAGACAGACAGAGAGAGCGAGAGAGAGAGAGACTACAGCTGCGTTATTTTTTCTGGATACAATTTAATCTGTAAATTATAACAGTTTGAAGTGTTTCTGTGATGATGTGTATCTCATTATTGCCATATATCCTCCACTGGTGCAAAAAAACTAAACAATTTAAAAATATGATAAATTGCTCCAAAACCATGCAGGCGGCTATAAAATGAAATTAAGACTAAATTGGAAGTCAAAAATAAATTGTAAGTGATTAAAAAGAAAGGTATGAATCTCATTGTGGTTGATTGATGTTGAGAAAAAGAAGGTCAATTTGTTAAAAATAAAATCACTTGACATTTTTAGAGGCTTAAATGATGATGATAGTGTTTTTCTTTGTGATATTTTTGCAGTATTTTCATGAGTATGAAGGTGGCTGGGAAAAAAAGACCCAGTTATAAAAGGATCGCATTAAAAAAAAAACAATTCCCAGTTAAATGTATTAGTAATAAAACATGTCCACAGCCATGTTCTTTATTTATTTTTCTAATATTTTAAATTAGATGTAGAAGAACACACGCGCACACACACACACACACACACACACACACACACACACACACACACACACACACACACACACACACACGCACACACGCACGCACGCACACACACTCTGCAGCCCTGTTCCATAGCGTTTTTTTGTTTTGTTTTTTTTAACCCAACTTTTTCTTGTAAATCCACTGGTCATGTAATTTGAGTGAATCATCTCCCAGTAGGACGCCACTTATGATGCCACTCGCTATCAGAGTTTCATGATAATTAAACTTGCAGGCTTTGATGAGGCTTAAACATTTTTTTATTCAGCACCACTCCAAGCAGCAGTTTAAAGGGGAGATTCGTTCAGTCCTCTGGCCGAAGGCTGGATGAACAGCAAGGCGGACATTAGATTTAACTCACTTGGAAATATCTACGTAGATATGACACAGAATCTCAGTTCGCACTTGGTCTGTCTGATGCGCCTGACTTTCATTGCAGTGGCACAACACAAGCAGACACAGTTACACACAAATATCAGGCAGGTACGAAGACACAGATACAGTCCCAGCCTCTCTGTCCTCATTAGGCAGCCTGCATTGTTTCACAGCTGATTGTGAGGACTGCATAAAGTGATCCTGATGAAGTCTTTATTTTCCATCCCAGCTCACTAATCAATTTCATATTCTCTCGATCCCCATGTCTCCTCCCCCCTCACACAGGCATGCACGCAGGCACACACACACACACACACACACACACACACACACACACACCATCTCTACCCATCCCTTTCTCTCAGTCTCTCTTCCTAAAAGGCTGAAATAGAGCCAGGAGTGAGACAAACACCCATGGAAATCATTTCAATAAACACTGCTGTCATATATCTTTGGTGCTTACAAAATGATAGCAGGATTCAGAGCAATTTAATTAGCTAAAAGAAATGTGATGATGGAAATGTCCGTACGTGATCATTTTTGTGGACACACACAAAAAAAAAACAACCCATAGGGAAACATGTAGGAAAGTAGCCTTTAAGCAAAACACAAGTTATTTATGAAAATATTCATGTGGTTTTAGCTTTGTGGATCTTACCAGCATATGATTGCATTGGTTTATTCATACATTCAAATGTGTTGTGGAGAGTCAGGGTGGAAAAAATAAGCAGGGTCACTTTCATGGAATACAATTGAATCACTGAGCATAACAAACTGTAAAAGAAAAAAAAAAAAAAAAAACCTGATGCACACAAACCTATTTTGTGACATTAGCGCAACCATGCACAGCCTAAACATGGTCTTTACAGCCCAATCTAAATAAATGGCTGTCCCTTGTTACTTAATGTATTCATTTAAACCAACCTGAACTGCATTCCCTGTAAATGATATCACTGTTGATGAAAATGCATGAACACTTGTTCACAGGCCCAACCTTTCAGAGATTGCGGAGGCTCTTCCCTGAAGAGACTACTTCTAAATTGTTTAAATCTGTCTCTCCCTGTTGACTATTCCCACAACATGGCACAGGCATGAGAACCGTGTCGCACAAGAGTCAAGCCGCTTGAGTCTTGAGACAACGGCCCCTAATCCACTGGTGTTTTCAAAGCAAGATGAAGGGGCAATGGAGTGCACACAAGTGTACATTTTAGTGGAGCAGCTAAGCTATGGTAAAATATTTGGACCCAGCCGAGCAGGGATTTTGCTTCTGAAACAGTAAGCGATCCACTCCACTGGGGGAACCATTTTTTAGGGTGTGAATATATGGATGACATTGAGATTTGTCAGATTGGGTTCCTGCTCATTGTTTCGTGCCTCCTGGGAAGAATATAAAGGAAATCTACACAATGAGATACAATTCTGACACTAGACAAGTGAAACTACTGACATATAAGGCAAGTGACCACCTGGACAGAATTATGAAACTGTAATATCTAAATTTACGTTACGTTAATTAACGTTGAAACAAACAAATAAAGCAGTTCCATTTCAAGTATAACAAAACTAATAGTACTTTCTTAACACAATATAATTTGGCCTATCATCATTAATGAAGTCAAATATACAAACGTATTTTTTTCCCTATTTATTGTACATTTTGTTTCGCTAACTATGCTATGAAAGTGCTATTTTTATATTTGCTTGTTTCAAATTGCTACAAGCAAAGTAGTAGTAGTGGTATAATAATAATAATAATAATAATAAGTATTATTGTATTATTATTCATATATGATAATAATAATCATAATAATAATAATAATAATTATTATTATTATTATTTCTTCAATGGCTCTCTGAATGGATTTTGCGCCACAGAAAACAGCTGTGGGTTCGCTTCCTGTCTTTTGCAGCCCTCTAAAGCTCCATTAGTTATTTTTGTGAGTTCCTCATGGACAGCAAATAACCACCCTGCTGACGGCTCTTTGAAAATGACCGATTGTACATTTGTTAGAGAGAAAGACTGAAAGCCTGAAAAAGTAATCTATTGTGAATTTCCGCATTCATTGAAACTGAGGCTTATTCTTTCCCCTGTTGACTTCCGTGCCATATTTGCAAGTGATGAAAATTAGATTGTAAACTCCAAAGAATATTTCGCCGGGGTGGGCGATATGTATCTGTTTACTTTTTTTTTCACTGTCAGGAATATTAACTGGAATTCAACATTTAGTGCTCTGGTAACCCCAGTGATTAAGACCTGCTGACAGTTGAAGGTAAAGTTTATTGTTACTCGGGGACCCTGGGGTGCGCTGCCATATTAAAAACTGGCTCTGCATGCAGAGCTGGCCGTGAAAGCAGACACAAGAGACGAGGCGAGATCAAAGGGTTGCCCAGCAAGGATCTCACCACTACAGTGGTACTGTTCAGCCAGGGGAATGTGTGTGTGTGTGTGTGTGTGTGTGTGTGTGTGTGTGTGTGTGTGTGTGTGTGTGTGTGTGTGTGTGTGTGTGTGTGTGTGTGTGTGTGTGTGTGTGTGTGTAACTGCTGTAGTTTCATTTGAAAATACAAAATAACACAGTATGAGTTCACTCAGTGGTGTCGGAGCAAATAAAAAAGAAAATAAGATGTGACCTTCTGTTGGTCACATTAAGACATCACAAACTGAGAAATACACTATATAAATAAATAAATATATATATATATATATATATATATATATATATAATATAATAATTTTTATTTTTAAATGTATTTGTAAATTATTTTATACACTATTATTTTTATTATATATATATATATATATATATATACATATATATACATTATTATTTTTATTATATATATATATATATATATATTTTCTACATGCATTTTTTTTTTTTTTTTACAATTAACAGTGTTTTGTTTCCTAATTTTATTATATTATTATTATATAATTTCCAATTGTTAAAACGACGTATATGGACTTGAAACAATGTAAACTTTGCAGAATTTTTTCTCCGTGTTTTTTTTACAAAAAATAGGTCTCCATCCTTAAAAAAAAAGAAAAAAAAAGCACACAGGGTGTTTGACAAACCTAAAAAAACAGAACACAAAGAAGCGGAATACAACACAACTGGAGAACGATAAAAAACTGGTTTAAGGGCAGAAAAACAGAAGCACACTGCAATACTGTACCATTTCAACTGCACTCCCATTTAAGGGAAAAAAATACAAGCACTGCAGCTGTTTTTTTTTTCAATTCCAGCCCAATGTCCAATCAGATGCTCAGGTTGGAGATGAAAATTCCACTCTTCCTGCAGGCAGCCCGAGGCATGTCATTAGGAGAAAAATTTGATGCCCCGTACAAGCGCTTGGAACTATCAAGTGCAGTAAAAGTGAAAACTCATCAGTTTTTCTCCAAATTTCAACATGTCCTTGACTCCAGTGTTAGAGTGAGAGGGAGAGAAAGAGAGAGAGAGAGAGAGAGGGGGCCTGAAGGATTAGACCTTTAGGTGTCACTGTACTTTCAAGAATCGGTCCGGCCCCCACACACATACACAGGCACTTGCACGCTGTAACAAAATGGTGTCACGTTGAGGCATCTATTGTTCAAGAACACTGGGTTTGGCTTTTGGTCTGTTGTGGGCTGCGTGCTACGCTCGGTTCCCCTCTCTAGGGATGGATGATTAATGGGCATAGCAACTACTTCAGAGTTGTTCACGAAATCAAATTTCTCACTGAGACGTCAATCTGAACTCTGACTCTCACTTTTGTTGCCCCCCCCCCCCCCCCCACACCTCACAGTGAGCAAATTTGGCTGTTTTTATTTATTTTCAAAACTTTCATCCTCATACTCTCCGTTTCTTTTTTTTTCTTTTTTTTTTTAGCTAATTCACTTAACCACAACAAACCTGTAAGCGTGCGAGACATATCAGGCAAAGACTGGGTATATAAGGTGTAATTGCAACAAATTATGCTTATGTTTACATGTAATATACCTTGTAATTCTATTTTCGCAGAGTAAAACGCCTTTTTGAACGGCTGTGGGGAAAAAAGAGTCGAAAAGAGGCTTTTTTTTGTCTCAACATTACACATTCGACACTGAGAGAACAAAGTGGTGCCATAAATACATCCATATGCTCTCTGTTTGTGGCTACGCATATTTCTATTCAAGGAAAAACATGCGGTTTTATGCTGAAAGACTCACTATTCAGAAAATAACCTTTGTAGATGAGAAGATCTGAAACACTTTATCCCCTCCTTTTCCCTCTTTCGTCTCCCCCTTTTCTGTTCGTCCTTTTCCTTTTCCTCTTGCTCTCTCACTTTCTCTCAGCATGATTTTGAAGCTGTATCGCCCGAGATAGAGATCTGCCGTCTCTGCTGTGTTCAAGTCTAATCAGCCCTAGCATTGTTATGTTGTTATTTTTCAGACAACCTTCTGCCAAGGAAAGAAAGAAAGGGAAAAAAAAAATGACAGGCATAATCACAGGGCCTGAGCAACAGCAGCGACAAACACAGCCCCAATGACTACAAATACCAACCATAAACACATGCTAATAAACACAACACAGGCTGTTTGGAGTCACTGATCTAGAAGGGGTGGAGGTAACAAACCTCGCTGAACGAGGTGTCTCCAAAGCAAATTCGTGTGTTTATTTGTTGGATGCTCATGTTGAGGAAACGTTACCTAGGGAGGCTACTGTTATCGTGGCACCCCTTTTCACCTCATTAGAGTTTGTATGGCCTCCTATTGTAATGCTGACAACTGTGTGCGAACGTCACAATCAGGGCTGAAGCAGGCTTTGGTGTTTCACTGACAAACATCAAGTACTGAGATGCTACCCATTTTATAGAGGGGCGGACAGTATGAAAGGATGAATCAACAAACTATATTCAAACAAAGTATAGTATGCGGCACTGAATTCTCTCTCTCTCTTTCTCTCTCTCTCTATATATATATAGATATATAAGTACTGTCAAAAATAACGCGTTAATTTAATTAATTGATTTGAAACATTTAATTCGTTACATTTTTTAAAACATAATTAACGTTGTTTTGTTTACTTCCGTTTTTTTTCCCCCTCCTTTACCGAAGCAGCCTCATGTTCTGCGTGCGTCTCAGGGCGCAGCACCGTGACTACGGAGCAGCATAATACCTAGTGGAATAATAATAAGACAGAAAGTTTCACTTAAAAAAATTCCCTGACGGCTGATTGAGAAAGTGAAATTCATCAGTTTTACTTTGAAACCGAATTTATCCACCACAGAAGTAATTCTACAGCAAAACAGCAGGTTGCCATGTTGGCTGACCAGGAGCCACCAAACTACTAAAGCTGCAGGAAATTCTGGTAAAATATTAGTTTCTCCTCTTTCCCTGGCTCTCCTGTTAGTGTGTGTGTGTGTGTGTGTGTGTGTGTGTGTGTGTGTGTGTGTGTGTGTGTGTGTGTGTGTACGCTTGGGTGTGCGTGCTGTCTCTCTCTCTTGCTCTCTCTTTCTCTCTCTCTCTCTCTCTCTCAATGGGTGTCACTGTCTCTCGTGTGGATATTACAGTATATTATTGCCACTGTTCATGTAATAAGTTTACAACTGTGTAGAAATATTCAAATTCTCAAATTGGTGGACCTGCAGTCTAGCAAAACTAAGACTTATGTTCGATGTTTATTAATTAATTTATGTTTTTATTATTTTGCTCATCTTTAATAAAAAGTCTCACGCAAAGCTAAAAGGACATTATAAAAATCGTCTTTTAATTTAAATATAGTCTCTGTGTGTTCAGTTGACATTAATTCTGTGATTTTTCCTCAATAAATATCCATTACAAGCTTCAGTCTTCAGTAGAAAACAATGCGATTAATCGCAATTAATTAATTAATTTTTTTAATCAATTGACAGCACTAATATATATATATATAGCCATAACAGCCATCAGAAAGATGTCTTCTCCTTTTTGTCTTGTCTTTTGCCTTTGTTTTCTTCTCCTTTACCTTTTTTTTTTTCTTTTTCTACTTCTGTTGTGCTTCTGTTGAAAATGAGCTTGAAGACAAAATAAGCTATGTGTCGCAACATGGCATGCCTACTGTATCCACATGGTTGGGATTTCCGGTGCACAACCTTCCAGGCATGGCTGCACAGGTAATTAAAACTCATTTGGATTCTTTTTACATCTCTGCTGACAGGGCTGTTTGGGGCAAGACTTCGGGAGGCAAAGGTAGCTTGGCGCATTTACACAATGAGACTCCAAATCACCATGTGGAAACGAAGTGGGAATAAAATATGGATGTTCAATACGGTAAGCGTGTGTGTGCGTGCGTGCGTGTGTGTGTGTGCGTGTGTGTGTGTGTGTGTGTGTGTGTGTGTGTGTGTGTGTGTGTGTGTGTGTGTGTGTGTGTGTGTGTGTGTGTGTGTGTGTGTGTGTGTGTGTGTGTGCGTGTGTGTGTGAACAGAGCAGTCGGGAGAGTTTAGGGGGCAGTGTGTTTAAACACAGATAGGCAGCAGCATGTACAGAAGGCTTTGTGACCTATATTGAGGTGGGAAGGAGTGATAAACAGAGAAAAGGAGTAGAGGAGACAGGGCAAACAGAAAAAAAGGGGAAAGGGTGAGAGAACAAAAAAAAGAGAAAGCGATAAAGAGGCAAGAGGTAGCAGCGAGAGAGGCAGTGACAGAGAGGTGGAAGATAGATCCTGAAGAAAGAGAAAAGAGGCAGGCAGGAAAAAAAAGTGTTGGGTTTCAAATCCAGTTCTCCCAACAGTGGCACGCTAGATGACCTTGGGCATGTCATGCTGCCATCTGTTCCCTCTGTCTGGCCTGTCAACATACCTCTAACTCCAGTTAAAACATGACATTCCAGCTTCCTTACACACTGACGGGCAGCCGTCGTCACCCCAAGTAAGCAAGATAAAGACACAGGCGGAGAGAGAGTGAAGAATCAAGAGAGAGAGAGATAGAGAGAAAGAGAGAGAGAAAAAAGAGAACGCGAGAGATACAGCCTGGAAAAGAAAAGGAGTGACCTTTTCTCCAACAGCCCATCTTTATGAGCTGATATTGTTATCAATGTATTACTCCCTCGATGGCCACTAGAGCTACAATAACGCCATTGAACTGACAGTCCATCATCATAGGACAAAGAGGGGCGCTAACACTGACATCCTATGGGGCATTGGGTTGCAACTGATTGCACTCATAAATGAGCATAGCTCTCATAAAATCATGTGGTAACTGCTTAGCAGTGCACAGGGTGATGGTTTTTGTTATCAACAGCTCGAGTGCCGCGACGGTTGCCTGTTTGCTGTAGCGTCCGGGTGGCCAGCTCCTGCTTTCCGATGTGAACTTAATCATGCATTCATTGAAATGTGTTATTGCAACAGGGACACTGGGAGGAAGAAGGTTTCTGTTAAATTATTATTATTATTATTATTATTATTATTGTTATTTATTTTTATTTTATTTTTTAACAATTTTTGGTACATTCATTTCTTTGCTGATATTGAAAAAAAAAAATTGAGCCACCAACAATATTTTCTCTCTCTGTTTTTGGATTCTTATATCCACCTGCGCAATATTCGCATATGTGAAAGATTTGGCAATGCATTGCACAATTTTCTTTTATTGAGATTTAGTCAGACTGCTGAAAAGGATCGAGGTCGGAGGAATTTTCATCTTGGCTGGTCAGCTGGCTTCCCGAGGCGGTGGACCACCTAACAACCTCAGACACATGTTTATAATTTTTTATATGTGACAATAAATACTCTTTAATTATTAATGACTTGGGATGGCCACTCTCGTGTAAAATCTTACTGCCACTGCCAGAAACCAGAAAGTGCTGCATCGCGCATTTAAAAATTAATATCCGGGAACTTGAACATACAGTTCAGCACAGATTTTGTGTTTTACCTTCAGATTGCTTTTCGTGCATAAAAACGAGCTCTCGGTCCCCAATTGCCAATGGTTCATGTTCCAAGTATCGATTGAGCTGTCCTCAGCCAGGTTGTATGGGAAACGTCGATGCTCAAATGTAGTTTTATTCCTTTCTGTGATATTAAAATCCTTCACCAATGGATTTCTCTGTTTATAATCCTCATCAATACATCATGTAGCTGGTCCTTTAAAAAAAACAAAATGAAAAAACACTTTTGCATGGACTTGTTCAAACTTCAGGGTCTGTGACAGACCTTTATTTGCCAGGAAAAAAAAGATCACCGTCATTTATATTGTTAATCAGTGCTGAGGTTGACAGAAACGTCTGCCAAACAGAAAGCTCAACTACCCCAAATACATTGAGAATTTGTCAAGACTCTGAGAGGGAGACAGGGATCAAGGTATTTAATGAATTGATGGTATTAGTTCAAAATCCCTTAAATTAAGTCCCTTGACATCACTTTTAGCTGTTTTTTTTTTGGGTGTACAGCAGTGGCCCATTAAGTTCACAGGCACTCATTTCTTGAGCAGCGGGATATTCAGAGAAACCCGCTAAACGACCACACTCCCATGAATATGTAACGTGTTTGGACTGCTAGTTTTCTTTAGGGATTCAAATGTGAAACAGAGAGAGGAAGTGAGTGGAGAAGAGACAGCAACAAGCCGGCTATTTGGGTCAAGGAAGAACGAGAAAAAGTGCACCAAAAAAAAAAAAAAAAAAATCTGTAAAATAATCCCTTTTACCGCAAGCTACTTAAGTCATTATTGAGCTCTTTTCAGGGGCAACGTCTTACTTCCACTGATAATGTATTCACTCTCAGCTCCAGTGTGAAGCATTCCCGCTCATTTCGTGGTGCCAAGTGAGGTGAGGTAAGGTTCTCACGTTCGCGAACAACTGAATGGAAAGCAGTACAGGGCAGAGCCAATAAGGCAACAGATAATGACAAGAGATCATTAAATAACTACAATTTCAGGTGCAGACTGAAAAGAGTGGTCTCTGTTTCAAATTCCCCTCACATAACCTCACGGCCTGCCAAACAGCGACATACTTTCCTTGCAGTGCGGAATACTCTGGGGATTAGCTGAGGTAATTCTACAAAGACCAGGCGTTTGCGTTTGCCTCCTCATCCTTCAGTGAATGATATGTAAGGGAAGTGGGACCCTGACCCACTCCTAACTTGGGGAAATTGCTGTGACCTCTCTGAGCTTTTGGGAGGAAGCCAGACCTGGCACATTCGTGAAGGGGGTGCTGTGGCAACCTCTTCTGACCTCGGGGACCTTGAGTTGGCCAGTTCCCTTTGGCCATTTATTCTGACACACACACACACACACACACACACACACACACACACACACACACACACACACACACACACACACACACACACACACACACACACACACACACACACACACACACACACACACACACACACACACACACACACACACACACACACACACTGCTGCTGCTGCTGGATGGATTGGGTTACCCGTCAAGAGCAACGGCTGCCTCTGTTTTGCATCCTCTCCCGTTTTCATCCTGGGAGCCGAGGAATGCCCCCGTCATTAACACGGGCAGTCCTGCCCGCGTCGGCTAAAAGGTCCGCATTCATGAGGGCCATCCTGGAAACCAGATGTGCTTGTGAGGATGTGTTGTGTTTTTTTCGTCTACGTGTGTATATGCGGCGGCTGGAATGAAATTCAAAGTGTGCGGGAGCAGCGGCCATGTGTGCGTCTGAGCCCCCAGGGCCCGGACGGTGCACAGGTCACCCATGATAAAGTAGAGGTGGGGTGCCTACTCTCTCAAGGAAAAAAAAAGCTATTTGCATTTATATTTCATGAATCAAATGAGGAGACGGAAAGATTATGTTTTGGAATTTTTTTGTTTCTGTGTTATAGTTTTAAATACATTTGAAAAAAGAAAAGACGGAATTAAATGAGCAGCAGGCTTCCTACTTTTCCAAAGCCATCTAAATACAAGAATAGTTTATTTATTTATTTTTTTGTAACATTGAAGACACTTCAGTAAATTAAACCTGACCTGAGAGTCAATAGATATGTTGCTTCTAATTTAAATCAAACAATCCATTTCTTTTTTGACACATTGCAAACCTGAAACCACAAATTTATATATTTACTGGATTCTAAAGCAATAATCTAGCACAGACATAGTGTTGTAATTCGCCGATGTGTGGAATATTTGTAATTTGCAATGAATATGATTTCCTTAAATGCAGTCTGTGGGAGCCACAATGCTAATCTGCACCAGCAAAGTATCATAGTTAGCTCAATATCATACCTGGGAAATACAGCTGAACGGGATTTATCAAACACACCATGGGACATCAGGAAATACTGTCAACAGCGCTAATTAGGGAGTTTTAATTCTTGTCTTTAATTCATTTTCCCACACAAATCCAAGACTGAAGATGCCAAACACTGCCAACTAATGTTTGCCACCCACAGAAAAACAACATCGGTGCCAAAACTTGAACCAAATGAAAATACATTGAATACGTTTCAGAGTCAACTTCTTCTTTTTTTTTTTTTTTGCCAGTGAGAGCCCTGCTAACACTGGGCAGAACTGTCCCATTTTGAAGTGGCAATCCATTTTGGCTAAGTGATGTCATGCAGCCTGTCACGTTGGTTTGTGCTAAGCAGTGGGCCTATTCCTCATCTCAGCGGCTGCTTGTGCACGGTGGGGACAAACGACATTTCTTTCTCATTTGGAGGGAAATAACGGGGCCAGAAACTGCGCTGGCTGCCAAACAGAAAGAGCGCCCCAGAGCTGCACAGAACCAAGGACACCACACGGTCCTTGTTTTTTTTTTGGTTTTTTGGGGGTTTTTTTACAAGTCAAGCAACATGAGTTTAACGGACATGTCCTGATATCACTGGGGTTATCTAGCTTTTCGAGTTGCTTTTTGTGGTTTGAAGCAGCCCATGTGTCGTCCTCTGCAACTGTGCAGTCATTTTCACTGGACACCACAAAAACTGTAGCATTGACTTTGATAGGGGAAGAGCATGCCCCTCAGCCCATTTTGGCCAGTACGGTCACAATCTATTCCCTCTATTCCAATTTTCATGACCTGCACATGGAAATCCATTCACCAGAGACTGCTTCATTATTAGCGTGCCGTGCACAGAGCTTGGTGGCAGGATATTGCAAAGAGGAGCGTATCACAGCTGAGCTGTACGAGTTGGGCAGCTGGGTATGCAGGTATTGTAATTTTAATTCCTCTCTCAATTCCCACGTCCCCATACAGTAGGCTGTTGTTCTTGTGAAATGAGCTTAAGGGAAAATGTCATTGAAAACACTCTATGTGCTGAAATTGTGAGGGAAACGGAGAAGCAGGTTATGTGATTTCATATAATATTTTGCTCCTAGTCGAAACCACTTGCTGATTTCCACTCTACACATTTTCCAGCATACCTTTTATAATGCTGTCAAGACTGCGAGAATAAAAGAAAGAGCTACACAAATACCTGCAGAGCATTGTTCTGCTGTGGTTAAAAAAAACCTCAACAAAAAACACAAGAAATAATTGCTTGGAAACCAAGCTACGGCAGCACGGTGATGTACTCATAATACCCTGACAATTCTGAATCAAGCATGAATTGTGAGCATTTAAAAAAAAGTCTCCAGGATAATCCAAATACTCGATGGCTTCAGATTCCATCACCACATTTGTGGAGTAAAATGCCTGCCTGTTATCCGCCATCTAAATGGCCATTAGCTGGACTAACCCAATTAGCGGAACAAGATCTAACACAGCCGTCCATTGTCCTTCCATCACAGGAAACAGTAGAGGTTTGCTGCATTCTGATCAAATGTATGGTGATTAATGACTGTGCTCTCACGATGTTGACAGGCGGAAACAGCTCCAAATTTCAGCATCACATTGGCACAACACATATTTGTCTGTATAACTGACACTTGAATGAATAAATTGGGCGATAGCTCCATCACCGGCCTGACTACCTACATCCAAATTTTTCCACAAATGAAGAATAGGAGTGAGATGCTGTCAGGAGCACGTTCACTCCCTTGACATGCCATATATGTGCATCGGGAATAATGACTAGGCTAAAAATATTAGAAACTCGGCAGCAAATTGCTTAAAGGTCGTTTTAATTATACGGATGGGCTGTCGAGCAGTTACGCCTGACAGAAAATAGAAACAAATGATGTAATGGCTGAATGAGGAAGCGCTGTTCAGCGATAGTTCGTGAGCAACACCGCAGGATGCTCCTTAGAATCGTGCTAAAGTATGGAAAACCTCTGAGGACTGAATACAGTTCATTTTGCACCACATTACTGCGCAAAAACTAATTAGTGCTGAATTATTATGTGCAAAAAGAAGTGCCCAAAAGTTAAAATTCAAGACCATTGTGTGAAAATGTTTAATGTACAAAGCAGGATACAATGTCTATATGTGGGTCATTTAGCCTTGGACATGTTTTACTCTGACTTCAAAACACCATTGTGCATGAGTTGCAATGTTGTACGAGACAGTTGTCCCACATCTGAGAACAATTGATGAACCACAACTTAATAAACACAGAACACATCTCATATGTTTCTATTTAGAAAGAAGAAAGAGGTTGAACTTTATTAGAAATTGTGGTTCTAATAAATTCTGAAACACGCAATCCACAGGAAAACAATCTGTAAAGAATGAAAGCAGCTCTGATCAGAGCAAAAGACACAGCAAGACAGGGAAAAACAAATGAGGAGAAGGAGAGGAAGAGGGAAAGCAGAGCTCTCTCAGCTTGTGAGGTGTATTTAAATTAGCCCCATTTGAAAAAAAAAAAAACCAAGTTTGAAGCTTATCAAGCTATAAATCTCTGGCCCAGGAATTAAAAAAAGTAAAAAAGAAATAACAAACACCAAACGTCATGCTGCTTTGAATGCCTGCCGTCTTCCCCCCTCACCGCAGGAGTTCAAAAGAATAATAACTTTGCTCTCACTCATCACCACCCAGAGAAGCGTTAGGGCAGCTCGTAATATTGTCTTTTTTTTTTTTTAATTAGTACCTCTAATCTGAGCATTAAGGGCAGCAAAAATCAGCATAGCTATAGTACAACTGTGAGCCAGACTAATAATTGCGGTGACGGCAGCAACGGAGTAGTTAGAAAACTCACATCTGTCTGATGACACTTTGTGCTATCTCTACCAGATTACGTGCTGTGACCAGAAGGCAAAGGGGACATTAATAGGAAAGCCTTGTGTGGGAGGGAGAATAAGTTAGTGACAGACACAGCGCATGAAAGCATTCAGGATCAATATATTGTGTTGTATCTATGCGTTTCTGTGTAGCAGCTGCAGCAAAAAAAAATTAAAAATTAATCACAGGTGTTCCAAAAATGCCAATGTGGGTTACTTTCAAAATCTCTGCAAGTTGCAGGATTATCGTATTCATCGGGGACCCTGAGTAAAGCGCCATGTGAGTAATGTCGGCTAACAACCTAATGTTAAGTGCATGGTTAGGACGCTGTTTGGCGGCTTGTTTTGTCTGCGTGTGTCAGCGATGTGATTTAAACCTAAGGCATTAGTCTCAGTTTTCAAGTTGGCTGCTGCCGCTGATTTGCTAAAGAGCATTTATTGATCCGACATGATGGAAGAAATATTCAAAGATTTGGGTGAAGAAACAAATGCAAGGTAGATTTAATAAATATGACAAGTCCAGCAATAGAAAAGTACAAGAAGGGAGAAAGGAAGTGGATGGAGGTAAACCGGTGCAGTAAGAGCACTGATTGGGAGCAGATGGAAAGAGCAGGGGGTTGTGATTACTGCTACATGGGGACTAGGCCTCGGCAGTGTTTAGTGTGTGGTGGCGGTTGGCCCCGAGGCGGTGTCCTCAGCACTCTTTCCCCTCCCATGGCACCACTGTCACTAGCCAGAGAGCCCCAGCATTCCTCCCTACTCTTCCACCCGACACCATTTCTCCACATTCCCGTAATGGCATAAGCAAGACGTCCTGTTGGCATGAAAATGTCCCAGAAGGAATTACAAGGTTGGTCTTATCATTAACATCTCCATGCTGGATGAATCATTCAGAGACAGTGTATTATAGGACTCTGGATGTGTGTCATATTACTACTGCTGATAACTGCTGTTGTTTTTCATTTTCATTTATTATTATGATTTCCCACACCCTTTCGAATGCTCACCCCACCCCCCTGGTAGCTTGAATTCAACCATCACTCAGCAAAGCACAATTTCACCCAGAGCCTCAGCCGACCGAATTAGAGTAACTTGAGCTCCTCCAGATTCTAATCAAAGCAAAAATAATGAGGGCAGGACAAAGACCAGTGCTATCACTCAAGCCGGCTTAACATTTCTCTGTCTTTTCGCTTTCTTTTTCTCTTCTTCTCCATCCTCAGAGTCCAGAGAAACACAAACAAACAGCAGAACAGAGTGGGAGAAAGAGACAGTGCGGGTGGGTGGGTGGGGTGGGGTAACAGAAAGAGTGCGAGGGCTGAACAGAGACAGAGTGTGGGGCAGCAAGCCTGTACTAACCTCCACAGTCAGGGACTTGCAAATGAACTAATCACCTGAGGGGATTCTCCTCAGCTTACTTAAACAACTAGTAAGTTAAACACACATACTTCACAGTCATCAGAAGATGTGTGTGCCCGTGTGTCCCTATGGGTACGAAGGCATTTGTGACCTGCTGCCCAACGGAGTGAGAAAGCAGCAGACCGTCAAAATAAGAAGACATCTGTTCCAGAAAAATCCTGGCAGAGGCAGAGACAGTTAGTGAGATGAACTGGGAAGGAAGCCGGAGCGAGGGATGAGACCAGGGTACGGTGGCCCCCATTTGGGGTTTTCTGATTGTTTTTCTTTGCAATAATAAAGGGAAACTAAATGATATGTGACTACAATTTGGAAAGAAAACATGGGGCCTGCTGCAAATTAGGCATGCTGTTCTACTTCCACCTAACTTCCATGTAAATATAAAGTGCTTTTGGGTAGTCACAAGGAGACAGAAACAGAAAACAGGGCTTTAAGGAGCAAAGAAATAAACACAAATGAGTTTGCCTATTTTTCTGGTTTTGTTTACGCTCATCTTTGATGCGTGCTACTCTAAATGTTCACTGATTTTCACTGTGTTTTGAACTTTCCTTTTTTTTCTTTATTCCATTAGCTACATCAAGATAATTGCAAAAGTAAATGAAACGTTAAAAGAATAAAAACAATTTCACCAACAGAAACTGCTGTCATTAAAGTGCTATCATACAAAGAAAAACCAACATCACCTGCTTGCCAATTCTGTCATCTATCTGCATTTTAACATTTTCCACAAAAGCTGGCAAAACATCACATCTGAATTCTCCCACTGCTTCCATCCAGCTCTCTTGTCCTCTCTCGGAGCCACTGTCTGACAATACCATGGTGTCGGCACAGAGGCAGCTGCACCACCAACATAAGAAATTCTGTAAATTTCACACTCTGCTGCCTGCCAAAAAACCCTGGGCCCAGATTCGGAGATTTGGCCTCTCGAGTGTCATTCCAGCCCCCCCCCCTCCCTTCCCTCCGCCAACTTCTTCTTGCCTGCCACCAGGAGAGGAGCCTACTGCATCCCAGCTTCAGCAGCTCCCTGAAAGCATCTTGAAGTCACCAGCTATTGGGGTCATTTCAAAAATGTTGGAACGAGCTCAGGTCTGTGGCACTGTGCATTCTGCATTAGACTCAGAGAGGCAACAAATAACCAATTACAAGACACGACCAAAGAAAGACTGGGCAGTTAAAAAACAAAACAAATCAACAACAACAACAACAGCAGAAATTAGGCCCTGATTCGAATGCAGGGCCAGTATGATGATTCTGTGTGTGAATGTTGGCAGGTTTTTATATTAATACAATTGGAAGCTAGCTTAGCATAGACTGTTATGTAAGATTTGGTATTACAAAGGCCTCTACCCGAGAGATTGTTGTATTATCACAAATTGTAGGTGCCAGATCGCATAATCACGTATCATCTGCAGGCCTGTCCAGTTGCATTTTCATTCTTTTTGTTCCAGTCTCCTGCGACCATATTTCTAAAAAGGATACCATAAACTAAATAAATAGATAAATAAAAATAGCATCTTCCCTTTAATTTCACCTTGCTAGCATTTACTTTAAAGATGAGCTGTAGGCTACTGACACTATCAGGGGATTGTTATGCATTTTGATGCTACGGAGCCCAGAGGGGTTAGTGAAACTGTATTGATGAGAAATACAGGTCCTGAACCCAGCAATTTACAGGCTTGTATTTTTTTCCCCATGGAGGGAAAAAGAATAAAGCGAATCACTCTATGGTGTGTGTAGTTGAAGGCCTCTTTCCAGTGTTTACACTTCTGTGGGACACATAGAGTGTGTTTTAAATGCTCTAAATCTAATGAAAAGTGCATATAATATGAATTTAAAACAAACAAATGCAACTCAATGATTAAAAAAATAAAGGCTACACATTTAATTGATATAATTAATTTATCAATGAGTGTGTTTTGATATACCGGTAAGTGGACACTTGTACAAAAACAATGATTCACAGATTGCGCTAGTATTTGATATATAGTATAGTTATGCAGCCTTTTTCATTGAATGGCTGAATTGAAACAAACACCAGATTATTCCAAACAGTGTTTGCTTCTTGTTTTTTTTTTTTTAGAACAAGCATTCTTCTACTATACAATTTTCAAGCACTGTGAAACCACTAAATATGGTACACCACAATTGACTTACATATATATATATATATATATATATATATATATATATATATATATATATATATATATATATATATATATATATATATATATATATATATATATATAAATCCATAGGACTTATGTGTTTGTTATATATAATTGTTGTTATTGTTGTTTTGTTGGTCAACTCACAAACCTCTCTGGTTTTGTTCGTATGACGACAGCATCTTGTAAGAGCAGCCATTGGGCTTCAATCAGGAGCTGGATTTGTTATGCTGCATCCCAGTAATTAACTGATTGATAATTTCTGGGTTGTTTCCCGCTAATTACGGGGCTGATTGTAAATGGACGTGGTGATCCAGTCAATTGGAAGCGACCTACACAAAGTGGGACACCTCTTCCAGCTTTCTGCCATGTCTGGTCACCGCCCACACTCGGCTGTGGTTACCCAAAGATGTTGAAAAAAAATCATCCCCTGCCTGGCCTCCTTTACCACACTTTTATTATCCTCTTAGAGATACAGGCAAAGCTATTTTTTGTGTGTTTGTGTATCAAGACACAGCTAAAGGTTTTGATTAAAATCTTTTAAACACTATATTGATTACTATATTGAGCAGCACTTTACATGAATACTGTTACATGAAGAAAAGCGCCATTAGCATTAAACAATAGATAATTTAAACAGATCGGGAAATCCTACATTTAAAAGGGAAAAAAGCGGAATATACTACTGATTCTGTCAGTAGTGGAGAGACATTGTTTCAACAGGGGGAGCCACCCTGCTGTCATGGAGCGGGGCTTTAACAAGACAAGATGATGTTCAGTATAACAGATAAATGTGCAGTGAAGGGTGTTTTCTATTTTCTTTCCAGGTTGTATATGGCGAGATTCATGTTAAGTAGGTTGACTGTACAGATTCAGACACATTAAGGCCCATAGTGGCTTTACGTGACGATAAGGACTATTTTTCCACCTTTTTTCTTTTTTAGCTTACACTGTTGAATTGGTGGACCTGGATTTGTTGTGTGAACTGGAAATTAAACAGTATATACAAAGGATTTATTGTAGAAATAGGAATTTAGTAAAAAAAAAAAATGAATTATATATTGTGTGATAAAAGTAAATTTGAATTTGTATCAGTATCTGCTAATTGTGCTAAATTTACTTTAAGAGACTTTAATAATACAAGAGGAATCTTTTCCAGGAGGTGAGACATCATTAACAAATCTTTTATGGCGGGTGGGTGGGGGGACTTCAGCAATATTACAACTCCCGCTTTTTTTTCCCCCCCTATTTTTCTGTGATTCACATTATAAGGTCTAAATTGGGATGTCTCGGAGGTGGCAGGACTATAAAATGCACTGACAAAATGATCTGAGGAGATGGGAGGTTGTATACGAACCAAGCAGATGATTGAAGGAGTTCAAGAGTCACTCTACGTTCTCTAAAGCAGTTGCAATCAAGGCCTTTTTGGCGGCCATTATTCCCAGCTGATGGGGAGAACGGAACCTCCTCATTACGGCTGTCTGACAAGGATCAAGGCCAGTAAAACCTCTGAGCCAGCCATGACCCAGTTGCTCACCTTCAAGTGACATCAACACTGAAGCAAGAGGAGGAGATGAGGGAGGAAAAACAAAAACAAAGATGGCATTCTCTACTCACTGTTCTCTGAGTGTTTCCCCCTTAATCCACCCCCCCCCCCAAATGAGAAGCAGTTGTAAGGGAAGTGTGTTTGTAATAACTCATAATAGAAATATCAATTTCAGCACTTGTGGTACTTCTGAGGTATGGCGCTCCTTTTGTCTGGGGATTGATCGTTGGCAAAGCAAGGGTGAGCTATGCTTTGCTGGATTTTCTCGTCTCTTTATTTCAACATACCCTGGAAAGGTATGTGGAAAATATTTCAATAAACAGGGCTGAGGGGGAAAAAAAATACAATTCAGACCAGGATAGTGTACAGTCAAGCATGTGTCTGCAATTCAGTTTTAAGTCCGGATGACGTAACAATGGAGTTTTGTTTACACTATCATCAACACTGGAGCATGCCATGGCAAAGCTTGTACAATTGCGGAACGATCACATAATTTCTTTGCATGTGTAAGTGTTTTTCTGTATCCCAGCAGGGGGAACTTTTCTCAATGACTCATTGTTTATTGCCTGAAATAATGAGTCAAAATCTAAAGAACATTTCACCTATCAGATGCTACTATATAAAGATGCAATGATTTGTTTTGAAAGTAGTGAGCATATTGTGGTGATAGTGTTTGCATGAGGGTGGCCGTAGCTGCAAAGAAATGGAATAAATTCAGAGTTGGAGAGCTTTTCCAGGGAAAGATACATTTACACTAAACCTGTATATCTGAGTCGCTGCCTTGATCTAAAAAAGAAAAGGGGAAAAAAATCCACTTCTTCTCTGTTCTATGAGGGAACAAGGAGGCATCCATCACTATTTTCCACACTGCTTTACTGCCCAAACTGCTCTCTCAAGATGAAGATGAGTGCTATAGGGCTGGGTAGAGGGCATTGGCCTCTGAACACACAAAGCACACAGCAAGGTGTATTAAGCATCCATTACTGCATGGCTATTATGAAACTTAACTATTTTGAGTTTTTCCACCTGTTTTCAAGAGCAATGCATTTGAAACAGTTTAATTAAAATGTCTTGAATGTAATTCTATCCTCTTTATAATCATCAGCTAAGTCAGGACAAACCAAAGTGGGAGACAAAAGACAAGGCCTTTTTGGTATTAAAAACATTCACTAACACTAATAATTATTAATTTCAATCATTGTTAATTATTTCAAGCACTCGATGTTCCATAGGAAAGGAAGGCTTTATTCTTAAAGGTGAATGCGGAAAATAGGAATAAGACAAAACCACCCGCACCACCCGCATAACCCCCCTCCCCCACTCCCCTAAAATCTCTTAATTTTGTATTCATAACATCAAACCCAGCCATAGGTTAAGTCTCAGTCAACATGCTCTCTTTTCAGTGTGAACAGAATCAACAGTAAATTATACATGAGAAGCAAGCTTTTACCTAACCCATTAAAAAACACTGTAACCTGCAGGTCAGGCCGTAGACAGCAATAACAGAATCTTCCATCGCACCTTTCCTCGTCATGTCAAATAAGATAATGAGGGCCTCGGCTGGGGGCATGACACCAACACATTCTGATAGTGCAGCGGAACAAAAGTGGGGCCGGTGAGCGTCTCTGTCAAGCCCATAAGAATAGAAATACAGTCCCTGAATAGCCATGCAGCCAAATCCAGCATCACTGTGCCTTCAGACAATAGCTGCAGTGCTAATCCCTCTTCATGGGGTCTGCATCCCCTGTCAGGGCCAGTGGTGAACCATGCTGAGACGCTGTGTTGGCGAGTGACACCTTAACAAAAGCAGCGTCCCAGGCCGCTGTTGGGCCCGTGTGCTCTGCTCTGCTGTGCATGGAATCTGCATTGGGGGGGAACAAAAGAGATGAGCAATGTGTTAAACAATAAGCTGCCCGGGTGCTGAGACCCCCGTAAAGGCTCGATGTGGCCACCCATCAAAAACCCTTGAGCTCGGTGTTGGAGGTTGGCAGAAAGTCTGGCCCACGCCCACCCCCACTGCCATCCGCCCCTATCGCAGCCTTATGTCTGGGTTAGGTCTGGCCGGGCCTGTTCCTCTGTCCCGTGCTTTGCTTTGGCGGATCTGACAGCTGTTACCAAGAAAGGTTATTCACTCAGCGCATCTCTCCAAACACATACAATGACCCTATAGCCCCTGCCTGTCGAGCCAACCAGCTCTTATGCCCTGCAAACAACAGACAAGGTGGAGAAAACGAGTTGACAGTGTCACTTGTCCGCCACTTACATTTCACGCTACACATGCACCCAAATATGGTTTGTTTTCCCCTCTGAAGCAACGTATCTGACTCAAATACAGTAAAAAAAACATTGTTTCCCTCTACCTATACACATACAAGGCAAGTGGGCAGAAAATAGGTCAAACGCCACACTGATGCAGTTGAATTGAAAATGGCTGTTGTGGTCGTTGTGTTCCCTGTGTTAAAAGATGGTGCAATGACACAGCGGACAGATGGGTGGCGCTGTTACTATATGTACAATATAGTCGATTGTCGCAGCTCATTGCAGAGCTTCCCTCTGGTATGTGAAGTTAAAAGCTTGATAAACACACGTTTTGTCTTTGGCATAAGCACTCAGCGTAAAGATCATAAGGCAACATTTGCTTTATAAATAGTTTTCAAAAAATGCTGTCATTTAGGAATATGATATCAAACATATATATTTTTTTAATTCTTTAATGCTTCCAGGTTTTGCAACTCACCACTTGCTCTGATGACATCCTTTGAAATGATCTGACTTTGTATATTTGCAACAGGGTGATGTCCTTTAACACACATATCACTGTTTGAAACAACAAAGACAATCCTTTGCTGTTCACTGTTCACAAGAGCAACCTGCCAGTTGCCATTACAAAGATAAAAACACGGTAGGTCTGTCCTCGGTCACTTTCCTCCTGATATTTCCATTTGTTGTTTTCTTTCGCGCTGCAGAATAAATGCCTCTAAATCCAATGCTCTGTTATATTTTAAACCTCAGATGGTTCTTGGTATGGACTGCCATACAACTTCATTATCTTTTACTCATTTAATCCAGGCTCAATAGAATTGTTTCTCATGCAGTGCACTCACAAAGCTCTATCTTCGTGGAGTCTTTTACTGCCTGCTGTTGAGTTTCTTCTTATTTACAGATAGCAGAGAAGGTGTATTTATGGCATGGTACAGTTGTCGAAATTTTTGTGCTGTGTTGATGTGGTGTACAGTTAGCTAATTGGAAAATAATGATGGCAATAATGGCCTTCTACTCATTAAAATAGATTTTTTTTAGCTTAGTATTGAGCGTGAATGAAATGGCACAGAGACAGAAGATATTAGAATATTATCTCATTATATTGACTCATTTAATTACATGAAAAAAGCCACTGATGGTGTACAGCATGAACATATCTTGGTACTTAATGAGCATAGACTAATTCCCTGGAGTGAGCCACGCTGTAGCTTTATCATGCTGGTTAAATTTACATTACTCGAAACTGTTTATGATACCAGAAATTCACATAATGCAACACTGTTGATACCGTATGCAAGACACTGCTCCCAAAGATATATATTGAACTCATGAAGGAACTGTTATGTATGACCTCAGGATCCATATACTTGAACATAAAATTCACAAAGGCTTTACAACACATACTGAATGTATATTAATAAAAAATGTATTGTATTGCATCTCACACACAGATGCAAACACACAGTGTGAAATGGGGAAATATATATTCCATACAGAATGCAATGTGGGTGGTGACACTTCTCTATTTGCATGTTGTATTCTCACAAAAGCCAATGCATAAAAACATTGACACGCAGAACAAACATGCATGAACATGTTTCTGCATAGTGCACTGTTTATCCTGAACATATTTCTATACATTTGTAGCAGTGCATACAAATGTGTTTTGAAATACAATGACCAATTCACAGCCATCTCAGTTCCCTTTAGCATTACCACCAAACACTTCCTCTGCATCTATTCTCACCATCAACACCATTACTCTCCAAACCACCAATTCTTTTCCCTTTTTTTTTTGAGCACCGTCATATCCCATGTCTTTGACTCAGGCAGTAGAGTGGGCAAGCCCAGACAAGGACTCACAAACCTGAAAATGTACAGAGGGAAAGACTGCAAATAATCTATCTAAATGCATGCATGCTAACATAAGAGCACAATTTCTGTCTTAAGTGGCAGAGGAGGCAGACATTGTTGTCACTGCCTCCATCCCTGATGGCAAGGCTGTACCGTCAGTTTACCTTGCCCTAGGACATCCACAGGACAACCTCAGCCTTCTTCCCACTGCCAAAGACATGTAGCCCTGTTTATCTACTAATTGACTCTCAGAGGAAGGCTAAGATTGACAGTGTCGCTCCCACATCACTTAAGTCCTTTTCAGCCAAGCAAACTCTGAACACCATCACCTGTTAATAATACATTGTAGCAGACTTACTTTATTGATAAGCACCACTTCACCTTGCACTTCAGTCAAATACGGCCCAGAGAAGACTTGTTAGAAGCCAATCACGTCTCCTCATTTGGGGAGATGACTTTCTCTGACTCTTTTTCCCCAGCTCCGCCTCACATCTCTCATCAGAAGAAACTATTGAGTTTGGGAGAGGCGAGAGGGAGTAACATGTCCTGACAAACCAAAACAAGTCTGAGGTTTTGTTTTGTATTCTGTCCTACCATGATCAAACATAGAAGTGCTCACTTTGTCCAGTGTGGCAGGACAATTACGCAGGTCAGCCGCTGCCAACAGATGACAGAAATGTTGAGAGAACATATATTATTGAGCGTATTTATGATGCATTGATTGATGGGAGAGATTAACTAGAGTTGCCATACCAACTCTAAACAGATATGACGGGACTGATTGAGACTAATTGACAGTATAAGAAAGTATGACTGCAAAAAAAAACTGGGTGATGTGGTTATTTTCTTCTCGCCTGCCACTTACTTGTCATCACCTGACAAGAAGCAACTTTCCTTTTGTCAATGCACGCTGTGCATTTGACATTTTTTTCATAAGCCCTGCCTGCCTCCTGTGACGGGGTAAAAGGGTACTGTGTGGGTGAAGATGCCCAGATGGCCCCAGTCCTTCTCTACCGGATATTATTTTGTGGGTTGCAACTGGCATGCTGGCATTTTCTTTTTTTTTTTTTTTTTTTATGAACAACTTGCCATGATGTCACAAAGGCTAACCCTGAAGACCTTCGTCCAGCTGGGTGCCGTCAACATGTCTCAACAACGCGGACCATGACTTTATAAAAGCCTGTGGTTGCGCAGGTTGAGGGGTTGGAGGGGGGATATTAGTAGAACTGCGCCGTTACATGATCAACAAGGATATTGAAAAATTGTTGCATAGAGGGTCTGTTCTGACACAGGTAAACTAATTACTCTGGGCTCTTGATAAAGCAACTGTCTCTCAAGATAAGATGGAAAGAATGAGAGCTGCTGTTTAATCAATTTTTTAATGAATAAACTTGCTCCACACATGTTGGTATGAATCACCTTCCTTTTATCACTTGTTTGATATCCATGTAGTCTTTGTGTTGGCTCCCATGGGCCTTGGGTTGTCTAAGTTTGTAACGAATCTTATTCTGTCCTGTATTGTAATTAATTCGGTACTCCTACAAGCACATCAAAGCCTCTCCAGTCCCTATGACAGTTTAGTTTTCTTGGTAGACAAGAAAACGACTGGCTGCTTTTCATCTTGGATTCATAGGCGGGGCTGGACATGCTTTGCAGGTTCTGTCCACACACAACTGGACCATGTTGAATGTATAGCTCAGATCGAGGGACGGGGCCGATCTGATCCAGTATCTGTAACGGGTTCTAATATGAACGTAATTCACGGATCGGAAATTTCCGATCCAACCTGCGGAGGTTTCCGAACCATGAAGCTTCATCTGTGCTTCTGCGGAAATGAGTCGACGTGTTTCTGTTATGGCTGCTCTGTTCTGCTGGCTGCAAAATGGGGAATGGATTTCCTGAACGGAGGCGTGTCTCAATGAGACGCAGAGTAATGAGTTAGAAAATCCTTTCCACAGTTTGCAGTCAGCTTAGCATGCTATGGAAGTAGCACTACCATGCTATCTGATTTTTCATGACAACATGTTGTTGTTTGGACGTATTTTCCACTCAAAACACCACAAAGTATCGACATGAATATTTGCGAACCCGTTCTACAGCGAGACGGACGCTCTGCAGCCAGACGTCACCATTTTAAAAGGCCAGCTCACCGAAGAGAACAGCTCGTTCCTCCACGGTAGCAGGCGATTCACACCTCCGTGAAGCTGTGTCATTCTCGACGCAAAAATCCCTGAAAAAAGTCCCAATCATTTGTGTTGTGTTAGAGCTGGGAAAAAATGCAGTTTGTGCTGTGTTGATACCAAAATTTCTCCAGGAATTAATAAAGTTATTCTGAGGTTTTAAAGATAGAACTAGTATATTATGAGATGGTGACATCACGCAGACCCCCACATTGTCCAAAGTGAACAAAAATAGTTTGTACTGCTTCCTTTTCTGACCTTATAGTAACATCAAGTTCGTACATTTCACACTTTACAGTAGAGAGGAGTTTATTACAGCCTCATATAAATTCAACAATAATGATGATAATGATAATATTAAAGCAAACACAGCTCTGGTATCGGAATAATATCGGTATCGGCAGATATCCAAATTCGGGGATTGGGAGCAGATCGGAAGTCAAAAAAACCTGGATCGGTGCATCTCTACTCAGATCTTCAGCGTGGGTCCTCACATAGCAGAAGCAATCAGTTACACAAGAATATTATCAAGAAGTGAAAACTCGACGGTGTGATGCCAGAAGACTTTCTTAATGCTCTTAACTGGATTGTTCGAGCCACACTTCACTTCAAACATGCACAAAGACAGAGGACTCACCTGGGGAGAAGAAAGGTTGTCTGCAGCAGAGAGGATCTGATTTCCACTCTCTTGTATCCATCTCCTTAAGCCATCACTTATTGAGGATATCCTCCTCACTGCCCGAAGTACTTCAGCTCATTATGCACTAATGATCTGTCTGCTTTTTCAAAGTGTCCTCTTTGATTACACAAGTACAGACACAAACTTCTTTGCACAGCACAGAGATGAATTACATAAAAATGGCTTTCACTTGTAGCTGAAAGCGAGTTCCTCAGTGGGCAGGATAGCAGGGGAAAAAAAAGACGAAAGCAAAAAAAAATGAAGACTTTTTAACAAGACCTTCAAGCGAGTCGAAATATTTCCTTTTTTCCCCGTGATGGTGGTAAAGTACACAAAAGTAATTGACTGCATCATTCATTGCAACACACACACACACACACACACACATACACACGCGCGCGCACACACGCACACACAGAGTTATAGGCATTAACCTGACCTTGTGCATTTTCTTCTCATAACTTCTTATGTTGTTCACTCTACTCCAGTAAGCTGTGATAATGGCACACTGAAAATTTCCTTGTGGGACTTAAGTGTGCAGGTTTCTGCGCGTGTGTGTGGAGGTGTGAGTGTCTGTTGGAAGGGGAGGGGTAATCTCATTCTCCTTTTCAATCTTGTAATTAGCTTGACAGCATGACAAATGGACACGATCAGCTGTCTGCCCCCATAAGACACACATATGCCATATTACATGCGTTTGTGTGGGATTCCACTACTCAATACTCAAATGGGATCAAGCAGGGTTTTGTCAAATATTTAGAATTGTATGTGCATTTGAAAGACCACAACAGAGCAAGAGAGTGAACAAATGGCCATGAGTCATGTGTACAGACACTTGAAACAACGGGCAGCACACCCAGGCAGATGTTCTTGTTTATTTGATAGCTGGGTGCTCTTTTACTTCTACACTATGGCCTTCCTAGACAGCCTCCTGTTAGGCCTAATGGCACAGAGGAGACGACTTGTCTAAGTAGAACCAACTGTATATCACTGCGCTGTCTCTCACCATATCTGTCCCTCCCTCCCTCCCTCCCTCCCTCAGCTCCCTCCCTACTCTCCCTCCATTTCTGCTGCCATTAATCTATCGCTCCATCCCTCTATATTTAATACTTGATTTGGCTGAGAGCTTTGCACTTCACTACAATGCAGTCTATTCCTGAGTCTTAGTACACTGCAATCCACATGTACTAACCTCAAAACACATGCACGTTTGAAGACATATATAATTAGGCATACAGATGCACAGACACAACAAAAAGCTCTAAAAGCATGGACTGACCTGTTATAGCTCGCTGTCGAACAGCATAATATGTCTCGTTGTTTTCACATTTGTGTGCTATGCAGTATGCAGCAAGTCCCCACAGTTTCTATGTCACCTGCATTGGGTGTCACAATAAAGCAGACATGAAAACTCCAGAAAGCCAATTTAATTTAGTTGCAGGTCTACGATGAAAGAAAACTGCATCACAGCATCCAGAGACATCTCCTGATAATGGAAGGCATCTGATATCATCTTGAAAGGACATTTTTTTTGGAGAGCATTAGAACAAAATAAATACACAAAATAATCCCTTCCTGGCAAAGCAGCCAGGCGTGCTCTGGTTACTGATATTTACACAGTACAAAATAATAACAATGCTAATGTCAATAGAAACACAATAATGTCCCAATCTGATTAGAGAGACTGTGTGTGTATGGCGAGCATAAAATTAAATTTGAAATTTGAGAACTTGCCTCTGTCTGTAATGTATTACAGTGGGGGCTGTGTGGAGGTGGGGGTGGTGGCGAGGTGGGTTGCTGGGTCGGAATTTAATAAACCCACCAAAAAATTTTAAAATGCATATTGGCCCGAGATAAGGTTGAGGCAGGTTTTTTTTCTCTCAAGTAATTATGAGATTTTATTCATTTCTGTCATTAGTCAAACTGACAGCTGGTCCCTGCAGGCTGGACTTGTCCCATTCTCTTCTCCTGCTCACCTATCTGGGAAGAAACCCCATAATGAATGTTTACAACACACAGGTAACACAGTAAATATTGGACTCATCAATTACGGCAGGCGAGGGAGCTGGCAATCAAATCCCATGATTATTGTTACTAACAGGGGCAACACGAGCTTTGACAGCGGCCAGTGGTCACATATGACGCAGTGTGAACACAACTACGCACTCTTGTAAACATGACCAGGGACACGCACGCATGCACAAACACACATGCGACACTGTGGACTAGAAAAGAGAAACACACACATGCACTCTCTCACCTTGTCATTTTTGTGCAGCTGCCTCACCTGCAACAGATAGTGTGTTGTGCTGGAAAAGAATGGAGCGAAATGGAGAGAGATAATGGCTGAGAAAAAAAAAACAAAAACAAAGGAAATGGAAAGAAAAGAACATTTAAATGATATTGTTATCATCAAGGAGAGCTGTTCCCAAAGCAAAGGATGGGAACATTTTTATATGGTTTAGACTTCCAAAGAAAAGTTTCAATATTTATTACCTCACTGTGCCTGGGTGGGCAATGATTACTTTCAAAACAAATGACAAACAAGAAACTGTGTTTCCTTTGTCGATGATGGTACGGTCCAAGTTAGTTCATCAACGAGCTGGAGAAAGATTGCTTGGGTGGCTGTTGTTACTGACTCAGTGAGACTGTGTGTTTTCTTTTTCCTTCATTATAGTCCAGAGACTTCATTTGTGTGGTGCTCAAAGAACTACATGTCTAGGCATGGTGACTTGAGCCCCCATCCCCCTTCCCTCTGACTTTGTGCTGATGTCTGCGCCTATCACGTTATGACAACACCTTTCTCCCGCTTTTCCACATTTTGGACAGCAGGACCCACAGCTCAGAGACAGTAAACTGACACCATCTCCCAATTTCCCCAAAACTTCCTCATTACTGCAAAGGATTGCTGATGGGGCTTTGAAACCAGCCGTTTGTTCAGACTAGGTGGGTATACTTGTACGGGCGTCCCCCTGTCTCCCTGGCTTTTTTGCTTGGTCAATTAAAATGTTCCAGCGTGAGCGAGACCTGCAGGTGCTTACAGACTCTGATAGCCTGCGCTATTTGTGCTTTTTTTTTGTTATCAGATTTTATTTTTAAATGGGTTTTTTTTTTTTTTTTTACTTCTGAACCGTGATAAATATATAGTGTAGATTGCGGGTTATAAGCAAAGCATCCCAAAACATCTATTTTTGGCCTTAGAACAAATCTGTGGAGAGAAGCAACGAAAGAGACGTTAGCAGGATGTAAACCTTATCACAGTGTTTGAGTCTTTATCAGGGGGCTGCTTTTTAACACACTTCACCTTGCTTGATACACAGCTGAATACAAGAAGCGGTCATTAGTGTGTAATTTCTTAAATCCAAGTATTGAAACACAAACACACACACACATACAGAGAGCTCCAACATTGGTTACAGCAGATACTCAAACTCCCGTCTCCAGAGGGATCAATGGTTTTATGTTGAACACCTGTTACCTACAACGCATGTATTGTTATACACAAACCAAGCAGATGAGCAAATTTACAGCACCACTTCAGGTTAATGTATCCTGCAAAAGACCACAATACTGTCGACCAAGATTTTGTAAAATAAAATGAAATAGAAATAAAAAATAAAAAAAGATGCTTGGTGTGTTATGGTCAAATTTGTGAATTAACTGGAGGCATACTGTGGATGGCCATAATGACTACATATTAGAATAGTGGTACAGCTGTGCCTCAGCCATTGAGTTTGCTAAGCTGCCAAAGGCTGGGAACATGCTCTCACACGCACGCACACACACACACACACACACACACACACACACACACACACACACACACACACACACACACACACACACACACACACACACACACACACACACACACACACACACAGCTAATAAATTGCCCTGACACACCCTTTGGCAGCAGAACAGCCCACCACAACCACATCCCCCGAGCCCACAACCAGTCTTACTCCTAATTTAGCGAGGTTTAACGGTGAGACCTAGACTCTCTTCATGCGGACTCCATTTTCAATGCGGGAACCAAAGGGCTGAGAAGAAAAAGGATTGTTACACCATACACACACAAAAAATCTGGATTTTAGATTCAAGTCTTTATACTTTTGGAAAGTCCATTTAGCCCCAAACTAGGGGGAGAGGCTGAAAAGGTGGCTGGAGGATGTCACATTTGTAGAAGGAAATCTGTGCCCACACATGCATGATTAATTGGAGATTAAAAACATGAAGTCGACTACACATACACAGACTGCTTTCTACTTTCATGTCACAATGTTAGCCAAGTCCACCTTCATACATTTGGCTTTTGTCATCTTGACAACTCTGTAGAATGGAGAGAAGTAATGGCACATGTATAAAAATTAAGAGAAACTGGCAGTCTTTCAAGGCGTTTACTTAAGCATGCAAGTCGCCAGATGTCTGATGTTTATCAAATTCAGAGCAGCAGTGGTGTACAGCAGTTACACGTCCATTATTTTCAGTACTGAGCTGCCCTTGAGCCAGGGACTCCTGGATATGGCTAGTGATCCGCAATAACAGTAAGTTTGTGGTTGAATGGGGTGACATTAACAATCAGGATCCTTGAAATTAATTTTGTCAAATGATGGTGATCGTGGACAGATGACGTAGTATTTAGCACTCTTGGCTCAAAGCGAGAGTAACCCAATTAGGTTTTGTGTTGTTGAGGTTGAGTTCTCCCTGTGGTGGAAGATATGTGATCAAAAAGACTTGTTTGTAAAGTTAGTAGGCTGTAGGTGTTAATGTGTGTTTGTTTGTGACTGTGCATCAGTATGTGTTAGCCATGTGAGGCTAATGCAATCTGTCCAAGGCTGTACAACACCTTTCAACATATGTCATCTGGGATCAGCTCCAGTTCCCTGAGACCCGAAGTTGAATAAAGCCAGTTAGTTTTTTAAGGGAAAAATAAATAAATAAATAAATAAAGCAAGGAGAGAGGGAGTAATTAAGTCAGCAATTTACCAAAAAAGTAATAAGTTAAGTGAATAAGGAAGGATGGGAGGAAGAAAGAAAGGGTTTGAAGGGGTTAAGTTAGTGTCAGTCCTCAGACATTCATGGTGCAGTTCACAACTGGACATTTGTGCTTGTAGTGGGAATGGCTGTCTTGATTGTGTGTTTTCTTGCAACCCTTCGTGAAATAATAAAATACATAGCACAGAAACCTGGGAAACCAAACATGAACAGTACAAGTACAAGCAATTCTATGTCCCTGTCATGCTACAGATTCATTACTCTACCATTTCTTCGACAAATTAAGACCACTTCATGTGAAATTCCTCCAGCCTGGACTCAGTGTCAGATTAAGTGTTCACAGTGACTTACATTTTCTGGTTAACCATGTATGCCCTTGCATGCATTTGAATGTTCCTGGCTGCCTTTCTCACTGCTTTCTTGCATTCACTATGGGGGATATATATAATGACTTAATACATCAATGTGAAGCAGTCAGGTATTAGTCTTAATTAATTCAACAAAAGGTTTTATGTTCTCTAGAGTAATTCACTGGATAAAGTTGAGGCATGTGTTCAGGATGTGGAACATTTGAGACCCAAAAGTCCCATCATTGCCGGTCTTAAGTACGACACAAACAGCGTTTATCGACTGACATTAGCTTTATATTTCTAATGTCGCCTGACATCGTTTGAGTAGAGCAGGGCAGCACAGCGAGCGGTATTAACCCCATGGGATGTAAAACTCAAGTAAAGCTAGTGAGTCGTGAAGCAACCCCCGAACGCAGAATGCCTGAATGTAGATTCATTTCTTGTTTTTCTCAGGCTCCTGGTCTCTCTCTCTCTCTACTCTCTCTCCCATTCTTAGACTGACACTCATTCACACATGCCTTCACTGCATGTCTCTGTTTAGTATGGCAAGGTAGGGTGACTGTGCTCAGGGGTACATTTTAACTAAATTGTAAATGGCCCGGGTGCAGCTGTTGTAGTCTGAAAGAGTTAGCATGAAGAGAGGTCAGTGAATCAGCCCTCATTCTTCAGCACTGACAGTCCACGTGAGGCAGCAAAGAAGACGTCCATTCTCAAGAGACCTCAATTTTGACAGATTCATTAGTCAATAAGAATTTAACTGAATCATGTCAAATGTCAAGTTATAGAACAAAATTGAAGGTTTTTTTTTTTTTTTTTGATGGCTGACAATGTCTCGAAAAGTGGAATTACACAGCCAGACTTACACATGTGCACATGCACTCACGCATTCTCTTGCACACACTCCATGTTCCCCTTCCTTACTTCATTTGAAGTGGCAGCTGAGTAAGTAACACCACCAAGAGCATGGACAAAACGTTGGGACCCACAGCTCACGGGCACCATCATGTCTAATAAGTTTATCATTAATTGCAGCCTTTGGGGACATTTGTTCTTGAATTAATTAGTCTTTAACAACTCAGTGCTCCACAAACATGTGGAAAAGGAAACGGCTTACAAGACATGGTAGCCTCACTTTATTTTACGCTGTTTCTTTACTTAACATTGCTTCCTTTTGTGCCCAGTGGACAGAGTGGCACTAACAGCAATGTTGTATGGCAGTGTGATAAAGTTGACTGTGCTTGTATATTAGTCATCATTGATCATTATATTGCAATTTACAACTTGAAGACAGCAGATGAGAAATAAGGACCAAAACATACATTAAAATAAATAAATAAATACATATATATAATATAATATAATATTGATTTATATATCGAGGACTGATAATAGAATAAAAGCATTTAATTCAGAAGATCTCCGCTAAAATGTAACCTGTAGGTAACACACCAAACTTTAAATACATAAATTAGTTCTTTGTCTATTGTATGTGTTCAGAAAATGTTTATGACCCAAGAAACAAAAACAAACTTTTGAGATATATTTGAGATATGTTCATACTATGAGATATATGTGTATTATTGATTTGTGATGAGAAGCTAGTTAGCTGTTAGTTGCAGTTATTTGTCAGTATAGTAAAACACATTCTGGACCACATTCTATACTGTTTACTGTTGTTACCATATCTAAATTACTGTGCAGAGGTTTGGAGCAATACATGTTGTAAAGTTCACTACAACCACTATCAATTCTACAAAAAACAACAATAAGGATAATTCATTAACGAGGTATAGTGATCACACAAATTCAGTCTTCTTAAAATCACAATTACTAAAATTCCCTGACCTGGTACATTTCCGAACAACACAAATGATGTATAAAGTGATAAACAACTAACTTCCTATAAATATTCAGAACTTGCTTTTTCACAGAGGTGAGGGTTATAACTGGACAGGGGATTTAAAATGTTTAGAACATGGTAGATTCCACACAACACTGAAGTAATTTTGTCTTTCAATATGTGGAGTGAGATTGTGGAAGGGATTGGAGGTGGAGCTCAGGCAGTGTCCAAACACGACTCAGTTGAAAACAACAGTACAAAACAATAGTGTTCACAAAGTAGATGGAGGAGGACGGGCTGTCGACACAGGAGTTCAAATGATTTATTATTGGTTTATTCATGTACTATTATTCTTGTTAATTTGGATTCATATTTGTTTGTAAATATGTACATAAATAACCACAGGGGTGCTGAGTAACTGATGATTGAGGTGGAAAAGGGGTAGAAGTAAATAAGCTTACGCTTCATCCTACTTGTTTTTGGAAATGTTGGGTCATTAATTATTTATTTACTTCTCTATTTACTTGTTTTTTGCTTTGCTTTGCTCTGTTATGTGTTTTGTTTTGTTGTGGTTTTATTTTGTTTTGTCCATGTTGTTGTTTTGAATTATTTAATTTGTTCCCACATGTCCATATTCAATTCAATTCAATTCAATTCAATTCAATTCAATTCAATTCTAAATGCCTTTGTGTTCTTCTTAGAACAAAAGACAAACACCAAATTATTAGATTTGGTTTGCAAAAATGAAAAATGTAGAGCAAGCGAGCATTGAGGTTACTAAAGAGAGGCCACATCCAATACCTCACAGACTCCACAGCACTTCATTTTCTCACGTTCAGTCTCCATTTAAGAATAATTTGTCCAAGGATATTAGTAGCATCTTTTCGCCAGCTGTACAGTGATTTGCTTGGTGCAACATATGACCCCCAAAAGAGTGTCATGTGACAGTCTGGAAAGTGAGGCTAACCGGAGACCGACTGTAGCGAGATGACTAACTGCATTTGATACTGTTTTTGTAAGAACATGACATAATGTTAAGTATACTGTGAGACACTCAGGATCCTGAGGTTTAGTTTCTCTACACTGCAGCAAGGGAAATGTCAAGAGTGTTAATCACATCAAAAACAAGAAGTCTGGAGATCATTTAAAGCCCAAACCTTTTAAGATCAATAGATTGAGCATAAAAGCTGTCAACGGTGCAGGTATCCGGTGCAGTGGCTGTTAGGTAATATATTTTGTTCCTTTTATTTCTTCCAAGTGGAAGAAACTATTTATAAATATCGGCTCAGTCTAATTCATGCAACACATTGGATGTGTATTTAAGTGTTAAGACTTTTTCTTGGAATGATTTCAGGTCATGTCACCTCTGCTACTGTCAGCTGTGTTAAAGAGCAGCTATGAAAAAAAATCCCAAACGTCATGGCTTTTTATCAAGTCAACATGGAAATAGCATGCAAATGCACCCAAGCAAGAAAACTATTTCTGAAACAGACTAAAAAAAAGACTAAAAGGTTAGGCACCATTATTCAGTTGGGTCATTCACATTCACATGGGGAATGGATCATCATACAGTATGGACAAATGGTAAAATGGTAAATGGAGTTCACTTATATAGTGCTTTATAGCTGTGTGAGCAGTTCTAAAGTGCTTTACATCGCTCATCACATTCACACATTCACACACACATTCACACACCATTGACAAGTCAATATGTTTATATGATAATAAATACAAAATTGACAGCAGTTTGGTTTTCAAAGCAAAGCAAGGGGCATTTACTTGTCCATTTTTGGGTATTAAATAAGCGAAGCTAACTGCACGATTCAGAAGAAGCAAATGCAGAAAGAAAAAGCTGGAAAATATCTCCTGGGCAGATGTTGAGTAGTGAGGAAGAAGTAGAGAGGAACTGAAGAAGGCGCGCATTGATATCTGGTCTGAAGACTATATATCGCGGTTGTTTGTGGGACCCCATTAGCTAAATAGCCTGGCAAGTGGCAAGACTATCACTTTCGGTCCACACTAATCAATGAGCCTTCTTTGTAATTTACTTCCTCTCTGGTCAGTGTTTGTTCATACTCAGTTGTCTCGTCGACATTGATACACACTTACCCTTCCTGTCCGTCCTACTTCTGTCCATCTAATTGTTGTCAATGGAGCCCCACCTGGATGGGTGCAAGATCTCCCCGGCTCATGATAAAGTCAAAGCAGTCTGTGACAGGTCTCCCCGATCCAGCAGAAAAGACTTGAAATGTTTCCTTGGGTTTGCAAACTTTGATCAAAGTTTCATCCAGGGCTTTAATTCTGTGGCTGCTCCCTTGCATGCTCTCATGTATTCATAGGTCCAGTCCTCCTTGTCACTTCAGGCCTGACCCAGATCAACAATTCATTGTAGAATGGGACACCCCATACATGCGAGTCAGGGAAGTCCCATCTTCCCACTATCCCACAGTAGGGCCAAGGACAGCAGAGCCCACCCCTGTAAATTCCTTTACAGGGGTAAAGGAATTTCTATATATATATATATATATATATATATATACACACACACACACACTCAATATGGACCTCCCATCTAACTGTGTTTCTTAACAAGAAAGTTAGACAAAAAGACCTTTTATTTTCAAACAGAGATGAAGGAGACAGATAAAATAAACACGTATTGTTGTTTTAAAAAAAAGAAGCAGGCACATGTTAAAAATAACCCTGGCAGAAACAAGAAGTTGAAGGAGAGAATAATAATGGAATAGAAGATGGAAGTTTCCTTCTTCACCTCTCTTCAACACAACCACTTGGGGCGATCGCCTGCTGAATTCATGCTCAGTCAACTTTGGATCGGCAGCCACGTCCGTCCTTTAAAAACCAGCACGCCAAACATGGCTATCAGCTTTCCTTCAGCTGCTGTCTATCAATGTCACACTGGATCAACAATGCAGAACCCTTTCTGACTCTCTGCTCCCCTGCTGCACAACTGCAAACCCTCCACTCCGACACCCCATCTCTCACTACACACAGTACACACGTGTATTGTCAAGGGCAGGTTGTGAACTCAGGTGCAGTTTGGTCGACTTATTTATTTATTTGTGTAACAGGCGCACAGATCAATAAGAGTATTCTGCTGCAAAATAAGGCTTGACTCTCAAGAGACAGATTAGGGCTGACGCAGCTTGGCGCCTCTCAGCTGCCTCTTTTCACTCGGCTTGCTGTAAGTGTATGGGTGATCATGCATGTGTGCACATGGGAATGTAAACACACATACATTTGAAAGAAAGCTACAGCAAATACATAGGAGAAAATATAGTTGCTGACATTTAAACTTTGAAAGAAATAAACCTTTTTTGCATACTGGTTCTTTTGGGCCATAGACTGGTATAGAGGTAGGCACTCTTACATCACATCAATAATATCAATGGGAATAAAGATTCCAACGTTTTATTCCTGGAATTTGCATTTTCTCCCCATGCATCTGTGGGTATGCAAGGTTGATTGGTGATTCGGGTTGCTTTAACACTGGCTGGATTTAGGTAGACCTAGAGTTGTGTGTTTGATCTCAGTGTGGTGTGTTCTGCCAGAGTGAAAGCAAAACAAACCTATGGGCTACATCAGGGGTCGTCAAATTCAGGCCTTGAGAGCCGGTGTCCTGCAAACTTTAGGTCTCTCACAGGTGCAACACACCTGAATGCAATAAGGGGCTCATTATTGGGCATTTCTTACAAGCTTGGTTATGGCCTCAACAGCTATACGAAATGTACACTCTGGTCTGCAATAACCAGAGTTAGAATCACTCTAAAATTACCTGTCGGTGTGAATATGAAAGTGTGGGATTTCTCAATGTTTTCCCCGTGAAGGACTGGTGACCTGTCGTTGGTAGACCCTGGCTCCAGCCAATGGCAGCTTTCATTGACTCCTGCCACTCATAAGTGTATTTTCACGCGTTCTTGAGAACAAGTTTAACCATGTAATCTACTTTGCAACTTTTTAAATTATAAGTTGATATAGTGTACATCTACAAAATTGAACATTAGTTTTAATAGCTACTATATGTATTATTTATTTTATAGAAAAACACTGCTTCGTATTTACATTTGTTCACCAACTGTTCATGTTTTATATATGATTGTTTGTTTCATTTTATACAGTTCAACCGGATAAAATACCTTCTATTGACAATGCAAATAAAACAACAAAACCATGATTACTTGTAACTACTAGTGACATACCTTACTCTTTAGTATTAGAGAATGATTTTTGTGCTTGGATTCAAATTTTCAAACAGCTTTTGCGAGATTGCGAGCGCTGCTAAAGTACACATTTTCTGTATTCTTTCAGCCACTAAATAACCATAAGGAGAAAGAAGGAGGGAGCCACATGCAGATGGATACAGGCAAAGTTCACTACACCAGATATTAAGTTCTTAGAGCAGAAATATGAAGTGGTAATATTAAATTGAGATCCACGCACACAAACATGGTCTAAACCAGAACTAGGCCAAGAACTGCCATGCACACAACAACCAGAAATGACTGGAATTAATAGACGCATAGTGCACAACAAACAATGTCAACACTGCGACTGTCTCCTGAATACACGTGGAGTGTAGAGAGTTGCACAAGGCATAACAGAAAAAATTGAAGAAGAGGCAGCTTGGAGTAGAACACACAGGTGCACTCAGACAAGCACCTGAAAAGACAGAAGAGGTACTAAGGAGTACTGCCAGCTACAACATCAAATATGAAAGTGCAAACAAAAAACACACACGACAAGAAAGAGAAACGTAAACTATGGAACTGAAGTCTGGAACAAATAACCAGACTGTGGACCAGCAATTCTTGACAATATTGAGCAACTGGTAGGCCTTATCTAAATACAAAAAAATGTTTATATCCAAAACCTCAATAACAGGGACAAAATGTAGTTAATATTTATAAGTACAGCCTTTTATAGTTGATCACTGTTGCCTAATAAAATGGTTCTCTTGTTATGTCGAAAACAAAAACTGATCTAGATTACACTCTTTGAAGGAAACACTCTGAGCCTAACTAACACATTTTCTGACACATGAAAACACTGTTAATTTATTTACACTCCTGAAGGAGAAAGAACATTTTTACAAGTTCTTCCTCCTCTCCCTTTTCCAAACACTGTACTCATTCCAAAGCCCACAAATATCCTGACATGCAGTACTTTTTACCAAACATTTCCATTCTGTTCTTGATATGGAAATATAATTAATTTGTTCTGACCTTGACCTCTCCGTCTTGCCAGTTTTTGAGTAACAGTGAAATGCAAAAAAAAAAAAAAAAAAACACCAAAAAAACCTAATTAAAAGATAGCATGTGCCATTAATTTCTCTCTACATGGACACACTTTCTAAACACGAAACACACCAAATCTAGGATAGAAAATGCAGAATGGTTGCAGAAGTAAAATAGCAGCACTGGCATTCATTTGTCTACTGTAATCATGAATTAATCAAAGGTTTGAAGCTGACTATTAATTCTAAAAAGTGGCAGGATCATAAATACTCAAAGAAAATAAGAATGACAGCAGCAAAAGGGATGTGCTGCTTTTATTTAGTATTTAGTTAGACTATCATCAACAGAAGAAAATGTAGCAAATAAATGAATGAAGCTATGCTGAGACCTGATTCATGAAGAATCATTGCTGGAGATTAATAAACATTTCAACATAGAGATACATGTACCATAAATTAAAAAACAAAACAAACAAAACAAACCAGTAATACAGTCATCAGCTCTGTCTTACACTTTGCACCTCATGTCAGTCTTGACGTTACTTTTTAAAATGTTTCATTGACAAGGTGATTTGGTTGGATTTGAGAACAGAGAGCAAAACGTCTTGCCTGGCTTGGTACTGAAAAGTCATTTTGCTCTCCTTGATACCACGGGAACCCAAACGCTCATACCAAAGTTGAAATTGGCAGCTGGGAATAAAAGGGAGCCATCATGGTGACCTTGTGCTCCCTCCATCTCCTGTTTTGCTGGAACACCTCTCAGTTTCACTTAGAGGGAGCCTTACATAAAATATGGGCTCCATCATCACCAAGGACGACAGGCCAATAAGTTGAACACCACTCTCACCAGAGAGAAGCACAGGCACATCAACGACCCACAACAATACTCTCCAAAAACAGTGATTTCTGAAGGGACAGCATTTTAGAGGGGAGCTGACTCTTCAAAGCTCTTATTACACTTTTACATTAAATCTCAGCTTGAGTGTCAGATGAGCTTCCAACCCTCTCCTGACACAGCGAGACGGTGGGCAAAATAATAAGAGAGAGAGGGGGGGTAGAGAAGGACAGAGAGAGAGAGAGGGTGGGGAGAGAGAGAGAGAGAGAGAGAGAGAGAGAGAGAGAGAGAGAGAGAGAGAGAGCATAGGTGCCATAACAAAAGAAGAGGAAAAAAGGCCAAAAAAATGTACCTTCCATTTTGGCAACACACTGGTATACTCCACCTTCTCTTTTAAACGAGACTGTGCAGAGAGTTATCCCTCTGGCCATTCTCAGGTGAAGGCATTCTGCCCAAGCCCCCTACTTTGACAGGAAAGGAACAGCATGTTATTTTACACATAATTGCAACTGTCAGCAGCTAACATCCATCCTGAAAGAACAGTAATGTGACATGACTACAAAATAAACTCCTTTCTCCCCATCCTTTGAAGGACATCTGTAATATCCATTAACATACTGTATGGTAAGCAGGGGAGCTTGGCAATCGGCTGGGAGAATAACATTGGTGGTGCCACTTTTGAAAAAGACAAACAAAATATATTGCTTGTGCTGGCGAGGGATGGTAGGTGCATGCAGGAGCATGTGTAGTAGTTAATGGTATGTCACTTATGGGGAGGAGAGGTCAGACCAAACAACTGCACAGGGAAGCTTACAACCACACAATAAACACACTCCCCCAGCAACAAAGCCTGGTGTATGTCATCATTTTAGAGTGTGTGGAATAAATTCACTGGTGGCCAGGATGCCCATAGCTGGTCCCGGTCAAAAAAAAGAAAAAAAAAGTCAGAGGATCCATAAATAAAACCTGCTGGCTGGTATTTTCTCCACCCTTTCATCAAGTACTGTGTTATGCACATCATGTCTTGGAAAATGAGGAATGGCAAAGTAAAAAGATGAATAAAGGGGAGTGTGAACCCACCTTATTCCCCACACTACTACATCATTAACTACTAGAGCAGCAAACAGGGTATGAACCTTAGTTATTTCCACTGAATGCTGCAAAACAAAACTTACAAAAGGAGCTGAATCAAAGGTTTGTGGTGTGTTAAATTGTCTGTCACAACATGAATCCTTTCCCTGCATGAGAAAAGTATTCAAGTCCAATATTCCCTTTGTTGTTAAAGCCATTTAGGGCTTCACTCATTACCCTTACAGAAGGGGGAAAAGTGTTGGGCTTTGCAACATTGTGTACAGCAATGCCCTTATTATTTCTCCTGATTTCCCAGGGTTCCATATTTCGCTCCTCTGATGCCTCCAGCTGACAGAGCCACTCGTGTCATGTGTTAAGTCAGGGTTGAAATCTTCATTTGCGCACTTAAGCATTTTAACAATGACTGTCCATCTGTGGGATTTCACTCATTAGCACTTGTGCTTTCACAGAGACAGGAAGAATGTGTGGAGAGATCCCGAAGACTATAATAGAGTGAGTGTGACTTTTGTCTCATCAAGATGGATGAAATAGTATCCCACAAGAGAGAACCACAAGTTCTTTGCAGGATTTAAAGCAATGCAACACGTTGAGAATATAAACTGATACACCGTGTTTCTCCTGCAATACTCTCGCAATGCTTTATTGTTAAAAAAAGAAAAAAGCCACTGGATGAGAGAGGCGTCTATCCGCAGCAAGTCAGCTCCACTCAATGGATTTCATAAACCAAACCACAAAAACAAATGATCGCAATAAACAAGGACATTTAGTTGCAAACACTATTCAGATATTCAACCCTGTACTTTTAGCTTAAACTGCAGCCAAGTTTAATGTGTTGTTCACCACCTGAAGCTCAAAAACACAGACTGACATAACCAAGCAACAGCAACCGTGACTGTTTATGTGTGCTGTCTGGAGTTATTGACAACAAACATGTGGCCTATATTACTAGTTTAATTTCTTCACATTAAAAATGTTGGTTGAATTCCAGCTTTTATTAAACATCACTCAAATATATTTGTACCATTTACACAAGCACAAGCCTCTTCCTTTTTTTTTTTTTTAGAATGCCAGATATTTAGAAAAAGCTCAACTTGCTTTGAAAACAAGATTAAATACCTTTTAGTCTGTGCTTGCTTCATAGTGAAAGAATGATACACCTTATGCAGCACTGTATCTGTAACTGTTGGATTGGATTTGCCTTTTTGATTTTATTTGTTTTGTGAATTATATGTTTTTGTCATTCCTCATTTTATTCTGCTTGTTCATTGTCATTATTCTTTATTTATTGCTGTTTATGTCTGGGAATGTAAAATACATTGAATTGCCTTGTTGCTGATGTCCTATACAAACAGTGGTCTTTCCTGAAGAACACTGAGTAATACGTTCAGTTCCAACATGGGCATTTAAATCTACTTCTTTGGTATATAGCTTTATGAAGGCAATATTATAAATTTATGAAACTAAAGAACAAAACTCTTCATATATCTAACTGGCTTTCTGAGCACAATTCAGCTTTCTGAGCAGTGTAACACTTCACTTTAACATCAAATCACTTTTTTTATGAAGCACTCATACTGTTTCTGCAATATGAAGTTATTTTTCTTCTGATAAATTAGATTAACAAACCCATTTTTTAATGAAGGAAAACTTGTAATTATTCTGAAAATCCTGAATGCAGTATGCTTCTGTACATTGCCCATATGCTCACTCATATGCGAGAATCAAGTGCAAGCTGACTTGTCTGGCACTGAAAGAGTGAACATTCCATATATCCACACTGACATATCTCTAAAGTAGGGAGGTTTATCATGAAGTCCTCTCGAGGTAGCTCTCTTGTTTCTTCTCCCGGAGGAGACCAGTAACTTCCACAGCAGTAGGAGCCTCCCGTTGCACTCTGATACTGCAGGCCATCTGGCCTTTGTTCAAAGCCTCACAGAAAGAGGAGAGTCTCATCTGGAGGGCCGGTACTGCTCACTGCACAACAGGCATGTCTTAATATCACCAAACCCCAGCAGGACAGGAGCTGCAACAGCTCTGAGCCAAGTCAAATAAAGAGTTATCATATAAAGTGCTTGCACTAATATGGTGTGGCTTTATGCAAGAAGAGAACTAATCTATAAAGGGGAGCAATTTTATTGGTTTGTTTGGCAACTTTTCAATGACAAGCAATATTTGTTTAAACAATAATTGGGAACTCTCAGATGGATGGACTCCACAGAATTAATGGCAACACATAAACACGACATAAAATTTATTGTGCTCTCATATTTTGTGTAAATAAACACAGTGTGATATTAAGTTTCTCTCAGGGAAGATAGCAAGGGCACAGTGTGCTGCTACCCTGTTGCCATGAACTGCGTTGCAGCACACTGATGAACATGTGTACTTCCTGCTGTCTGAGGAGGCATCATGTGGACAAGGCCTTGGATCGTATTTATGTTTCAGAGAACCGCTTTCTTTTTCTGCTACCAGCCTCTCAATATGAAATGAGAAGACCAATAAATGGTTGTGAGACAATGATGAATCTTGGGGAAAGTGGCGCATGGATAGGTCCTCAATACGGCAATCTGCCCCAACTTGCAAATACTAGACATGCGTCAACACATCTTGTAATATTATTACGTTATATCTGATAATGGCAGTTCTGAGACATGGAGAAGGATTGCACAAACATTGTATATGGCTCATTTTATATCACCCATTACTGATAAAAAGTTACAGTTTTGTTTTGTTTTTTTAACTGTAGAGTTGAGCTGCTCAACTGTGCTGCTTTGTAGTAAATCACAAGCAACAATACTTTAATGCAATTTTGTTATTAATAGAAATGCTAGTGCTGACTAAGCTTTAAGCTTTTTGTTATTGTCGGAATTCATGTAACTGTAAATCTCAAGACGTAACTTGTTTTACATTAAGGGATTTTCCAATTTGCTCTCATACACATAGTTTTGTTTGCACAGTTTCAAACATGATACATTGCACAGATGTGAGGAAAGTGACCTTAAATCTCCTGCTCCGCAAACATGATTAGCCTTGAGAGTCATAAAAAGTGGTGTTTATACTTTAACCTGCGGTTGAACAAATTCATTTCCCATGTAGTCACGGTGCAATACATAATACCTACAGGGGAGCGTAGGAACCCAACACAGCTTCTACGCCACACTATTCTTATCATAGTCATCAAAAGAAAACACATCTTTTATGATTGTGAATGGAATAGTCATTTTTAGGTTTTCTGCCCTGATGGAGGAGAGCTTTTTCTGAGAAAACAGATAGATCAAGATGATGTGCAATCATGGTGTCAGGGGTAAAGCCCCGAGCCTCCAATAAATTATTTGTTTTAGTGTAGAAGATGAAGAAAACCCAGATGTTGCATGCACAGTTTAAAAGCCTCATCAGATAGGTCACAAACTTCTATTATTTTTCTCGATCCCTAAATAGCACAAGCATGACACGGATCATACAATTTTATGCACACTTCATCTCTGGCTGTCCGTGTGAAGCTGTATCTGCCAAAGACAAGTAAGAGCTACTGTGGAGTTTGGACTAGAATGAAGCATTTGGCAACATTTCTTGTGGGATATCCACATTATGGTTGTTTGATGCATGCAAACATGGGTTTATATACTGTATATTCACACTGTTTATACTACAGTGCATTTGTAAATTAAATTTAAAAAAAAGTATGGAAGGTGTTGTGTGCATAGAAATAATGAGGAAAAGAAAACATATTAAACACAGGCATTAAATATGGAGCCTGCAGGGATTTTGCACATAGGCCTTGTTGAAAAAAAAAAAAAGGCAGCAAAAGTAACTGGATTTAAAAATGGATGTTATTCACTTTCTCGACTTGTTTCCAAAGTGATAGTTTGTGAGTGATTTATATGTCTCAAAGATGTAATTTTGAACAAAATTCAATAAATATGCACATTCCTTGAAAACTATCAATGAAAGAATCAGATAATCCATTTACATGAACTCTGCTAGGATCACAAACATGTTTGCACCACCTCCTCCGTTCAAATTGTCATTTCAATCTGGGCTCATCAAATCAGATTGAAGTATTTACATGATGCATTTTTACTCAGACTGGTGATACATTGGCATTACTTACGGCCGTTAGCCTTCCATTAAAAAAACAATAATAAGAACTATTCGCAAAGGACTGAATTTTTAAGATTTTTTTATAATGCAAGAATCACAAGAAAAAGCTCAAATTTGTCAAAAACTAATTTAATTTCAAGCAATTATTTTCTCCAAGAAAATTGCAAGTGTCATTGAAAGAAATTGCAGTTCTTAGCAGACCGTAAACTAAAAATGAATTAAGTAATCACTAAACTATTATTGTAAGCACAACAGCAAAATATCTGTTATAAAATAACAGATATTTTATGATCCCCCACTTTTTAGTTTTTTAAGTTTACTTCAAAATAATAAAAAGTAATTATTGTTGCAAGTCAAGTGGTATTTATGTGGGAAACACATTTGTAAAAATTATGGTATATACCAAAGTGCTGAATACAGATCATTTACAGTCAACAGACCAAATAAATACCTCACAAAGAGATCAATACTATAGCAAAAATTAAACAAACAATTGAATTTAGGTTTGTGTAAAAACAATTTTGATATACTACATACAAATACTGATATTGGATTGGGCTGGGAACACAAGTCACAATTTAATATAACAATAATATAATATAATATAATATAATATAATATAATATAATATAATATAATATAATATAATGTAATATAATATAATATAATATAATATAATATATCACCCCAGCAAAGTATCGTCTTTAAATAAACTCTTGCATATCATATGTTTTGAATGAAGATTTAAACATTTCGCTATGTTAAAGTCTTGAGAATGCATTGGAAAAAGATGTAAACAATTTGACCAACATGTCAGCTACATCATCTAACTACATACTGCAACCAACGTTTAGGTTATTATATGCAATCCAACCTGAGTCACACACATCATTTATGCTGTATTTTACAGTGAATGCAAAATAGTTTTCCATAATAGTTTTCTCCAATGTTTAGTACGGCCTCTTATAGCTATTTGGTTGGCAGATGCAAACATCCTTCCAGACTGTATGACCATCTGGCACAATGCGATGTCGTATCAGATGACATTGCATGCACAGTGACTTATGGTTGATCGCAGTGATGCACTTAATACTGAAAAACTGCAGGAATTTTGAGAAATTGCAGGGTCCCACTAATATTGTATTGTTTTGTTGCAACAATTGCAGCACTTTTCTGTCAAGACTGACCATCGGTCTGTCAAGTAACCCAGAGTTAGCTGTTCAATTCGAAGTGTGAGCAAAGCAGTCCGTACCTGGCAGTAAACAGTTGCTAAAACTCTTTGAGATACAAGCCAAACTCCTGTCTCCTCGCAACTTGTCGAGATGATTCTATGAGACTTTCTTTGACATACAGTAAGACAGCACTTGAGCCTGTTCGAGAATTACAATGTTTTTCTTTTTACCAGAAGAAACATAGAAATAGTGGTACTACTGTACTCTATTGATATCGTAAGATACATAGGCACCCTGGGTTAAAAACTTGATCAGTATCTATAATCAAAACTCAATTGTAATAGTTATCACTCATGGAAAAATCACTCATTGCACAAGAAATAGTAAAAAAAACAACAAAACAAACAAACAAACCCACAGCATGTTAAAAAGAAGAGTGTAAAGTTGCTCTCTGTAGTTAGCAGAAATGGAAAATCCACACATGAGCACATCCCTCATTAAAATGCTGGGTGAGCAACATCAAGGCTAACAATTCCTGCATAGCATAGCTTTGTTATCAAACTTAACAAGAGCCTGTAATAACAGTTGAGAATAGCACCAAGCTAACAATGGCAAAAACATGCACCTTAAATTTCTGTCTTGTTGGCATTATTATAACCATACAGAAATTCCTACAACAGTAAATAGGCATTTTTCCCTTACCTTTATATCTCCACACATGACACATACAAATGTTTAGTTGGGTTTAAGTGAGTGACGTGACCATGTCAGAGACCACAGTGTGATGCAGGAGATTTTCCATCTGTGCAACTGTTGTGGTTAATTGGCTCATTAACAGTGCTGGCCTAAGCCGTTTCTATTTATCATATATGCCAGTATATCTGTAACTTGTCCTTGTGCTGATATTTCAATCATGATGAAACGCCCAAATGATTATTACACAATCATTTCGAGAGGCCACATTGACATTGACTATTTAATGCTTCACGAATAGAGCAACATATATTACCGTGTGAAAATTACTTGACTTGGAGAAACATCAACTTTGTAATTAGCTCATAAATTTGGCTTTGCAATTCATACAATGCTTTAAAGCCTACAAAAAACAGTAAATTAAACAAAAGTAGAACACAAAACAACAACAACAAAACTACAACTTGTTTTACTGGATAACAAAGGCCTTATACCTGAGGTCCAACCATCCACGTCTTCTGCAGCTGGCTCTGCGTCCACCTACTTGCAGATTGCATGAGGTGGGCACATTTTCACAGCCCATTCTTCTTTTATAAATATCACTTCTTAGGTGGGGAAATTGTGTATTCATGGTGTTTGTGGTTATACATCTTTCATCTATCTGGCCCCGGAGCTTACCATCAACCATTACATGGTTGTTTTTATCTTAGTATCATAGAAATGAACGATAAATAAGGCACAAGTATACTCTGGCGTGTGTGCTACCACACAATGTCACACTATAATGTCAGTAATACTTTTCATGTGACGAACGCTATAGTTAGTCCAATCAAGAGTTACACTTACAGCCAATGTTAAATTGGACATCAGGTAAATCAGGTATCAGATTAAGCAGCACAAAGTGTGCAGACACATCAAATGCAAATGATGAAAGTTTGCTGGAGGCCTACTTTTCCTTCACACATATTCTAAGCAACTACGTTGTCAAGGACACCAGAGTATGTCATGCACATGCATAGTATGTGCTTCAAGTTTGTTCTTTTTTCCTTGTCTACACCTTTCTGACCTCCAGCTTGCTTACTGAAAAGCCAAGTCTCCAGGGAAATACTATGAGATATGGAAATTAATCTTGTATGGCAAGATGAAAACTTATTTGACAAATTACTGTTGCCCTGGCGTCTTTCCACAAAAGTTGAACCATTATGTTACTGTAATAAACCTTAAAAAACCCCTTATGGCTACAGTTAAGTGTCTACCCTTTAGCTACTTATAAATACAACAGTCTCCCTGAGAGGCATCATTAGGGAAAATCAGTCAATACAATCCTTCCCGGAAAATAGTTTCCGGAACAGCCTTGTACACAGCCGAACCAGTCCATGGTGAATATTAACTGAGTCTGAACTAGTGAACCAATTTCCACATGTTTAGCTCTGATGGAAGCTTGTAGAAGTAATTTAGAAGGTGTATTTAGCTGTTGTTATTAGAGAAGGTAATGCTTTTTAAGCATAAACTTGTGGGACAATCTCATGTGGTGAGCATAACACTGCTCAAATATACAAAGCCTGTGTTATTGCACTAAAACAACACCATTAAATCCAATGAGAGGAAATGCATTTTTAAAAAGTGCTTTGTGGGGAACTTTTTCCTTCCCACACATGCTCAATTTGTACAAATGGGGTGGACACACTGAGCATTTGAAAAGGGGAGATTATTTCTCTGACAAACAGAAGAAACATTGAAGAGCAGTCGCAACAACTAACAAGCACGTGTTTTGGTCCTTGGACCGTAAATGTACTGAAGTAAGAAGTGTGGTATCAAGCTTACCATGGCTGATTACGTAGCTTAATGGTCTTGGCTTCACCTCATGTTTTACAAGCCCAAATGGTCCCAGTGGTCCGATAAATCATCGGCATATCGAGTCAGATTGCTCCAATGAACTGTTGCCCTTCCCGGTTTCTAACTAGAGAAGCAGAACATGAAGCGAGCCAATACAAATAACCATCCATCCTGTATAGATCACAAAAATGACAAAATCTTTCTCCTGTATCTCTGTTGAGACTTGTGAAACATAGTTCTCAGCTTGAAATTTCATGTCTATTTGCAGAAGACAATGTCTCGAAACAGCCAAATAAAAAGGCATGATGGCTTGGCTCTGAATCTTTAATAAAGCACAATACATTGCCAAGAAAACATCAACTGCTCCACAGGTGGTCTGTGCGGGGGAATAAAGCTGTGAAAAGGTTACTGCTGACAGCTCAACAGACTGCTCGTTATGTGAACAGTCTTCCTGTCTGAGCTCTCTTTGCGTGCTAAATGCTGTCCGGAAATGTAAACATTATGTACTGCAGGTATTGCAGGTGTTATTATTGGCTGCATTTAATGGATGGTGTCGGCCAGACCATGAGCGTAGTCTGTTTAAAGGTCTCATTTGATCGGTAAAGCCATTTATATGCAGCCTTAAAACTTTATGACCCACATATCTCTTTAGCCGTGGCTGAAACACATCAGCTGCTGTAATCTTCTTCCACTTTGATTCATAGTGTCTCCGATTCATGGGCACATAGATTAGGTGGGCACAATCACATCAGCAAATGTGAAGAACGGAAATATATTCCTGATACAATAATGTGCTTGATTTAAACCTTTATTCCACCAGTATAAAATCAAATGTTATCAGGAGTCTGTTTTTACAATGCAATGTATGAAATAATCCACCAATATGAAAAAAGAGTGATAATAAAAATAATTCAAAATAATTTTACCGGAGAAACTGTTAAACAAATAAATGAATGAATGAAGGAATTAATGTATACATAAATAAATACATAAATAAATGCACATGCACAAGATGCACAGCTGCAGTATGATTAAATGTGGTTTTGAAATTCCCAGAATCGTTATGCATGCTCAAAACTTTAAAGCAGAATTAAAATCTATATGTTTAGGACACCTCTAAACATAATAATGGGAGCATAAAAATTGTAACATTGAATTCAATCAAAAAATAAAACAGCTAAGCAGTTTATTTGAATGAGCAGTTTTGCCAATTCATCCATGTTTACAACTACAGGAATGAGATGACAGGGAAAAAAAAAAAGATACAGATGCCATTTAGATTTCACAGTGATGTGTCTTTAATGGAAATGAGTCAGTCATTTCACATCTTATATGTCAGCACATGCTGTCATCACAGAGACATGAAAAACCTACATTTGATGCTCAGACATTGAATCACCACTTTAAAATTCACTGTTGCTCTAAATGCTAAAAGACGCGATGTGCCTCAATTCAGATGCAGGTCCATCATTGACCAAATAAACACTCCTTTCAGCAATGTGTTACATTTTTATTGAGCCAGTTTTATGACTGGAGTGTCTCGTAAGTATGCATCAATATGTTCCTTATGTTCTGAGTATAACCTGTAATCACAAAGAAATATATGTTGTAAAGTCGCCTTTTGAGAGAATATGTGCACACATTCTTACATTTCATACTTTACTGTAGAGAAGAGTTTATTACAGCCTCATATAAAGTCAACAATAATGATAATATTATGAAAGCAAACACAGCTCTGCTATCGGAATAATATCAGTATTGACAGACAAATTTGGTCAATTTGGTCAAATTTGGGTATCTGTATCGGATCGGTAGTCAAAAAACCTGGTTTGGTGTATCCCTAGTTGTAGGTCACCATTTTTTCTGGATCTGAGTCAGATGTCAACTCCACTGCCTGTGGCCTACTTGGCTTACATGGATTTAAAGCCAAAACACAATACAGCTTGAGGACCTTATCTCTGGCCTTATAAAGTATTGTAGATGCAGAAAAATGTCAGATAAAGACCGGCATAAATAAACAACAACAACAAACAATTTTCAATTGAAATGCAAGTGAAAACAAGTACTTCATCACAAACATAGAAACACTCGCACAATCACTGCAGCCATGAGGAATCACACCGGCACTGAAAGCAAAGTAACATAAATTTGCAGAATGGCCAAAGGCAACGAAAGCAGAATATGTGCAGTCTAATTCTGAGCTTAAATCTCAGAGAATCAAAACCAATTTTAATGATATGTAATTAAGGCCTAAACAAATTTTTCCCAACGGACACGATTAATGGGGAACTTATTACAGGCTATGGCACCCAAGGGGGTAATACATTCATACTAATCTCATGGCTGTCAGCCTAGGGGCTTCATTGCTATTGAAATGCCTTCATATTAAGACCAAGAGTAGACAGGAGGTAGAGTCCAGGGAGTTGAATTTAGAGGTACAACAAATTAGCAGTAGTGCTGTTCATAAAGTCAAAACAGATGACAGTCAGAAACTGCAAAACAACATGCAATAGCTGCAATTTAATTAATCATATGTTGCAACTAGTGAGGGAAAAATCGGTGTATGAAGAAGAGGTTAAGTATGTTTACACAAGGTCACTTTGACTGCATTTTTCCTCACACAATAGCAACCACAGACGAAAGCATGGATAATTGTGATCAAGAAAAAAAAAAGGCAGCACATATTACAGGAAATAGTCTTGTGTGTTTTTCTGTGGATGGGGAAATGGGAGTACCGGGCAAGACCATAGAAACCCGAGGACAGACAGAATCACAACATCAACTGAGGCTGGGTAGTTTAGCAGCGTTACATTCCATATAATGATTATGTATCACCGGTGTATGACAAATCACCACTTTTGGCATTGTGGTTTCATTAATTGCTTGCACACAACCAGCTCCATTACCCTGGCTGGGCGGAGTTAAAAGCGTGCAAATAAAAAGTGCCTCTCAAATCTTTCAGTCTGCAGACAAACTGGAGACAGTGGCATTGACAAAAAAGTTAATGTCAGAAGAGTGCCGGTGATTGATGACTGCTTACCTGAAAGCTTCAACTGGGGTCTGGAGAAACACATAAAAGAACAGAGCACACACTCAGGAAAAAAAATGGTTTACATATTGGACTCTGTGGCGAAAGAGAAGAAGAACCACCTCCATGAAATTAAAAAAAAAAAAAAATACATAAAAAAACACATAAAAATACAGTATCACCATCCTCAAATGCAATTTCACTTTCCCCCCAATAATCCAATCATCTGGCCACTTAAGACAAGTTGAAATTGTCTTTATTTTGAGTTCATCACAACCGTGCGTTAAATGGAGAAGCTTATCAAATCCATATACACTCGTCCATTGCCTCTGTTAAGTGGGTGAAATGGCAGAAAACACTTCAGTTTAATAACCCCTGAGTAAGGGAAGTCTCAAATCAAAAGTGCAATAATTGGGATCAGCTTTCGTTAAGCTAGCATGAAGTCATTAAAACATTCACTGAGTAGGGGTTAGGTAGTAGTTGGCAAAAATATTTAGATGATTTTTTTTTTATTTTTTTTTTACTGATTAAATAAAATGAGAAAAAGATAGTGTAGTTTAAAAGATGAAAACTGAAAGAGGGCAGAATAACACTAATGACAAATGGGCAATCACCAGAGCCACACTTTTTTCTTACATATTTAGCTAAGTTGTCATTTAATGTTATCCAGACTTGTTTTCTAAGTTCTTTTAAGCACTTTGGGACAGCTCAGGGGTGTTAAAAAGCAATTTATAAGTGGAATCCACTCCATCTTTTCAAAACAAAATCAACAACAAGAAAAGAATTACCGATCTTTAACAAGGAAAAACGCCACCATTCAAGCTTAAACTCACCCCATGTACCAAGATTTATGGCTGGAGGGAGGAAACACAAACAATATGTAAGGACAGCTAATATTTAATGGACATTTATCAACTACACAGCTGCTTAGCTTTTCTAGAATACTTTCGAATAGACTATTGACTCCAGTGAATTGAATTCAAACACACTTTGCTTTACACTTTACATTGGCGCACCGTTGCTGCTGAAGGAAAACCTTTATACCTTTACTGCAAGAGTATTTCATATATACTAGATACCTCACTAATTGCAGGGCTTACACTGTTGAATCTAACCCAGCCAATTAACCTCATAGAGATTAATATAAATGCTTCCACTTGGTCAATGGCCATTTTCACAATCCCTGCATATAACCTGTTATTTGCCTCGTAGTCAGAAACGCTCAGTTTCCAACACTAAGAGATATGACCCGTGCTATTAACAAACAGACCACCCTATGGTTCTGTATGAATGCTGCAGTTGATGCACTTGGATTAGTTGGCCTCCCAAACATCAGGCTAATGGTCTAAATTGCTTTCAGATTGAATGACCAGCATTGCGTCGAGGAAGTGAAAAAGAAACTGGATACATAGGATGATGGTGGAGACTTTTTTTATTTTTTTTATTTCAAAACCACCCATGTAAAACTATTACACGGGTAAAACTGCTGTAGCAGAACCAGTTCCCTTTAATGTGTGAATGTTGATTCTAGGCTCAAGCAGGGAGTGCTGGACAAGCTTTTATATATTGGAAAACACACTTACACACATGCTCTGGAAAACGCACACGCCACAAACAGTACAAAGGAATGAAAATATCTGCTGAGGGCTTTCTTCTACAGTGTACTTCACTGTGTATGTAATCCTCTGAGAATTGCCTTTAGAGGTGGAACAACAGACTGGGAGGATACTGTATATCCCCTCGTCTTTACTTGCTTGATTACTAAAGATATAGTCTGATGAAGTCAAATATTACAGCAGATGGGGGTGTTTCATTTCTCTGAAATCTAGAGAACTGAAAAACAAGGGGTTGGATTTCTCTTTTGCAATGTTTCAGTCTTCCCTGGATTAAGACCATCCTTAAATGTGACAAGGGGATCAACACCAAGAAGTTATCTTCACGAACAAATAATTAATAGGGTTGTCAAAAAGCCATTTTATCAAAGACGGTCCAGCTGCATATGCTTTTAGTGTTCCCATGTAAGGAGAGTCATTTTCAGAGATGAAGAAAGCTACGCAATGCCATTGAAAGAAATCAAGAGGCATCCTTTGGTGATTACACCACAAACCTCAAACAGCTTTGTCTTTGGGTGAAAGGACATGCTGGCTTTTCCATTGCTAATGTGTTTTCCACTGCCTCTGTGACAGACCCAGCATCTGTGTCAAATTATGCCCACAAAAGCAAAGCAGTAGTTGAGGCAGCATTGTATTTAAGATTGAGTTTACTTGCTAAAGTACTTTGCATATTCCCATGAAGCCTGTAGAGTGAACCCTGCAGCCGATGTAAGCCCAATCAGAAAACACCTAATAACGTTCACTGACAGTAATCACAAGGATATGTTGCAATCACTGCTACACAGCAAGAGTCCTGCTTGCAGGAATCAGCATGAGGTCCAGCTATTGCGCAGCAAGAAGCTCACCCTCCTGTCAAAATCAATGCTTTTTGACTTACTTATTAATAAACATGGCCAATTAAGTTGCACAAACTATTTGCCAACACTTTGAGTCAAGTTGCTCCTGAACTGTGCACTAACACTCCCGTTGTTGTGACACATCTTAACACAAAGATAATCACATAATATCATTACACAATATTTGATCAATATCTAACGATTGTTTGTGTGACATCAGTAGCATAGTCGTAAAGTGCATCCGTGCTTTTTTTTTTTCTCACTCAAACAAGTGTAACACTTTGATTCTGTGTCTAAATTGCTGTACATTATGTTTGATGAACAGTAATTTTTGTTTCAAGCTTGACATAATCTTGTTCAATTATATAGAAACCCGTGATGTCTTTGATAGTACCTGATGAATGGAACCCTTTCATAAAATAATTTTCTTTAAAAATCTTAGGTTTAATGAGATGATGATGAAAGCCTTTTTGTGACTGAAGTGACAACAAGGCAAACATTTTGTTCACAATTTTTTTCACTCTTGCAAATGCATGTCCCCGAGCTGACTTTAGATTCAGCCACTTAATATTTACAGGCACAGTCCCTGATGCAAAGACAGGCAACGAACAGCCATACAGGTGCTTTATCAATAGTGTGTGTCTAGTCAATGAGATGAGATGATTCTTCCTAAAACCTTTACTATTCTTTGCCAAAAGGAAAGACAAAAAAGTGGGCTGTTTCCTTCTGTAACGCAGGCCATCCCCAAGAGAGGGGAAAGAGAAAACCTAAACCTAAAACATCACTGTGTCAGTATCTGGCTGGGCAATATAGCAGAAATTGTGACATAAATACATTTTCCCATGTCGATCAATATTTACTTCAATATATAGCTTTGGAAAACAACAGATTTAATTTGCAAATTTTTGTTAAAAGTATTTTCTTTTAGGATATCATGTGGACAAAAATATTCACATTCACACAATATAAAGTTTGATTATCATGTTTAGGCTTTATGTATCCTTAATTTTTGACAAAACTCCAATTTATAAGCAGCCGTGTGTATTGCAAACATGCAAAACTCCAAATATCCCTCAAACAGATGTGATACATTGTTGAAAAAAAGTTGAATAAAATAAAACTGTTGATTAAAAGTTGGTTATATTTTTGTATCAAATAATGACTTGAGTAAAACACACTGGAAAGAAAGAAACCAAAAGTGATAGAAGACATTTAAAGACAGTAAAGCAAACAACAGGGAACATCTACAACTGTAGACCACGTGATGCACATATCATTTGAGAAATGTTATTTTGGCCTTAACTTTACTTATTAATGAAGTTCATTGCAGTTCCTTCTGGACAAAAACACATTTTAATTACTACCTCCTGCTTTAATTAAAAGTACAGTTTAGAAAATGGTCTGATCTTGGATTGTGTAAAAAGCAAAGATTGAAAACATAGATTTTTCATGAGGTTTCTTAATTTGGAGCTCAAACGTAAAAGTCTCTGGACTCACTGTAACGTCACTGAGCATTCAATAAACACATTATACACATCAGCTAAACTCTGGAGAGTCAGGGGGCATATGTTACATTTTTCCTAAACATTTGATTGAAGACCTACTTAGTAGCATGCTCTCATTGAGTGTACCTGCCTTCAGGTTTGCACAATCAGCGTGAGCCTCAGTCAGGGTGTGCCTCACCACGGTACAAATGTGCAATTTTTGGCATTTATTTATTTATTTATTTAAAATAAAAAAACAATGAAAATTGTTTGAGTTAAATAGGAAAATTAATTTGTGGTTCAAAACATCGGATGCATATAACTGATTTATTTGTATATGATATATTTTATTCTTTCCATGATGACAGGTGAGGCTGCCTCTTCTGTCTCTAATTATTACTTGTCACTGGCGTTAACAGTTTAACACATAATAAACTCTAAACTCACACACTTTGCCTCATGAAAATTAGGATATTTTATTTAAATACCAAATGGTACAAGAGGCTTTTGCTCTGAAAGAAAAAGTTCCACAACAAGTGTCCATCAAACATTTTCATTCACAACTGCCTTCTTCAAGTCTTCTGAGGTTTTTCTCAAGAGACATACAATATATGTGATATTTCATTTGTCAAGTTCAACTTCATGTATCAAGGACATAAGATAATGGCTTATCATACAGCCCTCAGGTCAACACATACTGGTTGTCAAAGAAGTCCCAGGCAACATGTAACATTTCTTAAATGTGTTTTTTCATTATCTTTCAGTTGAAATTATAACAGAGATAACAGCAACAATTGCTGCATAAAACTGCTGTGTGGGTTTTATTCATATAGCGTATATTTACTGCCTCAGCAAAATGTTTTACACTGTTAACACTTTCACATTGACACCAATGGCAATGTTGAGTACAAAATGCTCAACCACCATGGACTGTAACATGGTGTTCATTGCCTTGCTCAAGGGCACATTCACACATGCACAAAAAAATTCCAGGGCCTGATAATTGGAATACAACCCACTAACGAATCATCCAGTGCTTCTGGTATACATGGTTACGGTTAAACATTTACAAGATAATGAAAAATAGATCAATCCCTCACTTGCTTCAATGAAGTTGTCTAATAGTCTGTCCGTCTTCGTCTCCCGTTCCTTGTCTTCACAATGTACCTGCAATCTATCAAGCAAAAGGTTGGATTGAAATCTACAACATAGCAGTGTGTATGAGATAGCTTTGACACAGCTGTCATTTTCACTCAAAGTTGAAACCCTCACTTAATGGCAAATTAATCAAATCACTACTGTGTAATATTATAAAAATGTGTGAGCTTTGCAACCGACAAGGACGGGACACAGATGAAAACTGTATGTCATTCTTTTTATTGATGTAATTATTATTATACATATCTTTTTTTTTCTTACAAATCATGAATGTGTGAATAAATCCAATATCATCAAGAACATGCCTGCATCTTTGGTCATCATTATTCAATTCGATATGAATAGGGGTCTGACTGAGGCACATTGCTCAGAGCCCCACACATACCGTCACCGCAGTCATGTGCACAAATCAAAGAAAAAGTGATAGGTAAAATATGCCTTGGGTTGCATCTGTGACCAAATAGGATAACTAATATACAAGTGGCACATACTGTAGTAAGCTGGCCTGATTAAAGGGGAATTGCATCACTTCTATCGGAGGTGGGATGGTGAAGTTAAAATCCCACTGGTGCTCCATATGATCTGAAGTCATTTCATACCTACACCACACTGGACATGTGATAGTAACATAATAGGTTGTGCAATTACTGTGTAATTACTCAGGTGTTTGCATGCTGGGTGTAAATGTTATCAACTGACAACTTTTGTGGGATGCTGATGCTGGGAACGAGGACAGGGGCGTAGCTTCATGTTGTGCCAGCAGCCAGTGACACACATCATGATGCCACCAGTAAACAGAGGGTGCAGGTGTTCTGACACATGTCACATCCTGCTGGTGCATGCTGCCCTTTTGAGCTGATGACACTGCATTAGCCAAGAAAAATTCCTCTCACATCACGGACAAGAAATCCATCGCCAAAAATCCACTTTCACTGAAAGTCGACATTTCCAGAAGAGCTGAGCAAGAAATTGAGGCATGCAGCTTCCCCACTTGGCTTGACTTGTAAATGGTCTGTACAACAGACTCACTGGCTAAGGCAGAGCTCTTCATCTCAGTCATTTTATCCATTTCGGTGGCTGTTATTATCATCCTGTCTTCAACAGTCATGATGGTGGAGTGGAAACGTAATTTCAAATGCTGGTCATTTCATCATTAATCTCGGAGGAGAGCACGAGAGAAGCAAATGAAACAGAAATAAGAGGAGGAGATGGTGAGGGGTGAAAATAAGGCATAGGCTATTTTTTTCATTTCATTCCAGTCCATTTCACAAACATCCCCGCTTGAAAATGTAGGGTGAGGCCAGGGGTTCAGACTACATCTATCCACAGAGCATTAGGAATGTACTGTGGATACAAGAGATAATAAAAAGATGGGCAAAGGCTGGTGAGAAGCCATTGTCAGCAACGGTAGAATCTATGCTGAGTGCAGTTCCATTGTTCAGTGCACATCACAGTTGAGGTGAGGCTGATGACATGTGTAAGGAATTGTTTGTACAATGATGCAGACATGTGAAGGAGTGCTTGTTTTGTACATCAGTAAAATGTGCTACATTTCTGGTTACCTGAACATTTTCTTTTTTTCCCCCAGGAAACATTTGAAGGCATTTTTCATCTTCTTCACATAAAAACCATACCATGAAAGGCAGGTACGCGGTGGATATCAACGGTGACAGTAGATAAAATATATTTAATTGTTTCAGCAACTACGAAGGCCTAGAATCAGAGTCACACTATTTCTATTCTTACTATAAATGTGTCTGTGTTACACAGAGGAGTAAGATTAGTAAAACTAAAATCTCAAGAACGTTCATTTTCCAATAAAAGTGAAAAACAGTTATCTTTGTCAAAAACTTTGTATTACATTTTCCCTTAATTCACATGAAACTTGACACATTGGATGCTCTCCCTTCTATTGATTCATCAAGTTCACACCCTTGAAGATTGTACACAATGAATCATCTCAATATCTTTTGACCGGTGAGATAAATGACCAAGTTCAAAGGTCAGTGATTGTGAGGTGGGTGTGAGAACAAAACTGAAAGGGTAGAGAAACTATCAGGGAGTGAAGGACAAGAACAAGAGAGACAAAGTGATCTTGGCTTTAACACTGCGCAGTTATGAAGATACATCTCGAAGAGAAGTGCGAGCTGTCTTGGGAAGGAAAGAAAAGAAAAACATTCCTTTGGGTCCTCCTACAGTTTGAGCTACAATGCTGTCTCTGACGAGAAGGCAGACCTAAGTGTCACCGCTAAATTTACAGCCTTGCCATTTCCTTTCTCCAAGTTTTATTTTTCAAACCTGCTCCAGAATTATTGTCACCGTTGTCAGCTGAGTGTTTGTTTTGGTGATGCGCCAACGGCACCCAAAAGCATGTCTGAGAAAAATGGGAAAAGCATCACCAAGGAGGACAAAGCATAATTCCTCTAAGCCTCAAGGGTCCCTCAGGCCATATTTTAAGGGGGCTAGAGGGTGAATACAGCTGTGTATACTCCACTTGTTTCCTCCACATCTTCTCGTGGTTGGAAATGGCTGACTAGATGCTAATAAGCTTGCTCTGTCATGCTTAGACGGTCAGACCTGGTGCAACTGCATGTTAAGATAAAGAGCCTACATTTGGTAATGCCAAATCCCAAAGGTCCTAGATCCCACTTGAGTTTTAGCATACGAATGAGCATAAGCAATGCAAATATATTTCCAGAAAACTTTGCTTGTCCTTCTTCTCTCGTCTCAAGACTGTGAGAAACTTCTCTCTGCACATAAATCTATTTGCTATCCAAGCTGGGGTTTCTGCCTGGAGATAGCTTTTGTTCATGGCTGGCTGGCCTTACATTTTGTGGTTGGTGATTGGCAGTGTCCAGTGGGCCAGTTCCTTGAAGACTCCCCCTGTACTGTCTGGAGGTCCTCTGCTATTGATTTCCTGCTTGCTCTCACTGCTTGACCTGCCAATCAATGGTCAGAACAGTGGGATGTCATTGGGAGCAAGTTGACGACGTGTGATGTTTGGCCGACATGTAGCTGATGGCACCGAACAAGCAAAACATATTAGGTGGAGAGCGAGAGACAGACAGCGAGCAGACACACGCTAAACCCCTTCGTCTTTGGAGTTACAGACAGAGACAGAGAGTTAATCTTAAATTAAAAAGCAATGAGGTGCTTATACATTTGGGGGAGAGATTCTCTGAAATCCAATCACTTTGGAAAGAATCACCTCACGCCAGGCGATGATTCAGCCATAGTTACTTTCTTTTTCTGTAAAGTGCAAGCAAGTGTGACTTACTGTACTCATTCGATTCAAGTAACAAGTGATTAGCTGTGAAGAATAAATCTTCAGAGAAATTCATTTGAGCTGCGAACAGTGGAGTGGAAACTATTGAGAAACATCACACCCCCAGAGTTGAGCTGCGTGATTTTTGGAGATGGACTCAAGGGGAGGCCCAGAATAAATAAATAACATTTTCTTGTAAAAGACCGCAGTGTGTAGGAGCTTGTCTTTCTAATTCAGTGATTTCATGGCAATGCCACTCAGACTACTCTCTGTGTGACAGCTGACTTCGTGAGACACTGGCAAGTAAATTCCTGTGGCAATGATTAAAACACTCGGATTCCCGCATGAATTCCTTCACAAAGTCGTGGCAACCAAAGCTGGACTTCTAACTTTAAATGGAAAGGAAACTCAAACTTCACTTCTCGTCTAAATCATCTTGAAACAAAGAAGTGAGTGAAGAGGAAAGCCAAAGTCGTGCCTTCCCTTTGTGATCAACATATAATTCTGACATCAATGTGTAAATACCAACCATGAAGTACATTTTTGAATGAAGGAAAACTGAAAAACACAACTTGAAAAAAAGATATTAAATCTTTTTCATTCAATGGACATAGAAATAAATAAATAGACAAATAAAGCAAGTCCATTGCATAATTCCTGTATACATTGTCCACAATAACCACAATGGACCATTCTCATGTCCTCTTGTGGTTAAAATAGATTTGCTCATGAATGTTGTAAAGCTTATCAACAACAGCAACATTTTCAATTAAGCAATTTAAAGTCCATTACATATCTATCCAAAAAGTAATGAAACCTTTTTTTCTTGCAAGTTTTATTCTTTCAAACATCAATTGTAATGGCTTACTTGTGTTGCAGAGCAAACAATTTGCTTATGTTATACCTACAGGAGAGATTGTGTTTCAGCTCTTCACAAGTTTTTTTTTTAAAGATTCCGTATAATTTAGACAGTAACTGTTGTTGCTAATTACTGTCTGACACAGTTAACAGAGTTAAGCAAGAAAGCATAATCAATTTTTCATCAGCTTGTTGTTGTAATGGTTGCTTCTCCCCATTAATGTGTCCCACTGTAGTCCTTAAGGACCAGTCAGCATGAAATATATATCTCCATAAATACTTTAATGTTCTGCTGATGTCTGCTTCACTCCCCACAGTTCTAGAAACACCATCTTTTAAGTCTGTCAAAACACAATTTTTGTTAACCCTTTCTTATTAAAAACATCATTCGCCAATTCCAAGTGATTCTCACCCTGTGGATTTTTCCAGTAAATCAAACAGTATGCCACCGCTCAGTCTCTTCCTTTCTCAATGGAATCACAGAAAAGTTGTGTGGTTGCATTCTCAATGAGTAATTTCAAAGTTTTCTCAATAACTTTGCAAGGATGGCCGAGGCAGGTGTTCAGCTGATACAATGCTATTTTGTTGTCAAGGGTACTGGCGTCAGCAGAATCAAAGCGTGCCGGTGGTAGACCTAGCATCAAGTTGTCTGCAAAGGAAACACTTTACCCACAGCTTCTCTGACAGTTATGAGAAACCGCCATTAGTGCATTATGCATAATTGTACATGCACTACTATCAAGTGTCAGTGAAAGACAACGAGCAGCGCAGCTCTCTGTCGACTGTGGCACATTTCTTATTGTGAACCATCAGCATTTCTCTATGTAAATGGAGTTGCTACAAAGGGCCATTTTCCAATCTGCTGCCATGAAATCACTCTACCTATTCCTTGTAATGACCAACCTTGGAAGCAGGTTTCCACTCAATTTATTTCCATGAAAGACAGTGGGTGAAATACAAATCTCGACTGGACAAAGGTTTTTAAAAGATGCATACTTTTTATACCCTATAATATGCAGGCTCTTTGTACATTACCTGTCTCGGATATGATATATGGTCTTAAAAGTAAGACACATTCTGTGCTCATTACTTTTAGGAACATCTATGATACAAGGGTATATTTGTTTCTATATTGGAGTTGTGTTTCATATCCATCAGCGCTGCTGAACTAAATGAAACTATATAACAACTTCCCCACAAATCCGTAGCTTATTGATTGCCTGCAGTGAGTTTATACCGGCACACATGTCCCATACAGACACTCCTACACACACACACACACACACACACACACACACCCGCACAAACCTAAAGTAGCAGAAAAAGTGTATGGGTGACTCCTCTTTGGGGTATCAAGGTCATCTTCAGGGTGGAAAAAATATGATATCACAGGAATGTGCTCCCTCTCTCCCCATCTCACAGTCTTTTTGATCATGTCCTCTCTGGTTGCTTTGATCAGCGGCTCATCGTCTGTGATTGGCAATGATGTGCACTTGACAGTCCAGTGCGTAGATTAGACAAGGATAGAGATGCATAGCAGAACATGGGGCTGGAGGGCTGCAGGGAATCCTTCTCATCAAGACGTGCTCCAGTGTAATTAGACATTAGCACCCAGCAGGAAGTCCGCTAACATGAGCTGAACCCCGATTAGAATGATTATCAGAGATAATTCACCTTAATAAGTACATAACAGACCACCGGACCCATGCAAGTAGAGGGAAACTTGAATGCTTTTGTAATTACAACTTCATTGGTATATGCAGGGCAGTTGATATTTCAAAAGACTGGAACACTTTTTCTGTTTTATTGAAATTATTGGAGCACTTTAGTCAACTCTTCACAGCAGAGCACTACATAAATTAAGCAATTATGATTGCCTGTATTTTGTTTCAATTCATTTGTATATTTTCAAGAGTTTAATTGTATTGAAAGAAAATATTTCAAATGCCACATAAAAATGTAAGACAAATACCCTAAATGTTATTTTTTTTAAATATTGCAATAGAAAAGAGACTTGAATGAAACTCAAGATATCCCTAGATAAACACTATAAACGCTTCAATCTGGATAGAGTGCATTCAGTTTGACATTGTAAAAATGCTCTCAATATTATGGCAAAGAGTGGCTTTGTTGGAGTGAAAAGAAAACCTGTCTCCCCAAATGGTCACCGCAGAGATAGTGCTCTTTAATATCAGAGACAGCTAAGCGTAGCTTGAAGCTACAGACATTGACAAGCCAGGCCTGTGGGGACCAGAGGAGATAAGCGTTTCACACAGACAAATACAACACTTGACTTTTCCTGCTCGTCAGCGACAGTTGCACAGGGATTACAGAGTCAATGGTTGTTCCTCTATTTGAATACAATATCTATTTAGAAGTAAGAACAAGAAAAAACATTCCTCTCCCACTAGAGTGGGATCAATCATCAACTAATTTTACTGGACTGCTCATGTGAGACACAGCTGGGAGTCCAGGTTCCCCAAGCAGGCCTTAGTGTGCGGGGCTGCCGCTCTGAGACGCTGCATTAAGGTTTGCAGGCATGATTAAACTGTTTGTGTTTTACGACACACTTCGACGTGCACACCCTTACACACACAGAAAGTAAAACATAAATGTTGCTAAAATATAACTGAGTGCAAATAATAGCTTGGTGGCTGTCTTAGAAGACTTTTGCAAATAACAGTGAAAAACCATTAAAAGTTTTCCAAGAGGCAAAAATGATTTGTATTAAAATAATAATAATAATAAAAAAATAATAAAAAAATGCAATTGCTGTTTTAAGGATTTTAAGTCATCAAGGACAAAAGAAAAGTTGAAAACAAAAAGAAAAGATACAACAAATAGAAAAGAAAATTGTATCCAGCTTTTTTCACATCTCTTCACACTATCTCTCTCTCTCTCACCTGTGGCAGCATCTGATAGGGCCTACAAGGACACCTCACAATGGTTCCTCCCCAGGGGGCTTTATAATAACTGCTGCCAACTTTCCTTTTGTTTCCTGCTTCTACAAGCAGGGTCACAAGGTAACTGTAATATGTTTTTATGTCATCGTTATTGCATTTGCTACATATGTTGCACACAAAAAAAATTGCTTGTTGAAATAAGCATTTTGAATCAGTGGACAATTGCTGATTTCAATAACTATTATAGTGAATCAGAGCCAATCTGCAGGAATGAAGTGTGCGTGTGTGTGTGTGTGTGTGTGTGTGTGTGTGTGTGTGTGTGTGTGTGTGTGCGTGCGTACGTACGTGTGTGCATGCGTGTGTGTGTCTTGTAGCTATGATGAAATGTGAGCCAAACTTGTCCCTGCGACGTTTGACTCCACAAGGTGTCTGAGTTTCTTGTCTTGCTCCATGTTACAGTGAAAATGAAATCTTTCCAGTCAATTATGCCAGCAGCAGTGAGCGCCATGACACTTTGAGGGATCCACAGAGCGTTTCCGACACTGACATGCTACTTCACACACACACACACACACACACACACACACACACACACACACACACACACACACACACACACACACACACACACACACACACACACACACACACACACACAACAGAACGACATGTATAAAACCAGAATTTGTGACTCCAGCTCACTGGTTGGAGCAGAATCACAGGCAAAAACCATGCAGGATCCTTTATTCTGTCATCTGTCAAACATTTCAAATATATTACTTCACAAATACATATGAACACATTACATTTTCTTTTCTTTTCTTTTCTTCTTGGATCAGTTTTCCATACATCCATCTTACGTCAAACATCAATATTCAATGTGCATTTTTTTTTTTTTAATGTCACATTTATGATCTTTCTGCTGTAATTTGATCTGTTAACACAGATTTAATCATGTTTCCTGTTAATGTGAGCTGGCAGTGGTAATTCTGATCCCTATTCTTGGTCCACTTTGTTCTAAAGACATCTTGTTCCACAAATATTTAGTTTGGTGCATGAACCAAATTAGACAAGACAATCATAAGAGCGTCGATGTAATCCACCTGTCACCACATGGGCACGCATAACAATCCACTCGAGAACATAAACAGAAAATCATACCAACTCTAAGCATCCACATGTCCGCTCCCATTTACAAGACGCCATGAAGACGTCAAACTTTCATTGCATTTAGGCATTTAGTAACTCCAGGAACACTGTACTCAGCCTAAACAGAGAAAATACAACTTTTCTGATTCACTAAGGCCTGCACATTACCACTACAGTCAAAGTCAATAGTTTCTCTGCACATTCTTGAGTAGATTGACAGTAAGATTAGATGACCCGAGAGTGTTTGTGATGGTCACTCTAGATTTTGACAGCACTTCTGTAATAAAAGTATACATTTACTACACTATCATCCGGATTCAGTGCTTAGACAGGTTTAAAAAAAAACAAATGCTGAGTGGTTCTATGCAACAAAGAAAGACAGTTTAAAGGCCCTTGAATGTTTACACCAGACTGTTTTCTGTGGGCACCCATGAGCGGTTGTATTACAAAAGTACAGCACACCCTCGTGGTGTAGTTTTGGGTGCTACACCACTTAATGCAACCTACAGCATTTCCAGCATTTCTGGGTGGACTGCGATTGTTGAATCTGAATGTGAAATTTTACTGAACTGAAAATGCGGAAAAATGCCAGTTTCAGATGAGATTCTCCGGTCCAGAGTTGGTCTGGGAGCCGAAATCGCTCAACATGCAATGCTTCATATACTGAAACAGCCACTAAAAGCACCAAGCGCCAAAGGGACTGAGGGAGAAGGAAATCACACCACCCAAGCACCAAATGGAAATCTGCCGAGAAGGAATAAAACATGCAACACTGCTCCCCCGACTACCACTGTCACCTGACACAGATCCACCTGAGAGAGAACCCTAAAGCCCACACTGACCCAGGATGTGAAGACTTGCCCTCACAAGTATTCCATCTTAATAAGGTTGTCTGTCTCTCTCTCTTTCTTTTTTTTTTAGTCTTAAATGCCTTTTTGAAAAATTATAGATTTTCTTTGAGTGGGCTATACTAAAAAAAGCTGAAATTCCTCATCTTCCAGAATCTCAAAGAAACAACAGAAACATCTTTGCGAAATTCATATGATTGATGTAAATGTGTTGTTCTTCAATATGCCATTAACCCTCTGAACTCTCTCCTGTGAGCAAGTGCTGGAACCTCAGCCAGAGTCATTTATAAAGTGCAAGTACTGTAAGTTCAACAAATTGCTTAAAATTATGGGTTTTGGAAGCCAAAAATAAACCTAGAAACAAGTTTCTCAAGGTCCTCAGTGTGCTAAAGGCCAAAATAAATACTCACTTAACATAAGAAAGGCTACATTTCATAGAATTTAAAGAATGAATTAGCATTAAAAATGTCCCTCTGTGACTTTTTCCTCTACCTGCAAGAAAAGCAGAATCATAGAAATCCTCTTTTATTGAAGCCTGTTGAAATAGTTAGACCCTGTGGATCCATTGGTCGTTCCAAGAAAAGCTTTATTACACTGTTTTTACTGTGTTTAACTACCAAGACAGGCACAGGAGTGACACAAATCCAGTCAAAAAAATAAAAGAAGGCACAATTCCTCCTGAGGAAATCCTTCAGGTGAAGTTGATGCACAAGTGATGTCACTTGAGAGTGAAAATAAAATATTCAGTATTTCCTGCTGCTTCATTGCCCTTAGATAGTTATATAATTAGGACAGACATGTGTGGAGGTATGTTTAACGGAATCATTCTAATGATAAAAAAATGGCGATAATTATCCTAAGATGCCCAAACCTGACAGTGGCTGCCCTGGAGCTGAGTGTATTGTTTCCAAAGATTGTGCCTGTTCTGATGTAAAGCTATTGAAAAATAAACAGAATAATCGTCTACTATTTTTTTGTCAAAATATGAAGAAAGTTTCCTCTAAATGCTTTTTTTTTTTGTTCTATTTGAAAATGCACTGTTGGCCAGGAAGTTCCTGTTGTTATAGTGAAACAGGATGTTTCACAATGACATTCATTTGTCTCAAAATGTATTATCGGTGTCAATATACCACCATGACATCATGTTACACCCAGCCTGTTAAATCTGGAAGAAATTAAGGAACATAAAGGCATTATTTTGTCATTTTTCTTTCAATAGACACAGTGCAGAAATGCAAACTGGTGCTCAGATTATTCTGAGAAGTCATCTACATGCCTAATTAGGCCAGATAAATTGTTATTTTGTTATTGGACAATTAAATATGAACACACACATTGCATTATGCCACATATAACAACACGCTTTGTCTCAACGCTGCACAAACAACTTCGGAAAATGCACAATTGCAAATGCAAATCTGTCACTAAATGCCTCTTCAACCATCCTTCAACCTGTCTGTGGGGACAGGTTCTTGACATGGTTAGAAAGCCTACATAGGCCACGCAGAAATAGGAGAGCGGTAGTGGAGCAGCAGCAGAAGTCTTCTATCAGCATCCACACTAAGGGTAACAAGGCGCAGCACTGAAAGGAGGTCAGTGCTGAGAGTCCAGCACTCTGTGGCTTAAAAATATGCTTTAAAGTCCCGCTGCCTGAGATGAACAGGAGTGAGCAAGCCCTGTGCAAGCAGCTGTACTGATTAAAATAGACACACACACCTGTTTGTCAGAGGAAAGACAGACAGCTGAGAAACACACAGAATACAGTACATGTGAAATCCCCACAGTGCAGCCAAACTGTTTAGCCTGGCTACTCCCCAGGGACAATTTGTTTTTCTCTAAGTAGTATTTCTAGATGCCTTCAGGAGTGTGAGCCGTCTATATAAAGGAAAGGTGCAACAATCCTCTATCAGAATGTAAATCTACTTGGCTTATCGAAGCAAACCTTGTAATCATAGAGAATGTAACTAAAGTTGAGCTGGCTGATGAGCATCAGGGAAACGATTAATTCTAATTGATTGTAGTTGACTTGAATAAAGTATAATTGCTTTAAATTCAGCCAAAATATTCCTGACACAAGTCCAACCATAAAACTCAAAATCCCAAATGACTTTCACATAAACATGTTCCTTCTGATTTGATCTTGTGGTATTTTAATAACAAGAACTGACAAAATAATAATAATAATAATAATAATAATAATACCTTCACCAGAGTAGGACAATAGAATGGATGAGAACACTGGAGGCTTACCTGAGTTTTTTCTGGTGTGAACACAATATTTATGGTGAGTGGTAAGTGGGAGGTGATAGCTAAAGAAGGTGAAGTGTCTCTAAAAAAAAGCTGTTGAGGGGAATCGCTCTTGACTGACAGCAAGCAAGAGAGAGGATGAAGTTGACAGATATCATGCCATTCTTGCGCACCCTGAACGTGATGTCCTCCCCAGGTTTTTGGTTTGGTAGAGGAGAGATGGACAGATACAAAATGAAAAAAAATGTTTCCAAGGCACGAGGTAAAAATATATGAATTCCTGCAATGAAGCAGGAATTCAAAACCAGCTGAAGATCAGATGAGTCGTCTCATCTGTCACCCCTCCAGCAGGAAGAAGACATGATTCATCATTGCACCTTCTGTATTATCCTTTTCCTCAAGTGTCTGTATTCCCTAATGGCTTACAGACGCGACTTTTAATTGTGAGTGCATATTGGCACTAATCTGCTGCAAGTTGTTTTTAAAACTTCTTCAAATCTAACCACTCTCTAATTTAACCTCATGCATGTCAGACAAAAAATTCATTAGCATCATAGAGCCTTACTGACTGCAATTTAAATAAAGTATGACAGCTTCTTTTTTTTTGTCATGAGGCTTTTAATACGCCACCTTAAGCTGTGTCACAGGGAGCAGTGTAGTTAGCTCTCATATCCACAAGCAGTCAATATGACCTAACAGTTGGTTTTTATCCACAGACCTGCTGTAAGTATTGACTGAAAACAGCAGGTGTCTAACATCCTGTTCATGAGATATGATCCAGAAGTCTAAATTTGATTCTATAAACAACAGAACTGAAGTCTCAAAAGAAAAAAGTGTTTTTTCTATCATCACCAACATAAAGAAATATACGTATTATTGACTTGAGTATATTTATATGTGGCCTAATGGCTGCAATCTTCTTCGTGTCTACTCTATTTTACCATTATGCTCAATTTTCTCCACGTAGCACATTACATTTAAACCGTTATGATTTAAATTGCTTTCAGCAGTTGGAAGACAATACAGGCACTCTGTTGTAACCTGTACAATACTTTTTGATTTTTGGAGATATTGTTTCATTTACTGAAACCCCATGTGAGATTATTACCTTTACATTCTCAAAATCCCTCAGTTTGAAAAACTTGAACGAAGCAACTTATAGTATTTCTTTGTTTAAACTGGAAAAAAACACGGGAAGGGTTAGTTTGCAGATGTAAGTAATTTTTATTAATCAAGTGTTTGATTTCTTTTCGAGTTGAGAAGATGCTTCTTCCCCAGATATGTGTAACCAGTTGTACAATGAAGAATGACAAACATTTTTAACAAATCAAATTTGTTTTTATTTAGAAATTGGAAAGCACCCAAAGATGATCATGGAGCAGGTGGTGAGAATCAAGCATGCCAGAACTTGATAAGCCACTCTACTGACTTCATGATCAAGTTATAGCGGGTTCGTTGTATGTTTTGCATTAATATAAAACATTTCCAAAATATTAAAAATTCAACCCTGCCAAAGCACTCACTCAGTTCCTTTCAACACATTTATAGACACCTTGGTCTACAGTCACACACATTTATTTCACTGTACAAAACTTTTAGGCTGGTGTAATATTCTACTTATGATGGGTAGCGTCATAATGCCAAACAGAAGATGACCCTCACCGCTGTCACAAGCCTGAAACTTTTGCACAGTACTGTAAATCTTCAGTGTAATGTGCCGAATGCAGGGCTGAAGGTGAGAGTTAAAATGGGAAAGAACTCACACATTTATAGATTTAATTCCTCCCCCAAAATCCAACAAGATTCAAGTGGTTTGAGAGTTTATACAGCAGACCCTGCTGTCACTTCTGTGTACTATAGCAAGACAGAGCAAATGCAGAACAAATACAAATCAAACTCTTTCAATTGATATGCATTGGATGTTTTCCCACTGTTCTGATAGAGATGCCTCTCCAAACAGTGGTTTGAAGATAACGGGCTGGCCTGACTTGTGTTTGCTGGAGTGGGGGAACGGCATCGAGGGACGGAAGGTCACCGTATTGATATAAAACTTGACAGGTCTTGTTCTTGTCAGTGCTTTTACTACCAGGGACAATGTAGATCCACTGAGAGGAAGATATTGTCTGCAGCCAGACAGTGAGCGGTAGAGGAAGGAAAATAAAGGACGACAGAGACGTTGGCTCCTGTGCGAGCTGCAAATGGACTGGGACCACTGTGTGTGTGTGTGTGTGTGTGTGTGTGTGTGTGTGTGTGTGTGTGTGTGTGTGTGTGTGTGTGTGTGTGTGTGTGTGTGTGTGTGTGTGTGTGTGTGTGTGTCAGTGGGTGGGTGGGCACACGTGTGCTTGCATCGCAGAACGATGGAGACTAGGTCTAGGACTGATGAGATGCTTCAGGGATAATGCCAGGCGTGGAGTTGATATGTGATTTGGGAGCTGGCTTTATGCAATTTTTTACTCATTATTCTTAATCACATACACACAGCTCTTTCTTCACACTCCCCTTCCTCTCACCCCCACCCACCACCCACTCGCTCACCACCACTCCCAGTCTTTCTGCCGCCTTCTCATATCCTCAGTCTGGAGGCTGACAGTGACAAATAGTGGAACACCACAGCAGTATCTCCACACGACTGGAGGGACAAATTATTACAGGTTATTTTCCTCCTCTTTTCAAAAGCCATGCTTATTCATGTGAGGCTGCGGAATATAGGAAGGCTTTCATTCTAAATGCGGGTTTTGTCAGTTTAAGGATAACGCATTGTTAGCTCACACTCATTGCTTAGTATTTCCACATGATTACATCCGCTTAATATCTGTTTTGTGAGCAGAGTTCTTATGGAGGCTAATAACCCTAACAGTGGGTGTTACTTTCATGGCACTGGATATAATGTTCAACCGGTTACCCTTTGGGAGGGCAGCGAAAAATACGGAGGATTGGCACTTTATAACAGCTGCAAAAGAGAAACAGCCCTTAGGATCAGTTTTCACTTGAAACATTCAAGTTTCCAATCTGCTTGGTATGTAAACTACAGCATTCATGCTGTAAATCTGTTTCTAAAATGACTAGTATGTTATAATATCACTAAGAATATTATGCATTCGTCTGCCATTATCTAACAACCCTGTACAATACGTAAAGGGTTCAAAATTATTACAATTTCAAGGTTAATTCTGTTTCATGACTGATGAGAGGGTGATTATAGTTCTTGGCTGTCAAATGATATTCTCTCCAACACTTTTAAAGAGCTTGGTAGCTTAGATGGTCAGGTTAGTGAAAAGACTTATCCGTCAAGCTTTTTATTCAGTTATTCACAAAAGACTTCTCCCAGCAGTCCAGTCAGGGGTAAAAGGACAAGTCTATTCCTAGGTGCAAGTCCTCATCACGAGAACGACTCATAAACATGTCATTTCTTCTTTAGAGCGAGCGGCGTACAGCCGAGATGCCACACGAGATGAGGGCCTAGTGGACTGCATAATTTTTCTTCACTGCAACTGACACCTTTTCCATATGTAGACACTAGACTGGGCTTAAGTGTGATGGCTATGCATCATTATGCCTTGGAAATGGAGGGTGCAAAAGAGCACAAGCAGTGACTGGCTTACATCTGACAGTTGGCCTTGTTTTACATTAGTCACATCAATCCAAATCCCCTCTGTCGACAGAGTTAGAGATCAAGTGCCAAAGACTTCAGTAACCACAGGGAAATAATTCATGAGTCAAAGACCACTTTGATTTTAAAAAAATGTTTTAAAGCTGCTCATGTGAAATATTGCCCTGTCAAGAATGATTTTATACTTTGAGAGGCCTGTATCAAACAAGAAAAAAGGGACCGCATCACCTAAAATACAAGAACTATAGGCTTCCATAGATTTCTCCCGTCACTGATTTGTGCATAAATTGTCGATGCTTGAGTTTATCCAAATTTGAGGAGATAAAATGACCATATGGTCTGCTTGGTGATAATTAAGCGACTTTGTCTCCCAATAATAATAAAGTTGCTGGCTTTCTTGAACTAGCCCCTTCCCGCATGGAGTTTGAATGTTTTACTATGAGTGTGTAGTTCCAGATACTCCCAATTTGTCCCTCAGTTCATAATACATAGCTGTAAGTTAATTGGTGATGATGAACTGGCTTGGATTGAGTGTGTGGGCATGGAATGTTTGTCTTTTTTGTTTTCCCTGTGATAGACTAGCTCGCTGTGCAGGATATAGCCCGCCTTTGTTGGGAAAGTGACATTCTGTATATCTTAAGTTATCCTCAGAAATCCTGTTCTGTTACCAATTAAAATCAAAATGTATTCTGGTATCACTCCCAATCTTCATTGTTTTTCAAATCAGAGAAAGGTACAGATGAATAAAAACAATGACTGCAGTCTGAGCACAATTTGCTTCACATTTCCTCACACTACTACAACTATAAACAAATTAATGGGATTTCAGTTTTATAGCGCTTTTAAACTGCTGGAACAGTCCAAAACACTTCACATTCACCCATTCATTTACACACATAAACACACCAATGGAGGTAGCTGCCATGCAAAGTGCCTGTCATTTGAAATTTTGTGAGGAGGTTTGATAGACAGATTTATAGTAAAGGATTTACTCCTAACTACAGCACTTGTCGAGCTTGAGTAACTTTTATATACTCCAATTTTGTAATCTCTGCAGGATGCAAAAACAATATGGTTTGAGATATATCCTGTATAATGTGCACGTCAAAGACCTTGTTCATGCCTTATTTTGTATCAGAGGAAAATTTGCCAAACTTGTTTCATACTGCAACAAATAAGACAGGTTGCTTTTCTGTGAGAGATTGATAGAGAAGCTCACAAGTGGTGTTTGTGGGACTGTTTCTGAAGCTATCAGAGATTTGTCTGAGTAAGTCTTTGTTTGATCACATTAATCTTTTTCACCACACATTCTGTAATAACTTTAATATAAACAAGATCACAGATGGTAGCCATTACCCATAATGGGCAGCTACCAGTGCCTCAACAAGTGGGTGAGACAAGCGATGGAACAACATTAATATGCTCATTGAATAATAACAGTTTGCTGGTTAACTCATTCATCTTGCCTTGAGGAATTTCCCCGTGAGATCTATGCTTTGCGTGGTCCAGTGAGACTCAGGATTTAGTGGTGACAAATACTAGAGACAATTCTCCTGCTGCACCATAAAGCTAATTTATATTCCAGGACACAAATGTTGAATTTAACAATTGTGCAAAGAAACCAATGTTATCCAAGTTCTGCTGAGAAAATCGTCTGTGCTTTAAGGTAATACACTGGCATGGTATATTAGATTTTTTTTTTTTACTCTTTCATTATTTCACTGTGAGTTTCATAGTTAAATCATAAAAGATCGAACGACACTGGCCCTATATAATTGATCAAAGCGTGCTTAATTTTGTGCATTAATTACTGCTGAGCTGATGAAATGGCCCATCACTCTCTTCATATACCAGTAAACAGTGGGGCAAAAGAAACTATTCTTCAGGCACAGATATGCTTATGTAAAAGCACTGTTAATCATTGAACGCCATTTTCCTCCCAATTTTGTTTTCTTTCCCCTCAGTTGCTTAATGTTTACTGCCAGTAAGATGTTTTATTTATTAGTTTTGTCATAAAGTTCTGTTTCACATGAATCTGGTCGCTCATGCATGCAGTATGAGTGCTGAAATTAGCATCTCATTACTTGTAATAATTAGGACAATGAAGGCCAGATGTTGAGCATATGATCCATGTGTCGGCAAATAGCTGGGTCTAGCTGTTTTATTACAATCAATTAATACTATAAAATAAAGTTTTACTGTCGGCATGCATTGCAGACTCATGATGAGCTTTACGGTGGACAGAGAAAAACAAGTTCACTTACATTATAAACACCCTGGAGAGACGTGTGTGGAGGGTTAAAGGAGTGCGGTGCTAATGATGTCCTGCATCAGGGGTCCATAAAACCAATTTGAGTTTCAAGGAGAGAAAAACAAAATCTTCCGCACACATTAAAGTGGATTTGTTGTTTGAGCATGCTGAGTAAGACGAAAGTCATCATCTTTTGAAAAAAGAAAAACTATTGTACTTGTGTATAGATGTTGTGTATATATTTTGTGTATATATGATTGTGTATATATGAGTGTGTGTGTGTGTGTGTGTGTGTGTGTGTGTGTGTGTGTGTGTGTGTGTGTATATATATATATATATATATATAGAGAGAGAGAGAGAGAGAGAGAGAGAGAGAGAGAGAGAGAGAGAGAGAGAGAGAGAGAGAGAGAGAGAGAGAGAGAGAGAGAGAGAGAGAATTTTTGTTTATTTTTATTTATTTGCTATTTGGGTTCAGTTACATGAACCCTTGGTTGCCAAGACCTGTGAATATAAAAATAGGACAGCTTGAATTAGTGTTATGGAACAGGCATTGAAAGGCCCTAAAGTGCACACAGATTTACAAAACTAAAAACAATGTTCAATGACGATTATGTTCAGAGGAGAATATACAGACAGAAGTATTACCAATGAATAACAAAAACAGATTTCAAAACACTCAAGTGAAAAGTAGCAGTGAACAGGGCAAAATGAGGGGATATGAAGGTCACACAATCAAGACAATAAGACTGCGAAAACAAGAAAACCCAAACAAACAGGAAACATAACAGGACAAAGCTAACCCAACCATGAACTATAAATGAAATAACAATGAGGGGGAAAACAATGATAGAACAAATCAAACACCAGAGCCATAACAATGAGCTGATCCATGATCAGCACTTGAATTAACTCTGCATGCAAACGAGCAGAATCCTCAACTACTGTACGTTCACACTACAAGTAGTTCCACAAAACCAGTGAAGCTTGGCCAAGGTTGTCGTACAAATGAAGGGCCAAACTCCAGGCTCGCCCTATATTGTTTACTGCACACTTCTGTTTATTGGAAATTTGGTCTTTTAAAAAAAAAGAAGTTTGAATATTGAATCTGATAAGTTCCATCTCCCATCCTGTGTTATGACTCTGCACTGATTTACCTCTTTACGCAGGAGTAAAGTGACCAGAGTCATTCTGAGTGTTCAAACTTTACAAGTTGTCACGTTTCCTCCATTAAGCCATGCACATCTCACTTGATGGATGAGCATGAAATGAAGTGTGTCAAACACGGTAACTGTGATCTCATTCAAAATGCATTTCCCAGATACGATTTATTTCGGTAATATATCACATCTAGCTCCTTTGCTTTTCATTTAGTTGTGTTGCATCTAATATCATATGCTACTGACAACAGCAGGCAAACACTATAAAATTAATGACCGGGCTGGTGTCTATCTTGATTTCATTAGTGACAACATTAGCGCATTAGCGTGTTGGTTATCTCCAAAACTGCACTCTGTCCTGTCTGAGGGCCACCCCGCTTCTTCGGTACTGTATTGACAATAGCAACATCACATTATTATTAAAGTAATCAGTCTACCAACATTGTTGTCTTTTCAACAATCTGATGATCTTCCCTTTAATCATGTTGAGAAACACGTTATCATTGATGCATTAAAAAAAAAAAACACTGACGTTCTCTGTCATCATTGATTGCGAGCATGGAGCTTCACAAACAAACCTCTGATTACAACATGCATTATTTCTGAGATGCATCCAAATCTACGTCACTACATCGGCACAAAATGATGCAATTCAAAGCCCGAGCTTCCAATTATGCAATAAAAATGCAAATTATTATGGTTAAAGCGACATCGCTGTCAGCGTTATGTACTATTATCACTGTCACTTGCAGTGGATGCGTCCAATAAACAGCATCCTCTGGAGGGCCAATATTGGTCATGTTGCTCTGTATGTGCTTAAGCATAGCTCAAAAGCACCTCACAAGTCATTCAATAATATGGAAATGCAGGGGATTTAAAGGTCACATTTAAAAAAATAAAAAAATAATGGGAAGAAAAGCTGACATTCCGCGTATGTTCATTGTTTTGCTTTGCAATGGAAATCCTTCCTTTCTCAAGAAACAAACTTTTTCCTCTCCTGATGAAACATGAAAACGGTATGTCACATTTGATGCATTGCAAAATCCCAGCGTTGTTCTCCGAGTATTGTATGAGTATGGGCATCTGTGGGCCTCCCATGGACCCTGATAGAATGATAAATGCTCTCATCTTGAGAAAATGTCAATTATCAGCAGACTCAGCAGCAGTGCTGGTGGTCCTCATGGCACGATAAAGATCTAACATTAATAAGGCATGCTTATCTCTGGGAAGACAGCCACCGATTGATTTTTGAAGAAAAAAATGGGGAAAAAAGGAGCAGATATATGATTTAAACAGGAACATATTCCCACCAAAGAGAAATGTAATGAAGTACACCAAAGAAAAAAATAGCCACATGACTGCATTATATTAGAGTTCAGTGCCTGCCGGCCATCTAATGTTTCTCATCCATCAGCTCCTGCTCCTGTGCCTCCCCTTGCTCTAAACACAACCCAAGGAACATTAATAGATACTTAGAAACATTAAATGAGACCCTGGGTCACTGCCTCAGTGTGTTGGCTACAACAAGACTTTGAACAGATTTTTAAGTTTGAGGACTTCTAATTAGTCTCCAGAGCTCTTTCTCTGTTCCTCTTCTCACCATATGATATTGCTTTGCTGAACAATACGGCTTACCAACGGGTGCATGGGAAACTTAATGAACCATTTCGTGAAATGGGAAGGGGAAGGGAAATTGGCTCAAGCTGGCAACAAGTTTTGACATGCAGTGGGAGAAGAAGATGGATTTTAGAGAAGCACTATACAAGATAAGTCGCAGCTAAACTCTCCATTTTTCACAAATGTTAACTTGTTTGTGTACTTCATTTCCTCAAATCAAATAAAAAATGTTTCCCCTCAGATGTGGGTGGAAGAAGTCAATGTGGGTGCCATCTCCAGATTGCCATTTGAGGACCAATTGTAAGCCCTTCATGACGAGAAGCCCCCAGGAAGTGTGCTGCAAGCCTGGGATCATAATGATCTAAGTGAAATGTTTGTCGACTGAAATCAATAGCATCACGGTGCCTGGAAATTGCTATTAAAGATCCCCATTGATTGGGCAGCAGTAGATCAGTGGCAAAGCAACAGGTCGTTCCGACTCAGAACCTTGGTGATTGTTTCCTGGCCCAACCACATCTCCGGCTAAAAATATACCAGTAATAGTAAAAATCGGATAATAAAACCATGAGTCAGATATAAATAGAACAAAGAATGTAGGTCAAAGGTTAAAATATGTATCAGCAGGTGCAGGAGGCAAGGCAGTGAGCAGCAGTTCTTGTTAAAACCGGTTGTCTTTTTTATGTTGAGAAGGTGGGGGGTGTTGTCGGCAGCTGCTGAAAGCAACTAAAATGTTTCTTGTAATTTAACTTAGATACTTTTTAAAACCCCTCGAAAACCCATCCCGCTCTACGACGCCCCGCGACAGGACGTGTGGTGGAACTGCGCCTTAAGAAGCACGTCCCCAGATTGAGAGAGGTCACCTTCCATTCGCTGTGTTTCCTGTCTCCTTGGTGTGTCCCCAGTTGTTTTCACACAAGCATTAATGTAGTTTGACCACAGAGATTAACTTCACTTTTAACATTTCACAGCAGAGGAAAAAGAGAAATGCAGTTTTAATTAGCGCCACAACTAATGATTGTTTTCACTGGTGATGAATCTGCTCATTATTGTCTCAAATGATCAATTAATGTTCTGCGCAAAAAATTTGCCCTTCACAATTTCCCAGGAGGGAAGGTGACATTATCAAATTACTTGTTCTGATCCTACCAACAATCAAATTCCCTAAATAAGCCGTTAAATATCATTTTAAAAATCGGCATTATATTAATTCCTTCCTATTTTTGCTTGAAAATCACTGAATCAATTAGCAAATTATCAAAATTGATGATTAATTGTCTGTAGATAAAAGTAATCATCTTGGCAGCATTCCTAATTGCACATTGTACTCATCAAAGTTAGTATTTGAAGATTTGGGAGTCATTTCCTATCGACAGTAAGTCTATTAATCCAGCCATCAGTCACACAACATGGGTTTGCATACATTTCTGTGATGTACTTAACCAATAATAATAATAATAATAATAATAATAATAATAATAATGATTTAACCACCAATAGTAGATTTTAAGTGGTAATTCATTTAATCATTTAAGCATACTGGCATGTTTGCTTAGCTCAATAATTATCACCATCAAGGTACTTTGCTTTCTCTTTGTAGCATTGCTTTGCAAGTAGAGTTATTTTAACCCATCACCAACTTTGTAGCCACCAGAAATGCCTACTTGGAGGAACCCCACATATGTATGCATATCGGTACATTTGTGATTTAAATATATCAGACCAACCAACAACACATCATTTTACAAATTCCAATTGATAATTTAGGAGACCCATTGATTTTGTGATTCACACTTTAATAGGCAGTCTAGACAATTTTTAGGGTTTGGTGTTTAAAACATTTTGCACTTCAAAAAGCAGTGTGAGTTACAGCAACATTTTTAAAAAATGATGGGTACCACTCATAGAAAAAAATCTTTTTCAACTGTACATCTGGCCAAAATATAGAATAAAATTGCTCAGCCTTCACACTGACAAAACATTAAAAAAAAAAAAAAAAAAAATCCATAACATGATAACTTTCATGGTTCAACCAACAGAGTTTCTATGTCATGCCTCAACTTTCCTTAACCAACATTAGATCAATTCTTCAGCGACCCCTACGACTTGCTAATCTGTGCCATAATCTGCTCCACAGCACTACACCTACTTCTTTGACTGCACCAGTATGTCATCATTCAATATCCATTACATTTCCTAATAAAAAGACATTGCCAGTTTATTTCCTGACTCGCGTTGCTTCCGCTGGGTAGAAAATTGGTAAAGTTGGAAGAACTGTTCTCATCAGCGTGCAAACTTTTTCTCAACAGGGTGTCGTGTCTCAGTAAATCCCAGAAGTTAATGACCGCTGTGCCACAGAGGGTAGCTCTGTTTTTCACCAGATGCTAGATTTTTGGAATTCCCCAGATTCTAATGTGCACCAGAACAGCAGTTTTCCAGCTCAAGTCCCAGGCAGCATGTAGCATCTCATTAGCTCCGGTCACTGATCGAGTGTGACAGACATGAAACCTGACACATGCTGCAAACCTCCACTATACATTTCATCTGGCTTCTCATAATGCTTGAAAAATGGTTTTCTGCATTTGTAATTTTTTTTTTCTGTCCTCACCCCCTGCCCCAGATCGGTCCTTTCAATTGTGATCGTTTTCTATTCACACTTGCATGTTTCAGCGTCTTTCAATTTCTGTTTTCCTTTGATAGGGTTGCTCTGAAATCTGGCACAGATTACTGAATTTCAAGTCTCGTAATTGTGGCGCAAAATGTAAATGTAACTGTAGAACTAAACCACACGCAAGAACTGTAGGAGACACTCTGAGACAGATGTGCTGCATAATATTCACCATTTTGAGTACATGTGTTGCAAGATTATCATGACACTCACCTGCACAAACATGCACACGTACATGCATGCGTGTATGTGCACCTGTGCGCGTGCACACATACACACAGACACACTTAGACACACAGATACACACACACAGACACAGACACACACACACACACACTATAATACTACAGCCAACTGGCCCTTGAGCGCCACTGCGAATAGGCCGCAGTGAAAGCTCTACTTTATCTGCTCTTTCCCTTTGCCTTCGCCCCCTCAGCACTGACAGCTGCTTCCTAACGAAGCCCACTCTCATCCAAGCAGACCCTGTGATAATGAGGCTCTGCCCAGAACTACAGGCAACCAGGGAGCAGTGTCAACAGCTCAGAGCTGACCTCCTGAACGGGCTTGCTTTCCCTCGTTCACCGAGAGAGAAAAATCTGCACCTCATTGTTTGGGTGGAGAGTGGATCCTTGCCTCGGGGAATTGCCTACGTCCAATACTAACACTGAGCTGAAACTGTGCTGAGGCCTAATGTGAAAACATACATATGTGCGTATTCATAAATGTGAAAACACCAGCAAGTGTGCACATGAAGACAAGCAGACTCGCATGATGTAGAAGAGAATGAAAAGTGATATACCCATGCCACACAAGAAAGGAAATCTCCCAAATTTAAATGTACTGAAAAATCAGCAGGCTTCAACCTGCATAATGTTTTGTATTGACAAGGAATAAATCAAACCAGTGTTGGCAGGAAAGAACCAACCAGAGGCAAAAATCTTCACAGAATACCACCTTTTGTATTGTTTCAACAGAGAGAGTGAGGAGCAGCATATATTTTGTTGCTTATGAGATATGCAGGCTGTGGCAGATCATTCTAATTAAAGTGACCAAATTGCTATACTTTAACAGACATTTGATTTAGTTAGAATTGAGTTTCTCTTGGGACGGAGCTAAAACAAAGCCACAACAAAACAAGCGTGTAATAAAAACTGGGACCTCTGTGACTGCATCTGTTCCCGGACAAAACATTAACAGAAAATGTCTTAGCACCGCACAGTTCGGTACATATTGTAAGTATATCTCTCTCATGCATCCCTTGTTGGAGGAGACCCTTTTAAAATACCAGTCTGTGTTTGCTTTGGTGGTTTCACAAATGCAGCATTAATCACAGTGGATAAGCTCTGCAATCGACAACAGACGCCCTCTGTAATGAATAAGTCAACTAATCTGTGCCAGCTTACAGACTGCGAACTAGAATAAGAGCAGCCGAGGGATAACCACGCAGAAAATGGAGTAAATAAGGACTTTATACTCAACAGTGTGTCTGGTGAAATGAAAGTCTCTCTAGACTCTACTACTTTCATGGAATTAATTGACTTGTTGAGGGAACAAAAAGAAAATAATTCAAAGGAAACTTAGAAATGCACCAACAAGAAAATCATGTCCGGCTAGAGTTTGTTGGCAGTCTATTTTTCTAAAACAGGAAAAGTTTTGTCAATTACAATCCATGTATATTTGTGGTTGGTGCAACAAATCAGATCTCATGGTATTATTGGCCCTATTTTTTCCTTTCCCGTTTCCAGCATTGACTGGAACATTTTAAAACAGGAAAAACAACTGCACCTGTGAAACATTCTGGCTTAGACATTAATAGTCTCATACACAGCCAGGTTTATACGTTGGATTCAAGTAATTTAAATGAACAAGACAGAGCCAGGCTGAAAGAAGATAGAGGATGCCGAAAACAAACTGAGATTACTTCTTGCCAAAAAGTGAGACTATAGGATGGTGATACGACATTGGGAATGGGGTGCACTGTGCAATGACAAAAAATGATTATTATTATAACTATAATAATAATAATAATAATAATAATAATAATTATTATTATTATTATTATTATTATTATTATTATTATCCTTAGGTGACAGGCTTTCCTATCAGATTTAGACGCAGCCTCTTGGTTCTAGCCCCCATGTTCAACACATTGCACAGTGCACAAGTCTTTTACACAGGCAATCATAGCTGTCCTAATCTATCTATTAATCAACTCTGCAGATAGGCACTGGACGTGATCACATGTGAAAAAGCACAGAGGTGGAGAAGCGCTCCGTGTATAAATTAATCTCAAATAACATTGCCAGTGGTTATATAGGAATAGAAAACAAAGATGAATTCGCCATCAGAGCAGCTGCAGCCTGTAAGGTGTCTAGTATAGCTCCCGTCCTGAGAGCTCCTGCAGGGGACATCGCTGACAACCAGCTGCGCTACTTTGGCCTTCATGTGGCGTGGCAAAGCTCCTCAAAGTTCACAAAATGTTTCTCAATCTCACCCCGTCCTGCTAGAGCCTGGCTTATATCCATGCACGTTTGTCCTTTGGCTGTTGCAAACATTAATATTCTCGGCGATGTATTTACTTAGATGCAATGCAAATCTCTGTTGTTTGTTTTTTTTTAATGAAGAAACCCAAGGATTATCCCGAGTCAGTGAACGCTGCACCAGGCAGAACAGAGAGAACACTGAAGGGCAGAATGGTTGCACCTGAGGTGTTTAGCCTTCCGAGCACTGGGAGACGTCCACAACAAAACTATCTGTTTTTAACTCACTCAATGCGTTTCCAGCTGCCTCCACAGTGCTGCAGCAGCTGGCTTCACTTCTGCATATAAAAACTTTAAGACAGTCGCCATGGGAGTTACACATTTCCTAGCAATGGAAGCTCAGTGAAATGATGCCTTCATGCAGCCTGGAGTGCTGGGAATTTTTGTAGTTTCATTTATCTATGTTTTATTTTCACACCAGAGCATACTCATTTTCAAAGATGTCTTAATCGGGGAAAAAGCAAAACAGCTAAATGTTAAATGATTAAAAAGTATTGGAACTAATTAAAAACACCTACATTTATGCACGTATAAGAGTGTGTGTGTGTGTGTGTGTGTGTGTGTGTGTGTGTGTGTGTGTGTGTGTGTGTGTGTGTGTGTGTGTGTGTGTGTGTGCGCGCGTGTGCGTGTGTGCGCCAGTCAATAGTTCGGACACACCTTATATATGAGTATGGAGGAGGTGTGATGGTGTGGGGGCGATTTGCTGGTGACAATGTGGGGGATTTATTCAAAATTGAAGGCACATTGATCCAGCATGTCTACCACAGCATCCTGCAGCAACATGCCCTCCCATCCGGTCCATGTTTCGTTCGACCCTCTCTTATTTTCAACACAGTAATGACCCCAAAGACACCTCCAAGCTGTGTGAGGGCTATTTGGGAGGAGAGGGATGGACTATTCTATAATGCCATATTTGGATCCCTTCAGTGGGAATCTCCAATCAGGATTGTCTTCATTGTCATTGTAACAGGTACAACGAAATTGCATATATGTAAATATAAATGGTCATGAAAATAAAGATAAAACATTGAACTGGAAGGTGTGTCCAAACTGTCATTAACTGTCCAGGGCATTCAAAGAGCTTTGTTTAAATTTTAAATTATTTTTAACATAATTCTGTCCTTTTGAAAGGACAATAACGGATTTATTCAAATTGACTGGGGCGCACAATACTGCAGTATATCGTTTTCTTCTTGATTGATCGATTGATTGATCGATTGATTGATTGATTGATTGGTTGATTGATTGATTGGTTGATTGATTGATTGATTGATTGATTGATTGATTGATTGATTGATTGATTGATTGATTGATTGATTTTAGACATGCTATAGCATGTTGAGTAACCTGTGAGAAGCCCGATTAGTGGCTTTGTTTATAAAGAGACCTACATGTATATTTACATATTTTCACTTTAACTGCAGCACAGTTTGTACATTAAAGCTGTTGTGTTGTAAAGATGTAGATCTCAAATCTTAGAAATGAGATTTTCCCAGGTTCCAAAATAGTCAAAGGAGCACGAATGCATACAGTACTTCAGCTGAGCCTCATATAAAAGTCACATTTTTCATCTCAAAATTTACTTCACTCCTCAATACGTATGTTCATTTAAAGACTACAAAATTTTATTATCGACATATAAAACAGACAGAAATAAACTTTTATCCAATACTACATAATGTCAGCCTATAATGTTATATTGGCCTATAAAACTAAGAGTGGGTTTTTGTTTTTGCCTCTATGATTGACTAAATTAGTTAGACATTAGTTGCTTGCTGGAGGTCCTCCATTTCACAATGTCAGTGTTTGTTTTTTTTTGACTTTTTCAAACACTGAGTAGAGGCTAGGCCTCAGTCCAAACAGCAGTGTTAAAACAGAAGGACATGCATAATTATAAGATATATCCTATTCATTTATAATTGCTAGCTATTATTAATAACTATATGTTTGGGTAATGCCACTATTTAAGTTTTTTTTTTAAATGTTTTTATGTCTTGTCTTATTCAATATGTTTACATCGGAGAAAAGACATCAAATGTATAGCCTCAGTTCGTATTGGATTTTGTGATTTATGTGAAGGAGCAGCGAGAATGTCCCTTTAGCAGTAATAAAGTACTCTGTTTTATGGTATCATTTAAAACATACTGTCGCCCTTGTATGAAAGTTTTGAGTCATTTGCCAGAATCCCTTTTACCTGAGAGAAAGAATAAAACTTACAATAAAAATATTGGAGGAAACCTTACAATGTTGCAGAAAATCAGTAATGTACCCTAAAAATCTGTCTCGTTTCAAGTGAAACTATTCCCCTACACTTGCCACTAAAAACAATAAGCAACTTTTAGTCATATATAGGAAATTGGTTTTCGATTGTGCATCTTAAATATCGAGATAGTTTTAACCTTTTCTAGATTTTTGTGCATCAGGTCAATTTATTTCGAAACAGGCATTGTCCCCGAGCAGACTTTTTATTTGTATGTGCTGGAGTCAATGATCCAAGGGATGTATTTATTTTGGAATAATTCATTATCATTGCTTCAGTCTGACCCTCATCAAGTCCCCCTGAACTGCCCTCTCTGCCCATCAACAATGATCTTAAGTCCCGCTGGCCACTTCCTCTTCCGAACAACATTAAGTCTCTTGTGGTGCAGATGGCAACACATAAGAAGATTATGTTGGAAATACGGCCGTTGTGGTTGCAACTCAAATAGTTTAGAAACCACTTGAATTAGTGATAAATCCTTCTGGACTGTTTGTAAGCAGATGTGACAATTTGAATTATTTCCCTCTATTACTGCAGAGCTTTGCAGGGACCTTAAGCATATGGTGCCTCGTGCCTTGATGTCTGAGTATAAATTTTACTGGAGGATGGACATTCCCAATGATGTCTGATTTTAGAAAAACATCCCAGAAGGTGCCGCTTGACTAATCCTGTGATACAAGTGTGGGTTTTAGCCATCCCAAAGATGGTAGACTTTCATTACTTAAAGTAGAGACCTGTTTCAAAGATCAAAGAGCACTGGACTTGTGAAGGATATATTATCCATTTTCCTGACTGTAGCTGTTCCTTTCCTTGGAATAATTGGACTCCATCATCTCCTTTTGTCCCTCAAATCCATTTAAAATATGTCTAAATATGGCACATGATTAAATCTGTGCCACATGGAAGTAGCCTCAAGCCACATATACCTGAGAGAGTATAGCATCCAGAAGAGATCTGGGGCATTGCAAAAGGGATGGCAGTAAGACCGGTCAGTCTCAGTGCAATTTTAGAAGCAGTAGCACAAGCCCTACATCTGCAGGGCACAGTAAGATCTTTAACGTGACAAGCTACAGAAAAAAAAAAAACAAGTGGCACTATATTTGACCAGACTGAGCATCAGATGAAGTCCTGTGTTTTTGTCTCAGGGAGTTTTAAGACGTCTAGCAAATGGGAAAAGTGACCATGACATGATAGACTTTACCATACACAGCCTAATATATCCCAGGAGGATGAAAGCAGTCAGCAGGCAATAAACCTTCAGTCAGAAACCACTGAGGCTAATAAGGTGGAGAGGCCCCGTTCTACTGGCAAATTCCAGCCTACAACTTCATCCCAGAATAGTAAAATTGGTGGTATGTGGACTTAGGCCGTGGACTTATCGCACAACTATAAAGGCTCACAGTTTTCTTTAGCCTGCCATATAATTTCCTCTCTGATGTCAAAGAAAAGATACAACTACACAGTATCTGATAGCCGGCCTTTTACATTGTTCCTACTATTTGATAGGAGTTGTGATTACATAAGGAATATATAATTGTGTTGAAAAATCATTGTGCAAACCATATATTTAAATCAGCAACAGCAAACTTCATTGATAGAATATAATGTTGATCTAATTACACAGTGTCAGTGCAAAATTATATAACTGCATATTCACATGTTTCAGGCTGATACAGCAAAGCTGTTCCACAGAGACAATTAAGGCTTATTTACATTAAATGATGGGCCTTCTGTTTATCTTTTCTTGATTTACTCCATCAAAGAAATAAGCAGCATGCTGTCACAATTAGTTAACAAGTTGTTTGTACCATTTAATACTAATTAGAAAGAGTAGCTATAAATAGTTCACACCAGCAACTAATTTATTTTTCATGTTAATAGATTTTTACAATTTTGCAACTTTGCATATGCTCTCATTTAATGAAATACAGTGATAAATACATAAATACTCCATGACTCCCATATATAAATATATATATAATCCCATATATGGTTTTTGCTTGTGTTTGCATGTGTTTATTCTGATAACTTTGAGATTTTACAAACATTAAAAAACAAAAACAAAAAAACAAAAAAAAAATATATATAACTTCTTATGTTAACGGTGATATAGTAGTTGGGACGCCCTCCCGACATGGAACAAAGCCAAGTGTGATTATTTCTTTGAGGCCTTTGTGAAATGTTTTCATGTGCTTGTTTGGGTTTTCTCTTGGTAATGTGGACTACTCCCTAAATGTTAATTTAGCTGGACCGATGGTCTCTTCATGAAAGATTGGATATTTGGATGGATGGGTGGAAAATGTATGTCAGGAAATAAGTATATAAAACACTCTGTTTTTAGGTATTTCAGGAAATGTCATACAAACCACTGCTTTAAATGTGTGTGTTTTACCAGTTCAGTAATTATTAACATATATATATTTTAGAGATTATGCATTTGTTCATTAATTTTCTGTACCATACCACACACTAACTTGGAGTGTGGGCAACTGGCGCAAACCCCAGCTATCCATGGGCATGCTGTCGACAGGTTTGCAGTGCTCCTATAGGTTTTACTTTTATAATACAATTGTAATGAGATAAATAGTCAAAGTTGTTTGTAGATTTTTACCATCCCTTTGTCAGAAGTCACATTTATATTTGCCTCCTGGGACATATTTGAAGCCCTGCTTCAGTGCCACATTTATTGAAAGAAAAAACATTGCATTTGGATCTGGGAGATACAGTTTCATTCTTGAAAAGCAGGACACCTGTCACCAATGTATTATAGTTATTGTTAATGACAACAGTAGGCTACGCGTGTCCTCTCTGTGATAATAAAACATGGATGGCAATAAACTGTGCAGTCACTTGTTTAATTAAAATTACAACCAAACCAAGTCTGTGCACTAGTTGTGATAGAGATATTAATAGGCTGTGATGGGAAGACCATCAAACAAGAAAACACATTCAGTAATGACATGAATGTTTTTTATGGGGCGTCTTTGTAACAGTCCGGGCTTATTTTAATTTCCTGTCAATCACCATAACATTAATAAAATCTAAATTGCTTTTTTCTGTTTGTATTCTCAAACCTTTGTGAACACACTTGGATTTATCTCTAAAGTTCTCTCGCTGCATTAATAATTAGGTTTAAAAAAAAGAAAAAGTCAGAATGAGCCCGGCTTGCTTTTTAAGTCAAAATGTCCTCGTGGACGTAATCTATTTTAAATCTTCGAAATTCTGCAGACATGCTAAAAAGGCCACAGATCATAAAACACATTTTTTTTTTAATCCTGCCAACAATCATTGTAATCTCAATTTTAACTGTGGGGGACTATGTTCTAGTTATTACTGTGTCGTGCCTACAAAGACTTTAGACCTTTGTGAAAAGTCTGTAAATTCATGAAGTGGGATGACGGCGGGTGCACTGAAAGACTGTCCGGTGAGCTGCGGGAGGCGAAATCTTCTCCACAGTCGCAGGCAAGCTGGATACATGTCGCCGTCCTGAATGAATAATTGAATCCTCAAAGTGTACTTCAAAGCTGCTCACCAGGTGGTGAGTCTCCCAACAGCTGCCTCACAGCTCAGCAGACAGTCAAAGATCGAGGAGAATGATTTTCTCCAAATGTTCGGCAAAACTGTGTCCGTATGATAACATTGTATTGGAGGACAATCATACCTGCCAGCAGACGCTCCTTCTCCTGGTCTTTTCCAGTTTCTCTTCAAGGGAACTACAGTGAAACACTGGTAATTTGTGATGAAAAAGAATGCTTAAATTGAAGGGAAGGGTACCCACCTGGAAGATTATTCCCAAAAAAATATCTTTGGCAGAGAGCAGCTTCATGTCTTCTCAGGATCAACAGCACATTGTGTAGATCCAACCTGATCTTGTCGTGCCACCACTGAAGAGAGATACTTGATGCAAATCCAGCATATGCTGGCACTAGTTATCTGGACATCACTTTGAATTCCATAATGAAGAACAGCTGCATTGGTTTTGGTCTATTTTTCAAATGTCAGCCACTGAGTAAAATTTGCCTATAACACAATCCACAATGGAAGCGTCCCAGCTTTGTGATTGGTCGTTATTGGCACTGCAACAGGACAAGCAGGCCAACAACTGCTGAATGTTGATGATCTCCCTGACACAGCCAAAACCCCAAATCCTACAGGAAAGAATAATTTGTACTGAGCAGGCGTGTTTGAAAAAAAAGGCCTTTCTTTGTTTTGACAGATTGTTGCTTGCACTCAAACTTCAGGCACAGCAGTGCACAGAAGAAGAAAACAGCTAAATATAAACCTCATTATACTCCATGCCATTGTAGTTTCATTGACACTGGAGGCATAAAGAAATGGCAGAGGTTCAGAGATGGAGGTTGCAACAGAACAAAAATATGTCAGGTGAAAACATGAATGAATGTGATGGTATCAAGAACAGGCCATAAATCAAACCATAACCCGCATTCCCATGAGACGACAGCCTGCCAGTGGTTCTCCTGTAAGACATTATACAGTGCATTTAACTTTTTTTTTTTTAATTGTTTCATGGTCATTCAGGAGCTATTCTTTGAAAACTGTGATTTTGCATATGTGGAAATCTCTTGGTGTTTTTGTTTTTAGTTTCCAATATGTTAATACATTTCAACCACAGGGCTTCAATTAGAGTTGGGAATGTTTCAAAATGTTCATTCTTTTCTTCTTTTCAGCATACTAAATCCTTTATTTATTTATTTATTTATTTATTTGTTTGTTTGTTTATTTATTTATTTATTTATTTATTTATTTGTCTTTTTAACTTTTTTTTAACTCTTTAAATACAATAGAATAGAAATATGTTATTGGTCACATAGGGAAAATATTTTAAATCCCATAATAACAATAAATAAAATGCATAAATACAGAAAGAATGAAAGAAAGAAAGAAATATGCACACCTGCGGCTTAACCATGTGTTCATAATAATGTAAAATTAACTAATATAGTGCATTTTCAGATAAACTGTTTAAATGGATGTAAACCTTGGAATAAATATGGGTGGATTAATGATGTAAGGCCATGCTTGTTGACAGCAAACAGAGGATGCCATTAAGACAGAGCCAACACTTAGTGTGCATGACACTGCATTATGAAAAGCTGGGATTTGGTCATGAGACATGAGAAAAAACAAAACAACAAAAAAAACAAAAACCACCACCAATAAAGTGGAAAATAAGTAAGGGTAATGTGTAGAAACAGATTCATGATGCATTGAGCCATCTTGCATTTCCATTGACTTATTAAACAGAGTTACTGTGGGAGGCAAATGATGGAGCTCCCCTGGAACTCACTACATCTTCCCACTTAACAGGGAGGCAGGAGCGTGCCAAACCCTGCAGGCTGACAACGCTCACCAAACAAATCATGGCAACACATCCACAGGCAGTCCAGAGTAAATTGTTGTATTAACCCCCAGGCAAGGGTCCCCCCTCAACAATTCAATAAGCAGAGACGCACTCCTACACATCCTCACAGAAAACTAAGTATTTGACAGCCCATGAAGCATGTTGGTGCCAGGCTGGGGAAGGCTTGTCAGTGTTATGGGTCAGTGTGTTAATTGTTTTCGGTTTCAGGATGATTATTTTTCTGCTGCAGTCATCATACCACATTTTTGTAAAGAGAAAAGAATTGAAGCAAATGATTGTCACTAGACATTACGAGTCACATCATTTTGACAATGTGAAAGTAGGACTTCTTTCTCCTGGAATAATGATGAACCTGGAATTATGGGTTTCCATCTGTGTTCATTTACAAGTATTTAGCCACAAAGTTTTCGTGACTTACATTTTTGGAAAACTTGGCTTTTTTCTATTCTATTCTATTCTATTCTATTCTATTCTATTCTATTCTATATTATTATTATTATTATTATTATTATTATTATTATTATTATTATTATTATTATTATTATTATTATCGTTGTTATTATTATTATATTATTATTATTATTATTATTATTGTTGTTGTTGTTGTTGTTGTTGTTGTTGCTGTTATTATTATGCATGTAACAAATATGTAAAATGGACTGACATCTCCCTGCCAATATCATGTTAAGCTATCTGATATGATGTACATGTCTTCCTTTCTATTCACATCCACAGTGACTCATGTAGAAGGAATTACTAATTGGAAGAAATGTGTTCATATTTGTATTAAAGAGCTAACGAGAAATTATGATGATTGAATCCATTCAAAATCTATTCTTCCCAAGCTTACTGCCTCCCTACTTTTCCTCATTCTGACAATTAAAAAAAACAACTAACAAAAGACACACTTGATATTTTGCATTCAATATCATGCCTCAGAAAAGGAGTTTCTCGCAAACTGCTCATTATGTGAAAAACCCAGATTTAAAAATTGGAGATAAAACATCCAATTAACATTGTATGGTAATGTTGACATTTTTCTCCAGCATTAAGTAATGTTATTCTCCAGTACTGCAACGTGGCTGCTTTCTAAACTCTTTCTTGGCTCCATGTCAATGTAATACCTCAATTATCCATGGATAAAAACTGAGAGTCACCATAAAACATCAGCTCTGTCGTACACATTGCGTACAATAATTCATATTTGACTCTTGCATCATTAACATGACAGGATGCAATTAAAATTTTAAAAACAGGGAAAGCACTTTTTAATTGCTTTAGGTCAGCATTGTCAGCATATTTTGCAGCCAAATGACAGTATTTTCTAAATACACTTTATTGTACGCATCAGTGTAAGTGGAGCCAGAGTTGAAATTTGCTTTTCTGAGAAAAAATTTAATAAAATAAAGGGAAATGAAACCTCGTTATAAGTCGGGCGCAGACACTTTGAGCTACAAAATGCTAATCCTCAATTGCTATTCCCTGTGCGTACATCAGTTAAAAGCAGCCATTTATTGTGCTCCTGACAGACAGCAGTAAAACCTTTCTGACAATACTAAGCAACATTTACCAGATGACTCTCTTTTTAGGTTTAAATAGCAAACATGAAAGAAACTTCAGTAATCCACCCATATAATGTCACATAAAAAGCATTGGTGAACTAAATCTAATGTAAAACAGAAATATTTACATTTTATACACTGACACACCGGTGTGGCCACACAGTGGTAGAGTGGTTAGCTCTCTTTCCTCATAGTGAGAGGGCCTTTCTGTTTGAAGTGTGGAGGTTTTACATTTCCTCCATTTTCGTCCTGCAGTCAAAACAAAAAAGGCCATTGGTGATCCTAAATTTCTGATTTCTACAAGTGATATATTTGTTTATATTTTCTCAGCTGGGAGCATAATAAGGGTATGCGTTTAGCGAAAGCCATCACTTATGTTCATCTGCCAGTGGCATCTTATCTCGGTCATCACGAATATATTAAAGTCCTTGCCGTTAATTGCTTTGTTTTTCTTGGTCCGTAGCTGGCCACTGAGACTGAAATGCTCAAACACCAAAAGAGAGCGTCTGTGCTTCTTGTCAAGTCAAACTTTAGAACTCCATTCTGGCTGCTCAATTCTCATGAAGGCATACAATTTTTCCAGGTGCTGTTTTTTCGCCTTTATCCCCCTTTTTCTCCTTTTGCTATTGAGAACCTCTTCCCCTCTTATAGACATGATCTGACAGGAAATCTTTGAGAGGCAGCGCTGTGCTAACTGCCCAGAGATTTCAACTGTCTGTTCTTGCTGGAGGAGAAGCTGAACGCTGGCCTCCTATTAGTCTAAACACATGGAGCCCCCCAATCCCCTGTCTGCCTCTCTCTCTCTCTCTCTCTCTCTCTCTCTCTCTCTCTCTCTTTCTCCTGTCGTTTTTCCTCTTCTTTTTCTCAGTGCTCATACGAGGCCTGGCGAGGGGGCTGACAGCTCTCAGCGTCCCAGCCTGTCAAAAAGGGCCTGTTATTCAGCACCCTCCCTCTGGGACAGGGGAAACGCGCGCACACATGCACGCACGCACGCACGCACGCACGCACGCACGCACACACGCACGCCCGCACGCACGCACACAAATCTTTAGATGCACACACTCACAGAACATGCCTTCACAAAGGCCTTGTACACAACACACACCCACGCCCTCTGTCTCTCCCTGCCTCTTACATATAAATATTGTTTCTATGCCCATGAAATACTTGCACATATAAAAACTTGACTGCTCTTAGAGGATGTTCTGCTTGTTGTCAGCATTTCTCAAAATATGCTGACATTTCGTATGCACTAATCAGGATCAAATGTATTATCCATCCAGACACTAATTTACTGAGCTTTTGCCTTTTCCACTGCAGTGCTGACACGAATTCCTCTTTTTATGGAGTCCTCTTGTCAATCCATCTGATTGGCTGAAATTTACCAATCATTAGCTGCAATTTAATAATGTCTGGTGAATTGGAAGAGCTGACAGGTGTCCAATCAGGAGTTTGAAATGATTCCTTAGAGATTTTGAATGCTAGCTTGCAAATGAACCTGCAGGTGCCTCCACAGCTGTATTCCCAAGTCCGTCACAATACTATGTGCATACTAAGGAGCAGAAATTGCACATTGCTCAGTCTGCTGTCTTTTTTCAGTTTTGAACATTGCAGGCACTGGGATGTGAAATGAATATGAATATTTCCATTTAAAACCTGTTTAAAATTCAAAGCAATTGAAAAAAAAAATAACAATGAAATGTCCTAAAGGTTATTTTTATATTCTTTAATATTTGATCTTTATTCTTTTGGTTTTACTCTCTCAATAAAGATCCTCATTATTTCACTAAAAAGCAGTTTGTTAGATTAACTGGAAACATCATACTAAAGAAAGGAGATTAAAAAAAAAGACCCAAAATGAACAAAAAGAACAAAACATTATGTTTTCAATTTAAGTGTTTTCATTTAAGCATATGAAATTTGTTCTTGCTTTTTTTGCACATCTTCTTTTCTTTCTTGAGGCATATTAAATTATTTATATATAGTCAAACAAATGGATGATTAAAATATATTTGTTATTAAAAAGGGTGAAGGTATATAATTTGTATATAATTGTACATTAAAGTGTATAGAATAAATGAATCTACAAAAAAAAACTTGATTTACGTAAAAGTATAAATAAATATATTATAAATAAATATATCAAATTTATTTTCCATTAACAAATGCACAGACACACATACACACATATATGTATGTGAGGTTGAATTGTATTTGTCAATATTTGTATTAATTTGTTTAATTACATTAAAATAAGCTGTGATTATTTGGTCTTATTCTGCCTTTTAAAATCCAAACCCAGGGCAGTGCTGTTGCTTTGAGGTAATCCCTGTTCAACTCCAAGAAACAAGTAATGATTGCAGCTGGTACGCGTGTGGAGCCACAGGAGAGCTGAAGCTCCAGAAGCTTTTAAAAAAACATTCCAAAAATTGAAAGACTTATTGCTTGATTAGCCACTCAAAACATTTTTGCTCAATCAGTCAGGAATCAGTCAAGTTATTAAGGTTTGACAAATAACCACATCACAGAGAAAGGAAAGTGTCTGTGTATTTACTACCTGAAAGTTGCCACAGTCAGACATAAAAGAAAGAAAACCGGCATAAACAAAACTTTTAGAAATGCCAGCTAAGCATGGACAAACTCTCCTCTCTTCCCGTGAGGCGTCTTTGTGAATAATTTCCCTCAAATCTGACTAATCACAGTATTAGTGCCCTTTATAAAAAGACTTTTCTGTCTGCTAAATAAGGAGCCCTCTTAATTTCTCTTTTCCATGCCGGCTTAATTGCGTTAAGAATTAATGGTGCATTTTCACGGCCAGGCTCACCACCAGACACCAGTTACTCTGCTCTTCCTGCTGGGCCCAATGCCACACAGCGGGCCAAAAAGTGCCTGTCGAGCGTCAACCCTGGTCTCACTCCTGCTTGGGGGTGAGAAACTTTGCGCTATACATATGCATGAATATCCCTCATATCTCCCCAAAGGCAGCTATATCTCACCATTAGTCGCTCTCAAAAGTCTTCTGCGGCGCATTGTATTGACTCCTGGAATAATTTCAGCAATCCCAGACGTGATTTATGATGATGCACATTATCGATCACTTAAGGAGATATTTAGGTATTCAGAATAAAAAGTTATGTTCTCATTATGTTGATGGCGTGAGGCGCCAGGGCAAGGGGAGAGGGGGGAAGTCACTGTACACTTTACCGGAGAGGTAATTAGCACGTCTGAGTAACAGCAGCGCTCCTCCTCTCTGCTCTCCTGCTGCTTAGGCTGAGCTGACTTGCCTTAGTGTTAGCACAAATTGTTACTGTCGCCCCACAGGTGGGAAACTAGCTCTCATCACCTCATCACCCAAGAGGATGTGAGACATGGCAACATATATTAAACCGCGATCCTCACAGCATGCGGCTAGTGTCTTCATGAGATATTTTACTCTTTATGGAGCCCATGGGGGACACACAAATCCAATACAGCTTCCTTTTAGAGGGGCACAGGCGAAGACATGCATACAAACAACTGGGACTTAGAGTGGTTCCTTTGCCAGAGGCAAAAAAAGTGACAAGACATTGGAGTGCTTTTGGGCAAATGCATCAGCACTGGCAATGCTACGGGCTTTAAGACAATAGAAAATGGAGGAATTTACTTATTGTGAGATGGCGCATGGATGACATCTTGCAGTGATTTTACTGATGCTATTGCAGATAAAGGACACACACACAAAAAAAAAAACCATATTCCAACACAATATCTGTGATCATTAGTGCTGTAATTTACACAATTCATTCAATATTTTATTGTTTAAAATTGCAACTGCAGCTTTATACACCGTGTATATAGATATTACTTCCAACAGCGAAAGAGTGTTGAAAACTTTTTTGTACCTCTTGCATGGTGGTTTGGCTTCAAACCAAGGATGCCATTACCCGTGTTTGGGTCTGCTGATGTGAGACACCAGACTTTGTTCGTGGCAGAGAGAAAAAATGAAATATGTGCAACACTTTCTAAAGCTGTTAATGTTTTATCCCATAATTCACAGGCCCGGGACTTGGGAATATGTCTTTGTGGGAAAGCTTTGGCTGGACATGGTGGAACCAGCATCATTAGTGCCTGTCTCCCCGGGGTGGCATGTGTGGAAATTACTGCCCCAATCAATAAGCAAAGTCCAAGTGTTGAAATATTTATCCAGACAGAGTTGCATCCTTGCGGTGGACTGTCTGAGCACTCTTCCTGCACCTTAAAGGGTTATTCAGAAAGCCATACATGGGCAAGAGTACACCTTGAAATCAATGTGCTGCCACTCACTGGCTGAGTGCTGAGTGCTACAGGAGTCCATTAATTTATTGTCAATACATGGGGCGGAAACAGCATAGGAAGTGCAACTCCCCTTTAGGTGTACTTAAAATAGTGTTGTCACAATCTGGTCCTTTTAACTTTAGTTCTACCCCAATGCATTTTTTTTTTCGTCTTTTTTGGTGAAATATGCAAACTATTTGTGAGTGTAGTGAACTGCTATAGCATGCATTTGTTTCAGTGTGAGAGTGAGGAAAGTCATCACGTTATGAGTAAGTGGAATAGCAGCTTCTTGAATTCATGTTTCAACTTAAATGTCTCAGCGGGTAAAACTAATACACAAAACTGTCACAAACAATAATTAACATCAACTCTGTATTTTCTAAACTTGAGCGTTTCTCTCAAAATCAAAAGACATGTTCCACATTTCACATCATTTTAACATTTACAACAGTCTAGTCACTGCCTTTTATTTAAAGTAATAAACATTGCAGATCAATTCTGCAGTAGCCACACATATACACTTGACATCACAGTGTGATTCTCCAGGCAAGACTTCCTTTGAACTCCAACACTTAGCTTGTTATCTCACTTTATCTTCCCACAGAGCATGTTACGGACGATTAAAAGCTCTATGTGATACTTGGGCTAACATCTCATTATAAGAGAGAGCCCATTTGTATTGCTTACCTCCATAGTTAGAGTCCACAAAGGATGACAGCCAACTTCCCCTCCTCAGTTTGAAGTACTCTTCTGAAACATATGCTCATTATGGAACCAGAAAAAATTTCCCTCATTTGTTAATGTAACATTTTCAGGCCTAGTGATAGACTCAGGACATTCTCTCGCTGCAAAATAATGTAGCCCTTTGAGATGTACCGGTGCAAGATGATTTAGTCCCTTCAGTTTTTTCCAGCTTTGTATGCATACCTTCACCGACACAGAATACAAATTTGTCTCAATTATTTTGGGGAGATAATTGGGCAGGTGATGTTTAAACAATCCGAAAACTGATTCTTCTCGAGCCCTTGACCTTCATCACTCCACTCGGAATACATTCAACAAAGCAGCAATGATTACTCTCCTCCATTTGCCTGGCATGATATGATGTTGGAAGTCATGGAAATTTATAGTCCACATAAAAGATGCCAGAATGATTCTTTTTGTCTGAGCTGTCACGCAACATCAGATCAGTTGCATACCGACTGCATCATTCCACTGATGACAAGCTGATAATGTTGAAAGGGGTAAGGAACGACCTAATGGAGAAACAGTAGTCTCTCTTGGCAATCACAAATCTCCATGCTGGTATCAGTATTAACAACCATAAAGGGGATATAAAATGTGGATGACAATGCACAAATGTGCTTGCAAATACCAGTCACTAACAAGAGATTACAAGACTTCTTGTCTTCGTCCATAATCAAGTTGTACTCCTCATTAACTGAAAGGTCTTCATTAGCTGCAGCATTACAGTGGCCCTACACACAGTGTTTAATTAACATTATCAGCATTGTAATAGTCATTTGCTTGCCTTGTCAGTTTAGATTTTCCAGGTGGGCATAAGCGAGGCAGTGTCCACATGCAGCCCCCGCTTCCCTGTTCAGATGAGCCAAGGAGCCTTTTGGATACTGAGAGTTTATCAGGGATGAAATGCACAGAAGGCGGCCATGCTCAGCTGCCGTGACCCCGGTCACAGAACTGAAAGAAGATGCGGCTGGCATGTGGAAAAGATTTCGGAGCACGACGTCCTCCTATTGGGCTGCTTATCCTAAGGAGAAGCAATGTTACAAGAGTATGAATGGAAAAAAGGAGTTTCTGTGGGAGTCCAGAGGAATGTTCCGCGCATTATTCATGAAAGAAATGACATCTGCAACCAATTCTGTCCACAGCTTCTGACCTCGGATGGTAGCTCTGCTGTAGATCAGTCATTGTATTAGCACATAGTAGGGTACACACGCACACATTATATTTCAAGACGTGATAGTGCTATTTTATACTGTTTGAATGTATTGTATTGTATATATTTGTATGTGAATGTAAATAAATAGTAGTGCATTAGCAACAAAAAAATTTTTTTCATGTGTGTGAGTGAGGTGTGTATTTGTACAACACACTGTGTGTGGTCGGTTGTTGTGTGGTTGTATGCGTCTGCGACTGTTCTACAATCTGTCTCTCATGGTTGAGTGTGGACGCAGTCCAAGGCACCCAGCTGCTTTAAATCAACACTCAATCACGGTTCACCTCATCGTAGCTTAATTCTATCTGATTCACATCGGCCTGATCTGAGCACCTCAGTGTGTCCCTGCTCACAGGAACTGGCACAGTCTGGTTCCACATCCCTCTGATATTAAAAAACCTTGGAAAAGCTGAACATATATTACATTGCAGACGGATACAGATGGTAATTTTGGACTGCCTATGAAACATCAAAATCTAATGGCATCTCATGATACATAATAATTCGAGACACTACAAGATAAGCTTGGCTAAATTGCACCTGATATTAATGAACCATTTACACACAAAGGAAACAATGAAAGCAGGTGCTAAACTGGGCTTAGATTGAATCTTGAAACATGTGGAGATAAACCCTTTTGTTGAATTTTCAACACATGAATCAGATCAGTGAGCTCAATGTCTACCTTCTGTGACTCGTATTCATCAAAAGTCCGTCACTCCACAGGCATGAACTGAAATGTACCAATTCTGATGAAGATGATGCTTGATTTGCACATTTCAAATTTGGCAAGAATTTGTTGAAAGTGAAATATGTGACAGCCCAAGGAACAAAAAAGCTGCAGATAAAAAAAAAGAAAAAAGGTTCTTCTTAAGTGAGATTCAGAGGAGGTGTTTTTTTCTTTTCTTTTGTCTCAAAGACGAGACGTACTGCCAGCATCTGACACATAATGTGCCGAGACCTTGAATATTGGAGAAAAATAGGCTGAAAGCATGCTTCTGGTAAAAGACTAGAAAATGAAAACAAAAGGCATTGCTCCATGTCTCTGTTACCATGGTGTATCTCACTGTGCATTTGGGACTTGCTGTTGCAATATGAAGAAAACCCTCAAAGTTTACTCTTTCTGTAATAAGCTGACAAAGAGACCCCGCGCCAAGGTGGTTTAGAGGCTCCCCCACCCCACCAATTCCAGATGCTGAAGTCCCAGTGTGAGAATGTGAGAAATGGTGAGAACCCACAGCAGATTTATTCACCGCTGAGCTCTTTTTCTAGTATCCGATCAAAAATATTTGCCTTCACAAGTTCCTATCTTTGAAACAAATGAGGATTTTTACGCCATCACATTGCCTCCACCGCAGAAATTCCTATTTCTTGTTTTTTTTTTCAACCATTTTAGTGTATGAAAGGAACACAGCAAACTAAGAAAACAGGAATTTAGAAAGGCATAAATAGCACCACGAAAGCGCTGACATTAGCCCAATACCACTGAATTGATTTCAAATACTTTCCAGGGTATAAATCCAGTCATCCAGAGCAATTTGAACTAAATGTGTGAATAGGCCTTCTGTTGTATACATTAGATTTGATAGGTTGAATGTTCATTATCAGTTCATTAGAAGATTTCGGACAAATTCTTTACTATGTCAAACCGATTTTGACAATAATTATTACAATAATGTGAGCTCAGTTTGTTCATTTATACATCACTTCATGCCACATGCATAACCTGCTGAAAGCTCAATCCTGACCTCTTCTCTCTCTCTCTCTCTCTCTCTCTCTCTCTCTCTCTCTCTCTCTCTCTCGCTCTCTCTCTCTCTCTCTCGCTCTCTCTCTCTCTCTCACACACACACACACACACACACACACACACACACACACACACACACACACACGTAGAACATTGGAACGTTGCTATTTCATAATTACAAAGTGTACATAAGTTATATGTCATTCAATATTTGTTGTTACTTCATTGAATAATTTCAAAGTAATTGTAATCTCAATTTTTAACAATCAATTACCTCAAAAAAGGGCTCAGTTGCCTTTTTCTTTTTCTGTGTGATCCTGGCTTAGAGCACACAAAACACCCACAGACATTTCTGAACTGCGACACACTTTTATCATATGAAGACGACTGAGAAAATGTGATCAGCCAAATAGAGCCAACACTCCCTAAATTAAACATTTGTAAAATATTATATTCATAAGTATCCAAATTAAAACCCATTCTTAGCAAACCAGGTAATGTTTAATGCATTGTGGTGATTTGGGTGGAACGTTTCACAGCAAAAGTACATTTTATTCCTTAAGCTGTTATCAATTTATCCTTGGTATTAAAACAAATGAAAGTGTTATTTGAATTGTTTAAAGGTCTGGCTGTTATCTGTGTTGCAAGGCAAACCCAGTACAAGTAAAACTTAAAAAAAAAAAAAAAAAAGTTTTACTATCTAATGTTGGCAGAATCATTCCCAGGTTGTTTCAACAAGCAAACTGCTTTGGTTTCTCCATCTGTTTCCCAGGTTAATTATTACCTTCTATTCATTTTTGCATTCTGAATGTTCTCTTTTAAGTATTGCCTATTGTGTTCACTATCCACCTTTAGTCCTATTTTACTCACTGCAATTTATACATGTTTTATTATCCTTCTGCCTGGGTTTAAAGTGCCTGGGTTTAAAGTGAAAGGACAAGGTTAACTACCAAGAACCAAAAACGGTATTTCCAGGGAACGCATTATCTCTTAACAGACTCTTACAGAAAGAAATACAGTATGAAGTTGTCATGGAGAAAGGCAGAAGTAAAACCTTGTTACTGGGCTAAATTTTAAAGGTTTATTTACACTATTTACAACATCACTACAAATCTTGCATTTGTTATATAGGATATGAATTCAAACTGGGTTTTACTATTTTGTGACATTCAAGTCAACTTTTGAATAGGTGGTCATCAAAGTCAGGTCAAAAATGGTATGTTTTACAAGTAATCATTTTACTGTTCTTTTATTATTGAAAAACTCAATATTCCATGGGGCTAATATATTATATATATCTTAAATATATATATTATAATCACCGCCAAATAATTAGATGGTTATGTTTACATGCATATCTATCATCATCCCAGTTCATAAGAAATTATTACTGTCTCAACTTCTATTCAGTTACATACTGTAAATAATTCATCTTTGCAGTAGCGTGAATATTTGAAAATAATATTTTTAGCCACAAAATTTCAAATGATGTTTGAATATATAGTATATACACATTTTGGACATGCACAGCAGTAATCAGTTTAAAAGTAACAAAGTAGAGTAACATTGTATATATTTGAAAAATAACATATTAACCAAATTAGTGTTTAATTCCAACAACATTAGTTTTGAATTTGTTCCTTCTTCCATACCTGGTCTTAGCATATTACAAAAGGCAACCACTGAAATAGATTTAAATAGTATATTTTGAAGCTTTGAGCTTCTGGTTTCTGTATTGCATTAAACACAGGAGGAAAGAAGTTTTTTTTTGTGTTTTTTTTAACAGCTTTGGTGTAAACAATACAGAGAAAGAAGTTCGGCTCAATATATTGTACAGTGTTGTGTGATTTAGTGTAAGATAATAAGGTATGCGTCTGTCAGTGAATAGATTTGAACCATGTGAGGTATTTTTCCAAAGCCCAGATAGGATCTTTCAAATTGAAGCTGATATTATTGTTTTGTCTCTATCTGGTATTCATTGACTTTGCATGTCAATCAAAACAGACCACCACCACCACCCCCACCACCTCCTTCTCCTCCTCCTCCGCTCTGTTCTTTCGGTATATGCTGAAAACACAGAAATACAATCATGTTATAGGACCGTCTGATTTACTTTGATCCACTTTGAAAGAAGCGCTCCTGCGACCCTGCACATGGATTAAACGGTATGGAAGTTGGATGGATGAAACTTGAAAACAAATGGACAAAACAAAGGCTTTTCCCTGCCAGTGGTCTGTGGAGTATTCACTTGCAATACATACCAGAATACTCCTTCAATGCAGACACAATATATTAATTCCCTCTTTTCCCTCCGTGCTCTGTTCGGCAGATGCCCACACAGGGATAGGGAAAGCCATTGTAGCTAATTGCAATGCTCAGGATTTTGATTACACTCTTGCCTTGAAAGCACAACACTGTAAAAGAACAATTGCTCAGAGAGCACCGAGCAGCAGGAGGTGCAATTCCGGGCCTTTCTTAATGAGAGAACATATCAAAAGGTAAAAGGGAGGAATTTATACTTTAATTCCATTTCTGAAGTAATAAAACACAGGGCCTTCTAATTTATTAGTTTATTAAATGTGAAACTCATCAAAGCAGTATTTCTCTACTCTTCATGTTGTGTTTTAGGAATCCTTCCATCTGGGTCTGTTTTGCCCATATTTCTGAAATTATTAATCTCAGAGCAGGCCTCCCACAGGGACTGAGTGATGTAATGGATTAATAAGATGACTATAATGTTCTGTAGAATGTCCGTCTTGAGGAAACACATTTCACATAACGTCGAACCCTTTTGGTCACATTTCTAACGGTACACACTATCTTAGGGTGTTCCTCTCACAAATAGCATTCAGTGAAGTCATGCATTGAAATGAGTTCAACTTGTTGTCATAATATCACGGAAAAAATACCTAATCTTATAAATCAACTCATGATTCCATTTTCCTTTTTTTTTTTTTTTTTTTTTAAATAGTTGCACAGCAGGAAATACCAGCCACAGTCAGTCTTCAATTTATTTGAAGAGCTGAAATTGCAAATTAAATCATAAATTCAGAGTGGTACCTCTTAGAAATAAATTCTCGTTACTTGTGAAAGAAAGAGTAGAATGCTATATAATTTGTAAGGTTTTATATTTAATTTGCAAACATCTTGATGTTCACATATTTAAAATACTCCTTAGTAAGAACATTTAAAGTGTGCAGCTGCAAAGCTCAAAGTAAAAGGTTATTATTATTGTTGTTGTTGTTGTTGTTATTATTATTATTATTTCTAATTTGTTTATCACTTTGCAACCCTCGGCAGAGAGACTTATTGTTATTGCCTCTGCAGACAAACTCTTTCATCTCTGATGCTGCATTTTCAATCCAGCAATGTTGCCCAGTTGATCAAGCTTGCACAAAAGGAGTTGAAGAGCGCAAACAAGTTTACGTCACACAGCAGTGTAAAATAGACTATTTGAGACTACATATTGAATGGATTTCATTCGACTTGGCATGGCTTGGTTGGTAGAGCAGCCGTCATCCAATTGGTAGGTTGCATGTTCGATTCCTTCCTCACCTGTCCAAGACAATGAAATCCAAATTGCTCCAGATGGATTGTCAGCGCCTTGCATGGCACCAGCTTCCATTGGTGTGTGAATGGGTGAATGTGATTAACAATGTAAAGCGCTTTGGGACTGCTCATGCAGTTAAAGAGTGCGATATAATTGAAGTCCATTCCATTCATTAAATGTGCTGCAGCTATGAAAAAGAAGAAATGTTTCAATTAGGACAACCCATCGAAAATCACTCGTGCCTTAAAGTGCTAAAAGCTGAATAAACCCACTGTGACATCATGACACAATCTTCCGTTTGCTCCAATGCAGTCAATGTGGATGTTCATTACACTAAATTAGTCTGCTGTAATCTGCCAGTAAAAATGACCGGGAATTATCCTGAAAATGAATCGTGTGTACGGATTTACACTTTTGTCTTATTGTGCATGCCTCATGCCTCTGCTCACACTTCATTAGTCGCATTCAACTATTCACTCACATATTCATACATTAAGAGTTGACATCCAAGGTGCTCCCACATCATCTGAAACAACCTGGGATTCATGGCCTTGCTGAAAGACATGCAGGAAAGAAGAGTGACCAAATTACCAACTCAAAGATTGGAAGACAACCCACTCTACAGACTAAGCCACAACAACCACACAAAAGTTAGAATTTGTAGTTTTGACAACCACACATTATATAAATTAATGTGACTTGTACCTGAGTGTGAGTAAAATCACATACTCAAAAGCATACTCTGGAAAGTACAAGTATTCAAAATTAAATCTTAATTATCATTAATATTTATAGTTTGTCACTTCATTTTATGGGACATTGTTAAGGTGGAAAACAGCACCAGGAAAAATAAATCTAACTAACAAAACTCGGATTTACAAAACTACCTTTACAATCTATTGACATAATAGTGTTGAATACAATTAGCTTTATTCTTTGATGAGGGAGTTATTTGCCTGAAGAATGTCACCAAGGTATAATTTGCATTAAACTGTAAGAGGAGTGATGAACAAAGTATCACAAATGTATTTGTTCAGAACTTTAATGAAGGATAACACAAAATAATCAGAGATATACTTAGGGACTTTAAACTGTTGAAACAAAGGTAAATTACCATAAATAACTAATGACAAATGTTTAAAAATGTGTCTTTCCTGTCAGAGTAAACCATTGTTGATAACTGTTGGAACCTCATATGTGAATGTTTACTTTAATCTGAATTAACTGGTCAAATCTAATTATTCATGAGGTTTGTTACAAGTGGCATTTTGTATTGCTTGTATCTTGAAGGAGGTAAATGTTTGAATAAGGATCCAGCCTGGACTCCTAATCAGGCTTGTAAACAATCGACATGAGTAAAGTTTTATATCAAACGTTCATGATATTGAATTACATATTAAGCCTTCCTGTGATGTATGTATATCATACAAATATGTATGTTTAGCAAAAGCTATACAATGTATATCATGCACATCTGCCCTCCTCAGCCAAAACGCTGAACAGTAAATAAAGTTCATTTTTAAAACATGAACAATTCTCAGAAAATACCATTAGAACCAATTACTATTTGCTGCTCAGGTATCGTGATGAAGGTGGCAACATATCAGCCAGAGAGTCACTTTTTTTTATATATATATATATTTTTTTTTTAATTGACTTGAGTAATGATACCTCAGGTAGTTTTTCTTACAGTAAAAACACATTTTTAACTTTTATATAAAGATGGAAATATCGTTTCTTATAATTAAAGGAAACTTTGTTCTGGGTATATGTCACCTTTAAATCTATAACTGATATTAAAAGTCCTTACTAAAGCATTATTGCAACATTATAGCAATATATCTGATGTATTTTCACAAGCACCTAAAGAATATTTCACATCTATACGACATCACGGCAGCCGGTGTGGGTAGTTAGGCGTAGTCATGTATTGTTGTGTGATTTATACTGTTTGCCTCCAGTCAACAGGCTGGGAAAACAACAAACTCCGAAGGTAAACAACATTGATGCACCAGGGCATACTCGTCTTGATTAATGAAAGGAAGTCAGATCTCATGCAGATTAGTGCAGCGGAGGACAGCATCCTTAGTGAATATTAATTTCCCTTGAAGAGGTGTTCTCGTCCTCCTTCTTCTAACAGTGCTCGATATATTGGAGGAGGTCACGAGAGAAGGTCACAGACAAAGTTGTCTGGCAGCTAAATTAAAGTGCTTCATTAATGGACTAAAAAAGTAGTGAATCCAATCAGTGTTTAGTTGTTATTTCTTTTCCTTCATCACCCATCACAGCGTTTTAATGGATACCATTATGTTCGAAGAGACCTCACTTTTTGAAAATAAATGAAGTATTTATTCTATCAGTGACAAACCATTCCAAAATTTCTTCATTTAATAGTTTCCTTTTCTAAAAATCTATTTCATTTCACTTTGTCTCATTCCTTTTTCTTTCAGCCATTGAGCCATCTTGGACTTTGTTCACCTTCACAATTTGGATATTATCCAGTCCTCTTGCTTTTACAGTCACGCAACCAAGTTGTTGTACAACTCTTTCTTAAAGTTTCTAGTTTTTCTGAAGATATTGACAATCAACAAACAACCACAAACAAATTGCTTAATATGGTTAATCAATAACTATGTCTATTTATATTTCTTAATGAAATAAAAATCCATCAAAATACATATAGATGATAGAGTTTTAATAATTTTAATAATGTCCCACCTCTTTCCCATTATCCAATATATGATAATATGCAGTTTTACAGAAAGGACATAGTTCATGAATACGGTGCACCATGTCTGTCTCAGTAGTTTATAAAACCCGCATATTTGCGATCAGATGCTGACACTAAATTGCCCATAGGTGCATGTCTGTCTCTGTTTGCCTTGATCCCTGTACGTATTACGATGGATCACATTATTACGTTTGTTTTCTAAACTGCTGTTCAATTATATACCGTTTAAAATAATAATAAAAAAAAATGTTTAATACATTTGTTTTAGCATGATCCAATAAAAAAGCCACTCAAAGGAAGAATCTCAACATGTTGAATGTCAACCACATTGTGACAGTTACCGTCATGGCTTGAGAGCCAGACATGTTTTGCTTTTCTTTCATTGTGAGGGTTTTGATGAAGCCCCACTCTTTGTCAAAGAAACAATGGCAAATACTCAACAATGGTAAAAGTGACCTTGACAGGCTCGCATACAGTAGCACACCGTCACAGTGATTGATCTGAAGAGATAGCGAGATATAAGACTTATCCAGTCCTTTCACCTGTCAGTGTTCATGAGGGAAAGTAGGAAAAGAGACGACTTCTGCTTCAGGGTATTGGTGACAAAGTGAGTGTGTCTGAGAGATCGGTGAGGGAGATTAACAGCTCAGTCCATCTCTGTCACTGAGTACTGCTGAACCTTGACACAGCTTAGGGGTATTACGAGGTCACTGAAGTAAATGACACCACAGAACTGAAGGAGGAGGAGCCAGAGTGAATGTGGATGCTTATCAATGGGTGGGAAGATCATGCAATGATGCCATCAAATGTCCTACATTATAGCTCATATGTATTATCGTTTCTCATGAAATTGAAAATCCCAGCCCTTGCTTAGGCACGAACTCTTTGACATGTCATTTTTAGTGCTTTTGTGGTCTTTAAAATATGCTGTAGTCTAGATCCAACACTGCAAATGTGCTCTAATATGAAAACTCCTTTTGAAAATCAATATTAGACTCAGGGGCAGCAGAAAAATACATAACACGACTCAAGGCTGGTCAGGTTTGCTCAGAAATAGAGGGTGCGAGTAAAAATAAGTTTCACGGCCTTGAGTAACACTGTATATTATAAGTGAAGTGGTGTTGCTGCTGCATTCATAGAGTTAGAGAGCATTTTCAGTTAAACTTTGACTGCAGTGGAAGTTGTATTATGTGGGTTTTGCCATGCCAGCCTTGCTCAGCTGTCTGGTAATACTATCATCAAACACTTTTTCTTCCAAAGATGGAATACACACCATGTCTGGTGTGAATCTCTTTGTCTGTTTTGACAGAATGTTGGAGAAGTAAAAGCTAACAAAACTAACAAGCAGGGTTCTCAACAAACGACACCCTGAGTGTGTGCGTGTGTGTGTGTGTGTGTGTGTGTGTGTGTGTGTGTGTGTGTGTGTGTGTGTGTGAGTGAGTGAGTGAGTGAACACCACAATGCACATATACACCTGTGTTTGTGTATTCATCCCCCGAGAAGCCACGTGCGTTATTGCAGGTGTTTCTATTCCAAAATGATTGTACTCTTTTCAGTATCAACAGCAGCTTCACTATCAGCTGCTATTAAGTTATGTTTCCAACATCTCCTGCTCAGCACAATTTTGAATAGATTAAAAACAAAGAAGGTGTCCAATAAATCAAGTACTATGCAGTGACCCGGGCGTTCTGAATGCTAGAAACTGCATGCATGAAAAAAATCCAAAAGCACTTTATAGGAATTAGACTAACTCACCTCTATCAGTCGGTCCCCATGTATTAAAAAAAAAAGAAAAGAAAGAAAAACCTTCATTAGTGGATAAGGGTGGTACGTGTAATATGGTTAGATAACCTATTTGTGAACAATTTGTATGTGTGTGTGTGTGTGTGTGTGTGTGTGTGTGTGTGTGTGTGTGTGTGTGTGTGTGTGTGTGTGTGTGTGTGTGTGTGTGTGTGTGTGTGTGTGTGTGTGTGTGTGTGTGTGTGTGTGTGTGTGTGTGTGTGTGTGTGTGCGTGTACATGTTTGTATGATACAATTCTTAAAAATCCGTCTTATGTTTTGAATTCGGTTCTTATTAAAGCTGCTTTCAAGGTGTGTTTCAAGATGATCTTATATCGGAGATTTAAAGAGTCACAAATGAGTATTTAGTAATAAACTGCTGAACTAAATTGGCTTGGATTATGTGTGGGTGTGTGTTTTTGTGTGTGTGAGGGAGGGGAACAATTGAGTGTGCTCACCCGCACTGCTATTGGGCGCACAGCAGGTGATGATAAGAAACCATGACAAATACTCACTCACAACCATTTACAATCTGAATAGTAGTCATATACTGTACATTTCAGCTACAGGCTGAGTGCTTTTGCTGGCATCCATCACTCTCATAACAGGTGGCCGGGAGCTGACCAGGACAGAGTTGTGAATATCAAACTCAAATGTGTCACAAATGAGCATTGGATTATACACTTCCCTCTGTCCAAACCCAACGTTGGACTGCAGCATTTTAATGCTGTGAGCCTAAAACTACAATTCAGATTGATTGCAATGTGAAAATATTCCTATTTTGCAATTCTGGGATGCCTGAAAAATACTTGGTGCAGCTGTGGAAAATGTCTAATCCACCTCCTTTACTATGTAGCAGTTGGATATATTACAACCAGGCTCTCTGTCTGCAGTGGGCTGGAAGATAACCGACGTTCACCCAGAGGAGAAAACTTATTTCCTCCTAAAAGAGTTGCCATAAATATCAACTTGATTTACACTTAAACGTACACCTGTGGCAATTTTAAGGGCATTTAATGAGACGGACTAACAACCCAGTGAAGTGTCCATGAATCTCCTTGTTTCCCTTATACATGGAAATAGATGGAAATTCATGGTAAACTTTATACGGGCGCAGCAGCCGTGAGTGACTATATATCTGGAGCTGCCATTTGACATTACACATTCCCATATGTTTGGTGGCGTTTCTTGTCTCACAGCCTGCTGCGTGCTGCACTTTTGGCCTCTTCTTCTGTGAACAGACTATGTTCACAAGGAAAGCTGAGTCTGTCACATATACACTGAGTCCATATGAGTTGATCTTTGTGTGTCAGTGCTGTTTGAAATCATTTTATATAATTTTTCAAGCTGAAATAATTACTCCATTGACAGATTTTTTTAAACACCCAAACAGTGACAGTCATTGAAATGATAATTAGGATTAATTAGATAGTGTTTGCCACTTTTAATCACGGTAATTTTGATAAGACTTACAAAGGAAGATGTATTTTATTTCGATAAGATATTGGGCAAATGAGAAAAGTATTGCAATTTATTAGAAAGAAATTGCAAAACAGCAGCATTTTTTTTAAACAAAGCATAAATAAATATGGCTACATTATGTATGTTTTTTTAAATTAAATTTATTAATTATTAATTATAGTTAATCAGAATTATAAAGCAGGCCTTAAAATATTGGTGTACGAATGGGTATAATATGATAGTAGTAGAGCTCTTGTGGCAAATGAAGAGTTTGAAAAATGATATCCCAAAAAAGCTTTACTGGTTTAAATTAGAGCCAAGATACATAAATTAAATGGAACATTACGAAATCCTGTCAACAAATGAAAATAAAAACAAGTCAAAATAATGACTGTGTTGGTATAAAAAAAATTTCTCACCACATTTTCACACACACAAAAAAAAAAATCTGTCTTTTCTGTATGTGCTCCAGTAGCGCACGAAGCAGCTGTCTTAAAAAGGTGCCTAAAACGAAGTTTGTACCTTGCAGTGTGATGTGACCGTGCATGTGCATCTCCCTGTCTATTTGTCTACTGACTGTTTTGCTTTCTTCTCATGAGACTCGGCAGACATTTGGTAGGCAAATTTGCCATTAAAAAACATGACCACAGGGGACACTAGCTAAAGATAGCTACCAGGAAACTGCTCCGGCAATTCGAAGCGTATGTGGCTTGATATTCCATTTGATAAGTTCCTACATCCTCAGTGAACCGAACGGAAGATATGAGTCCTGGTCATAAGTAGCACCATATGATTTCTTCTTTACATCCTGTCGACTGCAGGCTGGATTTAATAGGATGACCATGTAGGAAGAAAACTGTAATGTTTATCATCTTTGTGAAAGAAGTCTTGCTTTTAATAATTTTGTCCTGCAGCAATTGTGAAAAAGTATACATAAATTGTCATCTGTTTGAAGTTAGATGAGAAAAAAACATACAAATGAAACATACACAAATCTGTCACTCACATAATTACATTTAAATTCAGAGCTCTGAATATTCTCAATACATCCATTAAGTGCATGCAATAAAAAGTGAATATGTGCGTGTACCTTTGTGCCAAAATACCTTACTAACATATATGGTTGACATAGCTTGCATTGATTGCGTTTTTAACAAACAAACAGACAAATGGATGGGGGGACACACCACTGACAAATATTAACAGTTAAGAAAAAAACAAAAACCTTTATTTGTCTGCCAAAGTAAAGTATGATTTGGAGCTCCTGACAAATTTCACTACAAATATGTTCGAGGTCAAAAATGAAACTTTTGGATGTAAAGATTGCAGCTCAAGCACGTCATGGATAGCCTCACTCTCACAGGCGAAGGTATGCAAATGGAGCAGCAATGTCCTGCATTGCATTCAGTCAAACCTTTTTTTTTTTTTCATAAAATATTCTGCAAATGAAATGATCAACTCTGTCCTTGTTACTTCAACTCCAAAGCAACGCAAGTGGATGCCTTAGTCCAGAGACACTGGTGTTGAACTTCCATATAACTTTTAAACTACTTGATAGGGATGGAAACAAACACCACCCTCCATTGTTACATTCTATTTTTATTCTGCATTTTTTTCTTATGTAAATTTCAACATCAGTCTCCGGTAAACTTTTTTCCTCAACAACAGAAAACTTGGTTCCTGCCTTCAGCAGACAAGTCACGTTTACTTCTTGAGGATTTGTTTAAATTATCTTATTATACAAGCATTATTCATTCTATGGAAAGATGTCTTCAAGGATCAGTTTTGGGTTGGTTTTTTTTGTTTTTTTGAATGTGCTTTAAGATAAATGATCTAAAATGTTAAATTGAAATAATCCAGCTTGACTCTAAATTAGTTCATGGAGTCTGTGTAGAATAATTTACTTGTCTTACTTTCAGAGAAGCATAAAAAGGTTGTGTACCTACGTTTTTGAATCCCACTGCAGCAATGGAAGATTTAACTAATTTAAAAAAGGTACGCATGGTGTTTGACCCATGCATAATTAAGTGTAGCACATTCTTCAAATTAGAGACTGCAGATGGAAGCCACATTTCATTCTTGCAGCTGCGGCGTAATGCCTTCAGGTATTCAATCAACTCAAAGGGGAAGAACCTTTCACATCTCGCGAGCAGCTGTGGATGACATTATATGTTAGAATAACACACTATCTTTACTCTAACCAGAACAGACCCCGCTTTAATTGCAGACGATGGGAAAATGTAATGTACATGTAACAGAGGACACACCAGTGCTTTTATAATATGGGAGAGTTCTGTAATTGTGTTCGTGAGAGGTGAGGAAAGAGAGCTTTTTGCACTAATTTCTTTTCAGAAGGAATACAGATATTGTGCTCTTTTTGCCTGATCTCATAAACAACTCACTTCACATTCATGGAGATTCATGTGAAGCCACGACATTTTCAAACAGGTAGAAACACAAACAAATGTCTGACAAATTATTCATTGTGACTGTGCTTTTGCAGAGCTTCAGGTTTATGTCATTATAAAATTAGATACTTTGAATTAGAAGGTTAACTTTTCATTCATTCATTCATTCATTCATTCATTCATTCATTCATTCATTCATTCATTCATTCATTCATTCATTCATTCATTCATTCATTCGTTCATTCGTTCGTCCATTCATTCATTCATTCATTCAAGTGCAGAACCATTTTACAGTGAGGACAGCTCTGGTAGCCACTGAATCACAAATAAATAAGAATATTTAAAGCATGAGCACATAAGAAGCTGATGCATTAAACAATATGGTTTTTTGGTTTGCTTCTTTTATCATATATATCATATATTCTTTTTTTCTCCTGCTATCAGTCAAGATCAGAACACATCTTATTGATTCCTTTGCAACAGCTTATTGTTGTCTGATAATGAGAGAGCACCAAATATTTATATACCGAGTATAGATATTTCCAATTGAATGTGCTTGCTTTCTCTCTGAAACACAATTGGATTCTCCAGGCTTTCACTAAGGATTCACTGACATGTATTTAAATGTGCTACCTTGCATTTTGTTGGCTGAGGATCAGAAAAAAAAAAAAAAAAACACATCTTACAGCTTTTGGCCATGACCTATTGCACAGTAATTTACATGTATGTGCTTTTTTTCCAGCAATTACAGAGCATGCATTTGGATATGCCCTATAATTGCCACTGTATACAGTGAAAAGTTCTGCAGATGTCACTGAAGTATTCTGATGTACAGACATGCCTGCCAAGATCGGGATAGTCTGTCAAGCTCTATGGCAATTGCCAACCGTGTCGCACAGACATGTGTGGCTGAGGCTAGGTTTCACCACGCCAGGTGTCTGAGAAAACACTTTCAGGAAGACATTGTGAGTGTCTCAGTGTGTATACCTGCCCTCTCCTGCTGCCATTCGACAGTAAATGGCTATTTATCATGGCAGGGATGGATTTGACAGCCTCTACCTGCCTCTTGAATTCAACAGCATTCACAGGCACAGCACAGGGTAAATTACGCCCTCGATTTTGGTAGAATAAGCCTTATGAGGGTACAACTATTGGGGCGGCAGATTGGCCTATAGGTAGCGAGACTGTCTAACAACTGAGAAGCTGTTGGCTCAATCTCTGGCACTGACATGGGGCTTTATTCCAGTGGTGGGGTGACAACTGGTGGGTGGATGCTATTATACTATGCAACTTTGAAACTTTAAAATTGCTGAGACGCTTTCAAGCCATTGAACAAGAGACTGATAATGTATGACTGTTGGTCTATCACTGACCTTGTGCCTTTCTGATGGACAGGTGAATCCGAATGAATTACAAGCTGATTATAGCCAGTTTAATTATACAAATGTCAAAATAATTTTGTAAAAGCTCTATAGTGTTATAACAAAATATGGAATAAAATCAAAATGAGTGTAAAAAGCTATTATTATACATTCTGACCTTGTTATGATTAAATGCAGCACGATTGGGAAAAAAACAAATACTGCATTTAATCAGGTATACATTATCTTGAAAAATGAATTATAGCATTAATGAGGCAACGGAGTAACCCAGCAGTAGCTCCTTAATTGATATCACTAGGCCTTGCTAATGTTTGTACTATAGTAAAATTACAATGGAATAAACATTCAAATGTGTAGTCATGTAAAAATGATTATGTTCTTAGAGAATTACATGGATTAGCATCAGTAAGATCAAACTTCAGCTCAAGTTGAAACACCATTAGTCTTTTATGTTGCTTTTCGCTGTGGCTTTAGTTGTCCTGGAGTACTGTGCTCTCTTTTCTTTTCTTACTCATTCCTCTTTTTTTCTTGCTCCACTCAGATTAGACTCATCTTCCAGACTTATTACAATGCTTTGACCTCGTTATTCTGCATAGACCCAGCTGCTTGTCCCTTTTTAATATCAACAAAAGCTACAACAAATGAGAAGTGTGTGGACACATGTGTACATGTCTGCATCAGAGATGAGTATTGGTCATCAGAATGTGTCCGAGTCCTCGCAAGCTGTGAGTCAGATGGAAATGAGAAAAGAAAGGATGTGCTGGCCATCAGGGAAGTGTGGGCAGGCCTGGGGAGACAGGAATATGCAGGTGTTTTGGCTGTTTTTTTTTGCAGAGCAGGTGTGTAGCAAATACCTGTCTGTGTGCACACTGAAGCATAAGGATATTGCTCGCCAGCAAAATATTGAAATAAGCACTGACACTGCTCAGGTTGAGGAGCATAATTCTGACAAGGGACGCCAAGTGATTACCGCATTAAAGTCCTTCCCTCAAGAAAGAACACCTGCACTTCTCAAGCTTTTTACGCTACATCTAATGCAGAGGAGGTGGAGGCGCACGCACTCTCTTCCTCTCACTTATACACACACACACAGACACGCACACACACAGATTTTGGTGCAGGTGGCCTGGATAAAGCAGAGGGGAAAACAACAGTAAACAGATTAATGTAAAGTTTAGGCATTGCTTAACAGTTTTAGTTGCCCTCTGCTTAAAATATAAATTGAAGTTCATTTCTTCCATTACAGAACTGAAAAATATCCTTAGAATATTAATGAAGTAAGTAAGTATGCTCTAAAATTTCTCTAATACCGAATTCAAATGTGCTTGCCTATAGATACAAAGATGCAGCACAGTTTTAGTTGTACTATTTATATCAACTAATTTTCTACATCATGCAATAAATTGTCTTTTATATTATACCTTAAACCAAGTCGGATTAATTCAAAACATGCAATATGAATATAAATATAAAATAGCATTTTTAGTCTGTATCTTTATGAGTTTGCTCCAATTTTGTTTTCATACATTTATACTTGAGTCAAAGCATGTAGATAGTAAAAACCAACAAATTCACTACAACCTTTATCTCTCATTGAAAGGGGGGAAAAGAGAGAAAATTGTGGTGTTAAATATAGTTAGAAGCCCTGAGGCAATGTAGTTTAACACCCCTCAATAAAGATAGAGGCAGCCCAGGTTTGTCCCCCTGCTAAGCAAAACAGTGCACACCTTTCCCCGACAGCAGAGATCTGCTGAGAACATTATTAACTAAACTCAGTCAATGGTGGAACTTCAAACAGGATCAAAAGTCAATAACATTTGAGGTCAAAATTAAAATCAAAATCCCAGGCACAAGTTAAGGGATCCCAAAATGGAGGAATAATATTGTATGAATAATTTATCAATTTCCAAATGAGAACGCACCGATTCAAGGATGAACACACAATGCTGCCGATGTTCATCCCTATAAATAGGCACTTTTCTTGGCGGCGGCAGCTGAGCCCATCCACACATCACAGATCTACAGTCCCAGGAGGGAGAGGTGTCACTGGATCACAACAGTAGATAGTCAGTGGTTACCATGCAGCTTTCGCCGTGGTACCCAGCAGTAAACATCTGTGCCATTACCAGTGTGAGCTCCAGAGGACGAGGCCTGGAAAGAATCCGAGCAGGCAATTAGACAACCTCAGGCCAGCTGCTCTCCATCCCTGCAGCAGCGGGGCCTTCTTCTCTTGGAGCTAATTACATAACAAAGACGGTCTTTAATCAGGTCTTCACTGTCCCCTCCCCTCTACCCACTCTCCAACAGCTTCCTTTCCCTTCCTTTCCTGTCCACTATCGCCTCTTCTGATCTTATCCTTGTCCAGACTGTTGTTCATGATGTCTATAATAATAATAATAATAATAATGATAATAATAATAATAATAATTATAATAATAATAATAATGTCGCTGTTTTTAGTTTTCACGTGGTTTTGTTTCGTTTGTATATTTGATTTATTGTTATTTTCTGAATATAATAAATATTACATCATTTTCTATGTTATCATTTTATTGTTTTTAAATTAATCCTTACAAAATGTCATATTTATTTAGTAGTTTAATAAAAAATCATATTTAAAAAAAAAAAGAGAAATACTTGAACTCTTGACACATGTCACAGGTTTCCCACATAAATAGATATTTTACATTAGTACACATGTTACGATCTGCACATTGCAACTTTTAAATATAGCTCCCCAGTTTCTGTGTCTAATTACAAGTGGAGAATAATCCAGTGTTTATGGGTTCACGGGAGGGTATTTAGCTTGAAAATTTAAACATATAATTTAGTTATACATATAATTTAGGATGTTGCATATATCACTTCACAAATACCTATGTCTAAAAGAAAAATATACGTAGTTGTTTAGGTACATGTGTTCTAAAAAATAATGTATGTGTTTACATGCTCTATCATATATGCAACCTATAATTGTGTCCAAAAAATTGCAACTACTTTAATACTTCTAAGACAAATCAAGGTCAGAAAAAAATAGACGATTGGAATATTTTTTTAACACTTCAAGAGGAGGGATCTGTGACACCCGGAGTGATGAGTAAGTAAAGTACAGTCATCAAAACATAGCTGCTAAAGCCGTGAAGTCGTGGGTGAAAACTCCTCTTTACAAGCTGTGCTACTCATAAATCACTGTACCTACTATACTGACAAAAATAAAAACTATTTCAGGTGGCTCTGAAAGAGGTATGTTAAATAACAATGACTGGTGTCCAAAAAAGTCATCTTCTTCACCCCACTACCTGCGAACGTTTTCTATTCCTCCAGCCCTATTTTAAAAAGTAAAAAACCTACTTCTTTCAAACTGGATTAAATTGGTGGCATTTCACAAGCGAAAGTGAACAAAGTTTTAGTGGAAATCCTTGGTTTTCTTTTGAACTTTCTCCTTTTCCACCCAAGTGAATTGATTTTTAATAATAAGTGTTATTTTCTTTCTTAATTCAATGATTCATCAGCATTCGTCAGCAACACTCAGTTCAGGGTTTTGGTAACAACACAACCACTTCAAAATCAATGATAGTCCTCTCACTAATCTCTCTCTCGCAACACAATGCCATCTGAAATGTTCTGTAACTCTTCATCTCTAGTTCTCTTTTCATCCCACCACTTCCTTATATAGTCTGTACAATCAGTCCAGTGGGCCATTCTGTTCAATTGACCTGTGAGTCTTTTAACAGCACAAGATCTTATCTTATCTTATCTCCATGCAAGTTGTTTTTTTCTTATTGCCACTTCCTCCTAGTTTGCAGAGTTGTGAGATATTCCTGACTCAATCCTTTCCCGAAGGTATCAGGGAGGCCTTGAATTCTTTTCCAGTGTTTGACAGAGAGGCCATTGATATTAAAGTCTCCTGCAGGTGCATCTAGGTCATCCATCTTTTGGGTTAACAATATAGTAAAGGTGAGCACTGCGGGGAATAGGGGTATGTGAACAAATGGGCCACACCGAGCTCTAGATGTGAAGAGGCAGGTCGTCCAGGACCCCTTTGGACATGTGATGAGGCGAGCTGTATTCAACCCTCTTAGAGATGAGATGGGGCAAGCTGTCCTGGACCCCCTCTGCAATGTGAAGAGGCACTCTCGATGACTTGGCCGGCCATTGGTGGCTCTGTGGTGTTGACCCCCCCAGAAGAGCTGTGACAGACTGAGATCTTGAACTGCTCTGGAATGAGGATTTCCATGTTTTTTGGTTGGTCGTCAAGTATCAGCAAACCAAAACTGACCATTTCTCTGTGCATCAAGTATTTTGTTATGCTTTAAGTGTCTATTTGTTGGATGTGAGAAGGTCTTGGATTTTATCTATTAGGCTGAGGAGGTTGATATGTGTTATTATTCCCACTGTTGGGCTCTCTGTTTGAACTTAGAGAACAACTGTGTGGTGTAGAAAGTATTCTTGTTAATTGTGCTTCATTATCAGACTGATAAGACAAGGCTTTAAACTGTAGACTGCTCTATGCCTCACACTGATGACCACTTGGCTGGCTGTGGCATTAATGATGAAACATGATCTGCATGATTTACCCTTGATGATTGTGTCTCAAAGGCTCTGTCCGATTGTTGCTTTACATACGCTTGTGTTAGTTGAACTGTGCTGAAAGTTGCCATGTTGTCTAGTTGTGGCTGTTGTGGGTCTCTGCTTTTTGGCGTGGATGCTTCGCAAGCTTAAGCTTTAGCTGTTGCAGCTGCCTTCTTAGCTTTGAATAAATGTAGCTGAGCATCGAGATTAGCCTTTTGTTTCAAAACATTAGCCTCTTCCTGTGGAATGGAGAGACTGACTCTTACAGCTTCAGCCTTCACTCTTGCGACAGAGGATGAAGGAAGCTGGCTGGAGAGGTACAGTCGCTGAATATTTGGATCAGATTTCTCGTGATTCTTCTGCACAGTCCTCTGCAGGTGTCACCTTACTGTGCCTGATTGAATGCATACAACTTGCTGCAATCTATGATTTCCCAGCATAGCATGATGAGATTTCTTTTCGCTATTCTGCCCTCTCGTCACGAGGTGCAGATTGGCAGATATCTAACAATTCTCCAAATGAGAGACGGAAGCTTCCAGGTTTAACCTTTTAATGCTCCCACTTGAATGCACTGTAAAACTAACACAATGAAAACAAATATGACATCAAATTATATGTGTAATTTACATAATTCCACTCAAGCAACATCATGTGTACTTACAGACTTTATGGCCCCTGTGTTCTCTGAGACAAATACACATTTGCAGGAAACCCAGGAAGCACACACTGCTGCTTCAGCGAAGCAAAATGTCTGACAACTTAACCACAGTGACCCAGGAGGTCAAGATTCAAGCTTAAAAATCATCTTCGACTGCTCACAGGGTCACCAATATAGTGGAAACATTTTCTGCCTGATAGGGGCAACACAATAACAGAGATGAGAATTACTTTTACAGCAAGTTTTACTATTTTAAACCATTTAAAGAGACATACACCTGTCCAAAAGCACACACAAAGTTTTTAATTTGTGGCAGCCTATCTTTCCAGACAAGGATAACTCTACTTCAACTGATTTCATTAAAGTAAAGAAAGAATAGATCTCACCATGTCCTCCAGCTCTGCTTATCTGGCTGAGCGGTGTGTGTTCTCTGCTCCATACATAAGCCTCCACTGTAGGACTTCGTAAATGAGGGCGACTCCTTTCTATTATCCCAATCCTAATTGCTGAAAAAGGCCATCCTTGCCCAAAGCACATACATATTGTGCATACATTGTTTAGGATTTCGATCTCCAGCGAATGGCATCACGGGGCCATCTGTGTCTAAGATTTAAAACAGATTTCATCTTAGTTTTCTTTCTTTTCGTCACAACAGGAGCTGTTATCCTCTTGTGCTGTCGAGGCACAGCCATTCTAAGTTGGGGATGAAACATCCATCACAGTTAATGTTCTTAAGGAAACTCTGGGTTATCCTAATTATCGCAAACACAGACTAGCACAATTTACTTGTTTAATCAAATCGTGTGCTTTGTTTAATTAGCTGGATATGTGCACTGAGAGGGAGGGGAACAAGATAGTTTGTTGAAGAGTGAGAGACAGAGAGCCAAAGAGGAAAAGAGTGAGAGAGGTGGCTATGCACGTATAAACACTCTTTGCCTGAGGACAGAGGGAATTAGAAAGAAAATTACCAAGCCATTGTACAATTTGCACTCAAAGCACAAAAATTAGAGACATTTCACTACAACTCTTGTAACGACCAAGGTACAACTAAATCTGCTCAACAACTAGGAAACTACACACTGAGCACAAAATGGGTGACATCATGACTGAATTACTGCACATTATAAAACGTGCTCCATTGTCTTGCATACAATAATAAATTCACGATTAAGTTATCCAAACGATTTAGATTGCATTAGGTTTATATTTATACTGATTTATTCCAGTGCTACCACGCTATAGCCGACAAAAGTCCTTCATTTTACAAACTGTTATTTTTCTGACCTATTTAAAGTCCAACTGATGTTGCTCTCAGGGTTAATTACATTTTACTCTCTTCGCTTGAAATCTCCAGTCTTTTTTGTCATTGTTTGAGCAATTAATCACATAAAATGTGAGACTGTGCACACTTTGATGTCAGATGCAATATTTTGAAATATTTGCATTCACTTACTATCATTTATAATTACCACAAATACTTTTTCCACTAAGTTTTTTTTTTAACAGTTAATGCTATGACACAATCTACTTTTAAAAAGCCACTAAAATCCTTTTTACATCTGCATTATTGTTACAATGCTTTCGACCCTGCCATCCAAACTATCTATCCATGTTCCATAGCTTCTAACTCAGCAAAACCCAGAGAGGCATCCTCACAGAGTACACGGATTACCAGTACAACACACTGAAATTACACAATAACACACTCAATAATGCACTTGTATAGGAAACATGGAACATCCAGAAACATGGAAATGTGGTATTGACTCCATTGCCATTCTGCAAATAGTTTGATCATTAAAATGATTCAATCACATACATTTTAATAATATTAAAACTTGATTGTGTCATTAAAAATTGGTCCCTTGAATAAACAGTTTGTTCTCTATTCCCATTATCAGTGGATCAACAACAAGCTGAAATGTTCCACGGCAAGACGGCAAGAAGCCAAAGTAATTCTTATAGGTGTACTACCACCGTATTTTAGTGTGTGTGTGTGTGTGTGTGTGTGTGTGTGTGTGTGTGTGTGTGTGTGGAGGGGTGAATATGACTATCACTATTAAACTCTTTGAGACCACTTAAAGGCAGTGAAGAAGTGCTACATAAGTGGAGTCCATTTACAATTTACCACTTATTTTACAAGTTTCTCTATAGTTTGACAACTCCTGATCTTACAAGTAGTCCATTTAAATCACCTCTCTGGTGTTTGTAATATTAAAAGTCATTTTAGAACATTCTAAATAAGCTGTATCACTTTCACCAATTACTTTGCTATCATTCTGCATTGTGAAAATAAAGTGTTTATGCTGTCGCACTGCTAGATCTAGCAGCACATTTCTTTTATCATCCTTTTTAACCTTTATAGAGCAGCTAATTTATCATGGCAAGGTTACATTCAGTGAAAAGATGGTAATCCTTCTGTTACTTTTTTCAAAGCTCAGAAAGAAAATAGTGGATCAAAGCCTTGAGGGCTCCGATTGCCTCGGGTCTGTCTTTTATTGAAGTGGAAGATTGTATTCTTTATCCTCAAGACACAAGTGCACACATGAGCCACTCTGCATCTTGCCCTGCACTTCTCCAGTCTAGCTCTCTGAATCCAACCTGCTCCTGTGTCAAATGAGACCAATTACATCTCCCACCACTCAATCGTTCCCAGCAACTGAACCAACATCAAACTCATTGATTGAGAACAAGGCTCAACGTAAGGTGATCAACCCCTCACAACTGTTCTCAACCACATAGATTTCCTTGGCACAGCACTCTGAGCAGATAGATAGATAGATATTCTTAGATAACACCTCCGGTTAATTGTAGTTTGTGATGCTTTTGATCATGAACTTTATTTGCAAAGGGAATTAAGTTTCTGTTGCAAGAAAACTCTCTGGAAAAGTCTCAGGAGATAAGATAAAAAAAAAAAATGTAATGGACATCAAATTGTGACTTTGATTCCACAATGCCAATACGTTTGAATTCGCCCACATTGAAAAGAACATGGTCAGTGCAATGAACTCTCTGGTCCAGTTACACAGGCAACCAGTTTATGAAACATATCAATGGAAACATCAAAACTATATCAACCAGAAGTACAACAATGCAGTTTTGATGAAGCACATCATAATTGTATTCTTTATTTCCATCCCATCATCCTTCCATAAATTGTACCCATATTATCGCCTACAGCTCACAATGAGCCAAAAAATAAGAAGAAAGGACACCTTTGACAAGTTATCTGCTTTTATCATACGCTATCTCAAAAAGACCACCAGGCACTTATAGAATCCCACTATAGCAATTTCAACTAACACAGACGACAGAAACCCTGGTTATTGTACGCTATATATATGAGCCATAAGCAGCCCTTTGGCTGGCCCATGATATGGCAGTGATGAGTTATGAATACATTCCAATCCAAATGACTTGCTGTAACTTTCAAGGCTGCAAGTGTGAAGAGATTGTGCTGGTGGGCATACCTTCATCCAGGTTCACTGAATTAAAAGATTACAATTTGAAAGAGTATAAGGAGAGAGATTGTGCAAAAACCAAGAAATACAAGCAGTAACTCATTAAAACCATTTAGCCAACTTATGCATCTTATAAATCGGCCCTCCACAATTGGCCTGGATTTTCATGTCCTATAATACATTTTCAAAACTACTGATATTCCAACCCTGGACTACATATTGTGCAGTTGTAGCAATCGTATATGTGTCTTAAGTATAAGATACAAAATTAAATAGACACGTTCAAGCCTTTGAATTGCATAGCACAAAAGAAGAATCACATCATGTGGTATTGTGAAGAAAAACAGGGTTCGTTGAAGAAGTGAACTGTGCATTAAAATGTCTAAAAAGCTTGTGTTAGCAAGATTGCTGATATAGAGTTTGATGTTGGTGAACCTTGAATACAAAGATATATTCAAAGACAGTTTACTCTTAATTTAAGAGTTTTCCTTGTGACCAATGACATTAAAAAAAACAACAACAAAAAAACACTGGTCTTAGAAAATTTACCATAAACTCTATTCCACTATAAGAAATGTTGTGTGCCACATACAGAGTAAAGCAGCAGAAAGAACAATCATCTAATCCTGCAGTGTGTGTGTGTTTGGGTGTTGGGCAGCAGAAGGAAAGATCTGTAGGTGAGAGAATGCCAGAAGAAATCATGATAAAACAGAAAGGAGAGGACGGTAATACTATAAGTTATCCCATTAGAAGGTTTCTTGAAGCAAATTTGCAGTAAGTGTAATGAAGATAAATTGAAAGGTCAAATAAGCTTCAGTGGATGTATAAGTAGTAGGTGTAGGACATTTACAGACTGTAGATGTTTTAATTTAAATGCATCTAACTAGCACAACAACAATTGAAATGTTTATTGCTTATGGATCTCAACAGCAGTTAACAATAGTTTATTGTGACGTGAGGTCAGCCATTCAATGCAAAAAAAAAAATAGTATTTGAGATGAGACAAAGTGTGTATGGTGTGAGAACTTGGGGACACCTGCGCGTGAAAAAACTGAAGGTGTAACAAAAAAGTTTGTATTTAGAGAAGCAATAACAAGCAGAGGAACACGCTGTTTTGAAGCTGATATGAGGTAGAATAGACAAGGTGGAAGAAGTGAGAATATGTGGGAGTTGAATATATGAAAAATGTCCCCTCATTTCTTGAGCTTAATAAGTTTTAAAGATACATGAGCAGCTTTGTTTTGTCATTTTCACCAAGCGACAATATGTGTTTTTGTTTTGTAGCTGAAGATTAATCCAATTTCTGATTGATAAGTAGATTACAGATACTGGAGGCACCCACGCTTCTCCCTAAGCTGCTTACTTAGTGGATTCGGCAAGTCATCAGTTACCATGATAACTGCCCTCGTAGCTAATCGTGAAAGGGTTTACAGTGAGATTATTATGTGCACACAAATAAAGTAAGTGGGCTACAGTGCAGAAACTATTAGATATTATGCATGTGTATTAGATTTTCATATACACAATAACATTTCATTGCATTTTGTGAGACGAGAATGAATCATCCTCTCTGCTTTCCGGATGGCAGATGATTATGTTCAATAAGTCTATTGTTGCCTTTACACATGTGCAACCCTGTTCTTTAACAAATGCCTGCTCCATTGTGCTATCACTCCTTTCAAAGGCAGTATTTAATAATACACTCTGAGAATTGTCAACCTTGTCATTCAAAACAATCATGGAGACATCCTCCTACTAGGATGGATTTCTCTCTCGCTCTCTTTCTCTCTCTCTTATTTGCATCTGTACAGACTCAGGAAACAAATCTCTTACCCTTGTTGCTGCTCAAGGACACACAATACAGTGTGACCAGTGTTATCAAATTGTTACAAAGACAAACCTTGAGAGCCGCAGGCTACAACTGCCTGGGAAGGTGTTTTGAATTTTTTATGAAGCATCCCTGACACAGAATGTTGTGATAGTGTCACAGACACATTTAGAGTATTAAGTGTTTGCCACTCGCTGACATACACCTTATACTTTGTTGAGGATGTTTTGTTAAGATGAATGTAATTCAAAACAAATGAAAAAGGAGGAGTGCTCAGACCAAACACAGGTGTAACTGATAAGAAAGTTTCATGACTATCAGGACAGACTAAATTACGACTTTCAAAGTAAAACTCTCTAACTCGCAGACCTCCGTTATTGCTTTATTAACTACTCAAAAATAACATCTGATACAACTACTTTTCATGATTTAATTTTGTCAAATACATTTTAACAAGAACTATTTTATTCAAAAATGATCCTTTTCTTATTTTGTTTTTAATCAAAAATGGGAAACAATGATTGCATTCACAATTTCACAGTTATTATGATCTAACGTCCAATGGCAGATGTGAAACTAAATTTCTGTGTGAACTATTGTTTGTCCGTTTTGAATTTCACCTCACAAATGCCAACATGATTTTAAAAATACATTTTGAAGAAAGAACCTCCAGGCAATGCAAATATATTTATCGAGCATCATTCAAACACAGTGATTTACAAAGAAATAAAAGAAATATATTAATTTAAAAAATACATTAAAACTTTAAATGAAATAAAATAAATGCATTAAAACAAGCAATGAAGGACCTTGATCTTAATCTCCAGATTTTTCCTTTCAGTCTTTCCCACAACCACTGACCATACGGTCCACTTTGGGACCACATAGATCCTTAGGATCAACTTTACTCTGCTCTTTTCCCAGAACAATGAGCTCGCTCTATATATCAAACCTAGAAATAATAAATTTCTACATTAGCAAAGGAACTGCACACATTGAACATGATGAATTTGTACAAAAGCGGAGAAAGCACTTCACGGTATCACTTCAAAAATTAATCTGAAATTAATTTGAAGGAGCAGTTTTCAATAGCTGTTTAATGAGACTTGAAAGGATTAAAAACAGCATAAAAGCAGAGTAAATAAGGTGAGAGCTTGATAAAGATAATTGTAATAAAATGAGTGAAGTTTGTTGTTTATTCGACAGCCTGTGCTGTCAAGTCGTGATTTAACAGTGTGCAGTCTTCAGGTGTTCAGGAAGTTTGTTGCTCAGGTGAGGAGCGTAGGAACAAAAAGCTGCTTCACCTTGTTTCTTCTGATTTTGGGAACATGAACTAAACTGCTTCCTGAAGACCTGAGGGTATGGTATGTTTCAAATTCCACATGTAAATCTGAGCTGTCTTTAGGCCTGAGACCATTCAAAGCTTTATAGTCCAGAAGTAAGATTTTGAAGTCAGTCTTTCAACACAGAGGCAGCCGGTGCAGTGATTGGAGCACAGGTGTAACGTGCTCCACCCTCTTTCTGTTGGTGAGGACTCTGGCGGCACGCTGGTGGATAAGCTGCTACTGTCTGACGCATTCCGACAACATCAAACATTTTGAAACCAGCATGAAAGATTCAAAGTGTCCATTAATTATTGCATTTGAGTGAAATACTTGCGGTTTACTGGGACACTTTGTTTAATTCGAGTTGTAACACACTGAGAAACTCGCGGTTTTTGACCTGCCGGCTGTCGTTATGAGTCAAACTCCAAACAACACCTTTTTCACTTATTTTTGACCCGTCCACTATCGTTTCGAGCCAAATTCCAACCAACGCAATTTTCAAGTATTCTTTGACTCTTTTGCCGTCGTTTTGAGCCAAATGCGAAGCAGCATGTTTTTCTTTCTGTATTTTATGACCTGGTGGCTGTCATTTTGAGCCAAAACCAGAGCGAGGTGTTTTTTCATGTTTTATGATTCTGATACATTCGTATGAAAGAGACTCGCGAACAGAAATACGCTAAAAAACCACCAAGACCTGGATTGATCAAAGGTAGCTGTTGAATGACTTATCGCATTAAAAGCACAGTCAAATAACACCTTGAATAAGTCACGGTGTGAAACTCGCAATTTTTTTTTACCTGTTGGCTGTCGTCTTAAGCCCAAAACTGAGGCAACGTGTATTTTTTTGACCCCTCGGTTATGGTTTCAAGCCAAAAACCAACCAACGCATTTTCATGCGTTTTTGACCATTGCGTTGTCATTTTGAGCCAAAATCCAACCAACGCATTTTTCACGTATTTTTTGACCCCCTTGGTTGTTGTTTTGAGCAAAAAGCAGAACATGTATATTTTTTTCTGTATTTTTTGACCCAACAGTTGTCATTCTAAGCCAAAAATGGAAGGATACGTCTTTTAGCATTTTGTGATTCTGACACTGACACACTTATATCTTATGAAAGAGGATTGCATGAAGATAGACATGACAAACATTTTAAAAGTGGCAAAGAAAATCTGAATATTTATCAAATGTGGTTATTGAATATCAAATTAAAAGAAACACATGTATTGAGACAGTGTAAACGTTTTTAAAGGTTTTCTTTTTTTCTTTTGCCTATTAGCCAAAACGACAAAGTAACATGTATTTCAACCAATGAGCTGTTCTTTTACCAACAGTAAAAGGGCAAGTTTCCAATTTTTTAAATATATTGAAAAAAATGTTTTCTGTATTTTTTAATACAGTTTTAATACTGTATTTTTTAATACATATATATATATATACACACACACACACACACACACACACACACACACACACACACACACACACACACACACACACACACACTCCGTATTTTAATGAGAAACATATTTGGAAAAGCTTAGATTCACAAATTTTTTGTTTTTCAGTGTTTGAAAAGCAGATGAGACATGAGGGATCAAATTGTTATAACCAGAATGGACAGGGACACATGTTGCTTCAAAGATGGATGACTGATAATCCAAACATGAACAATCTCTTGCAGTACACAAGATGCATCATGTCACATTATACAGATGTGAACTATATGGAATACATCTGTAAAAGATATTCTCACAAGCTGCATTTCATCTGGGGAAACAGAGATGCCTTTCTTCAACCAAAAGAAGGAAAGAAAAAATAAACAAAAACAAACAAAACCAGAACAAAAATTGCAGATCTTTTGGCCCTTTTTTTTATTTGCACAATTACCGTGTGTTTTGCTTTTCCTTCCAAATGAGGCTAGAAAATAAGTGGACTTTGAGAGAGGAAAAAATTTTTTTTGCCTTTAGTAAATACTGCCAGTGTGTTCTTATCAAAAGCAGCACATTTTTCGTTATTAAACTTTTGGTACTGGTCCAACAAGGTCAGCACAGTTCTGCTTGGACGTCTGAACCCATGTTTACATGTATCCTGGGTTTTCCAAAAATGAATTTTTCTCTTTCTGTATTTACAAAAAAACCTGAACTTTGCACAGATCCACATATACACCTGGTTCACAGCTACTATGAGCATGCCAAACCGGTAGGGGGTAGTGTAACGAGAAGCATGAAGCTATGATAGCCAATAACAATCCTGGAAAAAACACAACATAAATCATGGGAAATACATCTACCCCCTTTTAGCAGAGATGTGACGTTTTTCAAAAACTCCACCGTGGCAGGAGTTTTCAGAAATCCTTTGTGGTGACTTGCAGCTGCTTTTATGTGTAAATGCAAGGCCCAAAACCCAGAGAAATTTCACCATTTTGTAAATACCTGGGTATGTGTAAAAGTGGCCTGAGTGAAACAGTGATGACACCATATCAACAGATGAACCAGACACAAGCAGACAAAACTGCCTGCAAAAAAGGTGGTGGGAGGGCGGTGGTGGGGGGGGGACTAATCATCGTCAGATACAAGTGTGGCATTAATCCTCTGAGAAAGTCACAGTACTAAATACTTTGCTAAAATACATATAATCTCTTACCAACTGTACCCTCTTTTCTGATAGAGTACACCTACTTATTCTACAAGTCACCGGGGCAATAAGGAATATGGTTTTGAAAGAAAGATTGCAAAGATAATCTCTAAAGTGAGTGTGCTGGTTGATTACAGGTTCCTGCTACAAGAAAGATGCAACAGAGTGAACATTTCTCTGACACCTGCATCTGCACTGTTTTGCAGGTATTCAAGTTTGTTTTTACAAAATGAAAAACAACATGACTGGTCTACGGTTCCATATACCGGTACTATATATGTAATTGCACATCTTAGTAGGAAATACCCCAAAACATCATTATATGGATTAAAAAAAAAACAGTTATCATGATTGTTAATGAACTGAGTCGTTATAATTATAACAAGGAAAGTCCCACTTGATCCAGTAGTTATTTAACCCCAACATGATCATTCTCTAAAGCAATTAAGTAATGTGCAGCTAAAGCTAATTTAAACTGGCTTCAAATCTTCAGACACCCTGATATTCTGCCAAGAACAAATACTGACAGTGTCTTATTAGCCTTATCAGGAAAGCCAACTGTAGAATGATAGGCTTTATTGATTTATTTCATTTTCTACCCCTTCAATCAAATTCATAGGTGACAATTTAAAATGTGTAAACTGTAGCAACAGAATCCCAAATGTGTTTTGCTTTTGTTTCTTTTTTAAAAATATAGTTACCTCGATTAACTCTGAACTCACATGCTACACCGGCTTTAAACCGGTTGAATGCTAGACTTCCTTATGTTTTTCAGAGCATCCTTATTGTAGAAAAGCATTCAATGAAAAGCTTGCATTTAAACATACAAAAATACTGAGTATTAACCATAAACAATTTAAACAGACCTCAATTAAGTAAGAGAACCTCCATTTGACTTTAGGGTATCTATAGTGAGAACAAATAAACATTTCCGAATTCCCCTGCTTTATTCCTCTCTCTGTTGCTTATTGTTTTGTTTTAGGTTGTTTTTTGTTTTTTAATGTGTGAGTTACATAAAAAGGGATATACATTATTGGCCGGTGACGGGCTGGTGAACAAAGCAATAGATCCAGCTCAATGTGACTTTGAAAGTCACAATGGCACATTCAGAATTTGTAGAATTCCAATTCATCTTCCATGTTGCCTTATACAATTCAGGGTTGCGGGGCTGACTGCAGGTGAAGGCTGAACACACCACCTACAGGTTCCTGCTCCATCACAGGGGAGAAAACATCAACACCAGATTAACCCTAAACATGATTTTAGACTGTGGGATCAAACTGAAGTACCACAGTAAAAACCTGTGGATGTGCAGGAAGAGCATGCAAACTCCATATGGAAAAGCCCCAAATGCACTGGAACTGGACAGTTCCCATTGTGGGGTAAGGATACTTTTCATTCCCATTTGTCTTCATCAAATTTGTTTGATTAGTTGTCGTTTAAACAATCAGTTTCAATTTCTCTCTTAATGATAGTAATGCATTGATCTATCTTCAATCTACTGCTATTTTAAATCATAATTTATTCAAAAATAAATTGAAAAAGTCACCTTATTACCCTAAAACTGACTCACACATAGCAATAAAAGCGAGGTGTTGTTATTGCTACTAACACTAATGCTTTTTTGTAATATCACCAAAGCCGCTTCTAAAATGGTTTCTGATGACTCAGGTCACATTTTTGTTGATTTTTGAATGGAACAGCAATAATTGTTTGCCTAGCAACGGGTGTTGTATTGATTTGACAACAAATTAACTTTACTGCTCTGTGAATGAACAAATACTGCACAATATATTGAGATTTTCGAGACTCTGTTGAAACAACTTCCTATGTCATGCACTCACTGGTGGCCAGACAGTTAAATTAATTAAACTGATTGAATTTGAATAAGTGTCCCAGGAAGAAAAAAAGAAAATACAGTCACAGCAATGTGAACTGTGCCACTGAGTGGCTGACAAAACCAGCGTCTCTAATTCAAATGTGGCAAACCTGATTAGAGGCTTTCTAGGAGGCATGCCTTTTAAAATGCTGCAAACAAGCCTGACCAGGAAAAATTTGGTAATTATTTAGTAAGAGAAGTCAATTTAGCCCAAATGCAGTTGTCATGTAAATTGAGTGGTCTTTTAAAAAATTAATACTCCTTCAATACAAATTGGAATTGTCACTGGATTCCTATTTATTGTCAAAGAAATGTCCACATCAGAGGATTTTCTTTTTTCCCACAGAAAACCCATGATGGTGTTTAAATATATTCTTCACATATACTTAAATAACATCTCCTTCCTGTGCCCAGAAGATAATGAGTGGAACTAAGGGCACAGTCTTGGCAAAGCAGGTGGGCATCATTGCTGTAAAGATGCATAATGGTTATACAGAACAGTATAATGCCCTTTTCTGAAGATAAGGAATGAAATAAATCAGTGGCTCAGAAGATAAATTAATTTGGGTGATGGGAACAATTTATCTTCACTGCTTCACTGCACTTATTTACCAAATCTTTGCTTTTACAAAGGGCTGCAAGCACAGGCTTTAACCAAGAAGAACATGTCAGGACGGCTTCTCTGGCAGCCACGGTCATCAGTCATCTCAGCTGGATTTAAATACTCTAGAGAGCCCTGGACATCTGAACTGTTTCAGGGCTGAGGCCTCCAGTGCTATTTACGCACAGCAGTAGGAGTGAACTCATGTCTGGCGACACGGCACTTAAACATTTCTGGGGATTTTGAGAGAGTGGGAAAGAAAATCCCAAAATTATAGAGAGAAGCACACATAGCATTGAACTTCACATTATACCACTTAAAAAAGAGGAAAAGTTTTATAACAGGACTAGTCTTTTAAAACAGTCCTTAAATTTTTTCTGACATATAGGTAGTAAATAATTATGCTCAATTAATCAAGTGATCAGAAACAGACACTGCGACTGGCAGGGAAAAGGGGTTCTGGCAACCTGATGTTGAAACACTTCCAGATGACAGGAAAAAAAAATAGGGAATTGACGCAGGTTGCTTAAATAGTTTCAGTTGTTTTAAAGTAAACCTTGTTCCAGGTCTTAAACAGATTTTTTTTTTCTTTTACCCCTGAATGTTTGTGACTGAGCTGTAATCCTCAAAATTGGAGTTTAAAAACAAATGAGCATTGTTTCTATCTGTCATCTGGAAATGAAGGCATTGAATGAAAACACACACTGAAGCATTTATTTACAAGAATCTCTCAGCATTATTATCCACAATATATTATAGTAGTCATAAAACATGAACAAAATTAAATAAATCCTGTATAGGATGAAATGTCACATGTTGCCATGTTGGTAGAAGATTTGATGCATGTGCAGTGCAGGCCAACTCATCCACGGACAACTCGTACACGTAATTCTGGCTAACTCGTGCACGACTATTTTTTTCAGCATTATTGGAATGAATTTCAAAGTATATTTGACCCAAAAAACATAAGCAGTGGCTGATTTCGCTAAGGGTGAAGTGGGCAACAGGAGCACACCGTGCAGATACGGTCTTCAGAAAAACGGTAATAAGAAATGTATTTCTGAAAACAAATAGGCTGTGCAGTTGAAAAGCTAAAATGCTGCTTTATTGCACTTTTGAGTGATGTGTTCAGGTGCATCACATAAGCCTGCCCTCCGACATGTTAATGAGCTGCAGGGCTCATACAGTAGTGATGTTACATGTTAAACATGATTAAAATATGACTGATACAGTCATTAGCGAGCTGCAACATGCATGTGCAGCACACGACAGTGTCGATGTTTCAGGTGTGTGGGGGGGGGGGCATCATGCGCACAAAGGAGATCATTCTTTGTGAGAAACAAAGCCATTTATACTATACTTAACATACAGTATATGGACATATACTAGATATATGAAAAAATAGAAAATATCAATTGGAAATAATATGTAAAACTACATTGTACAGGATATATTTTCTTAAAAACAATTCTGAAATCTCATCCGTGGAAGAGCTGTCCTTCAGTTGTGCAGTACCTGGCTGACAAAAGCGAAAAGAAAAATAGGTTTTCAAGGATTTCATACATTCATTGGCTGTATTATTTTACTGTAATAAGATCCAGTGCCTTAATTCACATCACATTCACATCTATTGAGTAACCTTCATGACACCAATGTGTGCAATGCACAGCTTCAAAGAGTTGCCACATGCAAGGGTGGGGTAAGCCTTATCAAAGAACTATTGATCACTTTCTGTGAACATTTTCTTCAGCCAACAGCAGCCTGCCAGCAATCCACCTCCTCCATGCTGACAACACAACTTTAGCACCATTTGTTCATAAATTGATGAAAATCTATCTTCTTTTCTTCCCTTAAAAGTTGACCAGACTGTCAAACCTTAAATCCCGATTGGCTTTTTTTTTTGCACCCATTCGTTCAAATGTCTTCCCAGAGCAGCGCGAGCAGGGGCCCTGGTCCTCAGGGTTCAGTTGGCCTCATCAAACAAATGGGCCTCCACACTGCAAAGGCAATGTTTTTAGTGTGGTCTTAAGCTTTCATCAACAAGGTTTTGACTGATGAAGATGCTCATCATACCATGTTAGGAGGCCATTAGTGTAAGATCAGGGCATTTATCTTATCCTGCTGGCATAGTTTACAAGGGTGACTTGTGTTTTCAAATCTAAAAATGTCAGACTGAAAATAAGCTCTCAAGTGTGCCCATCCATGCTGAGAGAATAAGACAAATTTGCAAACTATTTATGTAGCAAATACTTAGTAAACTCTGTTTTCCAATAAAAAACAAAGAAACAAGCATAAAAAAATACACTCGGCAGGCTCTTCTTTGATCTGTTTTCCCTGCATCTCTCTTGTGTTTTTCATGCGCATTGAGTAGCAAGCTTTGGAAAAAGAAGATCTTGCGCTCTTGCTGCCTTTAATGATTTAAACTAAGCATAGTTTATTTATAGTTTACACACATTCAAAGGGCAACAAATTATTATGACGCACATTTGAGATGTATTACCCAACCAGGTCCAATGATCAAGAAAGAAAAAAAGAAAAAATTGTTTTTTTTTTTTTATTTTACAAGACAAAACATCTCTTTTCCAAAACCAGAGTCCACTATTTTATTGAGGCCTCAATGATAGTGCTTTTATATTTGTGCCTTTATCTGCTCAATTGAATTCAGTCTTTTTCAAACAAAGCATTTTAAACTCGGTTCAGAATTAATCTTGATGAACGTCTGCAGGAGAAATGAGGCCAGCAATAACAGGTCAGGGGGTTGTGTTTATTGTGCATTTCTGTATGAGCTTAAAAAGATTTCAATCAAAGTGCAAGATGGTACCCCTCGTCTGGCCTACCGCACCGACTACACAGCTCACATCAAAACCTGATGACCAAAGGACTGACAGTCCCGTGTTATGAACTCATTTAGGAAAGAAAGAGGCTGCAAATCAGTTTGACTTGTCGTCACTCTGTGACTAATTAAGCAAGGATTACAAAAAAAAGGCAGAAGTTGATCATCGGAGGTAATGGGCTAATTTTACTCATCAAATGATGAATATCTATCAAGATAGAGAAAGAAAACAACATGCCTCTCTTGATCATTCTGAAACTTTTGGCAGAAGTTGAAAGTCTTAGTGAAAACTGCGGACTCCTCTTAATCACTGTGTGGTTTGCTTAGGCATGCCAATGTTTACAGAGAGGAGTCTGATGAAAAACCTTTGATTGCATGATGAGCATCCACATACTCGCTCTGTCAATGTTTTGGCGCTTCGTACACTAAACCTCCAACTTCATATCATCAAATGACTGTCCAAAAATAAACTCTAAACCATGAGGGATTCCTTTCTAACGGCCCTGATTAGTAGTTGACAAATCTAAGAGCTTAAACTAAGAAGCACCTTTTCATGATGTGAAAATTACACCGAGTCGTGTTGGCAAGTTGTTTATCTTTATTTCCTTTTGTACCATTACATCACTTGATGAGATCTTTATAGCTATAAAAAAAAAGCCCATATTCAAAACACAAAAATACAGTTTTTACTATGATTCCAAGTTTCTTGAAGATAATTTAATCTTTTTGCTCTTACCTATCATTTCCCCAAATGCTATTCACGCTATGAAAATATTAAAATAATATTAATATATTGATCTAATGCCTGATACCAACAATGCCTACATTAATAATTGATTTAGTGGATTATTTCTTCTTATTAATTTATATGTTAGGCTTCCATTTAATTTAAACTATCCGAACTTTTTAAATGAATGGTCAAATATTCTGTTCTGTGAATAGGATTCATGTATTGCATTTTTTTGGGGGGGGTTGGTGTTTTCCACATGTACCATTTATATTTGAAACAATTCCGAAAGAACATTATAGTAACACTAAATCTTTAGGTCAAGTTAAAGGTAAACAAAAAAAAAGCATTACACTAATACTGGGCAATAAATAACAAGCTTAAAATTACATTTTAATTGAAAAAGCAGTTGCCTACTGTGATGGTGTCTGGTGTGCAACCTGTGAGAGTCGGTACAAATGTTAAGAACAAATTTGAGAAGGCATGTGTTTTTTTATGGTGCAGTGTCTCTTTTTGTTTATGGGCCTAATTTTGTTGCGCAATAGATTAGATATGAATGAAAATAATAGATTAGATATGAAGCTCAACTTGAGTCATTATTAGTAGTGGCAATCCTTTTATAATCCTTTCATGTTATTTTAAAAATCATACATGAGCAGAGGCAGTTCAACAGGGTATTGGTAACTTGGATGGTGTAGTCTCATTCAGGGTTGTTCTCAAGCATATGAATGTACACAATAAAAAAAAACAACAACAACTTACTAAACCCCTTATAATTGATGAACGTACAGAACAGTGAGAGTTACAAATCCACAAGTTGATCCTAATCTAATCTAAGCCCTATAATATATATTTAATCCAGGGGTCTTCCAATCTTGCCAACGTTAGGAATGTTTGTGTATATTCAAATATTGACACAAAATGCAGTAAAAAAAAAAAAATGTTTCTACAGACCTGCTGCTCCTTAGGGAGTGTGAAAACAAGGGCTTTGTGCTCGGTAAAGCCACTGCAGAGCTGAATCAAGGAAAACTAAAGAACTTTGTGCTTACTGGAGGTAGGAGCGATGACCTACACTATTCCAACTGGCAATAAAAATGAGGGAAATAATTAGTTTAACCTTATAATTTAATAGAATTGTTTTTAATCTGCTTTCTGGGTGTGCAAAGTTCCACACTTCCAGAATACATTGTATTTTCATTTAGATTTTATAGGAGTATATGGTTTTTTTCTTATTGTTACTAATGATCCCATCGAATCCCTTTGTGTTCTGTACGTTGGGTTATAGTCCGTGTTATTTAAATTAAACCGCAAACAAATGGAGGGAGAAGAAAGAGAGGCACTTCTGTGTCTTAATTATGTGGTGACACTAATGTGTTTCATCGCTCCACCTCACTTCAACAGTAGTTCTCTTTACTTCCTTTTATTTTCCTTATTGTGTTGACTGCATGCACACCAATAATCAAGTCAAACTTTGGAGTAAAAACACGATTACCAAAGCAAAATATAAGCTGACACATGACCATTCTTAATGAGGGTGTCTGATTGTTAGTTGCAATTTCCAGATGGAGCCTGTGACAATAAATTTTACAGAGAAAAAAAGTTGTTGCAATTTAAAAGTGAATATTTGTTGGGTTTTTCTCTTTTCTCTGTTAAAAGCACTAAGAGATTACTGCGTTGTATTTCGTGCTATATAAATAAAGTTGAATTGAATTGAATATCACAGCTTATGTGTTAACAAAGCCATCATTAATGGAACTTTTGAAAGATTTAGTAGCAAATGGATGTTTGGTTCTGTAAGTGACCTCTTCATTCTTTCATTTAGTGTTATTCAGTATTTCTGGTGAACAGGAAATGAAAATGGAAACATCCTTCTGGGATTTTGTAATGGAATTAGGTTTGCACAAACAAGTATACTATATCCAATAGCCTGGGCTTGCTTTGTCCTCAGAGAAAATGGATTGTAATATCAGCAAACACAAAATAATAACATCAAACTTAGAAAGGAAGATTAACTTTTTGTGTGAAAAGAAACATTAAGTGATTCCTAGATTTATATTTAGACACTAGAGTACAGTCAGCATGATGCAGTTCAGGAAAGGAATGTGTTTAAGTAAATATCAAAAACATCTAGAAACTGAAAAAGCAAAGTGAAAATGTTAAAACTAAAACATACATGGAAAAGGAAAGTGGTTGATTCTCCTTTTATCATAGACGGCTGTGTATCCCAGTTGTGTTTGAACGATTTCACTAAACTCAATCCAAGTAAATGTTTGTTTTGAAGCTATGAAAAATATTGTACAGCTGCATAGCAATTTGATAAAAAAAAAAAAAAAAAAAACTAAAAGCCTTTAACCATGCCATTAGTACCATTTGCACTACTTAGTTATGCAGCGGTAGTTTGTGTGTGCTTTCATCGTATCATGGCTGAAGATAGGAGTGACATAAAAAGAAAAAGTTTATTTTTCTGGGTATTGGTCTTATCAATAATTACCTTCTATTATGAATAATTAATGTGACAAAATAATCATAAAAAAGTCCTAAATGGAGTGAAATAGGTTGTGAAATTATTTTAATTTTCAATTTAGACAGTTGCAGTTCTCAGTGGAGACACTTCAATAGCAACTATAACAAGATATTCTTTAATGCATGACTGCATCTATTCTACAAATGGAATTTAAAGTGGTTCAGATGCCTGAACACTTGCTGTTAGCCCAAACAGACACGCCTACCAATACCTGGACATTTACGGGTCACCTGCTGATTAGCTTCCATCATCATTAATGATTCCTTCACCTGAAATATCATTTCAAGACTTTGACAGTGTGTGCACCATTTTACAACACGTTATTAGAGGAACTGTCAAAATAGAAATATACAACTTTCTTGGTTTCTCAAAGCAAATGGCACCACAAGACATGTTTTGAGGCTAAAATGACTGGGTGAGTGCAGGGAGGACTGCGGGAGTCATTATTTTTCAGCCACTGGATCCAAGCCTACATATTTTGAGTTGGTGCCTAACACAGGATTTGGGGGAAAAAAAACAAACACATCAAGGTCTTGTCATTTGACAAATTTTTGTGAGAATCACTACTGTAGTTGAGTGACAAGCCAGCGTTTTTGTGGGTTTGTCAGACCACACCATATCATGCCTTAGCATGACAACCACATCCCTGCATACAGATGCTGCTGGCAACAGTTTAAGGGCTCAACATCTGCCTGACTATTTGACCTGGCAGATTACGAGGACTGACAACTGGAAATCCGAATTCCCTGTCCTGAGCCACAGGTATGACGTGCCGTCATTAAATGCACCCCACAGCATTTAAGTGTCGATTCAGAGTGTAAACATGCATAAAACTGCTGGAATTCAGGTACATACATCCCCCCATATGCTGGCAGGCCATTTGTTGGGATTGCCTGAGGCTTCTGAAAGAAAGGGAGCAATGGCCAGAGCTGTGGCCAGAGCTCTGCCTTGCAGTCAGGAAAAGCAGGGGTCAAATATGTTAATGATTGGGCCACTTTGCAGGAAGAGGTGTGGAACCGGCCCCACTGCCCCCCTCACTCCTGTTTTTCCAATGAGACGTCCATCTGGCAGAACCTCTCAAACACTTTCCATCATGAATGTTTCTTGACTATCCATGAGAAGAAAAAAAAAGGGTGGGGGGGAACCCAGACCTGACACTTATTCACATTTGTACGTCACAAACAAGACCGAATATGTATTTTGTCTTCTTAAGACGAGATGAACAGTGAGCTGTTAAAGGTAGTCTTATGGTAGTGCATACTGCACTGTAACAGATGGCACTTATTCTCAAGATGTGACCATTGTGGTACATTCAGTCCAATCAAGTCCGCAGAATATTATGCTATATCAGTTCATGTATATTAATAACAATCCAGATGTGTAATGTTCTTGAATTAATAATTTTCTAAACTAAAATCACATCATAATGGACTATACATATATACATACATACAAGCATAACAACTAAAACATTTTTTTTTTATTGTGTTTAAAAAAACACTGACTGCATTGATTGTGTATTGATTATTTTGATATTATCATTTCATTTATTATTATTCTGCATTTGGGACATGGAGCTTATTTTTGGCACTTTAACCTATGTACAACATCAGCAGATCCATGCTTCTACAGCCTACATACATAGGCTATATATATATATATGTATATAAATAAATAGTTAGGTTTCTAATTCATTCTATAATCCATGTACAACAGGAATCCCAACACAGCTACAAAACCATTGTCACTCTGGTCATGACATTGTAACTTTGTGTTTGATATGTATCGCACTCACTACTGTACTTCAATCGCCATTTTCAAGACAGATGTACTAATATTCTCACACATCTACCATTTAACAAATGACATACGAAAAACATAATGATTATGTTGTTTTATCCCACATCACGGTGAATAACTCCTTTCATTTCTCCACTTCAGCTCCCAAATGGCTACAATCTGAGTTCCTCTCTGTCGAAGTAGACCCATTGCTCTTTTCTTCCTTGATGGACAATGTTTACCATGGCCATGATAAACTATTTCCTCATAAACGATTTTGTCACGGCCTTCTGCTGGCTGTCATGCGGGATTCTGCCTGCAGACTACAACAACCATAATTCACTGGCTGTATTTACCTCCTCAGAGGACAGACGCTTGACAGATGATAAATGGCCACTACTGACAATCATCAACACATTCTGCCCTGTGTTTGCCTTGAGTAGAAGTGGCGCCAGAACATGGAAATAAGACTTTGACATATCACACATGTGGAGAGAGACAAAAAAAGGAGAGGAGGAAGAAGAGATAAGAACAAAATATGTTCTGTTAGTTACTGGTTGAAATCTTTGATATGTATATTGAAGGGGTTTGTTTTTCTGTCTACACATTTTTATCTGAGTGAAGGGATCCGTGTGATGCATGCAAGCCCAGCAGGGGTTATGTGCCCATATAAACAATGTTTTTTTTCTTCTCTGAGTGGCTCGGGCACTTACATCATAAGAGCGCATGGCTCACAAGTAAGTGGCAGCAGGTGATTCCACATGAACTTAAGGCATCTGGAAAAAGTCAACTGCTCTGCGTGGTTACCGTTTATGGAATATTTTACATTGTTTTGTTGTGTGAGTGTGTGTATGTGTGCGTGTGTTGGGGTGGGCGATTAAAGTTTCTCACTTGCAACTAAATGTTTTCTACAAAAGCAACTCTGTGACTGCTGGTGTCCTGTTGGTGTCAGTGTCCTTCAACAGTAAAAATAAATTAATTAGTAATAGTCCACTTTATAGCTACAAGTTACCAAAATTAATGCTTTAGCCAACAAGGCAATATTAACGTATTTAATTCATACCACACACCACATGCTAAGTTGATTTGAAATTAAATACAAAACAAAACATCACACATGACAAAAGGAAATTGTAGAAACATACTCAACCAGTATAATTACCAAATTTGTTTGATGTTTGAATGTGCGTTTGATGTGCACAGTCCTCTCAAACAATGTTTTGTTCAAAGAAAATAAAGGAGAACTTGCAGTAGAAAGAAAAATCAAATGTGATGCAAATGCTGGGAGACAACTTTAAAAAAGCCTTTAGAAGTCACCAAATATTTGATGCAAAGGGTTTGAGTTTTGATGTCTTCAGGTGACATATCATTTGTTGTGACGCTTCACAGTTTCAGAGCATCATTACCTGTGAAGAAGCTCCTGAAAACATTTGTATGTTGTCAAAATCTAGCAGACATGTCAGTCTTTCAAATTCAACCGAGTAAATTGCAAATACTCACATAATTTAAGTATCTTGAAAGGTATTTGTAGTTACAGAGAATTGTCTTAAATATCTACAATTACGAGGACATACCTAATCATATTTTTATGTGTGTTCCCTTAATACCTTTAAAATCTCAACTTGCTATGTAGCATGTCCAGTTTGTATTCTAACATTTTCATTGACATATTTGTCAAGGTTTAGTTTCTTTTTATTAACAGACAAAATTAATGTTAGACTTTACTGTACATCTAAATTCGTTTTACAATTTTGATACACTTTGTCGAATGTGCCTTGAATGTACGTATTATATTTTACACTCGTAAATTGAATGAAAACTTTCAACAAATAAAGGCATCCAAAAATGTAACAAGTAAATAATACAGTGAAGAGGAATACTTCGTACTGTCACTTTTTAAACAACAGTACTTTCAATCGTAATCTACTATCAATCAGAACCATTTAAACAACAATAATTTCACTTGTAATTGAGCACATTTGAGTGATACAACAGTACAAAAAATAAAAAAAACTTTTTCATTACTCTCCACTTCTAGCCATATCACACATTTTAAACATATTTGAGATTTTTATACTAATATAATCATGAGCATTGTATCCCTATAATACTAATTCCCTTCGAATTAGTATGAGAGGAGAAAACCGATGTTTACAGCAGAGTGGTGGACGGTTGATGGGAGAGATTCTGACCAGGCTGATGGATGAGGTGGTGATGGGGAGGAGGAGGAAGGCTGCAAGCCACAGGCTCTGAAAGGCAGAGTAACTGTTTTACAATGATCTTTAAAGAGCAGGTAGTGGAGATTGATTGGCTCGGTTAAAACACAGACGGAAAGACAACTGGACAAGAGCGCTGCTGTCAAGACTGAAGATCAGTGATTTTGAGAACATAAGTAATGATAAAGACAGAACAGTCGAATTTGCAAGAAGATATGTATTAACATAATTACAAATAAAATATGTCCTTATTTAATTTAAAAAAAAAAAGTCAATAGATGGATGGTTGCTATGGCAGTTGCTGTGTGATGTAGACCTGGAGCTAGATATGTATATGAACATCTTGAGATGCTTACGGTTATGAATTTAAGTCCATCAAAATGTTACACATTTTAACAATCATAAATGTCAACCATGTCACAGCATCATCAGGATCTATGAGATTCTATGGAGTTCTATTAATCTATTTACAAAATGATCAAATATTCACCAACTCAGTTCCTTTTTGGATATTTTTTGAATGAAACTGTGGACTAAGACGGAGGGAGCCGCATTGCAAGCCTCAGCTGGATATTGTTTGTTTGCTCTGTGTTTTTGATTTTAATTGATGCAATAGGATTCTTAGATTACTTTATTGACTAATTTATGACACCATACTTTGTAAGAATGTTTAAATGCTACTTTCAAATGACACTATTAAACAAGTGCTTTCCGCTCCTCGGTAAACATGATTGTACAACATGTTTTGAATTTATGTCCTTCCGCCACATCATAGAGGGGATTATTTCAAATTATAAAGCCTTTCATCCAGGTAAAGTACCTCAGAAGACAATATTAATTAGCAGCAAGGCTTTGATCTTGTTCTACCGAGGAAGTATTCAGAGTTGAGAGTCCTGAATAGAATACAGAAAACCCAGCTTTTTATGGATTTAGGTCTTTGCTATTTTTTTTCTTCCAAATGTAGTCGTCTCATCACAGCTGCTGCCTCCCTCAATGTTGTATCCACAGAATTACATGTGTGGACAGCAGTATGGTAGACAACCTTGTACAGAGATGTTTTGCCGCATCCTGAATGGATCATCGTGGCCTTGGATGTTGCTCACGCTTGTTGAAATAGACAATTATAGAGCTCATCTATGCAACACTAAAGCTACTGGAATGTCTTTGTACACTCCCTTCCTTCTTCCTCTATGTGCCACACATGATCTATTTGTCAGAAAATTAGAAGATTAGGCATGTCAGACCTTGCTTCCTTTGTCGGCTATCTGTGAATTAGACTCTGTGAAGGACATTTTTACCAGTGAAAGAATCATTCATGTTTGCATGTATTTTCTACACAGATACTTTGCTTGCTCATTGGGCACACATGGGGAGCACACAGCTGTTCTCTATCCCAAACTCTGCCAACAATCATTGCGATGGATTTGATATCCAACACTTCGTTGAACTAGGCTTGTGCAAGAAAATGTACTCCATGTTTATTTAAGTCTATCAAATACCGAGCCATTAATGTGGTGTGATTTTTAACTTCCGAACTTGAAAAGAAAGGAAATTCACCCGTAAAACTGAACTCTTCCACTAAATGAAACTCAATCTATCCTTTCAGACAGATTCAGTGGGTCAAAAAGAACAACATGACACGTGGAGGCACTTAGTGATGCATCTCATAGCCAAATAGTTTGAAAAGGGCTCTTAGGATTTAGATTGCTGTCCAGATACAGTGTATTTGATTTGTTCAATTTCACCCCAGTGAAAACCTAAAGAACGGACCGTTTTCAGAATGTCAATGTTGTGTATCATAACTATCATAATGCTCACATACCCTGCTTCAAGACTCTAAGGTCTCTTCAGAATCCTGTGCACGCGGTGAAACGGATGATTCCCCGAGATATCCAGGGATATTGGATTTACCCGGCAGATGAAACTATTTGTGACCAATATGTCAATTTTTTCCAGTGTGTTTGCAAGCAGCATAGACGGCAGGTTCTGACATCTCTCAGCCTAAGCAGACATATGTTCTGCTGACCAGCAAAAGCTTCATATCAAGATGTGGAGAGATTTCTCTGTGGCAATTTATTAACATCCTGTCCGCTGACAGGGTCAGCACAAGATCAGGCTTACATTTGGAGCAAATTTAAGCGTGGCACTGCTCCCTGACATCAGATTTGCACCTCAACTCCACTACAATATTTCAGATAATATGCTAATTGGGCATATTATGCATGAGTTACCGCATAAAGTGACTCACTAATGAAGTGAATTGCACTCTATCTGAGGTCAGTGTTATATTTCACAAAATTCAACTCTCCAGTCCAGCACAAATCAAAGGTATTATAAAGATGATATTAAATTAAGGTATTAAAAAAGCCAAAAAGAAAACCTCCCACATACAAAAATAGCTGTCTCAAGATAAATCTCCCAGATCAATCAGTTTTGGCCACAGCCAAACACTTGGTGAGGCGATCTACTTTTCACAAGGCATTTCTGTTCAGGCTGATGTTCTGCACACAGGAGCAGGAAGGCAGATGCAGTCAGGGTTGGCTTCACTGTGTCCTTTGTTACTATTGATGGCTTACAAAATTAATAGACTCAGTAATGTATAGAATTAGCCTCAAGTGACAGAAGTCTCCCACTATTAGTTTTTTAAAGCATTGTTTTTATTTCTTTTTATTCACGTAAAGACATTAGCGTTCCCTGTTTAATTACATCACTTTTAAGGTTGACACATACTCTATTGTCATGGTCCAGCTTTCTGTCAATGTTAATTTTTCACTCTCTTATTTACTCTACATCAAGACAGATCATTACCACTTAAAATGAGTTCCTGAGCGTGCCACTACTTAGCATAGTAACATAAACATGTTTTATTCAAATGAAGAGCAATAAGAGCACGGTAGGAAACCATATTCCCCTTAGTGCCAGCAGGCAGGCACGTAGACAGATCCAGCCTTCCTGACGAAATTGTGTTTTTTCCTTCTTTTTTTTTTTTTTCTAAAAAAAAAACGGCAAGCTCTGGCTCACTTTAGGCACACTATGGTGTTGTCAATAACAATGACTGCCTGTGGCTTATTTATTTTCTTATCAGCTTTAATCAGACTGTGTTGACAGTGACATCTGTGCTCAGCAATTTCCAAATGCTCCCAGTTTGGATTCATGTACATATTTGTCTTGTTTTGTTTCATATGGCTATAAGGTATAATCAGACAATTGTGTTTGAGGATTCAATTGACCATCTAATTTTGAGTAAAGTCACATATGTCCCTAAAGGGGTTTACTGATACAGTATGTCATACTTTCTAGAGCAATTTACGAAAAAAGGTTACAATAAGAATACCAAAACAACACCTAAAAGAAAAACAGAAGTAAGTGAGAAATAAAAATAATCTGGACTCAGAATAGTTAAAAGTTACAACATAAAATACAAGATGAGCCACACAATTCAGAACTCTCCTAAATCTTCAGAGCTCACTCATGTTTGTCAATCAATATGTATGTTATGCTATAGCTTGTAACTTTCTTGTTTTCTTCTGCTATCACCACAACATTACAGCACTACATAAATACATAAACCAATATACACTATAATTACGACTTGTTTGAAATAGAAAACTATTGAGGGATATTATTTCCCGTGAAACACTCACTGATAAAATACTATTCACTCTAGATTTATGGTTGATGACTGTCTGAAAGTTCAAGAAAAAGAATCTGGCCTTTTGCCCTCTAGTCTCTAACTGAACAGATAGCTGCTGGTTTTGGACAGCTGTATGATTGACTGCATCTCCACCGAGGAGCACATTTTTCCACTTTTCTGCCCGGCTCAACTGCCGGGTATGCCGAGAGGCGTTTGCCTGTCTAGAGAAGTGACGCTGGACTTGTGGGCAAGTGTGTGTGTGTGTGTGTGTGTGTGTGTGTGTGTGTGTGTGTGTGTGTGTGTGTGTGTGTGTGTGTGTGTGTGTGTGTGTGTGTGTGTGTGTGTGTGTGTGTGTGTGTGTGTGTGCACACAAGTACAATTCTGTGTAGTATACGTGTATCGCCCATGTCTACCTCTTTCACTTGCTGAAACATATCCGTCCAAATTTGACAGCATGGGGGCAGACAGCCATGCTGCAGAATTCTGATCATTTAAATGCTCAGAGGCCTGCTTGAATAGCAGAGGTGTTAGAAAAAAAAAGAAAAGACACATAGAAAGAAAGATAGAGAGCAGCCCTTCACATGCCTTCATATCACATAAGGGACTGGCTGCCACGTTGCTGTGAAAAATAATGCTCACTTGTCAATCTTCCAAGAGCCAGTCAGATAGCCGCCAGTCCCATGGAGACCTATTGAGGTGTATGCTTTGTTTCATCTGGGGCACGCCTCAGAGGAGATCGGGACTGTTGTATCTACGAATTGCCTCCAAAATGTCGGGTAGGAAAAAAAAGGGAACATTTGAACAGTTGTTTTTGCTACAGTAAAAACACACAAATACATTTTTAAAAATAAGATGTCGAAACCACACGAAACCTTAGAAAGTTAAAAGGCTAAGGATAAGTGGCTTTCGTGCTGTACAAATGCAACTACTTTGGATAAAACACAATTCAAGCCACTATTCAATAGCCCAATTGTCCATGAACCGTTTTAAAAAGAATTAGATTTATCACTGCCCTAATTACTTGAATTACTGCCTGATGATAAATCGACTAGGACATGGTTATGTACACAAAGATACTGCATTTCTCTAGAAAAAGCAATTCTCTGTAGTCCGTTGCGCAAACTATAAAGGTGCCAAGTGATTTATCTATGCGGCAATGCAAATAAAAGAAAAAACATACCCAGCAGCTTGAGGACGAGGTCTGCATATCTGTCCATACAAACATTACCATGTCAATTTGAAATACACCTCCTATTACAGTTTCAGGATGCATAGTACTGGTGCAAGTGAAACAAAATGCAGTTATATGTTGGTGGGTGATAAAGCTTTGCCACCAGAAAGAGATCTCTTGTAAAGTAAAATCAACAACTAATGACGATGCTGTTCGAAGTCCAGAGCAGCCGACACTGCTGACAGCCTACAGCGACTCCGCTAAAAGAGATTCTGTCCCGAGCGTCCCACGGGCCGTCTTAAATGAACAGGTTTATATCAGTCTGTTTTGTACAGAGGGAGAGATTGAATGTTTTGCAAATTATTCACAGCGATAATATATCACGGCGGTGTCAGTGTTTCAAATGATAGGACAGCATGCTTCCTCATTCCTTAATACAAATGACATGGAAAACAACAGCTGCAGCAATAAAACGCTCCACCATAAAAATGGATAAATAAATGTACAAAAAGGAAAAGCCGGCTCTCATCATTAAATGTGTCTGCGCGAATCGTAATGCCATCTCAATGATTTTATTGTTGTTGTAGTTGTTGGTTTCTCTCTTTCCTAATTCATTTATCTCATTCATGTCTTTTTCATATTTGTCTTAATGGACTCACATTTTTATTGTTTTTTTCTTTCTGTGAATTTTTTCTTTCCTCAAACGTCTCAGTCACGATTGTGATGATCTATGCGTGAGTGCAGAGAGAGGAAGATTTCAGGATCTCAATATTGGTCAGTCAACAAATTCACGGCAGTATGTGACAGCTTCATAATTCTCAAGCATCCACGGATCACAAAGTGACACATTTTAATAATGATGGTATTTTCCCAGGTACACCGACACATTGGCTGGAAGCTGCTGACAGAAGAATGGCTGTATTCAAAAAAGCTGAACAAAGTCTGAATAAATAAGTAAAGGTAAAGGTTGTTTTTTTTTTGTTTTTTTTTAAATGGTTGTCATTTTTAAAGTCATTTAAAGACTCACCTGCATAAGAAACAGATCATATCCATGAGACCTCAAATCTGTTGTTATACTTAAAGTTAGTGGTTTTATAATAGTCTGTAAATCAAGGACTTAGGGAAGCTCTTAAAAGTTTCAAAGCTAAAGATGTCCATAGTATCGACACTAATTTTATAAAAGGCCATGCCCATGCACTTGCATGATGCATTACTCTCATAGTAGGAGGAGAAGGAGGTCACTGTAACACCCAGCTTTAAAACTGGGTCTAAAAGACAAGTAGCCATCTATAGGTCAATCCGCATGCTTCCAGAAGTCTCAAATATTGTTGAAAAAGGGATAGCGTCAGTGACGTGCGGTCAGGGGAGGCAGGTGAGGCACTGCCTGACCTGCCATAATGAAAAAAGAAATAAAAGAAAAACGTACATAAAATAAATATGAATATTTTCCACTGATTTGTGTTAAAGATGCATTTTCAGTATGACTCTACACATTTTTGACATTTCATTAAGTAAAAATTGCAGCGTTTTTGTTTAAGGTTGCAAAAACTGGAATACTCTACCGATCCAAACTTGGGATCACTGAGAAAACCGGGCACTTTACCTATGTCAGACTGCAGAGTAAGCACTTTACCGTAATAATAGCACTTTAAGATAGGTTTTTAAGAGGTATTATTTTATAATTGTCTTTGCTACATTATTTGTATTGTTTTTATGTTTGTAGCCTTGTATGGTTTTATGTGTGGGACAACAGATAGAAATCAGCCTTGCGCTAAATCTGGCATATTTACAGTAACCTTGTGAAGACTCAAGAGATGCCTTGTACATTAATATGCACTGTCCACTGTTGAGTGCACCTTCACCACTATATCTCCCCTCCCATTGTTCTCCCCCAAAAAACAAAAGTACATACAAATAAGCAAAAAAAATACAAACAAGTGTGTGTTGCTGATATAGACAAAATATCAATATTTTGTCAACACCCTTAGATTAAATTGCCATGATTGGTGTAAACATAAGTACAGGCCAGTTCATAACGGCAATGTATTGTTACCTTCATCTTGTCACAAAACAAATGCATATTTTACCTAAAATATTGCAAATATTTTTGTATTGTTTAACACAACTATGTGATTATCGTGCTTATGCAACATTCAAATTATAGCTAAATGCGAAATGGTAGTAACACTAAACTATTATGAACTAAAACTGACAAACACAAAATCACAATCATTATTTCTTACACCCATTCCACCTACCTAACTATGCCTGCTCAGGGTCTTCCTAGAATGTTTCTCAATCCATAATGAGCCGAAAATAATCAAAACACCTTTTATTCTGTGGGCTGTTAGAAACCTGAGTCTGGCGAATAAGACAGATATATTGTGTTGGTTGAGAGAGGCAGCTGACGAAAGAAAAACCTCCACAAAGGCTCAAAAGAAAATTTTAAACCTGGTTGTTTGATAAACTATTATGACAGAATTTTAACCATTCAGTCATATCTTGTTTTATATCTGAACACAAAAACGGAATAAAAATACAACACAAATAAAAGTGTCACATTGTTTGAACCAATGTTTGACTGCAGCAACTTTACCACAACCTTGATCCTTGAGGTTAAATCACAACAAGATAACGGGAGCTAAAGTTACAGTCATTTCTGTGGCCTGTGACAGCAGTGATAAAATGGCTAATAGGTGACTGATGGGGGAGGATATTCTGCCGCAGTCACTCCTTCCCAAGGCGAGTGTCACCCCATTTCGCCCTCATTCTACTGCACTTTGTCATTATGTAAGGCAGCAGCTGAGGTGGTTAACTACACCGAGGCTGGGTGAGAACACGTGCTGTCTCTGGCTAATGAAGGTGAAATACAATGACACTCAATTTCCAAATTAGCCTCCCTCGTTTCTGTTCTTCTTTTCCCTGTAGGTTCACAGTGACCTGACAATCGCTCGTCATCTGTGTCCTGTCCCTAACACAGGTTCACATCGCCAAGCTCATGTTTTCATTATTATGTTTATGGGGGGCCGGTGACATGCTTTCACGAGTCGTACAGACATTCTACAGTGAAGACATGTAGGAAGTATTAAGACAAACACTTCAGTATTACACTGCCATTTTCAAATGATCCCATTCAGCAGTACAACACAAGATATTTACATCCACACAGTAATGCAAGTCCAAGTGATAAAGTTGTATCATCATTCTATGGAGGCAATGGTGGCCGGGAGATTCATGAAGAAACCGAAGCGTCGTTGGTTCGAATCCTTTCACCATCAGATTATGGTGGGGAAAGTGAAAGCCACAGCTCCTTCCCACCCTAACTGCCACCATTGAGGGCCCTTAGGCAAGGCCCCTAAACCCTCAAATGTTCCCTGGGGGGGCGCACAATGGCAGCCTACTGCTCCTATGGGAAGGGTTACATTTCTCAGTTCTTTTATGGTACTTCTAGAGGAAGGGGAAGAAACAACATTTGTGGTGGTTTTATTCCAGATTTGCGTTTCCGTTTTTCATATTCGAATACCTGATTTTTTTATTGAGGGATTTTTACAACTTGCCTATAATAATAATCATAATCATAATCATAATAATCATAATAATTGAAGCCTGATGCAAAGTAATAATCAATCATAAAAAGCTGATCTGTGAAAGGTGTCTGACACAATAATCCATTATCCCTTTAATCGTATTATTATTATTATTATTATTATTATTGTTGTTGTTGTTGTTGTTGTTGTTGTTGTTGTTGTTGTTGCATTTGAGATAGAGGTTGATGTTGATTACAGATTCAAAACTGTGATTGAGAGTTTTACCACATTTGTTCATATTTCGAATGACAAACTACCTCAGCAACCGACACAGCCCTGGTATAGGAAATAAACTGAATGTCAAATTCAACCTTTTTTGACACTCAAATTTTTTCCCGTTCACATTATAGAAATGGACCAACACGTGCAAAGCTGCAAAAGACAATGTCACAAAGAAGAGAAGCATAAACATGTGAACAAACCAAATGTTTACATTCAGGGTTACTCACTAAAACGCATTATGTTCATGTATGAGTTTAGAAAAAAATGATAAAATGACCTTCATTCTAGATAGAAATCCATGAAAATCCCTTTTAGGGTCAAAGGTCTATAGAGTTTACGTTCATGTTTCTACATTTTCCAGTTTCACTAACACATCACAACTCCTCTATTGCGTTCATGGCTGACTGGGAAAAAACATAAACCTGATATTTGTTAAACCCTGAATGTTAACAGTTTTATAAATGTTTTTATACAGCATCTCATGTGCATTTAGATAAAAATTTCCACATTTTGAGTGACTCTTGCAATATTTGAACAGCTCATAGTTAGCCAGTTTTAATATTTCCAAATGTGTCACTGAAGGTCATTCAAATAATATTGGTCTTGTATGCATTGTTCATTCATGTGGTGCTTTATGTGACAATGTGTTCTGCTATTTATCTGCTTGGGGGCTTCCGAAAGTCTCCCAGCCCTGGAAGTCTGACTTTTCCAACTGAGTTTTTGTGTTTGGAAAATAATAAATCTCCACAACATCACTTCACTACAAGCATGTTTTGGAAGGTAAGGTAGCCTTGAGAAGTGTCACGGACTATAAATCACTAGTCTTTGTGAAAATAAGATAGTAAGCACACACATATCAATGCTTAAATATTTGTAACCTGTTAGAAACAGCAGGCCGGATCTTTTTTATTTTATTTTCACTGCAAGTATTTATTCAAGAGTCCAACCACTATGAGTATCAAGTGGTTACGAAAGGACTTTAAAAAGGAGAAGGTTCTTGTTTTTGGCCCTTTAATATGTCATATTGTTAATATGTTTTCACACTGGTTAGTGTGGAGCAGAATGAACAGGCTGTAGCTTTCGGATTTGATGACACATGGGTGTTAACAGACCTGAAAATCCTTTGCCAGTGTGCCACATCGTTATAGGGAGCCATTAAAACCCATGCTCCATGTACCATTTGCTGAACAAGGTATACAAACCAATAGTTTTGTGTGTTGTAGATAAATGTGCTTTTAAAAAGTTGGCTATAGCGCAAAGATAAAAATCTAAACAATTTCTGGTCTGTAACCACATGACTGTGACGCTCTCTGTGTCGCCGTGGAAACATGACAGTCCACCTGTTTGGTCTAGAGTGAGAAGTGTGAAAGCAGCTGCACCAAACTGTGGCTCACTGACAATTTGGTCGGCAGCAGATGCTCACTCCCGGCCACACTAACCACTGTGAAAGCAATAAAAAAAAAGGACATACTGAAAAGGTGTCGTGCCAATACACAGGGACACTGATTCAGGCTCGCAAGTGTAACTTTTCTTTTTAATCCACTGTGACCAGTTTAAATTTCTCAGCAAAGACTTGTTCGAGTTCCAGATCACCTGCATGCACTGTTGCAAGATTAATTTCCTAATCCTCACTAATGCTTTCTCTTGCAAACATGTCTTACGACAGACGAGGATTGCCCACCGCATGGCTGTTCTCGTACTAATTGACTGCTGTCAACTTTGTCTAACTGATGTAATGGATTTTTCAGATTGACTGCGACGAGACCAGTGATATCATGTGCACAATGTTGTAAAGGCTTTGGAATTAAGCAAGAAGTATATGACCCCAATTAGTGCTTATCTCTATTACTTAAAGAACGGCAATTCAGTGAGGCGGATTTAATACGATCATTGTCAGTCAGTATGAGAGACTCTTAAAAATCATTCCCTCCCATCCATCGGTTCTACAACTTTAGCCCTGACAGATTTGACTTAATTTTCTTCTTCAAAATATAAATACCGGTAAATAAAATAGATCAAATCAATAAAATGTATTTTATCAAGAAAATAAATTGTATTAAATTAATCAAATTAAATAAATAAATACATACATACATAAATACATAGTACATGGAAGGATCTAGAATTACTACAAAAACACAAGTCAGCAATTTCTTTTTCTGGGTGGTGGCCTAATAACTTGCTGCTCAGGGTGTTGATTAGATGCAAAAGTGAAAATCTAAGATGCTAGAAAAGTTAAGACAGCAATATATATTCATGAGGTTAATTACTGTATGTGCTAAAATGATACCTTTTCATTATCATGTCCATTGTCAAACTGCAAGCAGCAATGAAAGGTGTCAGATTACAAATCAGTGCCAATTGTATAGATATTATGAGTCAATATGTTTTTCTGCGGTGGGAGGTTTGTGTTGCAGAAGTGTTGCGTTTTACAATTGCACTAAATTGTTTTGAGTCTGCTGTCAGACAGCAGCTTTTATTCACTCTTTGTTGCCTTCATTGTAAATTTACTTGCCGAGACTGTTAAAGCTGAAATGAGTTGTGGAGACAGCGAGTGGATAAAGGTGAATAGACAGTAATTCATAATACTGATAAGTCAGAGCTGTGGAATATTAGTCAGTGCTACCAAATAAAAGATGTTTTTATTAAACTGAATAATATGTGTTGGCCCAAACCCTGCTGTTATCAGTACTATCCCGCCTAAAATCATTGATATAATTAGTGCTTGAGAAAATAGCGCAATTGTACAAAGATAATTTTAATTTTCCGGAGACATTGATGTTGATAGAACTTTCTCTGTGTATTAGATGCAACGAATATCAAATTTTGTAACAAACTAATAGCTTTGCATTTGTACATATGTGTTGATTAACCTGTAAATTTACCGCACAGTGAATCGGCTATGAACATGTTCTTTAACATATTTTTTAAAGCAAGATCTCTTTGCAGGTGTCAAATTAAGCCATTAATCAAATGTGTTTTCAAGGGAGGTGCAATTTTTAGGTAAATAAAACACACTGATTGCTTGCTGATTTACTATTGTGTGTTGCAATTGGTTTTGTTATATCACTTTCATCCAACAAGTGGCTTGTAAACCTGCTCATGCCCAGAATCATGAACAAGAGGAGCATTTCAGTGCTGTATAATCACCTCGATTATTATTCAGGGTAGTCTATCCACTGTTGATTAATGCCCCAGAGCAAATATGTACAGAGGGTCTGGTTAATCTGCTGTGCTGTTTTAATCAAGTGGACCTTTGTTTTGTCCAGCCGTATAGTTCATCCACCAGCCATGCAGTTTTACATGGTCATTATGTATTGATCGCAGCAGAGGAAGATATTCCGATAGACTCGACAGCTTTCTACATCCACCCACTCTCCTCTGCAATATCACCTTTTACCTCCATCCGCTCTCATCTCTCCGCACATTTTTCCTTCCTGGAGCATTCAGACACCGACCGGCTGGGAATCCATACAGTACTTTATCATGCAGTAGTGTCAGTGGGCACCCCTGTCAGCTGCCCTGACCCCAGCGGACCTCTGCCACTATCGACCAAGTGACCCAGTGTACTGTTGAGGGAAAACAACATTTCCTGCAACTGTGGCGGGGTCTCCAAGCAGCGAGAGAGGAACCAGCAATCTGAGTGACACCGGGTGACAAACACTTTGAACTCCGACAACAGGAAATTAATGCAGGGAGCGCAGCTCAAGGCACAACACGCTGCATGCGGCACACTTAAATTGACACGTCTATCCAGATGACACATGTTGATACCGTGGCTGTGGCCCCGGCTTCACTTGTGATTCTCTGCATTTGGTTGTCCTCCAACGCTGCTGGCACAGTGGCCACATAAAGAGAGACCCTGCAGACACTGGTGCTGCCCTCTGAATACAAATGTAAGCGGTTGAGTTTTTACTTCCAAAAACAAACCTCAACATGGCATCAGCAACTCAATAAATCTAATGCAAAAATAGGATTGGCAGATGTTCGATGAAATGACCCTATTAAAAACACTGAATGCAGAGGTTGAAGTTAGCAGCAGTGGGCTATGATGGTATCAGGTTTTTGGCCTGGGAACTCTTCTGGAATTTAAGTGCTTAATCTTGTCTGTCTGCTGAACCAGAAAAAGCTGTTTGTTGGACTACATCTACACACTGTATTTATTTTTTTAAATTTAGGTTTACTGTGAAAATGTATTTTGTTTTCACACATGTACGCACACACACACGCACCAAAACAAAGCAGGTAAGTAAGACATACAGTATATTGGTACACCCCCTAGTCACTGGTTCCTATTATGGTATACACAGATATCTACAAAAGAAGATTAGAAAAAGAAGAAATTCATGCAGGTAAGCCAACAGAACAGCTTATAGTGTCCGATTGGATATTCTGCCTTTCAAAATGTGGTGATGGCAAAGGTGAAAAAGTCTTTCTTGACCTTAACTGAGCTCGCCAATGTTATTGTTTTTGAAGGGAATCATTTTATGTATCGATGCCCTGAAGTCGCATTTTAGAGGTCGAATGCTACTTTAGTCTGGCCAGAGGGCTAAAACTGACTCTTTGTTTCTGCCTATTCCTGCTAACCTCCTAAAAATGGCCTGCAGTAATAATATAAATGTTTTATATCCAACCTTATTTTTTTAAGGTTGCACTGAACCAACAGACTTAAAAGAGCACAAAAAAGTCCATCCTGTGATTCTTCCAAATTTCATCCGAAGATCTAATTCCACTGATCTGCAAGTCACAGCTGTAAGCTGTAACATCAAAGTGAGTTGTAATGTGGCTCCTGGTTGATATCACCTTCAAGCTGAAATCCCTGATGTAGTCAAGACAAAACAACCATTCAGCATCTGTTCGATTCCCCCTGGCTCTGCTTTAACACATTTGAACAGTACATGTGCACAAAGGAAATATTGCAGGTCCCCACAAGACAGACAGCAAAATGAGCATTTGCCGTAATGATTGCTTGGCACTGAAGGCTTATGTATTGAATTACAAAGTCAAGCCACAGCCTGTCATTAAAATGATATTCCAGTTAGAACATCTGCAGTGTCGGCCAGACTTGTGCCGTACATAAAGGGGGGGATTTAATCAATCAGGTGGCACAGCCACCATATTCCATTACACTCATCTTTATTGAAATAGATTCATATTAAAAGTCTATTTCCAGGGCTCCTGCTGGAACATGTAATAGGCACCATTCATAGAGCTGAGTGTCAATACTATGATTATCACAAATAAGCTCAAAGCAATCTACCCTTTTGTGTTAACAGAGGAATGATTCAGAAAGAGGAAGCATGCCTTACATTAGAGCATCTGATCATTTAAATCTATTTTTGATTGTTGGAGATATGAAACCCCGGCTCAGATATCATTAATTGCTTGTCCTCCTTTTTTTTCAGTCAACATCATGCTTTTCTCCCTTCCTATGTGTAACGTGATCCAATGAATCTGAGATGTAATTTATATGATTGAAAATACATCTTTTTGTCATTTGTAAGACATCAGACATAGAAAAGTTGAAAGAGGAAGCTTTAAAGGTCATGCCAGTAATTCCATCAGCTGAGAAATTATTTTGAACAGACTGTGGATCTTTCCTGTCTCAACGCAACAATGGCACAGCACAGTACCGGTAACAGCCCTCGACAGCACCATCATACACCCTCACACAATGATATGTCAAATTCATGTTTTTATTCAGTTTTAGGGGTACAATGTGAATGCTGCACCAATAAATTTAGTCATTTATATAATTTAGAATTAGTTTAATTAGAAAACATTTAATATATTATCTTTTTATTGACGGTTTTACATGATGTAGAGTTTTTTAGTCTAATCTAAATGTGGGATTTTAATTTGAGCAGCTTAATTATTCAAATACAATTTAGAGTTACGTGTCTTTAAACACACACACACACACACACACACACACACACACACACACACACACACACACACACACACACACACACACACACACACACACACACACACACACACACACACACACACACACACACACACACACACACACACACACTGCCACTGCTGAGGTCTAAAATAAATCATTGACTTGAATATGGAATGTGCAACTGATTCCCCGAAATGCATTCGCATTTTAATAAAATGAAAATCAGATTACATCTCACAACACTTCACTCATGCTATATTGAAACTGACCTCCAGTTCAGTAGACATTAAATAATACAGCATACTGTATATTGCTGTGCTATTCTTTTTCAGACGGGCTTATCTCCTTGAGTTTCATTGATTTAAGTCTGCGTATAATTGCATTTGAACAATATGAACTGGATGATCAAGTTAATAAATTAAATGACCTAAACTTGAAGCATTTCATAAAGAAAGAAGAGGTGTTTGTATTTTTTCAACACTGGCTGAATTTGAATCTCACTTTTTACTCTATAAATAAAACAAAACATTGCTACTAATGTATGTGCAGAAAATCCTCTCTGTCTTTATTCTGTTTGAAAAGGAGGAACAATTGGAGCAAGCTGTGCATTTTGGTGCCCCAACCAATTGTTTGACTAAGACAAAGTACTATACAAATAGGACAATGACAATACAAAGGCTACAGAAGTAATATGACAAAGATCACATGCAAAAAAATGTTCTTGGAGATATATGCATGCACACAGTTGCTGAGACCCTGCGGGACCACTTGCCCAGGATTAGCATGACAAGGTTCCTCTGCAAAGCCTCCTCTGAATCTTAACGAGAAACTACAATCCAACAGAGACATTCATAATATATTTTATATCTTCTCTTGCACATTCGCCACCAGCAAGGAAACTCGGAATCAATATTCTGTTCCAATGCACACTGATACTCAAGGTTACAACTGTTTTCCCTGTTTATCAATTATAAAGACAGTACAGGGCCATAATCATGTAACGCATATTTTGAATATAGATCACATCGGCGATTATGACTTACCATTGTTTTCTCCAGGGTTTCACATCATATTAGCATGCGGTTATTATGTACTTTATGAAAATTACATTACTTTGTGAATTTAGTCTTGTTTCTGGAGAAGGTGTTGAACAACTATATAATGGTGTTTTTCTACAGGTTTTGCTGGAATGTAATGCAAACAGCAGTTAAATCTGAAGGTGTTTCAATCATTTTAAACCCGGGGGCAGATCTTTTTAGGATGTGGGGCATAGGGGCTATGAAGATTTAAATGTAGGCTCAGATATCTAAAAGTGAAAAAAAAAAAAAAAGTTGTCTGTCATTGACATTTCTGTTAAATGTTTTGATTAAAAAAAACTAAACTGTAATTGTTTAGTTCATGTGTTGAATTTTTCCTTTTGTGATTATGATGGTAATTATCTTTCTCCATAAAGATAGTGAAGATAATTTCCGCTACCAACAATAATTTCAGGATGGACATGTCAGTTAGTGGCGTAGTAAGTTAAGTTATTCACCAGAATCCCAAGCAGGTAACGTAGGGCAAAATGCCACCAACACTTAATTTTAATGACCACCTCCATGCTCTGCCACTTCTATAATGTTTTGTACCATTTTCATTGATCATATCGTCGTGAGTCTTTATGTTTAAATCCAATGTTTTAAAGCATTCCATTTCTTTTTTAAGGCTGTCACTGTATTGGCTGTTTGATCAAAGAAGAGATGCTGATTAATGCACAGTGATTGCTAACTTTGGTTTATGTGTGTGTTCTTTTTTAACTTTTTTTTTCTACAGGACAATCCATCTTTTGTCTTATCAATCCTCCAGCTGGCACACAAATATGGATAAAAGTACCAAACTGCTTTCTCTGTAGTGATAGGCTTTGTTAGATATCTGAGATTACCGGCTTGCTCCAATATGAGAGTCACAACTTAGTGTGCTTTCCCATATCGGCAATTGTCAATATTACAGTAACAGCAGTGCTTTGAGTGTAAAGATGTAAGTAGTTATCCCACCTACACTATTTGCTTCATAAGTATCTTCAACACAAGATAGGGTAGGTGAGAAGCCATTAAGTTGTTATATATTCCTTCTTTTCTTGCCAAATGATGAATAGAGATGTTGACGCTGTGTGAATATAGCAAGATAATGAAGTATTCTGCATGAGACTCAGCATTCAGTGTCTTGTGAGTGGGAGTTATCTACATTGGCCCGCAGAAGCTTGTACACAGCAGGAGATCCTGTAGTTATTGCTCGAGGCTTCCCTGCGGCAAGTGCCAATGAGTTTATCAGACGAATATTAGATTTACTGATGAGATAGAGCATCTCTGCTGTGAATGATCTGAACATGAGATGTGACGAATGCTTTGTCTCCTAAATAAAAACAAAACCACAAGATCAGGCCAATGCATAACACATAAAAACTCTATTTTTTGTATTAATAAAGATCTACATTCTTGTTTTTTTTTTTGTATCATAGTTGTTGTTGTTGAAGAAAAACAGTAATATTAATAAATTGATGATATGGTGGTGCAAAAGTTGTTGTGTTGATAGGGTATGAATATATATTTTTTAACACTACCCTCTAAAGAGGTTTGAATGTGTTGTGTAATATGTGTTAAACAATTCTAAATACCTTTAAAATAATTATTTTAAATGTCTATTTGTAACATGCTGAGTTTTACTCTTTTTTTTTGTTCAGCTTCTTGTTTGTTTTATTTCGTAATAAAACAGCATAGTCTTTTACTTGTACCATCGAGTATAAATCTCTCCTATAGTAATGAGATTTAAATGCGATAGCCTTGGAGCAGGCTTTCTTTTTTTGTTTTTTGGGTGCCTGGAGGAATTGCTGAGAATTTTAGTGGCCCCTGATTTTTTGTGGGTCACTTTTTAAGGATGAAGAGAGAACACAATTCGAATTGTCGCGAGTGGAAATGTTAAGGCAACAATATCCGTATAATATATTTAGGTAAGGGGGCAACATATACAAAATAATAACAAGGAATTGTATATAAAACAATGAAAGCAAAAAACATAAAATGAATATTTGAAAAAAAAGAAAAAAGTAAAACTAAATAAACATGACTGTAGAGTAAAATAGAATAAATAAAGCTACAGTCCAACACAAATCAAATTACACTAATGTTTTCAGCTGTGTCCTAAATGAACTGAGTTTTAGCGGTCTTGCAGTTTTCAAGGAGCGTATTCAAAATTTTGGGTGCCTTGAAAATAAAAGAAGTTTCTTCCTGTTTGGTTCTGAGTCTTTAAACAAAAAGCAGGTTTGATTAGCACGGCTTGGATTACATTGCACATCAGTAAAAAAATGAAACACCTTTTTCGAAGGCCTCAGAAAGCTCTCAGAAATGTGAAAACAGTAAATAACTGTGAAAATGTGCAAATAGTTTCTCACTGCTGTCTGTGGTTCAGTTGTATTTAGTTTGGAGACACTAAACAAAGCAGACAAACATAGTTGATTCTTAAATTGCCGTGCTTCACACAATTAAATATCTTAAAGCACCAGATATATGAAAGCATGTACTGCAGAGCAGTTTTTTGTTTTATGTTTCAATAAGTAGCCTAAAATTGGATTTCTTTCCAGTGATTGCAAATGTGTAAGTGAACATAATGTAAGATGGTATCCATTAATCTCAATGGTTCAGAATCCATCCACTCTCGTGTTTTTGTTAGGTTATTTCTTATTGCGATTACAAGGACTTTGGCAGGTCTCACCTTCTAATTCACTCACATGAATTAGCTGTCCCTCCTTGAGGTAAATGAGAACTCTGTATACTGAAAGGAAATGGTTTATTTCATCTTTTTTTTTTTTTTCTGAGCCAGTCGCTCTCATCATTTTTTCATTTGAAATCCTGCATCTAGTAATTTCATAATTATGGGAGGGGATTATAACGAAGGCAGCTGGAGCTGCAGGTTAATTGGATTTTTCACCTCGACGGGACCGGATCTAAGTCGCCCATGGGCCACAAATCTGCACATTTGAAGTTGGGGACAGGACAAAAGAGGCTTGGGGAAGAAAAGAGTAAGCAGTTAAAGGGTCCCCTTTGACTTCAAGAGTTAGGGAAGTTACTCTTGCAGTGCCAGTTACTGTTTGTGGCTTCAGAGGTTTTTCCTTTGCTCGTACACAATCACTTTCATCCACGTTGATGGCATCTATAATTGGCAGTGTTCCCCGTTTACAGGAGTTACTGCTGAAGTCACTACTGCAGTGGCTATTGATAACCTGAAAGAAATCCCCAAGGATTTGAAAGGGAACTTCCTAAACTATACTTTCAACAAAAGCACGGGTGGAGACATTCAAGATCAGTCAGCACAGTCATTATTGTTAAGTACTTATAAACACATGCTTTTGTCAGTGGATGTGATAATGTATATAATCAAAAAAACACATAAAACATTACCAAATAATAAATGTTTCAAGCTGATGAAAATGTTCTATCAAAAAAAACCAAATGACTAAAAAATAATCAATAAATTCCCACAAAATAAGTGCTCTTATAAAAACATTTATTGTATTTCTTTCTCAAAGAGAGGGCGCACGCATGCTGAAGACTCCTAATACATTCTGCTATGTGTGGAAAAAAAAAAGAAACAACTCTCACCCATAAAAATTTTCATCAACAGGAAATTCTCTTTCATGCAATTGCATCATATCCTACAGAAGTCCTTAGATCCTGGAATTAACTCTGACGTGACAATTACAGCTCCACATTTCTCACACTTTTGTATCACGAGTATGTTTAGTCAATACCACATCTGTCTTTAGAGTTTCACTCCTATTGTGCTGACAGCATTCTCCACTTTGTTTCCAAGGGCTGACTTGCTCCTCTGTGGGAGGAACCGAGCTCTCAGCCCCTCAGCTCGTGGCCTACTTCTGAATCAATGTTTGACAAAGGGCTAGTCTCTCCCGGAGCAAAAGATGGAGAATTAGAGAGGTTCTCGCATGGTGAGACGGCCCCACACAAACCATGGGGTCGAGTCCAAATGCTCAGTCACAAACAGTTGATCCTGTATCAGATTTCCCTCCTCATAATAATGAAAATAAACCTGCTTACCCACCAGGTTTTATCCCATCTAAGGTCGCTGAGTTAGGAGAAACACGCTGCACTTATAGGGGTGAGAGAAGGGTCGGTAATTAATTGTTTGACATCATTGAAACATGAAGAGTTTCTGTTAATGCAGGTTCTATTTTAGTTAATACAGAATCCTGCACTGGAAGAGTTCCTTTTTTTTTTTTTTTTTACATAAACAGAATGAGCTGTTGAGGGATGGCTTTAATGTGTACAAACACAACGAAGAAAGACAAACTTGCGTTTGAGGGAGAAAAAAAACTGTCCAGGAGGAGGAATTGCTTTTAGCATTCACTGTTGTGCAAGCACAGTAAATTAATAAATTCTGCAAAGGTAAAATGCACATCTTCTGTTAATATGGGATAAGCTGATACATTCTCTTCCTGTTACTGCCAATACCTAAATTGTAATTTTGTACTTGAATTACCAGCCATTTTATAGCCAGGGCTGAGGTACTGTAAAAACCCAGCACTCAATCGAGTGCAACGACGGGCAGTGAACCATGCAGGATTGTTTGAAAAAGGACATGTAAAAAAAAAAGAAGAAAGGTGTTTCTTCAATACTGTGTGTGTGTGTGTGTGTGTGTGTGTGTGTGTGTGTGTGTGTGTGTGTGTGTGTGTGTGTGTGTGTGTGTGTGTGTGTGTGTGTGTGTGTAAAAGAAAGTGTACAGTGACCAGCATAAACAGCATGAACAATATTTAAAAAAAAGAAGCTCTAGCCTTCAAAATAAAGCATTACCGGTACCTGTGTCATACACATTTAAAAAAAAGTATGATTCACTATATTTCAGAAACCCCAACAGTGAATCTTAAGGCCAACAGCTGCTCTAAAATACAGAAACTAATTAACCTGTATCAATTTGAGAATCACTTTAATTGCAACTTACTTCTCACAAGCAGAATGTGATTTGATCTTTCATATTATGGAAATATTTCATACTAGTATTGTTGGTAATATACATTTAAACTCAAACTATTGGGGCTGTTGTAAACAGATAAAACATATGATTTCTCCCCCTCATTATTATGCATGTCATTTATGCCTGTCATTTCAAATCAACAATCACCACAACACTTGATTCCAAAATGACATTCAAGGGGTCTGCACAAAAGATCACAAATAAGAACATAATTCTTCTGCAACAATTTGAAGCCTCAGATAATTGCACAAAATGTCACATAATTGTTGAGAAAGTCAAAACAACACACAGCCCACACAGCATTATGTGCAGTGACATAAAGTGCATTTTTTTCCCTCCAAGTTCTGAGTCATTTCCTTCAATGCCAAATGGTAAACAGTGCAATTTCCAAGCTACCCTGCTGAGAGCTGTCACTCTGCCTCAACTGGTGTTATATTAAATGCTTCGTAAATTAGCATTACCTGAGGCATAAAGTGTACAGGAACCGACTGTGGGCTTCAGTGACAGCAGACATTAATTAGAGCAAATATGTGTCATACAAGGCCATATTATGTAGAATATAATTTTACAACTGCAGCCAAGTGTAACATTGACCCCTTGTTAGGTCTGTGGACATATTTCTACTCCCACACAGCATTAAAAGCAACACCGTACTACAAGATTTCTGCAGCCCCGGACCCTTAAATGGTGCCAAATTTTCTTTTTGCTCATTCAATAATATACTAAGTGGACAATGCTTTGAACCAGTGTCATTTTTGAACCTTTATTAGTGTTACAACCACACAGAGGAACATTTACAATGCAATTTTCCTACCTGAGTTTCTCATCTTTGAATCACATGGAAAGATTTGGCTTATGTAACACATACGGTGGAATGAGCTCTCTACTCTGCAGCGGTTGAAGAATTATCAGGGAAAAAGAAAGAAAAAAAAATCATCTGGAAAATAAATTTACTAAAACTTCCCTTTCAAAGTGCTCGGGACTTGCTTATAAACCTGAGTCATAAGTGTATTTTGTCCATAGCAAAATAATTCAACCTATTTTCTCAAATAGTACCAAAAAACACAAAGCATTAAAAAGCAACTGACATTTGACAAAAAATCTCACATTTATTTTATTTGTTAAACAAGTGTTGAACTTTACATCAGTCTTAAGTGATGAGCCCCTTGATAACATGTTTACATAAAAAAAAAACGAAACAAAACAAAACATGAGCTACAGTACAGCATGTATACCAGTGCTGGAAAATATTCACACATTTCCCATTTATTTTTTGGAAAGATTTTTAATAAATAAACTATTCAAACCCAAGCGGAAGAACTACATTTATAATAGAAACTTTATTGTCAAAAGTCAGTTTCACTTCAGTTGCGCTCGCTCTGTCACCACTGGTAAAAAGATCTATTTTGACCAGAATTACACAAAAAAACTGTGCAATGCATAAATCACCTAAACTGGGTTTTTGCATTCCCATTTTACTAAAGTAATGCCACTTTGGCAAAGTCAAATAAACTCGATGGGCGTCATCATTGAAACTCAATCAGCAAAAAACACTGTTCACAAGTGGAAAAGGTGATAATGTATCTTTGTAATCTGTTGACGTCTTTCTTTTTATAAGCCTTTACTTTCAAACATACCGTACTACCATGAATGAAGTGTTGGAACCATAAACACACGGTATAACATATGTGCAATTTCTACACAATAGTTTCTCAAACTTTAAATTTTGCAAGTAAAAGGTTTCTTCATATTTATGGTTTCCCAAGAATTTTCATTTTACACTAGCAATACAACAAAATATATATTTCAGCCATTTTCCTTGACAACAGTTTCAAGGTACAGTTGAGAAAATATAAGGCCAGGGGCTTGATTGCTAGTGGTTATACAATCCAAACTTCGTGGTGATGGAGATGGACCAGGATCTTATATTCCTTTTCTAACAGTCTGATGAGGAACATTTTACAAACGTGTCCATGTCCTGGTCTGGGGGTGTCGGTTTGTTTACAATAAAAAAACAGGCTTCAACTAGGATGTTGGAGAGTGTATGTACAACCTTTTGATGGGGAAATTGCTGATTGAATGTAGTCAGTAATGTTTCCTTTTTTTTGTCTTTTTCTTTGTTTTTGTTGTTTTTTTTTTTGTTTTTTTTTTCAACTTTCGTACCTTAAATTTATTCAACAGCAGCAGCACATTTAAATACATAGTTGGCTTGTCTTTAAAATTGAAATTCGACTCTGCATTGTATATACAGTCTCCTTAAAACTTTGCACTGCCATTGCTGTGCTCCAAGTCTATTGGTCTGCAGGGAGGGAGCAAGAGTGGCGTGTCTACAGTGGGGGTGGGAGTGGTGATGCAAATGAGGACGAGGAGGGCTGCACATGGCAAGAGAGGGAAGATGACGCTGCTTCGAGGCTCACTCCAAACCCAAAATGAGCTCGTCCCTTTCCTTCAACAGTGCGTGTTTCTATAGGTCGTGGAAGCAGACGTACAGGAAGAGGTGTTGGGATGATTTAAATACATTTTAAAGGCTTGTCACTAACTGCATCTGTCCTTCTCTTACATCGCCCTCAGGGATACAGTCTTCTTTAGTAATGGGGATAATATAACCATCACTGCTTCCTCGGCCTATTTGGTAATAGGCTTGAAGCTGGTGGCCAGAGCCCAAGTTAGGCATGCTCTTGTAGTAAACGTCTTCATTCTCGCTCCTCTTGGAGGGGGAAAGGTCCTCCACCACGTCGGGGCTGCTCTCAGGGTATGGAGAGTCTCTCAGATTAGGCATACTAGTGTACAAAGAGTCTCTGTTTGGGGACTGAAGATTTTCATCGGGGTTGGTGGGCGTCAGCTGGCTGACAAAGGTCTCCACTCCCCCATCGGTCCTCACCTTCTTCTGGGGTGCGTACAGAAGAGAGTGAGTCCGCTGGGGGATGAGCGGCGCCTCCAGCTCCTGTTGGTGGTGCAGCTCGAGGCCCACGCCACCACCCATGTGTACCAGTGACGAGGCGTCAGCAACGATTGCGTCATCGTCACTGCTGCTGCCACCCACCACCGTCACCTTGGGCGGAGCCCGCTCCGTATGGTGGTGATGGTGGTACTGCGGTGGCTGCTGGTGGTGGGGTGGATGATGTAAACTGTGGTGCTGCTGCTGTTGGTGGCTTTTGTTACAGGCACGCAGGTTGTTGTGTACTAGCTCGGAGATGATCATTTTCTCGAAGGCAGCATCGTCCAGACTGAGGCCGCAGTCTACTACCTGCACACTGTCGCCAAAGTCCCCATTACGGAGCGAGTAGCTATTATTAAAGTTACCATTTAGCGGTAGAGTATCCATTGCACTTGTATCCCTCACCGCATTGTTCAGTGAGTGCCCTGGAAAGAGAGGAGAATGTGAGGGGATTTCACATTAGTAAACACCCAAGAACTATGAAAGAAAGGAAACAAATAATTTTAATGCTGTTTAGGATGCAGTTTCACATAGACTCAAGTAAAATTAGGCCATGCCATAATTCTGTTAGTTAGGGCACAATCTCTAATGTACAAAACATCTGCATGCATCGTTTGCGATGAGAAATCATTTTACTTTCTCACATATGCATTTGGACTTTCCCTTTCTGAAAAAAAAAAAATTCTTTAAAATGAGCAGGGCATTGTGCGATAGAGTCTGCCACAAATGTGACGAAGCAATGAAAAAGATCCCAAACAACATTAATAGACAAACTGAAACAGTAACCACCATCACAACACACAGGGCAAAAGTAGATGTCCACGAGTATGAAGCCACAAACGGGCAAGCTACAACACTTGGAGGTTTTTCTAGCAACTAATAGGTTGGATGTGCTGGAGTAAGGAAAAGAACAAAGATGGGAGAAATGACAGACAGAAAAGGGAGAGTAGTAATGTGTCAACATGGGACAGCCATCTTTGTTCTCACTACAAGGGGAGCCCACAAGCAGCACTCCACCATCACCACACACAGCAGGTGAAAAGACTCACTTTGGACAACTCACATCATGTTTGTCTGCTCAGGCTATCTGGTCTAAGAGCAGCTGATGTACAAAAGAAAGTAAAATGATTTATTGTAACATGGAGAATCACTCAAAAGAACAACAAAATGTAAAGTAAAGGTCTTAACTGGAACTTAGCAAGAGCAAGGGTTCAGCAAAGGAAATAAACAAGCATCAAACAGCTTTTACTTTTACCAATTGAAAGCCAGCAGCTACTTTTTCGATCCCTTTTTTTTTGGGGGGGGGGGGGGTGTTTATGCTGGTGAACTTGCTGTCCATTAGTTGGCAGCTTGGACACCCTAAGCTGGCAAAGGTCAGAGCTTGCCCACAACCCACCACTTGGCATCCGTCACAGTTACAGTCTCCAGTGAATCTACAGTCAATAGTAGATCAGAAAATGAAAACAGAGCCACTGCAGAGGTCAGATGCAGTCATGTTAGGAATGTCTCAGAGCATGGAGGTCATGAAAAGCAGCAGCAAGACGGATAAATATTAGCTATGATTAGGAAAAGTGATAAAGAAAAAAATGTGCTTTGCTATGTCGAGCTCGACGCCTCGTAGAATAACATGTGAAAAACTTGGAATGTATTACCAAGTGTGGAGTGCATTGACAGAGTGAGGGTTGATTAAGGCACACAATGTTGTAGATAACACAAGGCATCCCCTTTGCCTGCTTGTTTGAACTGTTGGGCAACAATACTGCCCTTTTCAAAATGCCCCTTTGTTCTACAAGCCACAGTTTATAAACAGGCTTGTATATATATTCCAAATTGAGGGCATTTGTATGGCTTTGTCTCAGAGTCGTGGTGAGTGTGATGTTGTGATAAAATTCCTGTGATTGTCCTGCGAAGCAATTTCCCAGTGAGGACAAAATAAAGTTATCTAAAATTAGAACGAGGGCTGCTGCAGTGTTTCAAGCTGGTGTTTGCTGAATAAAAGAGGAGAGATTGTGTTTGTAGGAGGCATAATAAAACAGCAGTTTTTGCAAAGCCAATTGGAAATTAGGAGTAATGACAAAAAATAAAAAAGTTAAAAAAAAAAAAAAACCCCACAAAAGAAATCAGGAAAACTGAACAGCTGCGACCATGACATCCATGTGTTTATGCGTGCAAGAAAGTAATTTAGAGTGCAGACAGGTGTTGTCTGGTAATGTGTGAGGGGAATATAACTGGACACTGTAACTACTGAGAGCCAAGTGAGGACAAATGGTTGAGGAGACCATAAAATAAGACAAAAAGAAGAAGAAAGAAAACAAGAAGATTTTTCTGATGAAGGCTTCTTTAAAACCAAAAAAAAAGCAACGTATTTTTAGGGTCAGAAAAAAAAAAAAAAAATCACAAAATAAGCAGAAGAGAGAAAAGCAGAGAAATGGGCTTCGGTGATAAAACTGTCAAATCAAGATGATTACTCCGAAGGAATCTTTAATTTCCTCTCAGCTTAGATTAGAATTTGGGAAGATAAATTTTGTGAACCACTTGCTCACTGAGTGTGTGTTAATGGCCTAAAGTAAACCAGTGATTGTGCCGGGGTTTTGGTTGTTTTTAAATAAGCATGCTGAAAAAAATTTACATTTGATAGGCAAAGTTAAGTTTTACTCCCATACTTGTCTCTCTGTAGGTCACTAGAGGGAAGCACAGGGGAAAAGCACAAAACATGACAAAAGATGCCATTTCAGTTTCAAAACGGAATAGCACATATAATCACAGCACAGTGTGAAATATGCTTAAATGTCATGTGCAGCTGAGATAGTGTTTTTAAGAGTAAAGGGTTTTTTCTTTCTATTTTCTTTCATCAAATACTTATTTATTGCATTTGTTCATCAATGCTGGAAGTTTAGGATGTTTCAACAATAAAGTTCCGTCTTAAAAACCTAAAAAGTAACGAATCACCTCAAACACTGGGGATGATAAATCTTCATATCCATGCAGTTTATACTAGAGGCTAAGGTATACGTCACTGTTAACATTATCTCAAGGCAGAACGTGTAGTATCTCTTTCCCATCTAAATCATTATGTCCCATTCAGAGCTTGAAGAGACACATGAGAACACAGAGACTGAACCGCAAAAAAATCACACAGACATACATTACCTTATTGTGTATAGTTAATAAGCAGCACGCACACACGGACGCACGCACGCACGCAGTACTAAGTACTATATCAAGCATTTGGGAGACAGTGATTCAGAAGGAAAGGCGATACTGCAGAACATCCTGCTTTTCATTTGGCCTGCTGTACAATGAACTGAACAGACAGAGAGAGAAAGGAAAACAAGTAGAGAAAGAGTCTGCAGGTGAAAGTATTAAGTAAGCACACCTGGCGAGTTAAACACTGGAGCCGTGGGGGTGTTACATACGACTGTCTCAGCCAGTAAGGTGTTATAAGGGTTGTTAGTGCCTTGTGGTCGCAGCAGAGGATTTGTTAGTAGATAATTTCCGGTCATTCCTGGAGTGGTAAGACAGAAGAGGAGCAGATTAACTTGGCAGTAGACAGTAATCGAAAGTGTCATGGAAAAAAGAAATGAAGAAATTCTTCAGTAACTGCGTAGTGAGGTTTTGGATGTTCAGGGTCTACGCAAGAATGTGAAACTGTGGAGTGTTTTGTGAAATAGTGAGCACAGACTAAAGTTTGAGAGGTGACCGGGGAGAAGCAAGAAACCAACTATTTTTACATGTGCCAAAAATATTCAACTTTTAGCTGGCCTTCTGCTGTCGGCCTTCCAATTCATTTGGTATGTGTGTAGCAACTCATTCATAAGCCATTTATTTACCAATCAATTTTCAACCAACTGTGCTCATTATTGCATTCTGTCACCATTCACATTTGCTTATTATCTTGAGCAAGCATCATTTTTGAAAAATAGCCTTTCTGTAATTATGCAAAGGTTTTGCTGCTTGAATCAGGTCCAAATTTGAATTCTCCTCAATCACAGAGAGGAGAAGCTTTCCAAGCTTTCAGATCAACATTTTTATGAAGACTCAACATTGGCAATTTTCTTCCAAATCTCCTGTTTTAAAAAAAAGAAAAGGAAAAAAAAGCGTCCTCACAGCTTACGGTGAGTTTTAAGGATTTGAGGCATTTCCAAGCCATTTATCACCAGGGTTAAATGCCATCTGTCATGTTGAGAAGTCTCCAGGGATGTTTTTAATGACAGGGAAGTGCTTCGAGGAGATAGAGCCCTCCTTCAGTGCACCGACTCTCCAGGGTAACTAGGCCACTACACCCTGGAGTGATCAATATGCAACCTTTACATTAACATCTCCAGGAAATGGTCCTGTTGAAAAAAATAAAAAAAACCTCCCCCTTTATTGTTACTGATGTATCAGCAAGGCACAATGTGATTCAAGGCCCTGGATGTTATGTTTTACTTTGTGGGAGAATGAGAGCGAAAGAAGGCAAGAAGGCAAAGAGTTGCAGTGGCAGGATGGAAGAGGAGGGAGTGAAGTTAAACTATCACTGTGTAACCCCCCCCTTCCCTTCCCTTGGCATGCTTGGAAAGCCATTTCAGAGGCAGCAGAAAAGCCTAACAACACACTAAGCACTCCAGGTCAGCCAGAGTTGAACATCATCTTCTCATCATCATATTTGTGCTCAAGCTAAATAATAAATGACAGTTTTTCCCCCTCTCTCATAAATCCTCCCGTAAAGTAACAGAGGTCACCTTATACGCCAGGCAACAAATGGCCTTTTACAGCATGTAAAGATTTTTCTGAAAATAAACTTTATTCCTCCTATGTTTTATATTTTTTGTCGGTGTTTCCCCTGAGCCCGAATATGAACTTTGGACAGCCAGCACTTAAATAAAAAAACGCACTTCCATCCTTGTCCCAATTTGAGACTGACGTTACCGGCCAGAATGACAGCGCACAGAGTATTTGAGGACGGATTTTTGTAATCCTTTGCTGGCAGAACAGGAGACTACACTAAAGGCCTAAATCTCCAACCCCCACCCCCTTTTCTTCTTTTTTTAAACCACAGTGCTCTGTCTTTTCAAGCTGAAGGCATTTATTTTGATTACTCGAGTAGGAATCTTTACGGTGGTGAGATCACTGGAACTTGAGGGAGGTATTTTTAGCTGGATGATGAAATGTGTGCATAGGTGTGCGTGTGGAGAGAAATGAGGTGTGAACTGACCTTGGTTAAGGGTGGAGGTGCTGTTGATGTCACCTGAGATAAAGGAGGACTCAGATTGCTTTCTTACGGTGTCATTCCACATTCTCCTGATACGACTCTGTCAGGTCAACAAGGGACAGTAATTAGGACTTTAAACAAGCCCATTCACCTTTTAGGCCAATTTTAATTTATCTCTGTTGTACAAACTGTACCATTCCTCGCAACTAACTCATATGCACTAAGTTAAGGACTCTGCTAATAAGCAGTTATTTAGAATCAACACAGGCATAGTTTAAGTAAACTAGCTTTTCAACATTTTCATCTCCATTCACTCCATTCATTTATTTCAACACAACTGAAGGTTCAAGTCTGATAGGGACATCTCTCTATGAATGTGAAATTGTCTGAAGTAGTGGTTCCCAACCTGGCTTTCCAGATCTTCTTTGATTTGCTATGAGACAAAGAAGTAGTCACTGTCTGGAGTAATATTGTCAACACAAATTAAATTTTACAATTCTTAGAATCGAGAGCAGAACTGGTAAACTGCCTATTGTTTTTATTTTGAAAGCGTACGTGTGCCCACCAGTGTTGGCTGTGTAATATTTGACAAATCAGAGATTGGGCAGCCTTTTTTCAAGGACAACTTGGGGGACTTCAAAGAAAATATTATGGGAACCACAGGTGAAAGGCTGATAAACCTTCAATTACAGAATAATGCAAATACGATTTTAGCCATTTTAACTCATCCTGCAGTAAAATGTGCCTGCAGTGTTCCTTAAACAGGACAATATTATTTCTCGTGCACATGACGTTAGTGAGAAAAAAGATAAAGCAAGTGCTAAAAGGGAAAAGAATAGTACTCATGCAGTACAGCAGATGCTGCTTGTAAAATGTGGAATATTGCTTGTGTCTCTTGATCTACCTCTGAAGTTAAAATGCAGCGTATGCATCTTTTTTTCTTTTTTTTTTTTTGCAATACTTATGTGCTCATGATGAAAGTACATTCTCCTGAGCAATTGTTTAAACTCCAGGGCTTTTAACAATGTAAATGAGGGCTATGATGAGTGTGTCTGTGCAGGAGACACTGTTTTCTTCTCTCATTGCCGCAAAGAGGGAGCATTAAAGCTGCTGGGCTACCTGTGTACCAGAAGAGTAGCGAGCGCTGGTCCGTGTGGTGGAGGTCTTTGCAGAGCCATGCGAGCTCTCCGTCGGCAGGCCGCCGCAGCAGTACGTGTGGCGGAAGCACTTGCTGTACTCTTTGCGGACCTGCATAGGCAAACACCCGACTGTTTATATACAGTGTTGACTTTATATATGACTGAGCCACGAGCCTGAAGAAAGCAGTGTTTGTTCTTTATAACAGCATGTGGGGCTCTGTGAATAGGGCATGCTGCAGTTAAAGCTCGGTCTTGACTCGCTCACACTAACACGCCTTTAGCCTTGAGAGACAAATCACTGTGTTTGAGTACGGCGGATAACAAGAGACTTACTTTTTTCTGGAGAAGGCAGTGGAAAATGAAGATAAACATCCCTTGGAAGGTGTTAAAAATGGTAAAAAGGTACGCCATGACTAGTGAGGCCTCGCTGATGAAGAAGAGCCCAAAGGACCATGTGAGACCCAGGAGGAAAAGCAGAGCGAAGGCCCCCATGACCCAGGATCTGAAGGACGGCAAAAAGAAACACAGGGGGATGACAAATCCAACATAAAAAATGCTCAGTGACAGATTAGTGACTGCAGCTCTTAATCACTATGAAGAATTTGAAAAAAAGCTGTAGAGAATAATAGTTGAAAAAAAAACCACTGTAACACAATGAAAAACAACCGCCCTCCCCACCCAATCATCCAAACGCTCTCTGCAGGATATTCATATTCAAACAGATGAAAAAAAAAAAGAAAAAAATTGATTGTTTTTTTTCCTGCAAGTGACTTTTTATGTGAATATATCAGACAGCGAAATCAGTGAGCACAGCATTATTTTTTCAAATAACAAAAGGCCTAAAACACAATTACACTAAAATTCTTATTTGGTGAGCGTATCACCCCCTCTTCCTTCATGTGAAAGTCCCGTTGAGACTTCAGCTGTGGCAGTGGTCACAGTTTAGTGCTCAAACAAACAAACAACAACAACCAACAACCAACAACAACAACAACAACACAGGATTTCAAGATGATGGATGTGGCAAAAGCCAGCAGTCACAAGGACAATGGATGAGTAGCTTTCCAGCAGCAATTAGGGAGGGAATGAGTTAACAAAACAAAGAATAAAAAAGCAACACAGACAGAGGGGGAAATCAGAATAAAGGAGAGAAGAGAGAATAAACTACAGGCTGAAAAAAGAGACTTTTGGGCAACATTCCTTACTTGATAAATCGTTTATTATCTTCATAGCTAGAGCATGATAGGCAGGAAGAGAGAAACACAATTAGATTAGAGCGCATAGCAATGTGGATCAGTCGGCACTTGAGTGATATATGTTTCCTCAACTTTAATTATAAACTATAACTAAGGGGTCTAACAATATCAAGTCGTGTGTGTTTTGCTCTCGATAAAGAAATTACAATATTGCATTTAAAGCATTTGGTCTGAGCACATCGTCTGAGGTTATATTTGCATTTATGCCGCTGTGTGTGCGTGGGTGGTGTGTTTGTAAAATTATCTGAGGTGCATGGCAAAAGCTTACCCAGGCAAATCTGTATTATAGTAGCCATCACAAACGCGATAATTACTGGTGTGGATCACAGAACAGAGAAAGGGGGAGGAGAATGATGAGAGAAAAGAAAGGAGAGGGTGCGCGTTAACTTTGCCTTCACATGCAACATGCAATGACCATTGTGCTACATCCACTTTGACACCAAACTCTGGTAGGAAGAACAAGAAAATGACCACAACAGAACAGCATCAAGTACTTCAGCAGTATAAATAAGCCAGGGAGGAATACAGTTTCACATTCAAAAAACAAATTGTACACAAGTATATATGCCACCACAGTCAGTGGATGTGCTATGTGGTGGTTTCCTTGAGGCAGGGAGCAGCCTATCTCAAATAAACTAAGGAGTCAAAATAGCCACTGTCTAACTGTTTTCTGATTGCAGTTTTACCGCAATGCTGCAAAGTTGCACACATTCATTAAAGAAGGAGAAGGAGAAGAAGAAGAAGAAGAAGAAGAAGAAGAAGAAGAAGAAGAAGAAGAAGAAGAAGAAGAAGAAGAAGAAGAAGAAGAAGAAGAAGAAGAAGAAGAAGAAGGAGGAGAAGGAGAAGGAGAAGGAGAAGGAGAAGGAGAAGGAGAAGGAGAAGGAGAAGGAGAAGGAGAAGGAGAAGGAGAAGGAGAAGAAGAAGAAGAAGAAGCAGAAGAAGAAATTGAAATATAAAACAGTGGAAATTGACACGGGGTGCTGCCGTATTGCAAACAACAGGCCCTCTTAACCCCAAATGGAAATGAATTTCAAATGCAATCTGAAGCAAAGACCAACACCTTTTTACACTGTAATGCAAAACAAATAGAACAAACAACCAAACAGCTCACAGACCATTGCATTCCCTCTAAGAGAAAAATGCTGAGGTGACTAAAAGTGTCTCTTTCTTTCTTTCTTTAGGGTTAGGGTTAGCACAACAAAACATGAAGAGAAGACTCACAAAATATGTGTGAGATCCATAAAACAGCTAAGTCAAGCCAAAAACAATATACCTGTGTCAAATATCAGTGAAAACCTCAACCTGGTCATGAGAACTAAGAAATCCTTGGTCAATAATGGGTGATTTATTCTGCTTTTATTTGTTATTTGAAACATAATGGCTTAAGGGGAATAAAACAATTACTTTAACAGCGCAAAGACTTTGGCTTTATTTGAGACAGTGGCAGAATTGCACCAATGTTAAATTGCAGATGAGAAAAAGAAACGACAGGTTCAACATACGATGCTTCACTTACTTTATATTTTCCAGTCGACTGGAGTCTGGTTTCAGGGTAGTAGAGTGCTTCACCATTTTGTACATCGTGATGACCAGAAAGATGAGGTTGAGCTGCCAAAAGAGAATAACGACAATATTAATATATGAAGATGCAAGACTCAAGACACAACAGACAGGAAAAAGACTGTTAATTTGTCTATAAATATTAAAAGAGGAGATGCTTCATGTCTTTGTATGTCCACAACCTAATCCAATAAGCATCTATTGTTCCAGCTAGTCTCAGACGGACAGACTGGCGCCAAATTTAGTGTCATTCTATATCAATAAGAGCATGGAAATGCATTAAAATCTATCACTGTTTAAAAAAATGAAACAGCCACACAGCAGCTGGCTGGCACTGTCAGAGGGGAATGGAAAGTACCAAGAGAAATAAGAGAGCCTCTTGTACAAAACAACTGCATATCATTGTATGCACATAGTGAAATATTACAAGGCATATGCAGCTACAAAAGGCTTGAGGGAACATGGTATATTTTGTTAGATTTTTGTGTGTGGCCAGATAACGAGAGAGAAAAACAGAAAAAGAGGACGGCGCAGGACGGAGAGAAAAGAAGATGCCGTTTTGTGCTTGTTTTAATGTATTCAATCTTAATGGAGCTAATGGCAGATATCAGGTTGAGACCAGGATACTTTTCGCTGTGTTTCAAAGTGCAAAATCGCCTAATACCTAAAAAAAAATAAATCAATACTGTGATGTGGAAACACAAAGGCTGAATTGTCAAGAAAGAAGCCCCCTTCAAATAATTTACTTCAAAACATTTATTCCGGGCGAACCCTTTCACACAGCATGTACATGCACACGGTAGATGAACCAAACTGTTTGTATTGCACGTCAGGCATGTATAAATAATGTCGAGGAATATCTGAGAAAGAAAAACTGAGATGTGTGCCTCCAATAGAGCATATCAAAGGATGACGAAAACACACAACGCAGATACTGTGTGAGTAGCATGTTAGTAACAACAACTACAATTTTTTTTTTTTTTTTAATAAATCCCTCAAACTGAAGAAAAACAAACTGACCAAATATAGACAAATAAACACACTGACAATGACAAAAGCCTCACACAACGGTGCATTTCAGTGATATTTAGTTGTATTTAGACCGCAAAACACTGGTAAAAAGAAAAATGGTGACAAACTACCAATACAAAGGACCTTTGTGAGCTGGGCTTAGACCACAGCCATTCACGGTAAAACAGAAAATCTTTGAGCTCTGGTGCACACTGCTATCAAAAGGCTGCTGGTGATCAATATATCACCCTCCACATGCAATCAACTCATGAAGCCGCTTAAAGTAATCCAGGTTTTAAAATGAAATAGACGACGAGAAGAAAAGAGAGAAAAAAAAAAATCTTGATTTTTTTATTTTTAATATCACAGCCAGCACTAAAACTCTGTTTTGCTTCACAGCTATCTGCCGTTACTTCTGTGAACCGCCTGTATGAGTCAGACAGTGGGGTGGGGTATGGGGGGGAGGGAGAGACAAGCGGGTGAGGACTTTTGAAAACCCTTTCACACAGCCAGCAGTAGTGACATGGATCCAATGAGACAGAGGAGAGGGACGCAGTACTTTAAAGCACGGCACATGTTCCCACCCCCACCGACATGCTTTCGCAGCCCTTCCCGGGGGATCCCTCCTGCTAGAGCGGAGCTGCCTTACCTCCATCCTTCACTCTGTCTCTGAATCATCACTGCAAGCCATGCAGAAGCACCTCGCCACACTGGGACTGAGGAGAAAGCTTTTTCTGAAGTGGACCGTGTGTGTACACACTGAACTCCAAATGAACTGCTGGAGATAAAATATTAAAGGTGCAGATGGAGCTGTCCAGATGATAAGAACTGCTCACGACGTGTCATGATCCAAGAGGCCTTGTGTTGAATCTATCTCAAGCATACTAATGGATCCCCCCACCAGTCATTACTTCCGTGTTCCCCTTTCATGGAGCTAATACCCCCTGTGCCCAGAGACAGGGCAACGTTGGCTTTGGAGCAAGGATCTAAATAGCTGCTACCAGCTTTTGTTTTCACTCAGTGTTTAGGAGCCATTTCAGCCAGAGGTTGATAGAACAAACAACAGGAAAAGGAGAAAGAAAAAAAACCCACCCAAGGTCATGTTGCTTGCAAAGACATGCTTTGGAGATCATGAGCGGATCCAAACGCGAGTCAAAGCAACACTGTTTTTCCTCCATTTCTCTGCATTTTCGTGTCCAACCCCTTTCTCTCATTGACAAGGACAAAGGCAATTTGTAGAGAAACCAGGGTCACGGATGGTGTAGACAAACCTTGCTCCTGCATGCTCTCTGGGGGCCGCCCCTATCCACAGTACTTTGTCTTTTTTTGAGTCAATTGTTGCACAGAATCAGAGCGGCATTGCAAGATGCCGGAGCTGGCGCAACAAAACCTCATTCCTGTCACACATTAGCTCTGCTGCAATACATTAGCTTCTCACAGGGTCATGATTCTATCTCTCCGGTCATCACCACCGGGATCCTGATCATCATTTCCACTGCAGATATATTTTTCATGCAAATCATTATAAGGGGTAACACTCAATTGCAGAACAATGAGGGCCCAATTTAAGAAAAGGAAACATATTCCTGTGTGGCTGACAGAGCATTTGCTGAGACAGGGAGAAACGTATGTTTGCTTTATTATGATGATGGCTTTTCCTCAATTATAAGCTCACACATTCAAAGCGGGTGCACATAAGGATAGGAAAAAAATGTCATTGGAAACAAAAAACAGACATATCAGCATTTACTGGAAATCATTACAATTGCCAGGTCTCTTTTGCACTTTCCCCTCAGTTTTTTTAAATACTGCATCAAGTGGCCATGTCTTGTCTCTGAGAAACCGTGAAATGCAGTCCAGTGTGCAGATTCGACTTCTGTTTACTCTGCTACTACACAGACAAAGAGCTGCACTGCATCTTTACTTTGAATGCTTCTTGCAGTCTGCGAATGGTGTGCAGAGACTCGCTGGAATTTGACATGGCTGCCCCTTCTCTCTGGTATATTTTCAGTGTCAGCTTGATGTTCAACAGAGGTCACTGCGTCTGTAGACACTGTACCAACCATTAGGGTGGATAATGAATACAGTACTGAACAAATACCACCCATCCTCCCTGCACAGCAGCAAGACAAGTTTGCTGGCCATCGCCGTCCTTTTGGTGTGTATAAGGGCAAAGCATTACAAGGTTTGATAACCAGAGAGGATATATGTGAAGAATACCACCTGCCATTTCGTTTTTGTTTTTTTTTCTCCTTGTGCAGGGAGGCAAGACTCCCTAAGGTCTCATTCTTCCAAGCCCCTCTGATGGAGCAGGAGATAATAATGTCATGACCAGTAAATAATTGCATGCCTCAATGGGACATATGTCAATATGATATGCTATATGTCCTTCACCCTTGATGGTCCTTGGCCAAACAAAGAGGTGACGTTGCTTTTCTTTCCCCAGACACTGTCACATGCTATTTACACACGGGCAAACCCAGAGGCAGGATGATGTAACGGAGGGAGAGAATCCATGCTATGCTCTGCACTGTAAAACACATATTTTGACCCAATTTTCAAACGGAATAATAGTTGCTCTGAGGGTATTCAGAATTGTCTGTGAAGTGAGACTTCACAAAGCTGCGTCAATGTGAGGTTTAAGTTCACTATCAAATACTGATCTTTGTCTGTTGGTGAGAGGCAGAAAGAATCGCAGGATGGCTGGAAATCTGTCTTTGGCGCAAAATTAACCTGTCATCACTGAGGAGACTTGGAGCAAAAAACCTGCTGACTGTTCCCCTCAGTTATGCTATCTCACTTTCTTTATCTTTCTCCTGCATCTCTTTCATTTCACCCTCTCAGTCCCTTCCTCACTCTGTCAGTCTGGGCATTCAAAGGAAAATAAAACAGCTTACCATGATGATAAAGGTGACAGGTCCTATAAAACTCCATATGAAATGATTATCCACACTTAGCCAGCACCTATGACAAAGAAAACACATTTCAAGCTTCAGACAACATAGTCAACAAGAATAAAACCAAGCTCACACAACAAAACAATAATGAACATAAATCAGTTTTGGATGAATTCAGGTCTTGATATTGTGAGAGTGCAATTTAGCATCTATAGTTTTATTAACAATGTTTTATTTGAAGCAAATTAAAGTGGGGTATTAACACAATGTGTAGAAAACAGAGAAAACCCCAAGTATCTCCTTGAAATAGCAGAGTCTTAGCTGAGACATGGCCATTAATCTACTGTATGTAAAAGGATTTTCTACACAGTGCTCTTCAGTTTAAGAGAGCATTTACAAACAAGAGGTCACAGGAGGGTCTTTGAGCAGAAAGGCATTAACGTAGCTGCGCCTTCCCCTGAAACCACAGTGTTGAGTCTGTCAGCCACTTTCAAATGACATAAAAAATTGAACAGCTGCCCATCCCTGGCAAAACAAAAAAAAACCCAACTGTTTTGGTGTAGACTCTGGGGATGCAGGTAAGGTGTTGGCAGGAATGATGAGTAGATTTCTTTTCAAAATCTGCCACATGCAGACGCAGCAGTTAAGCCCCGCACTGTGTTAGCATCCAGAATGTGTGCTCTGCACTTCCAAGAATGTGTTCACAAAGCTGCACTTACGCCTTCTCAGTCCCGTAGCTCTTGTAGTCGATAGCTGCAGAGACACTGACTACGATGGCAGGAAAGAGATAACCAGACACGTAGTAATACTTTTTCCGTGAATATTCGCTCTCAAAGACCTCCACGAGCATCAGATACAACTGGACGCCTTCAAGACACATCCAGGTGAAGGAAGCCAAGAAGAAGAAGTGAAGGATTCCTGCTATAATGGCACATCCGATCTGAAATGGAAAAAAATATTGAATTAACCCCCCCCTCCTCAAAAAAATCTACAGAATACAATAAATTAAATTATAGATACAAAAGATTGTAAAATGACTAGCAGCATCTCTATAACTGTTTTTTTTTATTATATATTATGCCCTACCTTTTATTAAAACTCAGTGAATGCGTTTTTTTTCTGTCTCACACAGGAGAAGACATCAGTGAAACTGATGAAAAATGGTAATGAATATTCATTCACCACATGGGCTCCAACTATACACAGGTTGGTCTTTCCATTAATACTGTGGAAATTTAAATGCCATTCATATTTTGGGGTTAGAGTTAGTAGATTTAATCATACAGCTCAACATTGAAAGCTTTGTCGCCTGACTATGCAGAAAAAATGTTTTGTGATTCTCAAGACGGAGGTGGAAATGAACGGGGTGAAATAGTAGAATGGATACAGGCTTGGTTGAAACTGTGCCTTTAAGTGAAAGAGGATAAAAGACCTGTCAAGGGGAAGACATGTCTCTTTAGTAATCTATATTAATGGTGCTGTCCCACTCGTGTCATGTCAGGGACAAGCATAGAAGGTTAGAAACAAACAATGTTTAAAGTCTCATCTATTTCACTCTGAAGGGTCTTTGGTTTTGGGGGTGAAAGGAGATAAAGTCAGAGGGTAAGAATCAACACCAAATCAATATGGTGAAATTGTTCCAGCTTACCTCAGGTTTCGTCATATCGATACCAATTAGAAATATTAACTCTGCGATGAAGAGATTAATGCACAAGTTCTTGTGTATGGTATTGCGATCGCTCTGCAAGCCTCGGAAAAAGCAGAAGGTGAAGATGCTGATGACGAGACAGACGAGTGACACCACGATGCCGACGCGAGTGATCACTGTCAGAAGATATTCATGCGGTCCACTGGTACTCTGGAAAAAAGAAATACAAAGAAGATAATTAATAAATTATAAAATAATTGTGTGAAGTGAAAAGACCTTTTACCTTCAGCTCCATATATAAAGCACTAACTTAAACCATGAAACCATGACTAAAACCATGAAAAGGGCCTACTTAATTTTAACTCCAACATTATTATACCTAATTCATCATGCTCAGTGCGTGGTGTTCCTCTGCTCATATAGAAATCTATTATTTCTATATTGGATCTGGAGGATGTAATATTTGTGGGTGATTTGGGACGCCAATATGGCAAAAGCCACACACGCACACGCACACGCACACACACACACACACACACACACACACACACACACACACACACACACACACACACACACACACACACACACACACACACACACACACACACACACACACACACAGACAAAATGTAATTAACTCATACACATATCTCATCGTGCTAAACATAGTAAGCTCACGAACTAAAAATGTACAGTGAGAAAACTATCTATTGCCCCTCGAGCAAGCACTTGGCAGTAGCGGGGAGTAAGACCTGCCTCTCAACAGGAAAAAACCTTCGACGGGACCAGATTTAGGGTGGGCGGTTGTCTGCCTCAATCGGCTGGAGTGAGAGGCGAGCGCAGAGAGAAAAGATGACTATTGGGAAGCAACAAACAATAAACAATGAGTAGGTTGTGTGGTGGGGCCAGTCACTGCAAATCAAGAGGCATATAGCTACAGACTAAGAAAGGTGCAAGGAAAAATTGAATGGAAAGGAGAGGAGAGGTGCCCTCGTGGCCTTGTCCTAAATAATGGTTTAGGGTCAGTTGAGTCAGCAGCGACTATATACTTTAACATGAAACTAGTGTGAGGTCGAAACTTAAAATTAGGAACATAGCATTGCAATAGCACCTTAGTGTTTTATTATTCTTTTCAGAAATGATGGTCTGCAGAAGAAAAAAAATCTATAATAACAAAAGATTGGTTCTCGCAGCAAACCTTGTGAACTTCCATAAACTGATTTTATTTGTACTGAAGCATAATCACTGGGATCCACAAATTGAGACTCAGACATACGACGAGACTGATGAGGCTTCTTTCATCACCAAATTATATCCCAGTCTATGAAATAAAATGCTGTCATCTGTGCAGTCAAATACAAGCATGAGTCCATTATCTGAGGCAGTGAGAAAAAAATTGGTAAATTTCACCAGTGCCATTTCCATATGATGATGCACTCTAAATCTTGAGACTGTTAATCTCTGTAAAGGGTTCCGGTTAGGGTTAGCTACTGGTCACACATTCAAATTGATAAGCTTTTTTAAAAATATTTAAGAAATAACAGAAAGGCTGGATATAATTTGGCATTTGGCTTAACACCTGGATCAAAAGTAGGTTTTTAAGCCGTGATTTAATTATAGCAACCTTAAAAGCATGTGACTGCAAGTGGAGAAAATTGATTTAAGATGCCGAGTGATTTGTGTTGGACTGATTTGGGCTTCGGTTTAAGGCTTTTCTTTGCTTTCTTGCTGCTGGGGAGACTAAAACATACATTTTGTAAAAAGAGAGTGGACCCTAGAATAGGTCATTGCATGGACAATCTTGTACTGCGGATTCATTGTGACATGCAAATGTGACCTTTGCAGCTGCTACGCACACGAACAGCTTATCAGCTTACATTCCATAATATGTAATAAAACACACTAAGACAACCTCAAGCACAATCTCCACAAATAATTTAAAACCATAAAATAAAACTACTCATTGGGAGAAACTATTGAGTGCAGCAGGAGAAGAAAACTTTTTATTCATTGGCAGACACCAATCTACTACGCATGTGTAGCACATGTTCTCCAAAAACTCTTATAAACAGAAATAGTACGTATTATTGGCATTCACAGCTGTTCGTCTCTGCGTCTGCCAAGAGGGTATATTTAGGCCCACCCTGAACCCTGATCACAACTCAGTGATTCTCATTTCTGTAGTAAACAGGCAAAAAGTCTACCATATAGCATTATTGGGAAAGGAAGTTGAGAAAAAGTAAACGTGTGGCACCCCAAACAGGAGACAGAACAAGAGCTGACAGATACAGCTGTTGGTTGCTAAGCTAGTGAACCTGAAATAGGACAGAGTATGAAATTAGTTAAAATCTTTGCAAAACAAGTGCATGAGTGGAAGAAACCTCGGTTTCATTTTGAAATTAATACCTGCTGATAGAGATGTGGTATTACTAGATCAGCTATTGGCTGGGATATATAGAGAAACAGCAGGGCGGCACAGCATCAACAACAGGAGGCAACGCACGCACGCGCGCACACGCACGCACGCACGCACGCACGCACGCACACACACACACACACACACACACACACCTTGATTTCTCGATGTGCCATGAGGATGGCAAAGTTGGTCAGGTGGCTGCACGAGCAGGTGGTGTGTGTTTTATTGGAGTCCAGAAGTTTGCAGCCTTGGGTAGACCAGTGGCCCATCATGCTCCTCTCAGAGTAATTCCAGAAAGAGCAATTGGAGTTGAAGTAGTGCTCCATCTGCAGATAACAAGAGATATGGTTAAGTGTCCAAATAATTGACTTCCTGAAATTGAAGCACATGTAGAACACAGAGGCCATTTACCCCCTACTCATACAAAGTATTTTTCTGCACTGATATGGATGAGGATTTTTCACTTCACAGCTCTTATGAAGCAATTCATATGTTGTATCTCATTTGGCACATGCTTGCCAAATCAACCGAAGCATAGTTGGGTATATGAGGCCTTAATAACAGAGAAGCATAATTGTTTGACGGCATGTCTTTAGGATTGCACAGTTTCTCTGATAAAGAATGGAGACATGCATGGCCCTCTGGGAACTCTAGTGACAACTTTCAAAGACGAAAGATAATTGGTGCTCCAGTAATTTCATCCTAGATTGTAGGGCTAATCTAGGAGTTAATTTCCCCCACCATAAAAGAAAATGGGTATCATTTATATCCCAATGTTGATTAAAGAATTAGTTTTCATTAAGAATTCACTTAGGTTCTAAAGACTCCTTTAATTTGATGTTCAATGACTTAAATAAACTGCCGACTGACCTCGCCAGACATTTACAATTCAAATTGCAGATCTCTGTCTACACTGGAAGTTCCCTCCTGTTGTTTTTTAATATGACCTCTCCATTCATTTCAGCAGGAACACTCACATCGATGTGCTCCAGGGTAAAAATCACCGGGTCATTAATGAACACGCGGCTGGACTCCTTGTTGATTGAGGCAGCGATGATGTCAGAATTGACAGCCACAGACACGTTACGGCCGTAAGCCTCGTTGGCCATCTTGATGGTTGCATTTTCTGTACTGAGGAACTGGCTCAGATTTTTGTAAAGCACAAACACCAGCTTGGCGACGCCTGTGGGGGTGAGGGATTTTAGCAAACATTAAAAGCATGAAGCAGAAAGGTGCACAAAATTTCGATAAGGTAATAAGAAAAAGAAATCAAAGGTGATAAAATTGTAAAGAGGAAGTCTAAGGAGATAGGCAAACAAATTTAAACAATCCAATTTATTGTAGTCTAGTTAAATTAAAATATGTAACATGTGACCTGCATAAATAAGAGGAAGATAAATTCAACAAATTGTAGAGAGAGGTTTTAAAAGTAGCATAAGGCTTTTGACATAAACTACACCTTTTTGCAAAAAAAACAAAAACAACAACATTTAAAGAGCATTGCATGAAATCTTTTCAAATCTGTCTGATCTTGGTTAGCGTGAAAATTAATTTTTGTTCTTTTTCGCTCACCGTTCCGGCTGTTGAGTTTCACTGTATTGGCCGATAGCTGGATTGAAATCCCGCCCTTGCTCGGTTGTGGAAATTTAAAGTCTTGAACTTGGCCATCTGTGCTGAGTACGTATACATTCAGGACTGTGCCGGATCACATCCAGGACAAGGCAGTGTTCACAAAGAAATAGAAAAAGAAGAAGAAGCAAAAACAAAGAAAAAGATCAGATCTGTTAACAGACAGGTTATTATAACAGCTTTGATTTGGACTTGGACTGGAAAAATAGAGGAGAGGTTTGATATCAGTGCTTTTTGTATGAACAGCTAATGTGAACATTACTTCTTAAATCTAATCTGGATGGCAGTGAGCTACACAATAAAAACGTCAATCACAAAATGATTGTTTCATCTCAATGAATCTGTAATTTAACATGAATAAAACAGTGTGAAAGAAACAAAAAAAAAAAAAAAAAAAAGATAAACATCCTTTCTTGTTTGTTCAAGAAAACGGTGGAAGAATGAGGCTGTGGATAAACTATGCCGTTTTTGTGAATACACAGCAGGCTATTGTTCACATTAATGTATAGAGTTACAAGGTCTAGACTCGTACATTTATAAGTAAGCACACGCAATCAGAGAATCCAGTCTATTTAATTGTGTGACATCCATCACTTTGTCAGTAAACGACTCGTTAAACCTAATATGCGTTGTTTTTCTCTTCCCCCGAGGTTAAAACGCTTAATATGAAAACAAAGTCCTTTTTTATGAGGCGGCCTCGTTTTTCTATCACAGGAGTGACTCTTTCAATGAACTAAAGAGTAATCAAATTAACTGAGCTTGCATCAATCTTGAATGCTTGTCATTTGCTCACCATATACTCTGCTTTACTTACTTATATTATCTGCAGGAACGTTGACAACGGCAGGCTCCATGAGATTGTCGGCAAGGACGAAGGCCCCTTCCTCCAAAGTATCCAGTAACATGGTGGCAGCGTGGGTTTGCTCAGTGCTGTTCATGTCCTGCCAGGACTTCAGGGCCTCCGGTCGCAGGAGGTTATCTACCGTGTCCACAATAGCCTGTGTCAAACCAGACAACCACAACAAACAAACAAAATAAAAATAAATAAATAAAAAAAACCAGGAAATTCTTGAGTGGCTTGGAGGAAAAAGCTTTTGTTAGCAACCACACAAAGTCACATGCAGCCACTGAAATGAATGAAAGAAATGATATGTGTAAATTGAAATGACGCCAGTATAAACAAAAGAAGGTTAAAATGATGTCTTTTTTTCATTCCTTTAATTAAAAGCAATTATTAATGGACATTAATAACAATTAGAAATTGTTGAATAATAAATGAATAAAAAACAACCTGATATATATATATATATATATATATATATGCAAGAGAAAGAGAGAGAGAGAGAGAGAGAGAGAGAGAGAGAGAGAGAGAGAGAGAGATGAATAAGTGCATCATTGATGGTGGAGATTCAGTTTCTTTTTCAAGGACATTGCATCAAAGCCGCTGCTTAGTGTCAGTGTATCGAGTCTATCAGGTCAGTCCAATAACAGTTTATATACTACAGGCTGATGAGAGTTAAAGTACCAAAAGCTGTTCTCAATTACCACACTCTAAACACCAAGTTCAAGTTGTGGCACAAACCTTTTCCTTCTTTAACTTTTCACAGCATCGAATATGTCACTGAATTAAGATTCATTAAATCACCTCACAAATGCACTATAAAGAAGAACCTGACCGTGAAGGCAGAAGCTGTTTTTTGTCAGTCTTAGTTTACTTTAAATCTATGGGAAAAAAAACCCAAAACAAGATCAATTGGATGTGGGATCCAGACAATCCAGGCTTTTTCTTTGGGAAATAATCAAATCGATGTGTGTAATCAGGTAATCAATGCTGGCAGACAGCTGTTGGGACCGGGCAGAGGGGGACCAAGTGTGTTGTTGCGTCACACATGGCAGATGTCAGATACCACTGACTCGACAACTCCAAGCTTAGATTCTCCAATGTCATCATTAGTCAAATAAATGTTGTAGTTTACATTGGCGTACACTCTCTAGGACAATAGCTAGAGATAAATCCAAATACACATGCTGCGACATTAAAAATCATAGGGATTATTTGACAAAGAGATTAGGTTTGACTACATATAAGCAATTCCCTCCTTTACTTGCTTCATGAGCGCATTGCGACTATTAAATGGCTAATTAGCTTGAGCTTGATCTACTTAAATTGGTTCCCGGAGGAGTGATCTGGATTGAGAGGGGTGACTTTGGTGGCATGCAAAGGACACTGGTGTCCTTAGCCGAAAAGGGATGTATAGGTTCAAAATACATTGATGTGTCAAGCCAAAGAAGTGATCACATTCAAAGCAATACAAAAAAAAAAAAAAAAAAAAAGACTGACTCTGGCCCTATTACACAAAAAGAGATTTGTACTTTTAAATTATGAAGCGAATGATCTGAAACCCGTGTCCTTGAGAAACAACAGCCTCAATTTTTACTGAAAGGTCAGGTGATGGTCCTTGGGAAAGAGGGGTAGGGGTGGGGATGGATTAATAAATCACAAGTGAACAAGTGAATTCATGAGTGTGGCATATTGAATTGAGCTCTCATAAAAAAGGCAACAAAGCAGTAAATCCTTCATCAAATGAATAATGAGAGGGATGTAAGACCAGGATATTTGCTTGAGTTATGTTGTTATTTATCCAGGCGTGCAGTCTTGTGTAAACACAATAAACACACAACAGGGAGGGAAAAGCAAAACGAATGACAAAATACACCATAGCTGTCAATGCATTGAGGGGAGAAAATACACAGAGACACATACACATCCACGAAAAGAAGCCACATCAGTAATTGGAAATGACTTCCCTTTGACTTAGAAAGCACTTTATACGACTGTGGCTGTGTGTAAAGCAATTACTCAAAAAAAAAAAAAAAGAAAAGAAAAGGGCAGGAAGCAAAGGGAGGTGGGGGAGTACATGACAGTGCAGAGGGTACATGCTGCTGAACTTGGGCCGGGGCATATATAGTGGTGTACAGGAATAAAGGGGACAGCAGCAAGCAGAGTGGGCAGAAGCATTGCTTCAGTACCTTCATGTATGCCCTGCATGTCCTTTCTCGCTTTTGAAGCTTTTTTAATAGAGAAGAAAAAGAACATAAAAAATAGAGACATATAATTTGCACAAATTCATGAGCTTGAATCAAAGGGTTTGCAGGAAAAAGGCATGTAGCTGTAAAAACTATTAAATTACTGGCCCAGCGGCTCCCCATCGTCTAGTGTACTGTCTCAAGTGTTACTCACCTGCTTACCTGATGGTATAACAAATAAAAGAGCTTTGACTGATATGTGTGATACGCTGCATTTTCGTTCTACATGCTCAAACACATCACATATGTATTTGAATAAAGCAGCTCGACTCTAACTATGAAAGTCCCCGTGAAGAGGTGTCTGAATGACATTTAATTTTTTTCATATTCCATGTAAAACACTTAAAAATAATAGGGCTGATTCAAAATTTCAGTGCACCCCCCCCCCACACACACACACACACACACACACACACACACACACACACACACACACACACACACACACACACACACACACACACACACACACACACACACACACACACACACACACACACACCTAACAAGGTTTAAAGAACATGTACAAATATTGCAGGTACTTTACTGGCACCTTGTCAGCATGCAAAATATTGCAACTACTTTATTGTTTTGCTGTCTTCATGTCTATTTCAGAGATACAATTTAAAAAAGAACACACACACACACACACTCAGTAAATTATTAAAAAGTCCAAACTGACAGAACCGGGTTGATATTAATGGTGCTGATTCTAGATTTTAAGGGTGGATGAAATTACCTTGTTGAAGCTTCTTCCCGCTGAATCTTTCTCGCTCGGCCTGAGCTCCTGCAGCTGAGCATCGAGGATGTCCACCAGCTGCTCCATCAGGCGCACCGAGGAGCTGACGTCCCCTGCAAAGATGGGGCCTTTGGTATGCTTTGCTAACTCGTTGGCCAAGTTAGCTGCATTTTCACCACTGCGGATCTGCCAGGGGAGATTGTTTGCAAGAAAACATTAAACGAAAAATGGAAATTTAGACAAAAGTTTTAAAGATTGAGTTACAGTTGAATGAGGCCTTGAAGATTACCTATTTGGAAGGATTCATATTTTCTTTTTACAGAAAAGTTGTTAAAAAAGAAAATAATTGCAAACTAACTTTACAAGGTTTCTCTTATCAGTTATACCTACTTTTTAGTAATATCATTTAATCCAAACTTAAATGTAATTGGTTGCAACTATTTCTATAATCAAAAAATCTGATTTTTTCTTTTCTTTACACAACATTTTTAGAATTTACCTTCATTTACAAAATGTGGTTTTGCAATTTGCAGCATTATTCAATATGTTACACTTTTGGTTGTCTCAAAAACAAACAGGACGCATCAGATTAGAGAGCTGAGTAAGATATATTTCCATCAATCTGACCTCCGCTAATTGCCATTTTCCGACAGTAGTCAAACCACCTCAGAGTTTAAATCTTTAAAAAAAAACAACATACAGGCATACAGGGCACAGTGTTCAGTCTTACATGGTCAGTGTTTTTAAGATGCGTGCTCCACTGAAGAAAAACATTAAGGCAGCGCTCATACGAACCTTCTGGGCTACTTGGTTGACCCAGTGGGAGGTACAGTTGCTGAGATCGGGGCCCTTCGGGTGCCAGTCCCCAGTGGAAAGGACACATAAATAAGATGCCGTGCCTGACAGGAAAAACAAGAAGGGAATAGTCAAGTCGATTCAAATTTATTTTGTCATTAAGTTGTTTACAGGACACAAAAGGACATGAGCAGAAATTAAAGAAGGAATTTTTTTCTTTTTTTTTTTAAATCATTTTTATATTCAGAATTAAATATCAAACAACAAAACATTAACATAAAATAACACTCTTATTTGCATATGAGAACATGAAGCAGACAAATCTATTTTTTTAAAGTCTGTTTTTAAGTACGGGTGTGGACAACTCTCACTGAATCCGTTAGAGAGAATAAACTGTGGAGACTAACCATTTTAGTACCTGCAAAATCATTTTCCAGAAATGTTTTCAACAGCTTGTTCCTGTTTTTGATATGAAGTGGCAACACATTTTTTTTTCTCCTGTCCTAATTAGCCCCATGTCTGATGAACTCTGAACACTAACACGATTTCACACACAAATCAAATGAGGAATACACGTCTCTGCGGAAGCTGCGGGAGTAGCAGCTGAGCCTGCTCCTATGCAACAACAGCCGTTACAGATCGCTTAGTCATGTTTTGCCGGTGTATGACACAGCTAAAACCACATCATAATAAAAACGGTTAGCACTGATTTTCTGAAACACACGCTCCTTGTACAGATCAGACACAGGAAACTAACTGGCAGCCCACGGGCCTAATGCAGTTCCCATTTCTCCTAGCCTGTGAAATAAAAAAAAAAAAGACTTATTTCACTGTTGATAGAAAGCTCATTTTAACCATATTTGAACTAGATACCAACTGTGATTATTTTGCATTCCAAAATGCTAAAGTACATACTTTATTATAGGCTTCTTTAAGTTAAAAATCTAAAATACATATTGATAGTTAGTTGTTCTCATAAAATTAGTAGCCATAATGATTCTAACAAATCCTCACACAGAGGTGCCCCTCGTTCTATGTGGAAATAAATGTTTTGGCCCTCCAAATGATCAAAGTTACTCATTCCTGGTGTAGATGAAAAGATGCTTGCATACAAGAATATCAGACACGTCCAACAAACTCAGTGATGTTCTCGATAGATGCTTTGGGTCATATTGAACACAGCAAGCACTTGGCCCGGAGGTGAGTGGGAGCCCTGTTTACCTCGTGTTCCCTTTGGACAAGGTCGCTCCACCAGCATGCCCCTCTGGGTCTGAGGCCACGTTATGTCTCTTTTCTCTGTGGCCTTGCAGAAGCGTTCAGGTAAGGGGAAGGACTCCAGGGGTGGTGGGGGAGTAGTACGTGGAATAAGGGGAGGTGGCTTGGGTGCTCCTCTGCTGCCCTCCTTGTACCCAATCGTGGTGGTTGTATTGGCAACACCCCTGTGTGCCGTCGTTGTTGTAATAGTGGGTGTAGTTCGCTGTGGCTGAGGAGATGTGGTGACTTCTGACAGCGGTGGTGCTGTGTACAAACACAAAAAAGGAATATGTAAAGAGGCGTTAGAGGAGGTCGAAGGATGGTTATTTGATCTGTTCAGCTTTGATGATTTACAAACCATTACTTTTTTTTTTTTTTTTTTACTGGGAAACATATTTATCGTTCTCATAAACCCATGATGCTGTAGTATTAATAAAAGATAATGACCAAATGGCAGTTTGACTTTTGCCTGCTGCGTGAGGTCAGCTCATTAGCATGGCACCCCTAGTGTGTATGATGTTGAAGGTTTGCTCGGCATACCCTGGACAGACGCTCAACGCTTGACCTTCTGCAAAGCAGATTTCCTCATGTGCCACTAAACCTTAAGGGTGCCCCATGTAAATAACATTCACATTTTTTTTTCCTCAACATGTTCAACACTGTAATGCTTATATATCCAAGTACCCTGTTGTGTAAATGGCTGCTAAGTGCTTTGTGCAACAAGCGTATTCGCTTTCCCGTTGACTATGGCTTATCCAAGGCACTCAGTCTGAAGCGAACAAGACAATAATTACAGTAACATCCTCCTGCCTGGCAATCATTCTTGCCTGGGAGATTTTGTGACATGGATGATTAAATTTCACTGGAGCAACACTGAACCTGTATGTGTGGCTATGGTGCCAGAACATTCATTTTACAGTTGTTTCTCTCCACAACTCATACTCTGATAAAGCAGGTGTGCAGTAACTCATGCAATGCCCCAGGCAAAAACAATATGTTTCAGTCCCAGGAAAGGAGAAAATAGTGCACTCCTTACATTTAACATGAGCCACTAAGGAAAAACCATGAAGACATTTTTCATATGATACACCAGAGGAATGTTAGTAACTGTGTAATTACATTTCATAAAAGTCAAACATATGGGAGTTGCATGGATGAAATGTTGATCAACACTAATTATTTGATATATGTCTGCTCCTCACCACCAAGTATAAAAAGAAAGCATGACCCCCTCTGCAAAATATTTGTTGGTTGAATTTGAAAGGATAAGCCGTATAAATCAAAGCAGCTCTGATTGGAATGCGATGTGCATACTGAATCTAATCGCATTTGAGTACTTTGATTTCCTCCATTAGGCTGCCTGTAGAGCATGCAGAGAATGTGAAGAGGTGCTGTTACACTGAGCGAGTTGAGCACAGTCGTCCTCGGTAGTAAAACGAGGAGTGAAAACATAGATGAGAGAGTGACAGAGGCTGAAAGTGAGGAGGGAGTCAGATATAGAACAAGGGAAGTGAGCGAGGAGGATAAAAGAGGGGGGATATACATATATGCATAGAGACTGCTGGCAGGAAAAATCTGCAACAATAGGGGCGAGTTGGAAAACAAGGAGGACGAGTTTTTTCTTCCAGTGGTTTGGAAGAGAGGGAGCCAGACCAAGGCACAAACACCTCCGTATCATTGCCTCCATTGGATAATGGTTCTGGCTGATAGCTACACCACCACAATCCCAAAACACAAAACTCACACACACCACTGCGACTATCACTGCAGGCCCCACGGTGTGGATGAGAGATTTCAACACAGTGGAGCTGAAGGGAAATCGCCTTTGAGGTTGGCTGCTACCTGTGGCGAATTAGGCTCTATTGACCAGAGGAGATGACTCTGTGTGCTCCCCCCTGCTCAGCGCTATAGAACTGCACATGCACACACACACACGCACGCACGCACGCACGCACGCACGCACGCACGCACGCACGCACGCACGCACGCACGCACGCACGCACGCACGCACGCACGCACGCACGCACGCACGCACACACACACACACACACACACACACACACACACACACACACACACACACACACACACACACACACACACACACACACACACACAGGTGACATGAAGGTGTACACAGCTGACTGGCTGTTTTGACACTGAGCTGAAGGCAGATTTGGCTGGCTGGATACACCTCAGCCTCCTCCTCCTCCTCCTCCTCTCATCCCTCCTCCCCTACCTGTATCCTTTTACTCAACACAGTCAAATTCTGGGCTGCACAGCCTGTCACAGCAGTTGAGAGACAACCTGTGCTTAGTGTCCCTTCAGCACTAGCATTTAGCTGGCTGAGAGAAATACCCGTCTCTATTCTGCACCAATCCCGACTGTTCTGTTGTCTCACAGTCGCAAGAAAAATGCACAAAATACAGGGTTTTGAGTATTTTGAGCTAATTTACACACTACAAAGTTATGACCAACTTTAAATAAAAAATAACGTGTGTGGGTGTTGTTTCTAAATTACTATTATCATTTCTTGTAAAACATCTGGGTCAGCATTGCTTGGAAAATGTCCAGAGGATTCCCAAGAAAGTGTGAGGCCCATAATAGGTTTCTCATTTTCAAAGTATGAAAGACGATGACACAATAAGATCCTAGCCTCCATGGGGGGGGGGGGGGGGTAGGAATCCAGACAGAAATAAAATGAAAATGAATCGCTGTTGGGCGGCATGATTTAAGATACAGGGCCCATGACTACAGCTAATAAATCAAAACGACATCTGCTATAATCCAAGCACATTCCTTTAGCATGTCAACTAACAACTGTATCTTGTCTACAACTCATTCAACAGGGCTACGTGTCACGACTTGCCGGGATATTCAGCGTAGTGGTGTAGTTACATGTGCAATTAAATCTCTTTTAATTCTTTATTTTTGTTTTGCAAACTACTCGTCAGCTCCAAAACTAGAGGGCTAATTAATGTTAGGCCCGTTAATATGAGGCTCGAACTAATAGGTTTGGCTAACCTGCAGCTCTCCATTCCAGAGAGGTTGCCTCACAGCAAACTGGAAAGCTTTGGGAACTGAATTCGAGGTGGGTCTGGGAATGTCTGCAATGCATAAGACTACAAAAAGCTTGTGCTGGCATTACTAAGAATTGCTCTTCACAGTGTGCACCGCCACCGAATACAGCTGTACTTAAAAGAGCTTCATTAATTACAATTACTCATGAAGAGGACATATTATATGAAAGGGCTAAAATAATCCTGTTGGGAGGCTTCATGTTGCGTTTATGATGCAAATTAATCCTCTTTTGTGTGTGAAAATGATGCTAATGTGAATGTAGTCTATACTTCCCAGAGAGAGTCACGCATAAACAATGCAGCGTCTCTGACCACTGCTGTTACTGTGTACTTAGCGTGTCAACCTGAAATCCTGCCCGCAACACATAATAATCTTATTACCTTCATGCTGTAGCTTAGTTCAAATTTAATCCAATGAAAGCCAGTAGGAATTAACACACAAACAATAATAGGGACACTCCTCTCAGGTAACAACTTCTCCACAGAGATGTCGACTGATCTGTTGATAGCGCTGCAGTAGCTTTCTCCATACGTTTTCTCAACCACAACATGTACAAGAAATTTCAGCATTAAAAGTATTTGGACAAATGTGTGACACAGTTGACTATTTTCCCTGTTGAATACGCTTTTGATTGTGACAAAGCAAGCAAATCCCACATTTGGGCAATATAGCCTTGATTATTATGTCTCTGCTGCACTCAGCCCAAGGGGAAGCCTCAATTAGCTGTCATATAGAGTGTGAGCGCATCGAGTGATATTCTCCAAAGCACAGCCAATAGTCAGGACAGACTTATTCATAACCTCACATTGTTACACTTGACTGTATCACAGTGCTGCAGTTATTACTACTGGGGCTATAGGTGCAGGATTGATGACAATGAGACAGGAATCCAGGAGATGAGCGTGAGTTTTGTCAGAGTATAGGCATAGGAACACACGCACGCACGCACGCACATGCACACGCACACGCACACACACACACACAGAGCCAAGATAAGGTGCTACCGGGACTTACCATTCACGCCAGGGTGACAAATGAAAACCGACAGCGTGTGTATTTTTTATATTATGTTTAATGGCTTCACTTTCAGTCGGCACCGCATGGCTGTTCATCAGGGTAATGTTTCATACACATTATCGGGCGCTGTTTATCTTGTGAGTGAGGGGAAAAATAGAAGTGGGAACACAGATTGAGCATTTGATTCAGCTAATTTGCCACATAAAAATGTTAAAAGATTTATTAAATCTCACTTATCCTCACTATAACTGCTCTGTCATGGAATAATCTGACAATGATGTGAGGCGAGGCTGCTCAGAAGATTAGGAGATACTCGTTTCCCCACATTTATTAGGTTAGAATTACTAACTGCTTAGGTAAAAGACTTGTCTTTTCTGCACTAAAATGTGGCCTCTTGGTGCTAATTACACATTTATGTAAAAATAAAAGCAAAATGTTAGCATGGGAGAGGAAAATTAGCGAGTCAGAGGTCTGCTTCAGTCTTTGAAAGGTGATTTTGGAAGAATGAAAGAGTGGAGTGGACAGAAACTATTTGAATAACTCATTGACTTATAAAAAGTCACAGGAGCAAAATGTGTAAATATTTCACTTTGCTAATGCTGGTGAAATACCTCGAGTTGAAACACCATTTACATTAGTCCTCTGTTTGCAGCCGTGTATCTATGTTCGTATGGAAATGGAGCTGCTCTTGAGTATGACATAGTGTGGTGATTTATAATGCATTTCTGATGCATTTTGATATCTATCAATAATAACAATGATATACAAAGGAAATTGGATTACATGTCTTTCACTCCACGCTGCATTTGTAGCTGCGTGGGGGAACGTGGCACATGATTGCTTGTGTATCAGCAGTAAATATGAAGAAAGTGGAGTGAAAATTCATATAATTTCCCATGAGGCATGTCCTTGTGAGGTGTGTACAGTACACATCCATGTCATAGGGAACAGAACCTAATAGCTGGATTATGTTATTTACTGCTGTGTCCAATATTTCTTCTTCACAAAGTCCACGTGCAGCGATTCAGAGGGACAACATTCAGGCTGTCCCCTCCCACTCACAACTAAACAAACAGACATACGTATAAACACATGTACACATTCATATACACCCTTGCATACAAAATGACACCAAAGTATAGAGAACAGACATAGCAGCTGCCAGACTATTGCCTTTTTTTCCCTCTCTCTTTGCTGCTTTCTGTACTGTACGTGTCTCAAATTTCAAACATTAACTATAAGCATGCCAAGCAGACTGATGTGTTACGCTGTGCACACAGAAGGGTGCTTATTTTAGGTTGCTACACACTCAAACACAGTTATAATTATGCACGTATGCATACGCACAAAATTAACACAGTGGTGTGTCACACAAACTTGCACAAACCCCCATATACACAGATTAGAAAACGCAAAATCCCAAAGACATAATAATCAGGCCTGTGTGAAATAAATCTCCTCAAAGGCGTGTGTCAGGGAGTGATGGGGGACCATTGTGATGTCTGAGTAATAATTCTTTTAATACGCCTTGTTTCACAGTCAGACAGTAATCAAACAAGAGACTGTGGATCCCCTTGGCTATAGAATTCAGTGTAACCATAATCACAGTCCCCCTCTCCTCTCCTCTCGTCTCTCCACCCGTTCTCTCTTATGTAAAACAACTCTTTGTGACATTTTAAATCATAACCCCGGGTTTGCTGTTGCTTACACACTTGAACACTGTCAGTTGAGATCTTATGGCCACTCTGTAAAGCTGTTTAACATTAACTGAGTCAAGTATTCCAAGAAATATGATTACTAGCAGCTTGAGTCCATCAGAAACGTTAAGATGAGGTGTGTTTTTAGAGGACGGCCTACCTTATACAGCAGCAACTGGCACTAATGTCTTCACTGCTGGAAGGACGGCACGCATCATGATCAGATTTCAGAGGAAACAGGTGACCCACTAACCTCATATGTTAAATAGCTTTTATGGTCACCAGACGCTGAATGAACAAGGCTGTAAATCCAGATCAGGGAATTCCCCCCACCCACCCCCACTCTATTTGCCCAGTGAAATTCACTCATATGTTGTGACCAAGAGTGAGACCAGTGAGTCATGATGCTTTCAGAGAAACGTAATGCTAGTTAAAAAGCTACAAGCTGGTTTACACGACTGTTTTCTCGTTCCTCGATAACAAAGGCTAAGAGTAAAAGATAAAGAACTGAAAAATCACTAAACCCTTTACATACTAGAATTTTTAGAATTGCAGAACAAGATTAATGACTACTACTCCACTGCCCACAAGCAGTCCTACCAAAAGATCAGCCCACTGTTGAGGGCTTTTTTATAAAATTTCTGAAAATCTTACGACAGATGGCACATAGAGGTGTTTCATTTTGTGTCTGGGCTGGCCAGGCTTGTGTAGTTAGATCCTGACAGGAGCTGAGACCAAGCAATTCTGCTATAGACAGCTGAAAAGACTCCATTATTCAAGCTGTCTGAATAATTTTAAAACAAATGCAATTAAAAGGAAGAAAAAATATATATATACATTTCATGCAAGTCATTTTTCTTTTTAAACTCATAAACCTCAAAAAGTGTGATTCTGTACAGTGCACATGATTGCAATATGTATGCTGGTGCATTTGTAGAGTTTTCAAGGATGCCATTTAGGATTTAGTTAATGCTGTCATTTCGAGTGCGCTGCTCTCACTAGGTATTATTTGAACTATCTTCCAAGGCTTTAACCACACCTCAAGAAAGAAAAGCAAACAGAAGCATAAATGTGGAGACATGCTTGCACAGAAATGCAAATATCTTTTCAAGAACAGTCACAGAGGAGAACGAAGAAAAAAGATGTTTGCAGGTAAAATAAGAAAAGGGGGGCAAAAGAGAAAGCTGATACCATAAAAAGAGAGACAATAAAATCTCAACAGAGAGAAAGAATGGACGCGAGAATATGATGGGACGACAGGAAAACGAAAACAAAAAGTGTGATTTTCCACCTCAATACACCTCTCCTTTTACACGGCTGTGTCCACTTGGACAGTTGACGGGGAGAGGCAACGGGATGATTGTTGTTCAAGCAAACAAGCATATTATCCATTTTAAATGTGTCCTGATCCTTGTTCGTGTACCTCAGGTGAGCATGCAGAAAGAAAGAAGTCACTGCTACTTTCCCCGAGGCCCTCGAGACAGCTGTGAAAGCTTAATGTTGACTTTCAAAGTATCCATCTCTCCTGTTCTTTCTCACTTTTCTTGCTTTCTCTCTAAACGTTGCACTGCGAAAGTTGACCTCCATGTGAGCACCGCAGAAGGCGGGAATGAATCATAGTAGCACTTATTGGAGAGTTGTATATTCATCAGACTATAAGAGGTAAGCTCTCTTGGGTGACTGCTAATGCACAGGAGTCACCAGCATCTGTAACAGCTGAACATTTTTGCATTGTGAAGCAATTTTGCAAAACCCCAACTACAAGGCATTGTTTTGGCCCCATGCAGAGTTTTGCAAGCTAATTGGCAAGTTGCGGCAGTGAACCGTGTCGTATAATTTTATACAAATTGGGTCATTTTCTTGCTTACGATTCCCACTTGCAAATGTATAAATTGAAGGGGCAGCAAAGATTGAAACTGTATGCAAATGTATTGACATTCGAACAATTAAAGAGGAAGTTCTTATTTAAGTGGGTGGTAACAGCAGCACTGGGGGCCTTTATAAAGCAGTGATTTAGCAACTAAAGGGCTAAATAAGAGGTTTCCGATGCTCACCTGTGTCCTATTGAAGTAGCGTCAGTTCATGCCTACTCGTGGTAAAAATAGCTTTTGATCAGAGCTTGGCATAAATTAAGTGGAAAAAGTGTATATCGTGGGTTTTCTACTGAGATACCTCATTTAAATCAATTTAATCATCTCATTTACAGGATGTGACAAAGGAATATGTTTTTTATATAAGCTTTCATATGCAAGAAGCAAAAACATGCATGGAGCCATGGTTAAATGAAGGGATTATGATGCCGTTGGTCAAAGCCAAGCGAGAGACTTACTGACCCATTTAATGTCCACTTTCAGTGGAGCCGCTTGTTGGATGTGACCCCATCCAGTCCCCCATAATCCTACAAGAGATGATCTTGTCGCTACACGAGCAGTGTTATTGGACTTGACAAGAACCCAACTGTCTGTCGTACACAATCTCAGCATCACTTTGATGCTTTGCATTCCATGACGGAGCAAATCAAGTGTTGGGGTTGTTTGTGCACTCAAGAGATACAAGGTTTAGGACGTGTACAGTATAGAGGCAAATGTGGATACAATTCCAGTGTCACTCATATGCTCATATTTGCATCAGTCACTCTTTTATGATGTTTTTTAGAATGAAACGTGGATATCCTCTCTCCCCCTCTCACACGCACGCACGCACGCACGCACACTTTTCAATTGACCCATTTTAACTCATTTTACTATTCATTCATTCTTGTTTCTTCAAACGATACCTTGTTCATCAAATTTGATTCAGCATGGGTTTTTACCTTTATGAATGCTGTGTTATTTAGACATGCGCGTGGTGAGAACTCGATTATGTTCTTTTGTACAAACAGTGGTTTCTTTAGGCTTGCATGAGCAAGGCCTTCACATTTGCTGTTATGAGATTATTTGAGCTTGAGAGAAGCTGAACTGTTCCTTTCATTTGATTTTTTTTTTTCACTGCTCAAAGCACGTACCTTCAACTTTTAACACTACAAAAGCTTTCTAATGGCTCGTTTCACTGCCTGCTTCGCTAGGCAGTGAAACGAGCATTGAAATATCAAAGAGAGGGCGTCCTATGACAGCTCGAAAAAAATGCCATCATTTATGTGTCAACATCAGCCGTGTGGGAGGACAAGTTTATTGACATCTTGATGATCATCCTGGACCATTCCCCCTCACACTCATCGACTTCAACTCAACATACATTACTCAGCAGCAGGGCCAGACTCATGTCTCATTTGTCAAGAAGAGAGGGAGCCGAGTCCACGGTGACATTAAAATAAAGATATGTGAATGCATAGCCGCCGGAGAGAAAATACAGTATGCAAGGTAATGTATGTTTCTAAAAATCGTAAACACCTAGGGAAGTGGTCTACTCTTAAGGCTTGGGATGTGTTTCTTATAGACAGAGCTACAATGCACACAAATCACAAGAATGTGGTCTGACTGCAAGATATAATTTTACCATCGGTAAACAAAGACACACTGTATTTATACCCAGCTTGTGAAGAATCTATATCAGACATCACTGAAAGTAATATAAAGGCTGCTACTGTATATATTATTATCCTTGTTATAGTTATCACTTATACAATACATTTAAAGCACTGTTCAATTTAATTGATTCCAGTTGGGTATTGTATGTTCAATTATGTTTTTGAACCTGACTAAAATATGAGATGACCTTTAGGCTATCAGTCTAACTCTGTTCTAATCTATTTCTGATGTACGGGTAATTAATTTTGTCTAACCTGTGGTTGAGAAAATTCAAGAATTTTATTCTCAAAAAATAAAGTAAAAAAAAAAGCCTTTTTTAACAGTGGTTGTTGCAGCATTCAGCTCACTGAACCTTCTGCATATTACTTCTGCTCTCGTACCTGGACTACATTCTTTGTCGCAGCAAAGCTTGCCTTAGTCTGGCTAGACTGATGGTGTTCCACATACTGAACCCAATTAAGCCGCTCTAACCCACGTTCTATCAATACCAAAGTGGACAAGCGAACACATTAATAAATATTGAGCCCTCGGATAATCTGTGGAAAAGTTGCTTGACCTCTGTGGCTCATCACTGACTGCGCTGTGCATTACGTGGATTTAGGACTCTGGGTGTGAAGGGGATTAGGATAATTACTGTTATTATATTCTCAGTGTAAGGACTATTGCAGGCCTAGGCCAGCCTGCACTCAGCTCTTGACAGCTAAATTAAAAATACACAGGGCTGATGTGACCCCGGATGATTGATCCTTCTTACTTCTGGCTGCCATTTCATTCTCTCTTAAGCAGAACCTTAAATCCCTACACTCCGATTACAAAGAGTGAGGTGTTATTTTTTTTTCTACCTTCTTTTAATGGCCGATTGAGAGTTGGAGCTTCAGCAACACAGGGAGGAGGATCTAACCTTGCCCCAGGCCAGACTTTGCACCTGTCCAGGCATGTATGCTTCTAGAGGCAAGAGTATATCTCTCCTCTGTCTCTCTCCCCATCTTACCCACTCTGAAAAAGGGATATGCTAGCAGGTATCCCCAGAGCCTGAGCACTAGGGACTCGGGGAACGCCCGGATGGTAAACCTCCCCAAATCCCCTAGATACTGATCCCTTATGATATGGTAACTGGCTTTGAGGTGTTGTTTACCACAAAGTCGTGCTCACTTCACCCCCGAGATGCTTTTCTACACTCCAAAGCTTCCCATAACATAGCTAGCACATATTAGATTCTAAATTAAAAATCAGTCAGCTGTGACACTTGATACAGAGGAGGGGGAATACCAAAGGAATATAAAAGTGCACTAAAATCACAATCTCAGCAATATCATTTACCATTATTTTCTGTAGGAGAAATGATTATGGTTAGCATTTTCTTACCATGTGCAGGATCGGGTGGGCCAAACTCCAGATTGTATCTCAGGATGTAAAAGTTATTCCACACATAGAGCTGATTATCTCGCGGATTATAATCCACAGCTGCAATGTACTGGTGCTGGTTGGGAAAGTGAATATCAACGTATTCCCCACGGTTCTGTTTGGTGTTGTAAATATAATCGATCAGGCTCTTGCTAACCTCACTTTCATTGTCTTCGTAGGTCGAGCGCACTACATACAGTACTCCGCAAACCATGAAGGCATTGGAGGCTGAGCGCTTATCATAAGCCGTGTCCCAAGTAGCTTCGAAACGCAGCGTGTAGGGGTTCAGCTGGCTGATTACCATCATGCCATTGTTCTGTTCTGTGGCGTAGATCACCCACAGCCCGTTCTCGTCCACCGCCAGGTCAATGTCTGTTTTACCTCCCCACTTGTAGGGCGACGTGTCGTGGTAGTTGGCATTATTGATGATGGCTTCGCCACTTTTAATTCGAGTCCGCAGGTCAAACTTTACGATGTTGCGTGTCCGTTCCTTGTTGAAAAACACAGCCCCATCGTAGACCACAAATCCAGTCCCATCCACTCGATGAGGCAGCTTGTAGGTGATGGTTTGCCGAGCATTTCGGAAGTCATCCAGGGAGGAATACTCAATGAGAGTATCTGTCCTATAAGGAGTCCAAGGCATGAAGTAGATTTTGTCAGCGGCTTGCAGCGGGTCTTTACACCAGGCACCAGCTTGTTGCTCCGCTTCAAATAGAAAGGAAGGTTCACCGACAGCTTTCAGAGTCCCGGGACAAAGAAAAACTAGTTTTGGGAAAAGAGTAGAATGAGAAGACAAGACACAGGTTAAAATGTGAAAAATAAAACTGTCAAATGAACTACCAAGATATTCTCTGTCTTCGTTTTGTTTAACAGGAAGTAGGAGTGGGGACAAACACATATTAAAGAATGGCCAAAACACAACTAGCAGCTATAGCCAAAATTCACAAGCAGTGTAACGATTTTGGTTTTGTGCATAGAAAGGAAAAAAGAAACAGAAAGGTTGTTAAGCATAAAGTTTAAATGTATAAAGTAGTCTGAAACAAAAGGAAGATTGGCCTCAGACAATTACTGTTGAGTAGAACACAAATGAGGGGAAACAGAACAGAAAGCGAACTTAATAGAACAATTGGTCCTGTAAACAAAAACATCCAGCCAACTAAATTCACTTGGCAACAGACGGGAGAGGTTATGAGAGAGCAGGAGTCAGCGGAGTCTGCAAGGTGTGTCTATTTGGATGTGTCACAGCTACACCTCCCTTTCTATGGTATATACCTGAGAGGCTTGTCATTATGAAGTGATGCAGAGTGTCACAACCATTAGAATAAAAAAAATTAAAAAAAATTAAAAGTGAGGGTTTCAGTAAGGGTTCTTGAGGTGTTTTGGTTGTTTCTCTGAGGCATATGCGTAAAAACCAACAGAGAAGAAGAGCAGGAAAGTGGTCAGGTTGGAAATATGTGAAGAAGAGTGGGGGAAGTTGGAGAGAAAAGGGAAAAGTAGAGAGCAACAGCTTTAAAAGAGGGCTGGGAAACACTGTTACCATGGCATGCTATGAAAAAGGGGTTTGAAAGCCAGGCAATATGAGATCCTGTTGAGTAGCAGAAGTACCCAGGAAGAATGAGAAAAGGATACCCCTATGGATAGCAGCCAGTAGACCCCCATTTAATTATTTTTGACTGCTTTTCTTTTTATATGGTCAGCCTCACATCCTTTGTAGTACTATACTGGACTTTAACATTACAGTTGGGGGAGAGGAGTTCTGAAGATAACGTCTCTAATGCATTTGCCGAGGTCACCGTGGGAAAATATGTAATTTACAACCAGATGTCACAAAACAAGGAGCTAGGGGTTTGGATCGTGTCTGTTATTTACCTTTTTGCTCCACTTCTATTTTAAGCGTTGGAAGAGAGAATGAAAGGGGTGCAAGGGGAAAAAAAGAGATTAATATGAATTAACTGTCATCGCTACGATTACATATGCAGAAACATGTTATGAGACATGGAAAAAGACGGGTACTCCTAATGAAGCAGAAAAGTTGTGAAAGAGATGACATGCATGCAGCGAGGTCCTGTCTTAGAAAAAGGGTTAGATTAGCACACCAGTGGCAAGTTATAACTGTTTAATTAATATTCAGTCCTGTTCACTGAGTTCTTGTTTCATCCTTGTGGTTCCTGTTATCCCTGTGTTTTATGTTCTTGTTTTGGTTTGCAGTCAAGGTTCAAGTAATTGTGCAGAATATGTTTAGGTTTCCTATTTAGTTAATGACACACTTTATGTTTCAGATTGTGTTTAGGGAGTCTTTATAGTTCATGTTTGGTTTCGTGTCACCTGTCTGTGTACTGTCTCTCCCATAGTTATTATTATTATTGCCCCATTGTACTTCGTGTCATCTCACCCATGAGTGTTCCTTCATGCTCCTTTTATGTGCAAGTACAGTATGTGCTGTCCCAAGTGTTGTCAGTATGTCTGTTGATCTTTCTCTGTGTTCCTCAACATTAATTTTTGCCAATGATACACCCCGTTCACCCAAACCTGTTATCTCACCCTGTTTTATTTTAGTTTGGCCGCTTTTCCGTTCTGGAATTCTTTTTACTTTAGTTATAGTTTTCCTTTTTGTGAAAACAGTTTTATTTTTAAAAGTTTATTTAATTGTTTCCCCTTCTGAACCTCAGATTCTTTCTAAAAATTGCAAAACAGAACAAACTGACCAAATGAACACCGTAAAAATCATCTACTGACTGAGGACCTCCAGAAGGTAGAACCAGTTTTGCCAGTGAATCGGACTGCGTACCCAGACTAATTACAGGATAGAGTTAACTGAATAAAAGTTGACTATGGCTGTAATAGGACAGTGGGTTGCGTGTAATTATGTTAGTCGCTTTTAGTCCTGAGGTAGATATTGTGCATACTAGCTGCCTGTATTCCATCTCTCAGCTCGCTCGCTCCCAGCCAGCTTCTAAGACACCACGCCACAGGTGCCAGGGGGTGTTCAATGCTGTAGAGAATGCAATACAGTCCTGCTTGACCCTCAATACCATTCTTCAACATGGATCAAAAGGCCAACCTATGTAAGCTCCTGTGTCAATGTCAGAGGTGATAGAACAGGGCCCACCTCAACATTTTCCCTTGCCTCAGTCTGAGGGCGAGTCCTAGCAGACCTGTCTTAATGTCTCTGTGTTTTAGTTTGAAAGGGCCCCAGCGGACGTGCCACAGTCTATACACATGTCAGAGCACGAGGAAGTGTGTATCCGTGCCTGAATCAGAGGAGGAAAGGGTTCAACCTGTTTCAGTGCCCATTCATGAGGCTTTGCCTCCTGGTCTGCGCCCGGAGGGGCACGACCATCATTATCGCCATCCCCCTACTGCCCACCATCTTGTTTCCCTATTGTTAACGCCATCTCACACCATGATTCCAGGGTATTGATGCTGCTGAAGCAGCAGTGCACAAGCCATACCATTGACGCCACATCTCACTATGGCCCAAAGGGGTTTTAAAAGATCCGACACCGTCATCTCTTGTGCCTGCTTCTGTTGAGGTTCTTGAGGGCCCACCTCAGGCTGTCACCATGCCTGAGTCAGAGGGGTCCCGGAGGATCCACCTCAGCTTGTTCCCAAGCCAACATCTGCATGGGTTCTGGTGACACACCTCAGTCTGTCTCCATGTAAAATTCTGAGGAGGTCCCAGAGGACACTGCACTCAGTGCCCTTGTCTGAGTTCGATAGGGTAGCAAAGGACCTGTTTCAGTTTGACCGACACCTGAGGCTGAGGGGGTCCCGAAGGACACACCTCAGTCTTTCCCAATGCCTTCAAGTTGGTCCTGGAGCACCGGCCTCGGTCTGCTCCCTTCCTTGTTGTTAATGTCATGCCACCCGGTCTGGCCCTAGAAGGGCTCCACTACTGCTGTTCACCATTTGCTCAGCCCCCGGAGGGTCTCCACAATCGTTTCTGCCCGCCTCCTGCTTGAGCCATCTTTGCGGCAATGGTGGAGCCCAGCCCAGCTTGTTCAGGGCCCAAAGAGGATCCACCACTACCACTGCTGGCCACCTGCCCAGCTCCCAGAGAAGCTTCGCCATCATCACTGCAGGCCTTCTGCTCTGCCCCCGGAGGGGCTTTCTCTTCTCATTCTTTTCCTGGGCCACACACCTCACTGGCCCTGGCTGCATGCCCTTGCTTAGACCACCCTACCAACCAGCCATTCATGCCCGCCTGTGTCCAGTTCGATCACTCCAGCCACCCAGTCTGCTTGCCTAATTTCAGGACCACGGTCTGCTTCCTCTGTTCCTGGGCTACCATATCATGCGGTCACGTCTCCTTTACCTCTTTTTAGACCACTTTTTTTCCCGGCAAATTTTATTCCCCGCTCTGATGTGTTCTACAATCTGTTTTGATTAAGGGATGGTTTCTGGGATTTTTTGATTTTAAGTTGTTGGTTTTTTTTGTCTTTTTTTAAGCTTTTTGTTAAATATGTTTGAGTCTTTAATTAAGGTAGTTGTCATGATTCACATTTTATTTTTAAGTATATGATAAGTTTATGGCACCATTTACGTTATATGTTATGGCTCTTAGACTTGATGTCTGGTTTCATGTTACATCCTTGTGTACCTTTTCGTTCCTCATCTCTAATATTGTTCCATCCTCTAGTTCGTATTTCTCCTCATTGACCCTTTTTTAGTTGCAGCTTATTGTTCGTCCATTCCTTGTGTCATTGAATATCTAATGTTCCCAGTCTTGTCAGAAGTAGGTTTGTCTGTTGATCCATGGTTATGTTCATATATGATCGTTTCCTTTGAAACTATCCACCTAGGTGAGTCTTTGATTTGAACCTAATTTTGTTTGCCTCCCTTTCTTCCAGCTTTTTAGTTTAGAAAGTCCTCGTTTTATCCTTTATGAGAGGTTGTGTTTTGGAATTTTTCCTTTATTTGATAATGATGATGTTTTGTTCTCAGTCACTCTATGCCCTTTGGGTCATTCTCTCAAACAACATAACATTCATCACATTACTTTATAGCACAGTGTTTTTTGTATGACATAGAAGAGGAGTTTTCAAAGTGTTGAAGCTGAGCCCCAATTCAAAGAGCTTAACACCATTGTGCACTCTGGACACCTTAAAGACATGTCGCACATGCTTTATCTTAGCCCAAGTAATACATTTTGATTGGTATATATAGAATAGAATAGAATAGAATAGAATAGAATAGAAGCTGGTGCACATTTTTGTGAAAACATACAGAGGCCCATATTGTAATCTGGCCTGATCCAGAATTCAGCTGGCCCAGAATGGAATTCCAATCACATATCTCTAATTCAAACATATCTATTCAGCATGTCTGAAAATTGGTGGGAATACATAAAACCTATTTAATCCAACCACCGCTAATATTCAATAATTACATTTCATATATATCCAGGCTATTACTTACTTACAATATTATAATTGTCTCACACTTGTCTCCTCTTTCCATTTATTTAAACATTATTTTCCATTTGTACATTGTTACATAGTTTCATTATAATAACCAACATTTTCATCAACTGTTTTCTAATCGCATAATCAAATTATGTGTTTGGAAATGACTGTTGTTGTCTTTAAGTTCAACATGGAATTCCAATCTGGGCCAAATTAAAAGAACAATTGAGAGAGGCCTGGCCCACACTTTGAAAACCACTGAAAGTGCACTAATTTTCAAAACAAGCTTTAATATATGTATTATATATCACTGAGGAATCTTTCAATAAACATAGTCTTTTAATCTAAATAGATCTCATTGCAACCTGTTTCACTTTCTGCACCGATTCAAAAAGGAGAAGCTGCATGTACACAAGAAGACCAAGCTAATCGTAGTTCTGAGCAAGTAGATAATTCATGTAAATTGTTCAATAAATTCAACATGTGCAGTTCGGTATAAATGTATTCAATTATGTTCCCAACAATAAAAGTCGAGTATAAATCTGATGATTGAAATTATTGAATGAGCCACTTTCTATGCAGTGACAATATGGCACATTATCCTATCCATTAAACTGAAACATCAGTGACCAATAAAATGTAACAAGAGACTAAACAGGTTAACAAGCCAAATGTGTACCAAACCAGCCAAAACCGCCTAACTACAACATTAAGTCTGAAAAGGTTACACTGAGACAACATATACACACAGATTAACATGTCAGATTAACATGAAGCCCAGGTCAGTCTACTGGTTGTTCAAAGCAGTTCAGCCCAGCAACTGCTGTGTGTGTTTAAGGCAACAATATGATCAAAAAGATATACATTTAGTTGAGGGACATCTTTATCCCAGCATATAGAAAAGAAGAAAAATGGAATTACAAAAAGCACACAGTTTTTTGTGAGCATTTATAGTCCTTCTAGCAATTAAATATCTGATTATCAATTAAACAAATTGTATGTCCCTATTCTCATCTTAAACAGTATTTTTCAGGGAGTTGTGTCTACATTTGCTTCCCATAGTGCAGACTAGAACACGGCCAGCCAGCATCAACATCAACATTTGATACCAGTTTACAAAATAGCTAATGTGCTCATTCATTAAACGTCTTTTTTTTAAATGCTGCAGTGACATTGCTCCAAATAACTAGTGTTCATATTTAAACATCATTCTGCCAGAAACGGTTTAGTCTGACATAGGCTTCAGTTGTGGAAAACCAAATAAATCCAGATAATTAGAAGATCTGTAAACGAATGCACTCCACTCTGCAGAAGAAATGCAACTGTGTTGCACCTTACTGATAAATCAAAAAAGTATAGGAAGAAAACAGATTACAATCAGAAGATGTCTCAGCCAGACACAAGAGAAAAGGGAAGTAAGAGGGCGACAGAAACATGGCGTGAAGGAAATCTGGAAATAAAAGGAGAGCATGTGACGGCAGACCTTATGACGTTAGTAGAAATGTAAAAATAGAAATAGCAATCAGTATGATCAGAAAATTGGTCAGTGGATGAAGAGAATGAGTCAGATAGCCAAAGTTTCCTGCAGATTGCACAGGGGGAAGGGAAGAGAGTCAGTCAGTTTTCATACAGAAAGATTAAAACAAACATGAGACATATACCAACTCACACTGGACCACAGAAAACAAACTTAAACTTTTTGTCTCATATGCACTACACACTTTTTAGGAATACTAATTAAACTTTAATATGACCTTAATATCCACTGGTGACAGCCTGGTGCTCCACCCCTGTATAGATGGTTGTCTGCTATCATCACTAAATATACAATGCATAAAAAATGGAGGTAGTGATGGTGGCAAGGAACATAAACACACACACACAAAAGGAGATCCAAAATCCATGCAGTTAAAGATTTATAGTTTCATAATCTGTCCTTCTCATCACATGGAGCTGAGGAGGGTTTACTGGCACTAGCAAATGATGATAATAAAAAATCTGCAATGAGAGCTGTTTATATGCCTTAGCATGATTCAATTTTGATGGGCCCAATAAGAAAACTCTTATAAACTCTTATTTTATTTTTGTATGATAGTGAATTAGCTTGCATAAAATCATCTTAATATAGCAACAGCTTGTCTTTTATGTTGCCTAATTCCAGCAGTTACTGGAGCCAATTTAGGAAAGACTGTGCCAGGTGAAGACAAAATTTACATCCTTGGCTGTAAAGTGGAGATTATGTTGCTAAAGAGGGTGGTTCACAATGGAGACCATATCATGAAGCCAGAAGCAAGAAAATCAAGAAGTTGCATGCACAACTGGATGCAGAGGCCACTTGAAAAAAGTGAAAATGTTCAAATTGTGAGATTATCCAAAAGCTACAGACATAATAATAAATGAATTAATTCCAGTCAACTTTCCTTGGGACTGAAGTATTTGAAAGCCAGTCGTTTCCCGTCAAAATCAGGACACTGTCTATGGTCCCATCGTTGATCAGCTTAATGGGGATTTAATTCATTTTCTTGCAAAACATCCTCTCAAGTTCTGTATCCTAGTAAAGCCAAGGGATCTTAAGGTCCTGAACCAATGAAATGTTTTAATCACAAATCTTGATGTTTGGCATGCGATCTAGTCTGGCTGAAAAGTAGAAAACCGCAGTCAGGTTGTTTTTTCTAACTCATTTGAAAATGGTAGTCGGGGTTTGCTCTGATGGGGAAACGTTCAGTAAATCTCCCACTGTGATTGCTTTCCTCTGCATTAGTCTTGAATGTACGAATACATGTGGAGTTTATGGATTACATTATGGGGGTAGAGGATACAGAGGATTGATAAAAGGAGAGCAACAAAACGGGGAGCTTGTCTATGACTCAAAATCCAGGACACTTTACAGTGGGGTTTGAGTGGGAAAGGCTGGGCTGGGCTTGTGTGGACTGAATCGGGCTAAGAGAACTCTTCACACTTACCCGGGCAGTTGCGATAGGATACATTCTGTGATCTTGGTCCTATTCTGGTTGGGCATGGACCTTGAGAAGCAAAAACATGGGGCTACAGACATGCATGTTTGAAACTGTTTGAAATGAAGTCAGGATCTGTCCGTGTTTTCCATTTCCTTTTTCTTTTTTTTCAGTTAGACAGACCTTCCGAGCTTTGAGAGTCCTTGGGCAGAGATTTACTTTTCACCACACTTCAGTGGATCGGCTCTTTCCTTGTGGTTCGACTGATTCAAAAGACAATCATAACAGTGGGTGGACATGAGTGCACCTTGAGGCTAATCCTACTATTAAGGTTTGAGGTAACACAGCAAGACATTCGATCAATACTTAAGTATATGGTGAGTTAAAAGAAAAGAAAAAAAAAAACAACAACAAAGGAGAGAAATCTAAGCAGGGAGGAGTTTAAGGTGAGAGTTACAGGATTTGTCTTTGCTCAATACGCTGGACTCACAGTCCCATTATTGCTTATTCCATTTTTAATTACAGGTCCTTAAAGCCTCCGAGAGGTTAACCTTTAGTTGTAATGAGTTTCACCATCTAATGATGTTCACTAATACATTCTGATTCAACACTAGGGGGAACACCTTGGACAGGTATACTGGTAATGAGCAGTGTAGAACAGAGGCGTAAAATAGAAATAGAAAGAACTGCAGGGGCAAAGTTTTGTTTTTAATTGTGATGTCAAAGAAAGAAAGAAAGAAAGAAAGAAAGAAAGAAAGACACAGACAGACAGACAGACAGACAGACAGACAGACAGACAGACAGACAGACAGACAGACAGACAGACAGACAGACAGACAGACAGAAAGAAAGAAAGAAAGAAAGAAAGAAAGAAAGAAAGAAAGAAAGAAAGAAAGAAAGAAAGAAAGAAAGAAAGAAAGAAAGAAAGGCAAATTCAAAAGTGAAACACATCTTAACATCAGTTTACAAAATACCAACGTATATCTACAAGAGCCTCCAAATACATCCTCGTCTCATCACTTCAACTAATTATTTCAGTTCCACCTGATTAGTGATTCTGGTAATTCATCTAAATCTTTGTCATTAATCAGTTTGTAAAGGTTACTCAGGGGAATTTCCTTCACAAATTGCAAATGAACATGGCAGCTTAAAGGACAAAGGGGAATTATAATATAAAGGGCAATCTAAAGATTGTTTGGGAGCTCAATGGCAATGAATATTTCAGCATCTGAGGAACAGACATAATGTTAACACTATCTCTCCAAATGAAATATTGTTGGCTTACATGTTGAGTCATTTGGTTCTGGTACATAATGAAACATCTGTTAACATATTCCCACACCTGTTGTAGGGATGTATATTGAGCCATCAATGTGAGCTGTGCTTTCGCCTGACAAGACTTCCCCATAACACGCCTTGAGTAATGAAACACCACCTTGCCATTACTGGGAATCAGCATGACTTCCTCTGCCCTCCCACTATTCTACTTCCTCATAACCATGCTCGTCGATCCACTGCAAACATGGTGAGCACATCAACGATCAGGGCGGTGCAAAGTGAGGACCAAAGAGTTTTGCAAGTCTGTATTTCATAAAAAGTTCATGGTGTGACACAAATGCAAGGAGAGACAGAGGAAAAAGGGTGCTGGATAGTGTAGCAGACAGAAAGCAGACAAGGCAGAGACGGGACAAGGTATCAGGCGTGGGACACACCGCCTAGTCAAGCAGCACGCGTGTGCATCACAGGACCTCTGGCTCGTCCACTTCAGTGCACATGTTACTTGCAGCCACATAGCCTGCATAAACCATATGTCAGAGCTGGGGCTCATGCAGCGCTGCAGCAGCAACTCATACAAAAAGTTTGGAGTCGTTAATATCTGTGTAGCTCTCAGCAAAAAACAGATAATCAAAGCATCAAAGCCAAAGTGTACATATGAGGTTAGTGTAGCTGGATCAGTATCACATATTAAATATGGTTTCCTGTGTCTTTATACATATGGATTTTTTTTCCACTGTAATGTTCCCAGTTGTACACTTTCTCCAGCTCCTTAAAATAGAATGAAATTAAATACACTATTATTCTTGGTCATTATCAAAGTGTAACATGGGGACCGCAACAGAAACGTAGTCAGTATGGACACACAGAGGTGTAGGTAACATAGACGATGTGCCCCAGTCATAAAATAAGACAGACACCAAGGCCAAAGAAGAAGAGAGAAACCGAGGATGGGAGGGTGGTTAAAAAGGAAAGTAAGAAGGGTTTTCAATACACAACAGAGGCATCACACTTACTGTAGGGCACACATTCATACTGGACCTCCAGGTATTTGTACGTCCCGGGGCAGGGGTCGGGAAAGACATCTGAGCCTGTGATGACGATACACTGAGTCCGATTGTTGCATCTGGCAAAAGAATAATAGAGAGGAATACATTAAGAATGACAAATAATGAGAAACATTGTGAGTTTATACGACGTGCTGTATCGCAAAATGCAAAAATAAAGTTTCTAACTTTTAAAATACATAAACAGTGATGTACACAGAGTAGCACTGAACAAATCGTGTTGTGCTGCCATTACCATGCACAACACCGTTCAATCTCACAACAAATGGCTGACGCTATTGTTTTTCACTCGAATCCTGCCCTTTTTTTTTGGGGGGGGGGGGGGGGGGGGTTATGAGTGAATTGCATTAAAAGAGGTCCCTTGTTCAGGTTGCTATGTTCTCATCACAATATTGTGCAAATCTGTTTTGGCCAAAGTAAGAATATAAATACCTCTGGTGTAGTTTTTCTTTTGCCCTAATACAATACCACTGTCTGATCAATGAATAGTGAAACTTGCTGTTAGTTTTGTCTGATTTTCAAAATCAATCTTGGGGTTGCACAGCCTGCTCTATATTTACCAGTGTTCAATTGATGTGAGAGCAAAGAAAAGTTGGACCCACTGCTACATGTTTGTAATGTTAAGCATTTAACTGCTCCATTACAGGAAAAAAAAACCCACTGTAAATAAAATTATATGTCAAATTAAATGATGGATCATTAACAGCATGAATCAGTACATTAACAAATATCAGAGTAAACAGAAGAAGCTTGATACATATTGGACTACAATTGCATGGGGACCTCATGCGATCTTGGAATTTACCCCCCACATAGGTGTTTGGTATAGCGAGTTTCTCACAAGATAAACAATCTCTGTGTTTCACTCAAATGTCCCGACTGATTGATTTGAGCCCACTCCGGCTCTCAATGGGTCATGCGACATGCTGAGTAGCGAGACGAGGCACCCAAAATGCCATCAAAGGTCTCATTAATGATCATCGAAGCTTCTGAGAAACTACACCTGTGAGATCAGAAATTACAGAAGTTTCCAAGACATCTTTAAAAAAAAAAAAAAAGAAGTAAATTGTGGAATTTATCTTTTGCAAAATGTATCTCATGGTTCATTACTTGCATAATTTGCAAAACCCATTAACCTTTATATTCTTAGCAAGTTGAAGCTGACAGACTTTGACTGTAGCACCGAGACTGAATGATCATTTTTAAAATCCAGAAGCTACCAGAAAGCAAAGAAAAAACGCTTTTTGTTCATACACTAGCCATTGCAATGCTCCCCATAACTTCCACAGTACAATCTCTTATCAACTGGGAAGTGTGATAAATGTGTGACATCAGCGTGTCACACATTTATAACACAGTCAAAAACACACAGTAAGATTAAAAAACGGAGAGATAGTGAAAGCTGAAGTCAGTGGGCGAAAGGTAGAGACATTGGACTTTTACAATTTTAGAGCCATGAAATAAACATTGCGCAGGCTCAATATTCTATTTTTGGAGGGTTCAAAGACCATCTTTAAGAATTTACTGACCAACACACATAGCTTAAGCTGGAGTTGTACTATGTTTTTTTTTAGAAGAATACAAAACTGCGGTTTGATGACATACACAATGTATTGATTTTCATTCATGAGTTCTTTGCATTGATGTTGGTGTTGAACACGACCTTTACCAATTAGACAGCAGCTGTCCAGCTAAGCCTGCAGCATGGTTTCAGGTCCAGGGAGTTGGAGGTGACCACCGTCTTGCTGCACTGATATCGGGATAATGACATCAATAACTATCTAACCCTCTTTGCAATCAAATTGACTTAAAATTCTATTGGCAGTGTACGGATCCAGATCAATAACTCTATTCTGCTGATTTAGCAGAGACCAGAAGAGATAATATGTGTTTCTTCTTATCATAGATCAGTGTGTCCATTTAAAGCAGATCATTAGAAAATGTATTACTGGTTGCACTGCATTGCGCTTTGGGCTTTGACTTTGGTTTAGGATTGTAGAGGCAATCACTGACTTTTGTCGAAATGTTATTAATATAATATTAGGTAACTCCATGGAACAAAGCAGGCTTGGTTGCAGTTGAGATGTAGGAGAATGAGGGGAAACAGGCGAGGGGAAATGTTGTTTTGGTTTTTGATTGAAAACAGCTGCCTTTTAGGTGGACGTCATGAACGCAGGCAGGACATTGTGGTGTACAGCACAAAACTGTATCCAGAAACTTAAACAAACGGCTCCTGTGTTCAAATGAAAAACACACAAAATCACTGGAACAGCAGGAAATGCAATTAGACATTACTTATTCTTTTTTGTTTCATAAAGCACAAAAGCAATTCATCTCCCTCTCCCTCCTCTTCTATTTCTAACAATCAGCATGCATGCTAATTAAAAGAGTTTGCACATTTCTTTCCCCAATACGTTTGATGGAAAACACTTTGTATAAGATTACTGAAAAGAGCAAACAGCATTTAGTTTCTCCTTTCCGTTTTCAAGCAATGTTAAATTTGTGTATTATATTGCAGAACTATAATACCTGTGTGTTTGTGTGTGTGTGCGTGTGTGTGTGTGTGTGTGTGTGTGTGTGTGTGTGTGTGTGTGTGTGTGTGTGTGTGTGTGTGTGTGTGTGTGTGTGTGTGTGTCTACGCCTGGGTGTGCATCTGAGACAACCTCATGGGGCATTTCACTTTATTAATGACCTGCACGTGTAAAAACAGATGAAAATATCAGCATACTGTGGTTGTTCTTACAGAAATGAATTACTACTTTGGAATTAAAACATGCACCTCATGCTGGGACCATAATATGCTGCTTGCTTTCGTAGCTTGTATTTCATGAATCTCCAGCACTTTCCATATATTATATGGTCACTTTGATGATTCTGTCTGCTTGGCTCATGCATACGCATATCATGCAGGAGCAATATAAATTACAGTGCTTTAGCTACCATATTCCAATGAGACTGGGGAATGAATGCCGAGTTTATATTAGCGTATGAAACAGAATGATATCAAAAATAAAATTTGTGACATTAATGAGATGTAGACCTGCCATCATTACTCAGGCAAATGCATTAAACAACAGGACATATGCACACACAAAAAAACCTCATATGTCTTTGGAAACAATGTTGACATAAGTGTTGATAGCTCTTTCTGATATATTGCTCTAATTTTGGAGCAGTGGAGCAGGGGCACTCTGAACTATGAGATTGTGTGACTCTGACTCGCGTCTCATCTGTGAAAACCTCTGGCGTCTCCTGAGACCAATTGAAAAAGCCCTAATGACTTCTTCTATGCATAGTCGTAGCCCTCATTTCGAAAAAGAGCACGTAATTGAAATTCCAACCAGAAAAAAAAAGTCCTGCGTTTGGGTTTGCTGGGGCACAGGTCTCAAAGTGCACACTAATTAAATACATGTAAAATATTATATCTCTCACTGTCTTTTGATAGTCTGAGGCTATATAGTAATTAATCATGTACATAATGAATATTAAGTCAAAGGAAAGCTTTCCTCCACTTTTCTCCAGAGTGAAACATTAGACTTCTATAAATACCTTGATTGCTCAATAGGAATTTTTGAAAGCAAAAGTGGAAGAGTACTGATACATTTTATCTCTTAATGCAATAATGATTAAGAGGAAGCTCCACATAAAGTACTTTTGGAATGAAAATTTTGGAACACAATCCAGCAGGGTTTTGTTACATCTCTAATTCTTCTCGTACATTTCTACTCCATATAAAGCCACCTGTGAGTGCATTTGAAAAGAATGTCATTGGTATTTTGTATATCGATATCTCAAAATCTCTCTCTGTCTCCAGGTGCGTCTGTCTCTCTATCTCAAACACACACACACACACACACACACACACACACACACACACACACACACACACACACACACACACACACACACACACACACACACACACACACACACACACACACACACACACACACACACACACACACACACACACACACACACAGAGAGGGAAAAAATATGTTTTGCACATTTAGGAAAAAAAAAGAATCCAGCAGTTAAAAATCTAAATCTCAAATAATATAAATTTGAGAGAGATTACATTTTTTTTTCTATAAAATTAAAGGAGTACCAGTATAATTTTTTTCTTTGATTTCCTTCGCTTCTCCCACCGGCCTGCTAATCACGCTGAAATATTCCAAATGTAATCCCATCACATCTCTGACCTTTTGGGGGGAGGCAGACATCAGTACAATTAGTGTGTCATAGAAAAGACGGCTAGGATTTGATGCAAATCTCCTTTAAAAATGAGCACTCCCTGCTGACAGTGGAAAGAGGTGCAATAAGACGCCAACAAGGTGTAACTGATGGCACTCCTGATACCATGTATCCACATGCAATTTAACCTTTTCCAATGCCATCGTAAAACATGTCAGAGGAATAATTGGACATGAAGATAATGTGCTAATTGAAAAATAAATTGGTTGGAGTGTGAAAATTGCTACAAACTGTATTTCTGATTACAAATTTAGTAAAATATATATCATGGGTCTGAAGCGTGTTTGCAGAAGCTTGCAAATTATTCCTATTTTTTCAAAAATGTCATAATCTAGTCAGGTTACACACTATATTTTATAATATAAAACTACTTAATTTTGATGTGGGTTTTTTTTTATGTGCATCAATAATTGCATTACGTTGAAAAAAATAAAATGTCAAAATTAATTGCGGGAGTAATTTTTTTAATTCCATTTTTAAAGCTCCAATTACTTTACACCGTAGACTCTTGAGACAATCAATAGTCATCAGATGATATCTGTAAGGTTTCAAGCTAAGGCTGCCTATAATATCAATATATTGTTTCTGAGGTGCTTGAACATACACAAACTATGCAAATATACATGTTCAAGTATCAAAAAATAGAAAATGGCATCGGGAGCACCAGGACAAACCTCAGTGGTCTAAGGTTTGTTTATGTCTGCTGTAAACAGTCAGTTTGATTTACATAAGGACAGCAGGCTCTGCACCTCTTTAAATGTCTCACAAAAGAAAGGAGAGTGCAGATGTCCAGTGGTGAGTGGTCATAATTTAACACCTGCCTCTACACATTCAAGTTGCTGCTCTGCCAGGTTCAGGTGACGACGTAAAGAAAACTATGGTGAGCTGATGTTACATTTGATCAAACGCATTTACGTTAATGGTAAAACGGAGCCCCTTCTCATTTCACTGACTGGCCTTTTTTTTCTTTTTTTTCTCCCTCCGTTATATTTTTCACAAGTCTTTTATGGTTTTGATTTAACAGCAGCTGCAGGGACTGACAAAAATAAGAAGCTGGGGAGATGAGTAGAATCCGGTTGGCTTTGAATCAAACCAAACACGGGTAGCTTAGGGCGCATGTGCCCATGCTAATTGATTTCTGAGTGACGTACGCTCCAGCCAACCACAATTAATAGCTCCACAAAGGAAAAGCTGCTGGCTGTGCTATGAATGGAGGTAGTTATGAGCACATTGTTGCAACGACACAAAGTTACACAAGCCCAATTGGCTCATTCAAAGGGAAACAGCTTGTGCACATTCATGCTCTGGTTAAACATTTTGATTCTTTTTAGAAATCTCTTTCTATGATATGGGACAGTGAACACATCAATAATAGGTGTAGTTTCAAACATTTAGTGCTGACCAAGCTGAAGATTTGAAAAGTCAAATTACAGAAATGGGTCATATTTCACTCACCAAAATGTGACAGATGTCCAAGAATTTTAACTTAGCCAATTTGAAGAGTTATGAGAACTTTTCGTGTTTCTTAAAAATTGCTCGTGACACAAGATGTAATGTGACTTGACCAGTCGAGACTATGGCTCACTTTTCACTTTTAAGTGAATGCCATGTCGCTTCACCACCACATCTCGAGTTTTCATCCATCAACACTGAGCAAGCCAAAGCGGCGATTTGTAACTGACAATATCAAACAAATAGTCAGAGTGAAAACAAGCTCTGTGTAACTGGAAGAGAAAAACGACATGCGCGAGGAGACTACATTACTGAAAAAGACACAATCTACTTCCTGGTGCTCCCAGTTTGAATTTCAATCAAATTAACATCTCTTAAACTCGAAGTGACCCGTCTAGCTCCATTTCATCTGAAATGCTGATGAGGTTCATGGCACAAATCTCTCTCAAGAGGCAAGCCTGTTGATAGCAGATAGGCCATTGAAAAATTAAATCATTTCCAGGACCACAGAATGGCAGCAAAAGAAACAATCTGTGAACACACACACACACACACACACACACACACACACACACACACACACACACACACACACACACACACACACACACACACACACACACACACACACACACACACACTCTCATGGTATGTATAATCACCTTCTGTACAAGTATATTTAGACCATTTTCTAAGGGGGTGGCCCAGTAATGTTTCAGGAAATGGGTCGTTAGAAATTAACCATTAGCATCCCGCTTTCAGTTTGAGGTCTGATCCAATATTTGGGTAAGGCATCCCAGAAACTTGTAATTACTGTCATATGTTTGTGTTTATGGTATATTTACTAGAGCTGCCAATGGTGCTCAACGGGGGGATTCAGGGCTCAAAGAGTCAGCAGTCTGAATGCAGTCTGACTCACATCCGTCCATCTTGCCTATTGATTTTTAAACCAGCAAAGGTATATCGCCATGCCACTGAAGTCAATGGAAATGCTATTGTGACAGCCGGCTGGTCGAAATATGACCTTTACCAAGACTGAAACACAAAATGTAAAGCAAGAACAGTGGAGTGAAAAAAATTAAAATAAAAAAACTCAATGTGGGTAAAAAGAGGAATGTCCTGAAATGACCTCAAAATCAAAATTTGAGAACAATATAGAAGAGGCTTAATTCTGGTGATTTTATTTCTTGTTTATAGGAACATTTGTCCCCACAAATGTTAAGTTTTAAAACCCCAAAAATTGAGAAAAAAATAAAAAAATAAAAACCTTCTATTTAATGTCAAATAATTTTTAAAACATCAACATATTGTGAGTGAACCAGTTGTGGATGTATACGTCTAATTCAACAGAAAACTAAAACGGTACACGACGTGGCATTTATATTGCATACCACACGCATCATTGTTCAAATCTCATTTTCTTTAAACTCATCAAAACCTTTTGGTAATTGTTATTCCATCAAATTAAACTAATACAAAAAAATACATACTCGATATCACATTTGTGAAAAAGCACCAGAAAACTCTTTAGCTCAGTTGACAAAAAGATATTTAAGGTACAGCTTTTTATTCAGCACCGAATGGATAGAGCGCAGTTTCATGCCTCATGAACTTTTGCACACCCCTCTGAAACGTCCAAGCTGAATCTGGATCTTCATGAAATCTTAATCGGCTGTGCTTTAAATAAACACTAACGCTGTATGTACAGCGAGCAGGAACAAGGCAGTGTGCTGTCAGGCGGCAACAATGGAGCTCCTCGGAGAGCCTCGCAAGCGGTCCTGTCACTGATATAAATAGTGTAAGTTGCATCATTTAGTCTCCAGTACTGCCTTGCATTTCTTGACAAAAACCTGGAGGAAACAGTTGATCACACGCCAAAATTATAATGTTTAACACTGCAAGTTCACTATCGCTTCCACGCTTAATAGAACCTGACGCATTCAGACTTCAAATGCATCATAAGAAAACAAAAATTGCTTCGCATGTCAAATGTGAAGTGCTGATGAAAATTTTCAATGTGATTATTAAGTTAGTAAAATCCTCAGCTGCGCTGTTGTCCCACTGATGAATTTGATCTTCTCTGTTAGAGAGCGATCAGCATTGATCATTTTCATCAATTAGTTTCTTGAAAAAGCCGTGATCCACAAGCACGGCCAGGAGAACCATGTCATGTTACAGAAATCAATTAACTTGTTATTGAATACTTAAAAAAGAAGCTCATAATTTGCAGAGAAATCAATGGACGCAAACCACTTATACATATTGTACATCTTAATATTTCTTTTTTTTTTTTGGTAAACAATGATTAGTAAAAGTGTGTCACTGTCATATTCCTTACTCTTGCGCTACGATGGGGCGGGTGTTTGATTCAAATCAATTCAAACTGTGCACCAGATGGTTGGTGCAGGCACAGCGAAATGCATTACAAAATAATACTTAAATACGCTTAAATTGCTGTTTTAATCTAATAGACGATATGTGTGGTGAGAATGTGTTTGGAGTCATTACCATTAACCAGTGCAGATGACAAAATGTTTTCATTAAAAACTAAAAATCTTGAAAAGAAAAGAAAAATCACATCTCTGATTATTATTATCTACAAATTAATTATTTCAAACTGTACTGCCATGCAGTTTCACATCTGCTGGGGAGGTGTCCACGTGAAGAATTCCTGTACAGATTATCACCCACTTGAGTCGACTAATTGCTTGCAGCTGAATGTTCTAATTGAGCCACAACAGTCCTAAGGCTATTTTCATAAAATCATTGTGCTCATGAATATAATATGCCAGCCAGATATAAAAACAACTTGAAGTGCCAACAGGATCTATCAAACTCAGCGAAGCCTCAATCCAATTCTCCACACTTCGAGGCCACATCAATTTCCGATGTTTAAAAGTGAACACAGTTTTCCACACAAACACTAATGTGATTCTCCACATACACACTTAAATTAGTCGACCGGAGTAATTATGGCAAGAAATATTTTTGGCTCATCAATCCTTTGTTGATGCAGTCGTACAGTCAGAAATAGCGGTTGCCCCCCCCCCCCCCCACACACACACACACACACACACACACACCTACAGTGCGTGCAGTGACTGTTCCTCATTGGTAAACTGTTGGGTTACGCTCAGCAGCAGCCAGAGAGAAGACCGGAGTTTTGACTTGTGGGGACGTGAGCAGCTCAGGCCTCATAGCAATGAAACAAACACTGCAGTCCAAATAAGCAAAAAAAATAAAATAAAAATATGACCACATTTCTTTTTTCTTTTTTTTTTTGAGGATAATTATTTTTGGCAGCACAGACATTCTTTCATTATATTTGCTTCCTATTTTGGTCTGTTCCTGTAAATAAATGGACAAAGAAAAAGGAATCACTAATTAGTCCCATATGCAATGTTGGGTGATTGTCAGACTGTTCTTGAAACCATTTTTGACTCCTATCACTTTCATAATATTGAAATCTATGGCTCACATGCATTATAATTAAGTAATCTACTCTCACATTTCTTATATTTTACACACTAATAAAATAATGAAAACTTTTTTTACTCGTTTTGAGCTTTTTTAATAATCCTAAAGCTCTTTCAGATGTAAACTCTTCTGAGCTTCCTTAGTGTTTTGAACTTTTGTACCTCAGAGAGACCTCTTTTATCACTCATTTTTCTCCTTGAGAGCACACCATTCTCTCTTTGCTACAAGTACACCAACTCGGCGCCAACACAGGAATGCTAAAAAAAAAAAAAACACATTTAAAGTAACATCTGAACTACGGCCCTCTGGCACTCTCAGGATATGCATATGAGGAATGAACCCAGGTCCACTGCAGGCACCAGTGGAGATCGTTTGGAAGAGTGTGTTTGGGATTTGTTGTCAGGCTCCTGCTGGGTCAGTATTTGTGCTTCCGTGGACTGCTTTTGTATGAGGGGAGGCTGAGGGCAGTGTTATACACAGGGCCACAAGCAGGGGAGCAAAGCAGGCGGCAGCCTTTCAAGGCAGACAATGTGAGTCAGCTATCTGACTTCATCAAATAGGACTTGACAATAAACCCCCTGAACACAAGGGCTCCACTGTTTTATTTCATTATTTTTTCATTTCCCGAGGCGGCTTGCCAGAGTTGCTGACGGGCTCATACCATCCAATATCTCTCTCTGTGGCAGTCATATGTCATTCCATCCTGTGCACTTTGGCTTGGATGGCATCCCTGTGTGACAACTGGTCACATGTATTACGTCTCATGTATGCAGTGTTCCTACCAAGCTCACATGTGCACATGTAAGTCAATGTAAAGCAGTTGGTTTGTTGTCTGCCCTAAATCTTGACATGTTAGTGATGGCAGCAGACCGAAGCTTTATGTGGAACGTATCTGTGGTCAGCAATCAGTCATCCCGCCAGAAGAAAGGAAATATTAAGCATTGACCCATTTTAATTTTCTTTCTTTTTGAAAACAAACAAAAGTAAAGGAAAATGTTTTAAAAAGTGATGAATAAAACCACTGTATGAATATAATTACTAGCCTTTAGCCTCTATATAATCACAAACAGCCACACCTGATCAATAAGGTTGCGTTTTTTTTTGTGTGTGTGTGTGTTTGGGGGGGGTCAGTGAATTTATCTGTTGATTAAAGTACATTCTATTACCAAAGACAGTAACAATTTTAAAGAACGTTTTTTTGTGAGAATATGTTAAACCCTTTATACAGTAAGAGAAAAAATAAATAAATATATATATACAATATAAAACATAAAACATAAAATTCCAGCTTGAGAAACAAAGATATGCAACTGCAGCAATTGGATATAGCACAGAGACAGGATGTATTTTTTAAAAAGTGTGCTCTGTGTGCATCAGTAATGGTTTGGTTCTGCTGGTAATGTTACTTGACATTTTGAGTTGTTCGATGAAACAGGTTTGCTCATCTACTAATTACTTTTTACCAGTATGAGACACGAAGCAGAAAATGTTAAGTAAAATGTCAATAGAGCTTTTTCAGCAGGTATTTCAGTCAATGCATTTAAAAGAAATTACAATTGTTGGGTTTGCGCTATAAAAGTGGCCTGAAATTACTTTGTTGAAGTTGGTGATTGTATAAATAAAGATGAATTTAATATAATAAATTGTAAAATATGTTGTGGTCAAATTTATCTAAAAAGGAAGAACCACGCTGCCATTGTACTTAATATTTTTTTTAGTTCCATCAGGCAATTATTAATTTATTAATCAGATTAAGAACAGTGTTGCTGTACATTAATCACAATTAAATATCATTTACTTTTATTATCATCTTTAATTTCATTTTGTGTGCACAAAGAAACTAAAGAAAGGCGACATATATGCACTTACCATGCTTATAAAATACCTTCAATGGTTTTTGTTCGCAAAAAACATTTTTCAAAACAAACATTTCTCCACATTAATGTGACCCTGTTACTCCTTTTTCATCCAGCTCCTGAAACAAATTAACATGTTGGATCGCTTCTTATTACAATACTGCCTACAACTGAGAACAGTCAGCAGAATCCCTGACTAACGCATGCTCCGTGTTAATGTGATATTTTAAGCTGGAAGTGTTTTGGTGAAAAGAAAGCTCCTTCCTGCAGAGTGGCCATACGACTGTGTCAGGTTGTTGTATTCAAATTTCCCATCGAGGCCACTTGCACAGCGACATCCTCGACAGCAAGTCTACAACAGTTACATTTGAGCCATTCTGCGCTGCAGCTGGGTTGATTGCGTTAAACCTTTTAATCAGATTGATCGTGACGATGTATTAATCGGCATTAAAGAGTCCATTTTGACAACTCTCGATTAAATGTCTTTGAGGTTTGTTGACTGAAACTCGCAAAACTCAAATTTGTAAAATTTGACTGGAGCTCACTTCGTTTGATAGACTGAGAATGAATCATCACCAAGTGCCAAGATAAACACTGTTGCTCAGTGGGAGTTCATGAGATGTGGAGCATCTTTGAGTCAGTCCTGCCAACAGTCTGCCCTTAATCTTAGCAATAAGAATCACCAAGGGGCCAACACAGAAGATCAGCGTGCTGAAATTATGGAAACTCCAGTCATGGAAAAAAAGTACTCACTAAAACAGTGACAACCCACTTCTAGTAATGGTACACTATCTAGAAACAATTAACACTCTTCAAATCACCATCTCCCTTAAATTGAACGCGTCCCATCAGTCCGTGTAAAGTAGTAATCATGAAAACATAATAATAACAATAATAATAATAATAATAACAATAATAATAATAATAACAATAACAATAACAATAACAATAATAATAATAATAATAATAATAATAATAATTGCAAAAGTAATACTCTGTATTCCTATGGAAGACTGACTTTATTTCTGATTTTCTCTTTCCCACACACCCACATAATTGTACGCATTGAATGGATGTTGTTAAGAGCTTCACAGCATGAAAAATAAAGCTAACACCTAAGAACTAAATTTACAGTACTCAATGTAGATGATAAATCTGAAGGTAATGTACATAACAGCAGTAATTTATGCGGGAGAATGGTAATTCTCCCACCTCATGAAGGGACAGGAGCGCTCTGTGTGTTGATGAGTAACTGACTCCTGCAGGCCAGACTGGATTGGCAATACGTCAGAGGTGCAAAATAAAAATACCTCTTTTTGTTGAGAAAACTGTAAAAAAAAAAGTTTTTATTCATTGTAGTGTTTGTACTGAGTTTTATTTTGTTGTTGTTGAAATATGGATCTGTCCTCTATGTGTTGTTGAGTAACTGACTCTGTTTTGTTTTTAATCTCTTCTCCGTTTGTTCACTTGTCAAGTTGTGATAAAGTTAATAATTCTCTTTTGATCTGGATTAGTCATCTCAGTACTGGTGCAAACATTTATTTCTTCACAGACGACTGATAGCTTGTTTTCTTTTTCAAATTCAAACTCAAACTTATATTGCGTTTAGCTGTCTACAAAGAAAAAGTGATCGAACAGTAGGCCCACTACTGCCATTTAATGAAGATTTTCTTCCTGCGTAAGGTATGCAGGATTGTTTTTGAACCACATGGGGGGAAAAAAAGAAACAGATTCTGACTAGGGCGACCTGTAAAAAAGGAAACAATCGACAGAGGAGAGAACCAGCCAACCGCTAGTTCGTCCTGTTCTGTGATTTCTGGCTCTTCAACTTTGGCAGGTTACTCCATGTCATTTTTTTTTTTTTTTTTGATTGACACTGCACAGGCTTGGCGGCGGTTTTTACCTTTGTGACATAATCTTGTATGCGTCTGGGAGATAGCAGTTGATATTCTCCATCTGGAAAGGGTCAGCGTCGCAAATCTTGTCATCTGTTCGGCCATAGTTGGCACTTTCGATCATTATGACATCACTTCCTGGACACCGCAGATCGATGGGGTAACCCTCACAAGACAGCTCTCTCCTTACTAAGCCAAATGGCAGGGCAGCTCGACTAAACCCTGTGGGAGAAGAGAGAGAGGAGGAAAGAGCTCGATCAGGACAAATCGAAAGGAGACATGTAGCTGCACTGACACAGAGGACGATACAGCGAAGATCAGAAGACATCAGAGCTGGATATGCACAAAGAAAGCATCTGTAGGCCTGCTTGCTGTTATTTTATTCAAAAGACTAGAAATATTCCACAGTATTAATCATGAATCTATATAAAGACTGAAACCCTGACTTGAACTACCACCCTGACACACATCAGTGTATTGAGCGGACATTTCAGATCTTGACTGCACCAGGGAGTTAATGGTGTTAGTATTTCATCCTCTTGCCTTAACAGTTCCTGAAAAAAAATCAATCATTGTCATTAAAGTCTAGTTTGTCAGTGTAAATATCAGGAGTCCCGTACCTTCGTGTGACCATTTACAGCCACACAATTACACATCCCACATAGTCATGGTTAAAAAAAATAAATTATAATATTAATAATTTTGCGATTATTGACGGTTTTGCGTTGAACAAACAGCTACTGCCTTGTGTTACATTTCAACACGGGTCGCCACTGTCATAGCAGCCTGTAACGAGAGATCTGTGGTGTACTTGCAATGCTCATTTTTCTACCTAGAATGAAAAAGAACAACAACCATGACAACATGAGTGTAATTTAATCCACTTTGCAGAGCTGACTATCGAACAAAGGGCTATCGGGAGGCTAGAAAAAAAGGTTTGTGTGTGTGTGTGTGTGTGTGTGTGTGTGTGTGTGTGTGTGTGTGTGTGTGTGTGTGTGTGTGTGTGTGTGTGTGTGTGTGTGTGTGTGTGTGTGTGTGTGTGTGTGTGTGTGTGTGTGTGTGTGTCAGAGGGAGAGAGTGAGTACGAATAATAGAACAGAAATCAATATTGTGGCTCTGCAAATATGAACAATGCTAAAAGCCATACATAAAAGTGAACTACAGAGATAAACTTTCGCAGTGTCTCGCTCTGTGTGTGTGTGTGTGTGTGTGTGTGTGTGTGTGTGTGTGTGTGTGTGTGTGTGTGTGTGTGTGTGTGTGTGTGTGTGTGTGTGTGTGTGTGTGTGTGTGTGTGTGTGTGTGTGTGTGTGTGTGTGTGTGCGCGTTTTTGGGAAAGTGGAAACAAGCCTGCAAAGATTGTCAGCTGCTGCTCCTCTATGGACATTGATGAAACGAATGGCCATCCTGAATACCAGCTACAGTTTTCTTGCTCCCAGTGATGACTCGGTCACCTCTTGGACACCTTAAATACCAGCATTGTTACCTGCAACTTTGTTGTTGTTGTTGTTGTTGTTGTTGTTGTTAGTGTTTCCAAAGGCTCCATTTCCCCTAATGAGGTTTATTTCACACTCACGGGGGGAAATAAAGAGCGTCCTTTCTACTTTTCATGCTCTAATTTGTTCCTAATTTGCTCCTGGACAAGTCAGACTGATCCATATGTGCAGTTGTTTATAATTACAGCGCGCTTTTTTCTTTTCATGAGAATTTGCAGAGATGCTCCCTGGCAGCACTTTACTAAAGCCGCTCACTAAATTGGCCAAGAAAGGCGGAGTTCATTTTACTGGATTGAATGCTTTATCAATTAAGTACCAATACAATTATCTTTGGCAGATTGAATGCTAAACTACAATGGCAGGGGATTAGAGTTCTGTAGGGTGCACCTCACCAGGAAATCCTGCTGTGGTATTTCTCAAAGGAAGATAAATGTCAGTTTGTATTGTCTGATCCTATGTCTGTGCACCAATCAGGTAAAAGTCTTTCTTCTGAGGTGCTCAGTGAAGAGCCAAGGATAAATAAAGGATATGACTGTGTGGATAAGGGCACTGACCTGACCTAAGTAGCATCTATAAGGGTTTATTTTGTTTGGGAGCCTACAATCATCAGAGAGGACCCTTGCCTCAGCTAGTGGGTCTGTTTGACAGCAAACTTTCCTTTGTGACTAATGGACAAAAACTAAAAAGGATTTCAAATATGAGAGGTTTCAGTTTTTGCAGCCTTTTTCTCTCCGGAGTCAAAAAGAAATGCTTAAGGTGATAAACAATTTATCACAGGCGTTGGCTTGAGAAAAAAAATCCCCACGTGGAAAAAATATGAAAAGGCAGCATGTTAGGAATAAGACCTGACAGTCAATCTCGAAAGCATGTCAATGTGCCCCAGCACAGCTTCATCACGAGACAGCAATATAAAGTTTCCTAACTATAAGAGCCGATGTAAAATATCACTCAGAGCCATATTATTATATTTTATACTCAAACCATGACATGGCAGTGTATAAGAGAGACTCGTTTATCAGTTTCCCGCGACTAGTTACCTCATCAGGGAAAAACCAAGGGCTTTCAGACTGTCTGCATAGTGTGCTCCTGAGCTGTGTGTGTGTGTGTGTGTGTGTGTGTGTGTGTGTGTGTGTGTGTGTGTGTGTGTGTGTGTGTGTGTGTGTGTGTGTGTGTGTGTGTGTGTGTGTGTGTGTGTGTGTGTGTGTGTGTGTGTGTGTGTGTGCGTGTGTGTGTGTGTGCGTGTGTGTGTGTGTGTGCGTGTGTGCATGCATGCATGATGTTGGAAATAATACATTCAATCAATATCGACTATGTAGTCATATGGATATATACCGCCTCTGTAATGGAATCAAACACATTTTTTTCAACTAACCTGCTGATGCTTGACTTCAGTAAACTTGTCTTACTATAAAGGCCACACAGACATCAGATAGATCAAGTCAATGGGAGTTGGGTATGGCTGGGTGGGATGCATTAATGTGCACTGGCCCACTTTGTAGCTGGGAGTGATCAGATTTTTTTTTGACCACACGTAAGGCCTCCGAGTTTGATCTTCAAATCCACGGGCAAACCCACTGATGCTTCGTACCACAGGAACACTGTTAAAACACTTAAACTCACTCTGCAGAACCTTTTTACAATCACTGCCTCTGGTTTTTATGATTTGGAGGTGAAGCAGTCCCTCCACTTAAAGAGCAAAACAGGCTGAAGCAATGAGGAGATAAATGTATGCTCAAGGATACTTTAAGACTCCCACTGAAATACACTAGCTACTTTTCAACCGTGCTGATGACAGGCTCTATAATAGAGGTACATTTTCATGTTGGAATTTCAAAATCTAAAACTAAATTGCTGTCCTCGAAGCGCACTTTATTCGCCAGCTGGGTTTGTGCATCATAGACCAAAAGCATGGTCGTAAACAACCTCCAAAAGCCTCTCTCCATTGATTAGGCCCGAGGCTGAACTACTTTCTCACCCTGGTGTCAGATGGTATTTTTGGTGCATGTGGAGATGACTGACACTGATAAATCAATGTGGGGGACACCCAATAGTCCAGTAAACAACTGTCAATGCAGTCTATAGAAGCTCTTATTTCAGCATCTGCAATCAGAATTGTCATGATAATTCAATTGTCAATTGTGGTTTTCAATATTCCATACAACTATTTCAATGTTGAGGTACTCGCCAGTTTTTGTGTTTGAGAGCGGTCAAAAAAATGTCGCCTTGACAAGCACACTCAATAACAATAAATAAAACAATAAATGTCAGAGTACACAAAAAAATATAGTTCCATCTGCCATGATGAATTACCCAAATCTGCAAATTGTATATTGCTTACTGCAATTTTAAATCAAAGTCTTTTCTTTTGGATAACACAGGCTAAGTGTGACTTTGTTCAAATACACCAATCATGTTTACTTGTTTTCATGTAGATAATACGAGACCAAAACACCACTGATCATGCATTACAATTACGGCATGATGATCACACACAGTCTAAGATCAACAAATCATATGCTCACTGTCTTACTTATACTAAATAATTTCAGTATTCAAATGAGCCAGAAAAGTAATCATTATTTGGCTCGTGGCATCATTAGTATAATTATTCAGGGAATGCATAATGAAAAGTATTTACTGTCCATATGGTATAAGCAAAGCAAGTCAAGCATATCAATATGTAGTGCCTGTTAAAATACTAGTGCTACTTAAGCTGTCTTCTTTGGGTTTCCTTTGCACTCCTTCTGATCCTCTGAAATCCCATCTTGAAACAGCTCAAGTTAATTGGAGCAGCTGAGAGCACTAGTTGCTATATTGTGTTTCAGGGATGCCTTTACCTCTGAGCTTTCTACAAAAGGGGTTGCTGAGCCAACAAAATGGCGCCACACATCATGTGTGAGCAAAGAAACAGAGGCGAACAACTGCAACTGAGGGGGAACTCTTCATAGTGTTTTAACACACATTCAAATGCAGCTTGGAGTCAAAGAAGCCACTTCCTCCTGACAGGTAGCAGAGATCTTAAAATCTTGAGTTGTTATTTTCGCAGGTCTGATGTATTTTCACTCTCTTCTTGTCTTGCACTCAAACACCTATAAAGGGGAAGTTTGTTTCACTCTCTCCTTTAATCGAACCGTACAACAACAAGAAATGAGGCATAGCCAATAAAAAGATATTATGGAATGTTCATTCCAGGAGATGTTGCTGCCCAGACGATTATTGTGTTCTTATTGACACTCCTTCTAATCAGGTTTGGTGTCTCTCGCCACCATTACTACCACCACTAGGAGAGCATTGCACTTTGTCATGCACAGCCGAGTCGCTTTCACTGAACTCAGTAATACAAACTGCCACCACATATCACCAATCATTCATCTGAGGATCCATATGGTTTCTAACAGACGAGGATGTATAATTTAGTACCTTGAAAATATTAAATGGTCAAAAAGTGAACATCTGAGACAGCTGGTTTAATTTTCCTTCAAACATGAAAGCACTCAACCTTTCGGCGTGTACTTATTGTTAATGTTGTTTAACATGCTAGTAATTGACTTTCACTGGAGCACAGGTTCCCTATTTCCATGGGCTACAGCACTTTATTACACCAACGACAAACCTCTGCTTAAAGATTCCCACACTGGCATTTACTACCATGTGTAACCTTTGTAATGACATTAGGACCGTACAGACACTGCAGCTAAAGGACTGTGAGAAATCCCCCTTCCACCGTATGTAATATGGACCCATTATGCACTGTCTCTTTGGTGCTGTAATGTTTTAATTATTTTTTTCTCACAGATGAGCCAAATCAATTGGAAAGTGACCATCTGGTCGGATATGAGTGTCACTGAAGCAGAGGTAATGAACAAAATGTCTTCCTATCTCACAGAAATGAGAAGTCATTAGGATCTTCTTCAGCCATGTAGAGAGTATCTACCATGCAGTCGCATGAACCCAGATGTTGTCCCAAAGGGACATGCATCCGCTAGCGTAGAGAAGATATACAAGAAAAAAACAGCAGCCGAAACAGCAACATGTGTTCGGACTGGAACAAATTTGAGTCTGTAAGTCTTATAAAATAATTTTTTACATTGCCGAGCTCTGATTATGTACAACGTAAATGACAGAGGAACTGTTCCACTTTTCATTAGGGCTATCTCACATCCCGTATGGTTTTCATATTAATAATGACTCTTTGTAACTTGAGTTACACATGCTTCCACAGCTCATCCAGGGGCAAAGCAGAGGCTGATCAAAAGGCCTATTCAACCACTCACGCTGCCATCATTGTGCCCAGTGCACAAAAGAGGTCTCCAGATTATTTTGATGTGAAACCAGATAATTTTTCTGTCGAGAGTCAATGAGAAGTGTGACGGAGACGCTCCCGATGCTTGTCGTCTGCCGTTAACGCAGCCCTTTGATTTTCCTCGCTCTTCTGATGAGAGCTAAACAGCTGCTTGTAAATGAGCTAGCATCTCTGCTTGGCCTGTTATTATTCTGCACTCCTGAGCTGACAAGGTCGCTTGCTGGGGGGATTTTGGGTGAAAGAAAAGTGTGGCCTAAAGCATTAGCTTGGAGCCGCAGGAACCACAGCTTGAGTCCTCGAGGTTCTGTCCCCCATTTTTCTCCTATCTATGGTACAAGCAAAGGAAGTCTGTGAAGGAAAAGAAACCTTTAAGTCAAGACTCTTCCCACAGTGCTGATTCTATAATCCAGAAATATCCTTTACAACAGCATGTATTCTTAAGGAGTCAGGGGCAGAGAATAAAGAAAATATTGCATATATCCTGCAAACAGCAGGGTATGAGGCAGACTGCTGACTCTGTGTGGCCATTGTAAAGAAGAATTACACCAGTGGGTTGACAGATATTAATGTTCTTTTGAATTTCTTCCCATCCCTTTTAATTCAACATTGTGTTTTTATTTGTACAGCTTAATGTGTTGAAAGCTGATGACATTTTTGGACAACGGTAACAACTTTTCAAAATGTAGAATATTTCCACTGTTATCCAACCAATAACATCTGCTAGTTATAAAGCTCTTTGAAGACTGATGGTCAAGCTGTGACATATGTGGTACTGAAAAAACTTAACATGTTATTTTACTGTATATTCATATGAAAGATTATTTTCTCTGAGGAACATTGATTTTGCTATCATTATTTCGCCAATCCATGAGCATTGGCACATTGAAAAAAGAAAAAGTAAAACGCTTATGGGAGATGTGGAGTTGAAATATGTGGATAGACTGGAGTGTTTTGACCTTTCAAATCTTCTTGCACAAAAAAGGAGATGGGAACAGAAAAACGTATAAGAAGCAGAAGAAGAAGAAGAAGAAGAAGAAAAAAAACGAAGCAGAAGAAGAAGCCAGCAGCAGGAGAATGAGCATTTCCACCTCATTTGTATTCTTCACCATCCAGTTCACTCCAGTTCATTTACATCTCCGTTACTTCCATAGCAACAGCAGGGGGGCTATCAGGAACATCTTTGATATAGGTACATGACTCTGAAAAAGATCTTGTCATTTCTCTGTGAAAGGATGCCATGAAAAAGGCAATTTTCCCCATCTTTTTTAAGCAGAAATGGGCTTCTTTAAACAGAAATTTACCCTGTCAGACTTTCTTCCTTCTTAGTTTTTTGCTCATCTCCGACCAGCACTTGTGGACACATAATACCAAACAAGAAATTCCATCATTCAGGGAAGAAATAGATCCTGTAGCTTAGTACTTGACAATTTTAGTATATTCAGACAAGACATGGACACTTGGAAAGACTGGCAGCCAAGAATGTGTTTTTTTTTCTTTTTTCCTTGGTTTTTTTTTTAAGCCCAGTAGAATTCGAACAAATACAGGGCATCAAGTGTTGCCGCCTGACAACATGAAAATGCACTGCACCAGTAGGAAGACACAGCCTCATCAAATTCCATGTACACTTGTATGTAAATCAACCTTTAGGCCTAATTAAGCTCTATGGGGCTCATCAAGGTCATAAATCCCCTTTTTTCATAATGCAGTATTGACTTCACATCATCTGCACATGTCGGTTGACTGCATTCGCACAGGCACACGGTGTCATCTCACTGTCTAATATCGGATAGCCCTGGGGCCAGCACAGTGCGTGTGTGTGCATGCTTGTGTGCGTGTGTGCGTGTGTGTGTGTGTGCGTGCATGTGAGTGCGAGCATGTGTCAGTGTCCGGGGAAGAAAGAGAAAGAGAGAGAAAGCGAAAGCGAGAGATTGAGAGCTATTTAGGTCACACAAAAAAGCAAGGACGTCTTCTTGTTATGACATGCTGTGATGAACATCAAACAATAAACGTTATCTCACGGACCTTATCAAAGGGTCACTGGTACATTTGAATGCTAAATTAAAATGTCGTTTGAGATTATCCAAAGCAGGCTGTTTTTTGCCCATATATTTATGACAGCATCAAGACACCAAAGATGCAAACATAACGTCAAGGATTTGCTCAATGAAACACAATACAGAACATTTCCCCCCCCCTTACATATTAAAGGTGTGCAGTCAACAGGTTAGAGGCAACAGTAATCACACCCGGTTGGGTGTGATTACTGTAGATTTGATCACATGGTTCACTTCCAAGGAGCAGCGACACCGGACACTCACTACCAAGAGTCATGGTGCATTTAAGTGACACAAGAGTCTTCTGGTCCATGTTACTCAGCTCTATCAGTGAGAGTATTCCACATATCAAATTGTCTGAAGTTTTTATCTGATCCGGATAAGAGTCATGTTTTTAACAAAAAAAATAAAATAAAATAACTTTCTGACTGGATTTGCTGTGTGTTTATCAGACCTGCTTCATATCATTTCCACACTTTCTACTACGAATAATGGCAAAATAAAAATGGACTGAGTACATTCGATAGACTAGACGTCCTTCTCCGCTCCAACGAAGCAATTGATGCTTCTCAATTCAATACAGGAGCATTTCCCAATGGCTACCCAGTGGCAGTCCACACAAATGAGAATGGTTCATCTGCTTGGTTTGCATTCCCAAAGTGCACTTCCTCAAGCAGACCACAGCAGTGGTTCTTCTTCCCAAGACTCAGTACTCATGTGTATGCATTTGTGCCACATTATTCAGCAAGTGCTTCCACTGACCTGGCATTTAAATTCCCTGACCAACAGGGTAGTCATGCCCTGATGACATGACTGCTGCTCAAACTGAATTCTTTATGCAGCTCTTATTCAGACTGGACCACAGACTTGCTGCCATACAGGTCAGGTGCATTGTTATGTGACACAATACTGTTTCACTCAAGTCACACAAAGACAGTGATAGTTTCATCTGACGAGGATTGAGGGTGCCATTCCCAAAATATTTTACAAGAATGTTCAAATTGAAATTTGCCCTGTTTATCAAGGATTTATTGAACTATATTCATTATCCAATCTGGATGACATTCCATCTTCTATGTACTTTATTTCCTCTGTTGAAGTGACTGTTACAACATTCAATAGAAGCTCCCCATGGCCAATGTTTTTTTTATTTTATGGGAAACTTTCATGTCTGGATTAAGCTCATCTGGATCAGGCCCATAAATAAAGCTTGTTTCCCAACATTGTTGCTCTTCAATCTGTTAGCAGCCCTCACAAGTCACAGCAGGGGTACTCTGAAGTTCTCATTTAAGAATTTATCAGATGTCTCTCATGCTTATCAGTCTTAATTATTGCTTGTTGGCCATTTAAAAATAATTTAGAGACTCTGAGGGGGGCATGTGTGTGATGGAAATCAGGGTACAAGTGCAACTATTAAACAAGTGGCAATGGTCCAGTTGCATTATGTCAGTATTATAAAATATGAATTTATGCAAAATTGAAAAAAGGAAGGAAATTAGGGTGTGTACATGGTTTTTTTGTGTGTTACAACCCTGATTCTAAGTAATACCATGTTGTAAACATTTTGCATTTGTCCCCAGCTCTGCTGCATATCCCACAAATGCATGGGGAACAGACTTTCAAACTGAAAAAGACTAATTGGCAAGATGCATTATTGAATAATTGATTCACCCATCCAACTTCTATAATGTTTTATTGAAAAAATATATGTTCAACACAAATCTTTCATCTTTTTGCCATTTTGTTTACAAACTCAGAGAATGTGAATTGTTTCCATGGACTCTGTCCTTCGTGTTACATTTCTGCAGCCAACCACTGACACAAGCAGCTTAATGGTAAAGCTTTAAGCAACAAACACAAAATGAACTTGGGGTTGTTATGACTCACAATGTTAAAAAATTGAGTCCCACCGGGTCAAGTTGTAGTGCTCTATCAGAGACCAAATGACCAGCAGGCCTTTGTTAACTTTGACAGCAAATAGACCAACATGTCATGACTTCTTTGTTCAAGTGGAAACTCAGAAAAATAGAAATGAGCTTCATTATCGACTACAGCATCCGATAGGCAAGAGGGTTTCTGAGGAAACTCGCTATATGAATTAGGAAACGCTAAAAAAAGAAAACAAAATAACTGCATGTATGAGTGAAAGTTTTTGACTGAAGCTTGATAAATTGGAATTCAGAGTCCTTTCAAAATGTCCCAGTTCTAAACCCTTTATATTTATGGGCATATTCTCACGTCCTCCGTTTACAGGAGTCACTTCAGGATTTATTACTGCTAAAAATCAGGAATGAAAGCCAGAGGACAAAAAAAAAATGAATCCACTAAGGGCACACTTCCGTCGGACTCTTGAGAGTGAACTGTAAAATCTGTGAAATCATAACCCTTTATACGCATTATATTCACTTTTCTGACTCTGTTATTACATGTCCTGCAATCAGTTTTCTTTGCAAGGCATCAAACCCTTACGCACACCTTTCTGTCAACATGCTATTCAGCGGTATCCGCACAATGAAAACGTGATTACCTTCTCCTCGAACACCTGCAGATTGTTGATGTTTACATGAGGTGTTTCAGCTGTTATGGAATAGGCATGAGTCAATGACTACATAAATAGCAGTTCACGACCACTTTAGTGCATTCACTGCTTAGCTGTTCTTTGTGCTGAAATCAGCACATGCAGTGGGACTAAATTACATTGATAAATACATATAATTCATCCAGCAAATGAACACTGCAGCGATTGCCCAATAGATGTCCATTCTTTACAATCATTTACAGCAAATCCTCATGTGTAGAACAAGTGAAAACTGCCACGCTGTGATCCATGTGAGCCTGAACACTGTGGTCTAATCACCTTAAAATTCCACAGTATTACAATAGCAAATAGGAAACAAAGCTACGTTTGGCCTTTGACCAGCCCGGCTGGTTCATTCTTCTGGCGCGAGGTGCACATGCTGGTTCCTGTTTGAAATACCATCTACACTGGATAATCAAAACATTCTCCTCATCCACCCCTTCCAGACAGCACTTCATCAGCAGTCCTCATTTGAGGTCTGTCTGCAGTCCTTGATGTCCACTACACAGGCTCCAGAAACATAAAAAAAAAAGAAAAAATTCAACAACTGAAGAGCTTTTGTAATTTCAGTTATCAGATCGGAAGCTTCAAGTCTTCTCAATACACTTTCCTGTATTTTTCCGTTCTATGTAGTGAAACTCCTGCAGCCAAACCGATTTGAAGACACACAAGACAAGTAAAAAACACAGCGCAAACAAAAACACAAGTTTTAAAATAGAGCCATGTCTCTGACAAATTGAAGCCTGCTTATACAGAGATGCCCACATACTGCTCGTCACATCTGCCACGGGCAGATGAGAGACAACCAACAAAAGCACAAAACAATAAATGTTCCATAAAAGATGGGTTTTGGGTTATAGACCACTGCAATAAATACTGATAAGTCATGTTTTTTTGTTTTTCTCATATTTGTTATTCAGAGAGAGGGACGAGATGGGTTGTCGGAGCATGTTTTGGAGATTGTTTGGGATATACTTGTTAGAAGCCCCCATGATTCTACCTGGGCAAGAACAAAGTGAGACAAAGCATGACGATAAAATACAAGACCGATAGGGACATGTGGTGAATGACTAATCTCGAATGGCTGTGATACCACCCAACAAGGGTCTCACGGGAACCGTGTGGATGCTTATTATCCGCAAAGATCAGCACTGAGAATGATGGGAGAAGGTAGGTTTCACACCGAGTCTGAGCTCTGTCACGCTGTACCACTCTCCCAGACAAGTCTGAAACCCAATTAAGAGACCATGTTAGAGGTTGAGTAACATGTCAAGAAACACGGTCCTGTTGTTTTACGCAGGAAGCCTACGAGACTCATGATGTGATTATACAGACAACCATATTCATTGTTTAAGGGGTATGAAGTGGAGGGGGTAAAAAAAACATTATGTGTACCTTGAAACAAGTGAGAAAATAGGTGAGTCGTGGCTCCATGACATGCAATTTGATATCGCTCAACTGGTACATGGAGGAGAGAAAACAGGGCTGAAACAAGGCGCTGGATTCTTGTCTGAAATGTCGCATCAGTGTCAGGGCCGAGATCTCAACATGAGTTATGGACGGCGACAGTAAACAACAAACTAATGATGCTTCCCAAGGTTACCCCTGCATAAATAACCATTAAGAATAACGCTGATGCAGCAGGCCAAATCCTCAGACACCTAACTCAGGCCACTAGAAGGCAGTTAAAAACTTTGAGTTAATAATGAGTTTAAAAAGTTTGGGTCAGTGATACATCTTTTAGCTGCCCAAGTCGCCAGGTGAAGGGAGTGTCTGTGTTTGGGGGGGGGGAAGAGGGGAGGATGTCAAGATGTCAGCGCTCTGCTATGCTCTTGCATGACAAACAGCAACCTGGAGCCAGCTGTGACAAAGCCCTAATCCAGAAAATCCCTCCTTCCTTTGCTGAAAATCCTAATGAGGATTTGAAGTACTCGGCAGGGAGGAGACCCGGGGGCTGTGGGTACACCTTGCCACTGCTTGCTCTCCTAGTTATTGTCTCCTTATCTCCTTATTGGCCAAGCCTGGCTGCCGATGAAAGAGACATGACAGCATGGTGGGCCTTCGTACACAGGCCCCACGCCTGCCTGGCTCCGCAGGAAGCCAAATTCCTCTGTCTACCACAAACAGCCATGATGACATTAAGCAGGAGACAGAAAGACAAAACCAACACACCTTGTTTTAGACACACAACAAAGGGAGGACTTCTGCCCTTTAGCTTAAACAGATCGGGTGCCATTTCCTACATTAAGTAAATTGGATGCAACATAAACTTTGCTTAAAAGGAAACTGAGTATTGCATAAAATAATTACTATATACTATATATATGTATATATATATACATATATATATATATAAACAAATGAGCTATTGGGCACCTATTCCAAAGTGCATGACATAAAGTGATCAAGGAATACAAGTGTAGTAGCCCATGGACATCACTCTGTTACAATGGATAGATGAAAAGTAAGATTATAGGTCACAGATACAGTACCTTCGCCTTCCCAGAATATAAGTATAACATGAAGTTTTATAGTTCACCTGATTTAATTTATTCATAAGATATCTATCATCTACCCATGACCACCATCACCCTTTTCCAGTAGTCAGTGTGTGTCAGCCAGAGGCAACAATCCTGGTCTGTAAATAAAATGAGAGACTGTCTATGCTCATGATGTTATACAAATGTGTTTTCGTGGCAAAGAGAAATGTTACTTTGGGCATGTTGGAGAGGTTACTGGATTGTGTTTTGCAGGTTCTGGATCACATTAAAGCCGTAGGCTTTAAGGTCCAGTAATTACATTTCAGAACAACTTGATTTTCTTTTTCACTCCATTGACTTTGAGATGAAGGCTTTAAGTCTCTTCTCTTTTCCTTTTCACGTGTTACAATAAGAGGATTTTTAAAGGTGCCCTTCCCTGTCGCCCTTGAGATATCTCAAGTACTTCAAACATTTCAAGCTTTGAGGAGAGACAATAGTGCAGTTTCGGGGTATGTCGAGGGGGCAAAAATTATGTGCTGGGTGTGTTCACACAGGTTTCACCACTGAAACAGCTTACTCTATATTGTAATTAAAAGGCAAAATGTGACTCAGAGAAGATGATGCTATTTTTACCCCAAATCTTCTTGACGCACACGGCATTGTTTTGCTTATTTCATACTTTAACATATTTTCACAGTTACAACTAAAACAGAAAGAGAAATCCCAAAAGCAATCTCTTTTAATGCAGTGCCGTCGCTGTATTTATCATGGTCATAGTTGAGTTAATTCTCAAAAATTAGGCAAACTACAGAGAAAATACAGGCAGTTTTTCGAGTAAAAAATATTTGTCGCTGCAACAACCATGTCATAGATTTTGCCCCGACTACCTCTCGACACCGAATCACTGCTCCGCGCTCTAATTCTGCCTCACCGTCATTCTTGGGCAAAGCCTTTGAAGAAGAGCGAGTGGCTGAGCTGAGGTGTGAATTGTTATTCTGTCACTGATACATACAAATCCTTTCAACCCCACCAGACTTGATTAAATTGGCTCAGATGTCTTCCAAAATAATTTAGTCATGTCTTGTGAGGATAAATCATCACAGTTTGCAAAAAAAATGTGTATTATTGCTTCTTAAATTACACCTGCAGCTCTTTTCTGGAGGGTTGCTATGGTGACATCCACGGGGGACACCAGTAGGACAAAAGGAAATAAACCTGCTTCTTCAAAGAAGATCACCCTAAATACCACAGGGTAAACTTTTCTTCATGCAAAACATTATTGAAGATATAGACAGAGATAGAAATGTTGGTTACTTACTCGCACTTGCCTAAAAATGTAATGCATGTAATTCACTCATTCCAGATATCAATGTTTGGGATACTGAATACAAACCAGCCCAAATGCATTGAGCGAAGCTGGTAAATTACAGGAAAACAATTGTCATGTTTTTCTGATAGCATCCCCTCTGGCAACTGTCAAATTGATCAAATATTAGTGCAATAAGTTGGAGAAATGTCAATAGGATAAACCCCAAGATTTAGCATGTCATCTTCAGTGAAGTGTCGACATATAACAATGATTAAAATGGTAGTTGTTGACTGACACACACCCACACAAAACATAAACAAAGCACTATTAGAAAAAAATGATCTGCACAAAAAGACCAACAGTACAGAAAATACAGTATATAGATAGGAAGATGGCCGACTACAGTCAATTGAGAACACCAATGCATAGCAAGTATAAACAGAAATGCGTTCATTAATTTAAAAAACAGTCCAACTCAAAATAAGAAGATAGAAGCTGGTTGAACTAATGTTGACGGATTAACAATTGGACTTTTTTTCTTCAAGAAATGTTAAACATTAAAGCATTTTTCCAAGTTAAGATACATTAAGGATGGAGCATGACAAGGTGTCTAATTCAATAGATTATATTTAATGGGTATCAGGTATTCATAAATAAATAATTAATCAAATAAATAATTAATCAAACATACACATAAAAAAAGCAAGGCCAATGAATGTGCCTTCTTAAGAGTAACACGTTCATTTGCGTACAGTAATGATAAGTGATAAGTCGTATGAATACTAATGAATGAATTGGAAGAGTCTATTATAGACTGCATTAAGTGAAGCATGGGTTGATTTGGAGTCTTGATGTTCGAAGATCACAAATGTCACAAATGAAAATGCCTAGTTGTGTGGCAAATGTGTCAAGCCATTTTGAGATGAGTATAATATATTGAGCTCAATAACTTTATGCAGGACGAACGTGTGACTTGAAAGAAATTTAAGGACAAGGGCCAGGCTCCAAAATATTTACTGTCGTCATGTTTACGCAAATGAGTAATTTGAGTCAATTTGTGCCTGGTACCAAAGATCATGATATAAGATTCTGATGTACTGAGTTGAGCATTACATTGTTCTGCAACAGCCATTGTTGGTAAGATTGGCGTCAGCTTGAATTTGAAGGACATCAGATTTGGCTGAATATGTGACAATGTCCTCTGGATAAACTTAAATACAAAAATGAATGCTCACGGATGATAAACATGCTTCAATGCTGGTAGATAGGTAGTTAATGAGAATGAGACAACATTAACAAAGCACAAGTGGCGATAATATTTTTTCAGTAACTAATATCTAACAGAGATTATGCTGCCAACTCCTTCAACGTCGCAATCACTGGTTCGTATGAATGAGCCAACATGAGCGGAGCGGTAGTCGACTATTCAGTAACGGGAAGCGGAGAAATTACATTAAAAGTTACTAAGATGCAACTCCAGAGATATTAATCTCGGTGATACAGAGCGAGAATGATCTGCACACAAAGTAAATGAAAGAATGCAAACACAATTACTGTGGGGAATATAAGACACAACACAGCCGGATCATCAACAACACATGCACCCAGCACTCTGAATACCAACGAGGGAAACTTAACACTCAACTATCAATCAAAAGCCAAGCTGCGGGTATCTATAAAAGAACTCCCATCAGCCCCTTGTGTCAAATATAAATTCATCCTGAAAAAAAAATGCCAATAATTTAGGATTTCTCTGACATAAATTTTAAGAGTAACCAGAAGTTGATTTAAATATGACGGCAACAATAAATGCATCATACAGCAACTTTTTGTTTGTTTGTTTTTATTTTTGCTATGTCCTTTTGTTACTTTGTTGCCTTTTTTGACTTTGGGATAAAAGCCACAAATCCAGTAAGGACGTGAGTACTACTTCTTGTGATAAGCAAACTTCAATTGATCGCTCTTAAATGAAACTGAAGACACAAAGTAGACTGTAAACCCTTAAACTGGAGAAAAAAAGTGCTTGAATTCAACAATATAATCAAAATCCCAGATGATATTCAGTCTCATACTGCTGTGACTGATCACAGGATCTGTGTCTTAACAAGGCCCTTGTGGGCTTTAGTGGGATTGTCGACACACAGAACCGTCAAGACCATCCTGGATGAAATATGTTGATTATAGTGAAATCGGAACATATAAAATCACAAAAACAATCATTATTGAAGCAATAGCACCATGCAATATATAAAGAGTCGGCCTTCTGCAGGCTCCACACGCGTGTGTGTGTGTGTGTGTGTGTGTGTGCGTGCGTGCGTGCAACATGCTGTAAAACCGCAGCGTTAGTTCGTTCTTACTTGTATTTTATTTAAATATAGCCTAATTGAAATGATCAAATCAGAAACTAATGCCACTGGCTGTGCTACAGCGGTTGAAGGTGATAAAGCAATTGTTCAGATATAAGATGAGAAGGAAAAAGCTAAAATGGGAGATAAAAGCCTTGGAAAGGCAGTGAGTCAGCTGAGCAAACGCAGGCGAACGCAGACACATTTGTGGACACCAAGCAGCAAGTGTCGAACCAGCAAATGTGAATTTAGAGGATGAGACATGTATTCATGAACACATTTCCTCAAAGCTACAACATCTATCTATCTATACCTATCTATGGTACATACATATTATTATTATTATTATATGTATAATCATAAAGATATCTATTTATCATCTATATCTATACTTCTTTGTTCAGAAGCAAGAAAAAGAAGAAAAACACTAACCTTAACCTATTTACAGCATTGTGCAAACTGTAACCCATTTAATTCAATTATAAAAATGCATTAAAAAGATATTAGGGGTAGACGCAGTTTAATGAAGCATGTTTACTTGGGGATATTGTTTATAATGAACTGTTTCTGGGCTGATCGTGGTGACTGAGAAGGGAAACGAGAGGGAGGTAAAGGGGGAGAGGGGGAGCGCCGATAACTTCTGTCTAATCTCTGAACTACATGAGAACACCAGTTAGCGTGTCGCCTATAACACGCGTTTCTAACCCCTTTTGCAAGTTCTATGTCGCGAATGAATTCCGAGTCATAATCTCTCTCTTGCTTCTCACCTCGAAAACTGAATGGAGTGGAGAACCTGCAAAAAAAATCCTTTGAGGTGGCAACTATCGCCTCTGCCTCATTATCAGATTCATCCACATAAACACAAGTCTCAGGATTACCAGCTTTGATCTATGATGAAGTGCACTGCTGACATTTACAAAAGATTAATGAGTGCAACTTTTAGGTCATTCTTGTATCTGTGTTTCCTACATCCACCGAAGCCTGTGGAAACCACCCAGTCTTCAAATTTCACATTTCCTGTATGAAAGATCAAACTGAATCCAGCTGACAAATGTGAAATACAAACACGTACATGCTACACCGGCATGACTTGCTTCAGTTTAAATTAGGCATCTTGAGAAATCACTACCTTCCAAACTTGAATCTGTGATCCTACAATATTGAGATAGTGAAAAAAACAAATAAACCAGGTACAGTGAACAGTTGGCCACAGCTTCAGTAGTTGGCACAAGAGAAAGAAATCTGTAATGGCTCTTCTTATATTGCACTACAAGATGCCAAATTTGGTTTGTTCTAAATCCAATCATTAAACTTCCAAAGTAATACACCTCTGGTGTTCTGATTACATACTAATACGTACAGCTTATGAGATATGGCTTGGATGCATAAATCTCTGTGTTATGACAGTCGAGAGTGATTTAATCAAAATTAAATGCAGTATGATTAAAACACATTTAAGCTTTATATCTTTTCGAGATGTGAAAGCTGTGCGTGCCTGCCATGAGACAGAACATTTCAGTGAGGAATTTACGAATAGATCCAGCTCTGATGCCACTGGGAACAACTGACGCTTTCAAGCAGAAAATCTCAGACAAATCACAATTTACCAACTAATGAAACCACTCAAGATTATCCCCCCATCCGCTTGTGCCCACTGTCCTCCAAGCTGCATTACTTACACATGCAGTGCCTGCACTCACAGGAGCAGCTTTGGCATGAGTCACAATTTCACTTCTCAAATGCTCCTAAATACCACAATGGCAGCACAAAAAAAACTGGGATTGACTCTAAATAAATGTTTGAAATGGTATTTCAGAAGATGCAAAAACACAGGTCAAATGATAAATTTGTACATTTTCGAGGTCAAATCGGATTTATTTTTTTTCATGTATACTTACCCTCCGTGGAGTGTACTTGGGCGAGAGTGATGAGAAACCAGCAGAGGGTCTGTAGTTTCCACAGCGAGCATGCCATGGTGACTGGTGCTGACGGTTTGTGGCAGATCTATGTTGTGACTAGCAGGTTCTCATCAGAAAGGTCCAAGCCAAGTGGTTTCATTAATGCTCATCAGTGATCCCCTCACCGTGATCCTCTCACCTGTAGAGCAGATCAGAAGATACAAATATTTCAGCGATGCAACTTCGTACAGATGTGAATTCTCTATCACCGCGAGTGTCGCAAGGTACTTGAGACTGTACACACATTTTGCTGCAGAAATGTGACAAACATCAGGCTTTGAAATGCTACAAACCCACGCAGAAAATGGAAATAAGTCCAGAAGGTAAATAATCCTGAGAAAGGAAATCCCTTGATGGAAGCTCAGTGCTAACAATTTCACTGGCATGGGGGGGGGGGGGGGGAGTGCAACTTGAGGTAGGACCAGCACTGTCATCAAACACACACTGTTGATGTCCTTGAATCAATAAAGAATCATTGAATAATTGATTTTATCCATTACCCATTAATGAAGTGAACCTCATCAGTGATATGACAAATTGCATTTTCAGTCCTTGTGTTAAAGAGCAAAACTATGTATCTTTGAAGCATTTTTGTATTTGTGTATTGTTATAAGGTAGGGGTGTGTATGGCCGTTTTCTGGAATCAAATATATGTTAAATATAAAGTAGAAAAAAATTTAAATAAATCAGTAGTAGTGTATATTTTTGAAATGGGTTGGCTGACTGGCTCCGTCTCCTACATGTGTACCCTGTTAAGTAAAGTTTTCTGATCGCTGCACCTGAACACTTATAGAGCAGAAATGCTCAAAAACTGGTGGTTAAGGATATGATTTTTTTTTGTTCAAAAATTCATGTTATCTTAATAGTGATAGAAGGGTCCAGCATCAGAAATCATTTAAAATTGAATATATTCCCCCCCAAAAAAAGTTTCCCCCTGTTCTCAAGCAGTGTGCTCAAACTGAGGAGTGGTTGTATTTGGCCGATACTTTGTGACTCTTCCTCACCTCCCCACACCGTCGCCAGAAAAACAATAAAAACAAACAAACAAACATCAGCAAGCAAATGGTCACTCCTCCGTGTTGTGAATGACCACAGACCTCCTTATCTGTTCAGCCCTCTCCTTCCCCACCTCCGTTCTTGCCCTTACATCTCTCAGAGACAGAATTCCTGTCTCCCCACCTCATCCATACCTGTCTCTGTAGTACCAGTCTGAATGTTTGTTTTTGCTCTCTTTCGCTACAAAAGCAAATGGCCTCCTCCCTGTCATGGATACAGTGCTGAAGCTGTGTAGGGTGAAACCTAATACCTACCTGCGCGCCCAGGCATGCGTTTCACACTACTAACGGCTCCCTTTTGTCTGTATGTTTACACTGCTGGGCTAAGCTCAGTCCTCTCACTCCCATGAACCATTAGCGCATTCACCATGGGATATGGCATCACTCTAGCAACAAGGCACACAGGACCCCATTAGAAACAGTTTTTCTCTTTTTTTTAGCACATTCAAAAACAACATTCTATGTTTTTCTGCGAGTGTGCAGCCTCCAATTGTTAGTTAACATTTGAAGGACTCGATGTTATCCATCAGGCTAGAGGCTAACAAGTAAAAATCAAGTTAAAAGACAGTGAGGAATTCTGTTTGTCGTGTGTACTCAGAATTGCATAAATCAGCTTTCAGCTGCCTCCTCCACACTGATGAATAACCACAGCCCAAAGGGTCTTTGATCTATTTTGTTGAAGTTCTCAGACAGTGTAATAATTCATCATGCTGAGAAGTACTGAGCGCACACATTGGCCAACAAAGTTATAATTAAACCCGCCGTAATCAGCTCATCTAGTGTGACATTGCACCTCACCTGAGACCTCTAATTTTAGAGCCATTTAGTAGAGGTTAACAGGAGCAGAACCAAACGCAGCCACCGTGTATTTAGTTTCAATGGAATAATATGCAGTCATGACGATTGACAAATGAAAGTTGATCACAGACATCACACAGCGGATTCCAACAAAACCCCAAGCCTTGATTTTCTTTTTTTTTTTTTTAATCAGTCAATGTGGCACCCATTAAATGTATCAGGCAAGTGGCTATGTATAATCAGCCTACATTCAAAGTCCATACAGTATAATGAGTCCTTAAGCTGATTGTCTCCACTATAAATCTGTATCGTGAGCATTACAGGTTTAAGGCTCTTTATGCGTGCACACAAAGTCTTAGCTCTTACTGTTTTGTCCACTTGGGAAAAAGACAATCCTTAGATCACAAGTCTGATAATCCCATCGAATCCTTACACTCCCTAACACAATGCACATAATTAATATGAAAGAGACTCTACAGTCAAAAAATATTTTGTGGGTATAGACTCACAAAGCCACTGATATGGCACAGTGAGACATACCATCACTGTCACTCCGAAAAATTAAAAAGACGGTAAAGACGTGTGCATAGTGAGGTGTGGATAGAATTTTTTTGGAGTAGGCTGGGAAGAAAAAATATGTCGTGTGGATGTATCCTAAGAGTCATTAATGCCTAATCATCAAATCAAAGTAACAAAATGCACTAAACATGTGATGACTCAGTTCAACAGCATGTTAAAAACATGCATTGCACTATATTTGTGGGTTGATTTATTTTTTGTTTTTCCCCCTCAGGCTCATGGTGTTTCCATATCTAAACAAACAATTGTATATCTCAGCATGAGGTAACTGTTGATCCAGGATGATTATTATTTCTTCCTTGTCATGATGCTTTGTGAAGAAAGAAAAAAAAAAAAACACGCTCAACAGACCTCCTGTGTCAGGATGTGAAGACAAAGACAAGATGCTATTAAACTGTTTTGCCTTTAAGGCAGCAGAGACCCCCTGCCATGAAAAAAAATGCTGAATGGAGATCCTTGGTACATAGGAATGGGTGTAGTGTAAATCGATAATAACAGTCCTATACTTTAATATATTTCATGTCATGCTGTGAGTGTTTAACATGCTGAAACACCAAAGGCACAGACTGGAGCGAGACTGTCTGACTGTCGCTGTCCTCATTAAACATGCGGAGGTCTCCCCTCTCGGCTGGGGGTTTCTTTTCTCTCTCTGTGACATGCAACGGAAGCCACCCGCGAGGATACTTTGACTGTCTGATTAAATAGCCCTTGAATCATATATTAAAATGAGGCTTACGATCTGCAACATTTGCGCACATACATTGTTGGAAGTTTGGAGCTTCGATGTGCAGGTGCACAGTGACCATCAACAGAACCATCATCGACATGGCAGCTCTCAATTTAGGAAATTCAAGACTGAGGCATAGTCTGTGGTTGTTAAGCACAGATTGTCTAAATGTCAACAGGCATCACACTGTTTAGGCTAAATATGAAGTCAATGCAGACAGATGTTTAAGTGCTCTGAGAAATGGGAAAGCCACAGGGGCGTGGGCCCAGAGGGTTTAAGCATATGTGTGCTTGATATACTTGCAATACAACAAGACGCTTTATAATCAACAACTGAGTGACAAAAATGTGAATAGCAGGAGCAATTGGTCTTGTGAAAAAAATAAAAAATAAAGGGCTTAGTGACTGGAAGGAAGGGGGTTATTAGAAGGGAGAGGAGGAGGAGGAGGAGAAGGAGGGCTGATTGAAAAGGGCAGTTTGAAATTTAAATGCAACCAGGGCCTGAAAACAAAAGGCAGATGTGAAAGAATGTCGGGCTTCTTAGACAAAGCTCCTGGTTGTCCCTCTTTAGCTGTTAGAGGGCCACAGGAGAATAGAAGAAGAGTTGGCCCATTCTATAAAACGAGGTCTGGGAGAATGGAGGGGGACCCAGAATAAAGAAGTGGGGTGGGGGGAGGGGGAATCAAGCAACAATAAAAGAGTGACAGCTTGCAAGTCTTGCTTGACCCTTGAATTAGCCCCTGAGCTTTCAACCGAGCTCAGAAAAGAGTAGGGATGTTAATTGTCAGAGAACATCACAGGGATGCAAAGAAAGGGAAATATGGGGCCAGAGATTCACTGAAATGTAAATCAGAACTAACAGACCACCACATGTTGAATAGGGGAAACACATTTGGTTGCTATTGGGTTTTCCCCACTGCATTCTCATACATGCATTCATGCATGCTATAATATTCCAGTAATCTCTTTCTTTTGGCAACTTTGAGGAACGAAAATACAAAAAGGTTCAGTCAAAGCATACTCAGGCAATAGGAGGAAATATATTCCAAAAAAACAAAAACAAAAAGAAATGCATCTTACATTGACACTGTCAAAATGTACACTTTACAAGTGTAAATCACAAAATTTGCACAACAGAGGTGGAGAGATTGGATTGTTGATCTGATGAGTCTGGAGCCCTACTGAGTCAGATATGGGGCAAGGAAGAATCAGAGGCTGACCCCTCTGCTGAGGGTATGATTGAGAGCAGCAGAGGGCCGGAGAAGCTGAATGACGCCCAACCAAACACTGTGTGACTGCGAGTGTCCCGAACGCAGGCCCTGACCCTGACAGGAGCTAAGCCAGTGAAATACCAGGTCAAACACGCTTGCTGTGCAACAGGACTGCTCAGCGGGAGTGGGGTGATGTAGAAGGTTGAGGGGGGTGGAGGGGTAATGGGGAGTGGACGGTTAGGAGCAGCAGAGTTAAAAAAGAAAAAAAAAAAACAAAGCACGAGGCTGCGTTCTATTAAAAACTGTATTTGCATGACAAATAGTGCTGAGAGGCAAACCTTGAGATGTTTGGCGAAGACACATTTCACTTCTTTTTGCATTTATACAGTAAAGGACATCCACTGTAATTTATAGTGTTTATAGTATTAGCTTAACGTTTCATCATCAGAGAGCCCATAAAGACATTGTTTTCGAATATGTGCATCATAGTCTTTGAATTAAATGAAACACGGCTCAGCTCTGCATAACACGCTACCACAGAACAGACAGCAGCCTAGAAAAGAACCGGAGCATGTGACACAAGCGTGGCGCTTGTCATGCTCATTGCTCTTAGTGTTTGCACCATTCATCATTTTTACGAGTCACTCAATTAATCGATTAGAGTACTCCCCACTGGTCAGGACATATGGCTACTAAATAAAGCAATCATGAGTCAACCCCTGGAACACTCTGGCACATCAATACAGTCACACAGACAGAAATGGAAACACTAAGTCATGGTCAAAAACAAAAAAGTGCAGTTTAAATTGTCAGAAAATAACCTTTATCAGCTCTGTTCCTCTGTGATATAGTTGCTCTATATGTTTTAATGACTTCAAGTTTCTCTTTAATTATATACCCAGGCATGTATGGTTATTGCCCTCTGCTTGAATATATATTAAATCCATGGTCTCATAATCACTTTAGTAATGCCAAAAAAAATCTTATTAGGGCTAAGATACCTACACCTGTCTGTCCGCATGGATTACGGCGAGATGATTTGCCATGGTGACAAAGTTTTAATACAGCTTCCATATATTTTTTTGTTCTAATTTTGATGTTTTACTGCAAAGTGAAGTGGATTATCTCGAATGAAATTTCAAAATGTCATTTCCACTTGCTGATAGCACAAAACTATTCCTTTCAGGTCTGCTGAGATAAGAATGATTCAGCCAGGGCTGTTAAGCGGTGTCTTTGCCAAATGTTCCTCCGCTTAGGAATTAATAGGCTGACATTAATACAGCAAGATAAATAGGCAGGTCAGGAATGGGAGGCTTGCTATTATATGGGCATCTCATGGTGATAGTACCTGCCAATCAAGTCCAATAAGTCCTTGACAGGGCATGGTTCACCTTGAAATGCACAGAACACATGCAATATGTATTGTATATCCCCAGTGTCCAAAACATAATCCAATTAGTAGATGTTCAAGAATACTTTGCAGGGTTGAGGTCCAGAACGCACATTAGAACACAACAAAAGACACATTTGTTTCGAGCCTCAGTTTTCTATGGGAAAATTAGTCTAAACAAATCATGGATTATACAAACTGAGCTCGGCATTTGGCCCAGACACATTCCAAAATTAATTTTCTCACTTTCATCATGGGTTCATCATCATCTCATTCATGCAGAAATTATACAACTCAATATGGCAAAGCAAAGTCAAGCATGGGGGGGAAAAACATGAAGAGGGATATATTCACTACTGGCAAAAGATGCTTGAGCCATTCATGTCAGTGTGTTTGTTACTCAACCATTCTGCACATATTAAAAAGGAATAAAATAAATACGTAAAGGTCAGAGATTTGCTTTTTGAGGTCATTTTCACTGATAGTTACTGCAATCTTCTGCTCGTGCAATGTCCATGTGCGTGTTTGTGCCAGCAGTCATCTCAAACAGCATGCTTGTTTGCAGAAATGCAACCGAGACCTTTTGGATGAGCGGGGCCTGATTTGAGTTCATGATATTAACGTGCAGTATTTATTCGGCTATGAACCAGTAAGCAGCTTTTGTGACCCTCTTCCCTCCCTGTTTAAAATGAGCAGCTGAATAGTTAAACCCCCCACTCTGTCCTCCTATTAAAGACCCCACCATCAATAATGCACTGTGATCGTGAGGCGTTATTAAACAGGATGATTAATTTTTAAGGTAGTGGGCAGCAACACAAAACATGCCGTAGGTAACCGAGAAGATGACTTGTGAGAAACACATTTCAAACGGGGGGAAAGCAAGCGGCAATATAAGCCATTTATCTGTGTCTTTCCTCATCTGAGCAATGATAAACAAAGGAGAAAGTGTGCAATTGTCTTTGGGAAGGAGACGAGAGAATATTTTAGCTCCCGTTTGAATGAAAAGACACCTCATTAAGTAAATCATTAGCTTACGCTCACTGAGTACACAAATCCTGATATTTTGTCATGGCCTATCTCGTAAATTTCACATCCCGATTATTTTAAAAGCTCTGAAATCTTCTCTCTTTATTGGCTCTGCTTGTTGAGTTTTGCTGCTCCTCCATGACTGCTGTGTTTAACAATGTCTTAATACAATGTTTTACCTGGCTACACCTCATCATTGCAATGAGCACCCTTTGATAACCGATCTTTACATTTGGAAAAGGAACATTCAGGACAGATATTCCTTGTAAAATGACTTGATAACTCAAAACTTGCAGAAGCTTGGAACGTGGTGATTTTGCTCCTTGAGTGGTGGATGTTTGGAGTTTTGAAGGTGCTAATTCTCTCACATCGTGCATAATGTGGCCGACCTTGGCTCTGTGTCTAATTGACGCTTTTAACCTTTTTGTGGCTCAGAGGAAGGACATACACAGCCAAAATACGGGGAGTCTGCATAATCTCAGTAGTTACTAAAATAGAATACTGCACAAGGACCTTACCCTCACAGCAAAAGCAATACTCCACAAATGATCTCTGTAGTGGAGTAGATGCACACTAGCCTGCTTCATCCTGGCAAATTTCTATCCGGTGCCGTATCTATTTTCAATCTAAAGGATGGTATGAATGCTTTTGTCAGACAGGGGAAGCGGCATATGTCAGGCTAAAACAAGGTATAGCAGTGTGTCTCGTCAGGAAGCTCAGACAAAAGAAGTGGGTGTAGTCTTTCCCGAATGCAATCACTTGTCAGCCTTAAATCTTCACTCAGTACTGCCCTGAAAGGTAATGGTGCTTGTTAAACCTGATGAAGGTATATTGGCCCCATTTTTTTTTTTCCCAAAGATACTGAAAATGTCTAAAAGGCATTTTACTGCTGCTCAGCAATGAATGCTTCACACAGTCTGCTGCACAATACCATGTAACATATTTTCAAGTAAATCGCAGTAAATCATCTGACTCTACACCCATACTCAGCGGTGTGACAAAGCAGTGTAATTTAAGTTTCTTTGAATCTTCAGGCGGCTTCATTAGACCTCCTTGTGCAGCTTCGGTGTCACTACTCCTTGCCCTCTCCCCACCTTCAGCTGTGAGAGAGGACAGTTTTGGGGCTGAACCTTCTCCACAGCCCTCATTTACATAACATCAGCGCTGTGAGGGGGATTGTGATGCAAACAAGCTCAGATTGGCTCATTCCACCCCTCAATTTTAATAAGGGAGGTTCTATAGGGTCTCACTCCTGCCTGCTCACTGTGCTGATCACCGTCTCTTAGTGCTCGGAGTGGAGAGCTGATTTTTCAAATATAAAGTTTCATTAAGCAGTTTGGCTGAGAGACGGCATGAAGGAGTCACTGAGCTTACATTCAGTGGATGAACGCTAACATACAGAAAACCACAGGAGAAGGATGATAAACAGTGAATGTGCATTGTGGGTAAAGAAATACTGTTTTTCCTTTAAAAAAAAATAATAATAAATAAATAAATTCATTCTGCTCCCAACTGACCACGAGTCAGGCTTGACATGATTTAAAAAATTATGTAAATAGACCCGTGGCTTATGTTATCGTCCCCTGCCACCCACAGTAGGACAGCAGATGCAGCAATCGCAGCTTCTGCACCTTGTGTATGTTTAATATGTGTTTGCTCTTTTGAGATAACAAAAAGGAAGGGGAAACAAACAGGGCTTTCTTTTGTTGTAGTTTTTTTTTTTTTTTTCTTCCTCTGAATAACTGGACCAAAGTCAGGGAGTCTAAAGACACAAGGAGAGAGAGAGCAGACAGATTCAGGAGACTGTCAAGCAGACTGCGATAAAACATTCCCTGGGAAATTATCTCCCTGTCATAAGGCCCTCCTGTTTTGAATACCAAAGGGATTCAAATTCCCAAACAAATTCTGAGAGGTTGACCAATTTTGCTCTCCGTAAAATGATAGTGTATTCCAGTGCAGGTCCCACCTTTGAACCACCGCGCCGGAGGTAGCATAAAGAAGAGATTTTAATCTGTGTATGTCTGCATAGGTAATCCACTGAAGTGTAATTGCTACTGTTCTAGGTTATACAAAACACTGACAGGGGAAGAAGACCTTCGATGAATATGAAGTGAGTGTGACAGCAAAGTCCCACGGTGAAAGCGAAGGCAATACTTTGACAAGGACTCTTCTTGGAGAAAAATATTCTCCAGTGCATATTAAGTGTTGACAAGGAGGCTGTTTCTTTAATATGATGCACAATTCAAAGCAACATTATAAGCTGCATCAAGACCAGATTAAAAGAAAACAAAAGACAATCTAGTCAAATACAAACTTCAGTTTTTTGGGGTTTTTTTCTGTTGACAAAACGAACAATAACTGTCTTTGAGCATAAAACATTATGTGAAAGCAGCTTTACACACACAATATTATATACTTTTTAAGCAAAAGTAACTTAAAGGTTATCTGGAACGTTTAAAAATCGAAAATGTGTTTCCTACACTTCTCTTTTGCCTCTTCAATTTTTAAAAAAATGTTCACTGCAAAACCCGAAAAAGGAATCGTGCTTAGGTGGAAGATGACTGAACAAGCACAACCTGGCACTCCTCAATATAAGTAGCATTTATCTGCTTTTCAACACCCTCAAGACAAATTGATATATTAAGTATTTAATGATTCAAAGAATGCATTTAAGAGCAGCATTTACATTTGCATTCAGCGAAATGCTACGAGTAAAAATGAGGGAAAAAAACCAAAACAAGCGCGGTAAAGGCAGTGACCTGCTGCAACTTCAAAGGAGATTTATATATCTATGGCTAATAAATATTCAGTCCTGCCCTGTGAATTTTTTTTCCCTCTGTCATCCTATGTTTTTTATTTAAATAGCTACAGTGACAATTAGCACTTTCATTCGGAGGCTTTTACTGCATTGCTCTAGTTGCATGAATTGAGTTATAAAAGCTCCACTACGCATGTCTGTCCTTGTGCAAAATGTTTATCTTCTGTTAAATTATAAACACAAAGCATGCACCTGAGAAAGTTTTGCGGTTATGACTTCAGAATATTTCCTCGCTGTCCCCAGGCAAAATCTGCACGGCCCTCCTTTTGCTACACTGCTTCCATTATGCACAGGAGCCTATAAGCCTTTTCAGGTGAGAGAATAAAAGATCCCTTTTTTTGGCCCTCGCAGTAAAGTGGAAAGTGAGTAGGCGTTGCAGCGTCTGCAACATTCACCATCTCATGCTGATTGTTAGACTCAGCTTTGGTGTCTGCCAGCTACTTTTCAACAACGCCATTTATAAAGTAAATGCTCATCTCGAGCCGACCTTTTGGAACCACGCTAAATATACAAACAAAATATGCTACCTCACCTCCACGCTTGCAGAGAGGTGCTCGGGCGAACTTGGAGAAAACTTTTTCCATCCTTTAGGCAGAGCTCGGTCTCTTCGAGGTGCAACTCCTTGTCTACTCTCGGGTCTGCTGGACCTAATTCTGATGGTAATGGCTGCATCCTGTCAGCTCACTCCAGCTTCACTAGTAATCAGCCCGGGCTGATGAATAACGGAAATGCCACTGGCTCCACTTTTTGCAGTGACAAAAAAAAAAAAAAAAAAAAATGCACCAGTTTCCCACCCCCATTTGACTGTCCTTTTTACACAGCTTTTTTCTCCCTGCATTTCCATCAACTACTGCAGAATAGCACTCATCACATTGGTTCAGCTGCTGATGCTGAATCTAAAAATGAAACGTGTGTTGCCGAGCACAGATGCTGCACTTGAAAATGTGTGACTCTCTCAGGGCTTTCTGTCTGGTCATTGTTTAACCTCGATATGATTCTGTCACCAGGTGAGTCATAAGGACGGAAAGAAATGTTTGCTTTAGTGCCCGTAGTTGTTGTTTCGTGACAGTAACCAATCTTACGATCGATTAAGATAACAGTTTTGCATTGGCAAGCCGATGTTTGCTTCATGAACATGTGACCAATCGGTGTCTTCATCTTCAAATAAGGAGCGCTTCTCGAAATAGGAAAGCTTCTCGAAATAGGAAAGCTTCTCGAAATTTTTTAATGTAATCAGAGACTTGTATGCAAAAACTGACATTTTCATTGAAATAAATGAAAATCATAGAAATGCCATCCAAATTTAAGAATTTATTTTTGCTAACGTATGAAAGTCTTCAAGATATGGTTTGGAAAAGACATTTTGGAAATGACTGTAGCAAATTTACTTCATGAAAAAATAGAAACAAATAGAAAAAATATTGGATTTTCTTCTGCAAAGTAAACTTTGTATTCATTAAATTCTTGTTGGCTTGAGAAAAAAAAGGTCCCGTTTAAACTATTAAGTCCATGCTTACAAAACGAGAAATAAGGCTGAAATATTTTTAAGGTATGACCTCTCACTTGGTCAAGCAGCTACAACCGTATAATTTATTTATATTTTTGCTAATATAATGTATTAAATTATATAAGCGCCACTCGTTAAAGCCAATACAGGTACTCATTTTAAGCAATATAAGTTAAAGCGTATTAAAAATGTTATTTTCCCTTTAAAGCCAATTCCATTTTCTCTTGCTTCTCCACATTTCCTTTAGCGTGATAACATAACAGATGTCGTAGAAACTGCAGTTCTCACATTCAGCTTAATTACTAAAACCAGTTTGCGAGAGACTGAATAGCCGCATAAGACAAACAGGTTGGTCTAATGGATAAAGCAGTCAGGGTATGTGTGATTTATAGCAGAATTCACACCAGCAGAGCTGCCTCACACCTCATTTAAAGGAAGGCATGATGAATTATTAGATGTATTTTTCCTGTGCAAATGCCAAAAAGATCAAATCAGTAGAGACCCACTGAGGTGTCAATATTAAACATTCCAAAATTCATTATAAATACATGAATAATTTGACGTCTCCATCCTCACACACACATTCAAGGAGCGACTTATCTGCAGTATTTAAGATGTTCATTACCTCACCCCCACGGCAGTGGAGGAGGAGGAGGAGGAGTTGGAGCCAACAAGCAGCAGTGAATGCCAGGGCTGGCACAGCTGTACAAGCAAAGCTGTAAAGAGAAGTCACCGGCCACTGTCGCTCAATCTTTCACTGTGTTAATCCCACACTATCTGCATTCACGTCAGACCCACTCCTCGTGTCCCTGCACTGCTTTTCACACTCCTAAGTTCAATTTGGCACGAAAGTAGACATGTTGCATCACTTCTCCTGGCTAACAGTCCTCTGTTCGCCTCCAACAATCTTTTTTTTTTTTTTTTTCTGCCTCAGACTGCATGACGGCTGTGTTCTCATGTACAATTGATTCAATAGTTTCTTGATGCTTGTTTTGGCTTACAGGTGTTCACGGGAATATACAGAGTGTATGCTAAAAATCAGGGGTTTTACTTGTGTATTCCATACCGGATCCCCATTCTGTGACTTTTAATAGCAACGTTGCAAATATGAGTACATATGAGATTTGAAAGCCTTTAATGCTCCTGAATCTCTTCTTAGCTGATCAGATCATCTTCTGAATGGCCTCAATACACAGGCAGGGCACTGTGAAAGAGAGAGAGTGTGTGTGTGTGTGTGTGTGTGTGTGTGTGTGTGTGTGTGTGTGTGTGTGTGTGTGTGTGTGTGTGTGTGTGTGTACACACACACACCGAACCGTCGGCTCCATTTATCTCTATTCATCATTTACATCATCACATCAGGAGACAAGTTGCTGTCATATCATACCTCAAACTGTAACAGTAGCTGGACAAATGCAGTGAGCGACAAACACAGTAAAGTGTTGGTCAGGTTTTACGAAGCCAGCACTCTTAAACCCCACTATGTTTTACAGACAGAAATTTATACCCAAGCGCCAACGAAACCAAATCCTGGCCCTCAGGGCAGAATTTTTTATTTTAACATCTCTTTTCAGGACTGACATTTAGTCCTCTGTTTTCAAATGTTTTCCCAAGAAGCTTCTCTCCAGTTGACCCAAGCAGAGACCATTGCCTCTGGCTTGTCACGGAGAGAAGAGTGATGCGGTTCCATGGGTAACAGAGAGGGAGGCTCTGTACTGAGACAGCAGCAGGTGCAGCTGTGACAGTTGCCGTGTTGTTGCTAGCCCCACACTGTAGTCAAGATGAGGTTCACAGATGTAGCCACTCAGTGCAGTGGTTTATTGGCTGCCTGAAACAATGCATCTCTGTCAAGAACAACTCCTCCTAAGGCCATTTCAGTCTAAGAGCGCTCTGTATGAAACAAGGCGGAGAAAAAGCTCATTCTGACACACAAGGTCAATTCGGCTCCACAGCAACACAATCAAAACGCTCCTTACGCTGCCAAAAAACAACAAAAATAAAAATTACAACCTGAAGCAGCCACAGCAAAATATAGAGCTTTAAAAGTTGTTTCTAAATTGCAAACAGTAATTAGCCAACTATCATCATAATAATTGTTATTATTAATAGATATAAATGAATAGACACATCACAATTCAAATGTATATAATTATAACATACCTCACATTTTACACTACTTACAGCTGCAAGCCTTCTCCTATTTGTTTAATCATTACCAAGCCTCTTTGAAAGCGTATTTCTCAAGCCAACCAAGCACCACCCAAGGCTGAACTTTGCCCACACGTGTATCTTGCAAGACATGCCTACCAATCACGCAACGCTTTCCGGCCCAGAAAAACGTAACAGCATCTGATTTGTCATGCTTTTTTCTTTTTTGGGGGAAGAGAGAAAGCAAACCTGTTTCTTTTCTTCAATTCAGAGCCTCAGAGTAAAGTCCATAAAAGTCCAGTCCCGGCATAGTATTTTGTTGAATCTCAGAGTAGTGGAGATCTGAGATAATATGACTATTGTTTTCCTGTAAAGCACCCAGTCTCTGCTTGTTCAATTACTGGAAGGAGCCTCAACGAGGGCGGTTAAATCATTTGCAGAGACATTATCTACGCACAGAGAGAAAGACAGAGAAAGAAAGGGAGGGGGAAGAGAGAGAGAGAGAGAGAGGGAGCAAGAGAGAGAAAGCGAGAGAGCGAGCGACGGCTAAGGGAGAGCAGGCGTCGGGGCCAAACTTTAGTTTGGAGAGGAAATAGAAAAAAAAAATTTGTGGACCACACATGGAGGGTTCTGCAAGGATAAAAGCAGCAGGATTAATGATTCACTGCAGGAAATTAATAGACTAATACAACTCTCTCTGTTTCAAAGCCAAAAACCACACAAGATAAAATTGTTTTCATTACAGGTGATGATGGAGATCTATGTAGATTATTAAAATGTACACAGAATTTATGAGTGAGCAACCACATAACTTCATTCCTCCTCACATATGTCGCCGACAAACATACCAACTCACAAGCACTCGTCTGTCAGCGTGAGCAATCATTAAGAGATAATTTGATTGTTTTTTCAACCTCGGCTGTGTTTGATGTCTCTGGCATGGTGGCAAATGAGCAGACAATTATTTTGTTGATTAGCTTAGTTTTTCGCAACTTACCATGCCTGTGATATTCCTCTGAAAGTCCCAGACCAGACGCTCAATTCCATCTGACTTGGCAGGCACAGCACAGGAACAAAGCTTCCACACTCACTAACTAAATACTTTACCAAAAAAAAAAAAAAAAGTCATCTATCAAAGCGCTAGACCCCTGAATCAACTGGCTAACCAATATAAATGTCGAGACCAAAATTCACTTTTTTATGCAAGTCCTTAAAAACATTTGTTTGTATATGTATATTTATGTATGTATATGATACATTCTGGACATCGAAGTAGTTAGCACACTGTTCGGATGAGTATTTCAGTACTTGCAGGTCCTTTTTTTTTCAAACACTATGCTATAACTTGAATTAAGCATTGCTCTGAACTCTAACAGCTTTTATATATATTTTGCATTTGTAGAAGCTTCCTGAAGTTAATCTATATGCAAACACAAAACAACGTCCACATTTTCTTATCCTATTCTTAGTTTAGTTTGTATCCCTTAGAGTATTCCTTCTACAGTTTTCTTTGAGTGCATCACAGTTCAAGAAATATCTGTATGCCGACACCACAGGTATGTAAATCCATAGGAAATACAGTCCCGGGCAAACACACATTTGTAAAGCGCTGTCAACTGGATAAAAGAATAACAATATTCAATTGTTCAAGAGAGTTCAGGCAGTTTTGTAATTTGCTCGGAAGACGTCAGTGTAAATATACTGAAGAACACCACCCACAAACATTAAATAATTTTTGTGGGGAAAAAAGGAAAGAGGTTTGAAGAGAAAAACTTTTCTCTCTTGCAAAGAGTCAAGGACAACACAGCCTATACGGAGAAAATATATTGCTCTGGTATGTTTACCCACACCACCCCTAAATAACAGCCCTGTCTTGTTGGAAAAGGGGCTTTTAAGTGTGGATGTGCCTTGCTCTCCTATAATCCAGCCGAGACATTACTCCTTCCCCTGGCAGACGTCCGCAGATCCCCCCTCTCTCCCAGCCAGGCCTTGCTCTCCGCTGCTATGGTGGAGCCGCAATAACTGCTGTTTGCTTAGAGCCTTGCCTCCCAGGTTCTCCTCTGTCACACAGAAATTGAATATTTTCCCAAATAGTGTTGCAGCTGTGCACAGATAAGGCCAAGTTCTGTTCATATAGCACAAAGAATGAGACGCGCGTGCGTGCGTGTGTGTGTGTGTGTGTGTGTGTGTGTGTGTGTGTGTGTGTGCGTGTGTGTGTGTGTATTTTTTCTTATTTTCCTTTGACATTTTTTTTTTAATCACTCAAAATAATTTCCATAGATTTAATTAAATGTATACAAGTTGTACAGAATTTTACATGTATTATTTGTAATTAAATTAAAAGTGTATCACTTATAAATTGTGATACCTTCAAAAAAAAAAAAAAAATCAAAAATAATGTGGAACAATACAAGTAAAATCTAAGAATGCTCATTATTCTTTTATGTTAGAAGTGCACCACTTGTGGGGTGAGACCCTAAACAACCAGCACACAGGAAAACAAACAATGCTTCCAATACGACGTGCCATACGTGATCTGCGATCACAAACAAGGCCAGCATGTTACACTTAATCACTTTACGACGAGAGGGCATCAGGTTTTATGGCCTACTTCTGCACTTCCTTTTCTTCCAAATACCTTTCAGAGAAGCACAAATGAGTGAAGCCGTGAAAAGGAGATGCCAGATAAGCTCAGTGAGCCCGCCACTTAACTGGTGCACATACACTATATGGGAGCCACCGGGTAATATCCATGTTGCTCCCTGTCACCAGAGTCCGATCTGAACCGTACATTCAAATGTGTATGTCCTTGCAGAGTATTGCTGCCTTTGGAAATTATTTAGGCAAGCAGAAAGTCTCACCTGCCATTTCAGGGGGCACCGTATCCCCCCTTTGCACCAGAGGCCTTTAGCAAGTGGAAACAAATGTTTCACAAAATGGCAGGAAGGGGAACACAGTGGCGCGCTGTGTTTTACTGATTGCCAATCGTAAAATAAAATCAGTCATGAAAGGGGAAGGTAGCCTGGCCCACCAAAGGCCTGCGTGTTATGTCAAATTTGCTATAGCTTTCTTTTACAGCCTTGTTTATTCCCTTTAATGGCGAGCAGTTATCCGCACAGTATGGCTCCATGTAGGTGGTTAGCAAAAGAATAGATTGCATCAGATAATACAAACCCACAATTTACACGCCAAATAAGCAATGGGATGTAAATCTAAATGCTTTAATGCCCTGCAATCCTCCTTCTACTGGCACATTCACAATCCTCCATCGTTTCCTCGGTTTTGCTATGAGGCAGCTAACACGTCACATGTGCACCAAATGTAATTTGAAATGTGTCGATGGTTCTCGCACACTATTGGCTGAAAAAGACAGTGAAGCACAAAAGGGAGGAAAAAGAGCTTGAATCTGGTGGTGTTCTCCATGGATAAATGCACCGGCGTTCCCTCTAGTGACACACTGACATAAACAGCACATTCAGTCTGAAATCATTGTTTAAATCTGTTAAAGTGGCTCCACAATCGCCAAACAGGTTCATAGAAAAGCCCGTGAGGTAGCGACGCAAAAATTGAAGTGAACATATGTTGCCAGTGGTCAGTGTGCAAGGCTCATATTGAAAAAGATCAATAACAAATTACCTTAATAAAGCCAGAGTGGGACTGACTGGCTTGGTGTTAAAATTTAAAATCTGGAGGAAGTTATGAAAGCTGCACTATAACTTGTTTAAACGATCCAGAGATGGTACATAATGTCAGCTGCTGTTATGGAGCTGAAAATGAAGCAACAGTCCGTAATGTCAAAATTTTTGATGCGGTCACACCCCCTGGCCCATTCACTCCAACTGTCTCGGGACTCTTGTGTTTTGGTGAGTATGATGAATAACGTTGAGAAAATAAGCTATTTCTACCACATTGCTACCCTTTGATCCAATGTAGAGATGAACGCACATGTGAAGAGAGGCAATCTGGTGCTCTGGCAGATCAGCAGCTGCAGTTCTTTGAAACCGGACGCCCTTCAACTAAATTGAGGCTATAGACTTCTCCTGTGCTGATCTCAGTGGTAAAATACTCATATTGGTGTGTGATTAGAAATCAACATGACATTCGGGAATGGGGTTATTCTTTCAAAAACAGCATTGTGTATAAGATTTTTAATTTTTTTATATTTTTTTCTTTTTTTAAAGGAAACAAATGTGTCCCCACTGCATTAAACTATTTACTCTCAGTCTCTACGTTGTGAGAGAGCTTCAAAATACGGTGTTCTCCCACAATTCCGCACAAACAAATACAAGTGGAATTACCTTATACATGAGGTGTCATTCAGACCTACTTACAAGAAAGGGAGAAAGAAACAAGTCCTACAGTTTCTCCAGCTCATGCAATCATTTTCAAGCCTTTCAGGCTCAGCCAAATCCAGTGGCAGAAAACACAACTCCTTCGATTGTGTAAGGGCTCTGACCACTTTGATATGCTAATGTGTTCCTTCCAAACAGCTGGAATTTGCTCTTGCATTAATTCAAACATTTCTGTTTTATGTAAAGACTAAAAAAAAAAACCCAGAAGAGTTCCCCTATTTTTTAAGGGCTTGTAGGAGCACTGAAGCCTGGGTAGCCTGATAAAAGAATGCATTAACCCATATTTCTAACACATTCCTTAAAAAAAAAAAGAAAATAGAAGCTCATTCACAAGCAGATTGTCTTTGTGTATAGCTGAACAATTACTTTGTTGTGTATGGTGAGGCAGATAAACCCCCCCTCCAAACACTCGGCGTATTCTTCCGCTTCTCAAGAGTGTCGTCTTAGAAAAGGTCGTGCAGCAACTTCTATTCAGACGGGATCTTTTAAATCCTGATTTGATTAAAGGGACGCAAACTAATGACACGTTTTACAGGAACATCACTAGTTCAGCAATGAACGGCGACGACAAAGGTGTTGCACAGAGGCGTTACGGACTAAATACAGACACGAGGCTCATTTATGGAGTCTAATCCAGGCAGGAATTCTCTCTGTGCCCATCCGTTAAGGTCAAATCTCCAACAACAACAAAAACGATGTAAAAGGGGGAAAGAAAACAACAAATGGATAAATGAATGAAAGCATAGGACATTTGAAGACCACAGCTAAATTTAACCCAATCCAATGATCGATTACTGACGATCGCTGCTGTGCTTCGGGCTGCCATGCATCACCGGCTGGCCGCTGCGTGTTTCTCCGGCACAACACATCGCGCCGCATGTGCGCGTCTGCAGCGCACTCTTTAAACACATGGTTGACAAGGCACGTTCGCCTAAATAATGAATGTGCAGTAAAAGGATCTAATTTTACTGCCACTCCGCACCGACTGCCCCTGAGTTAAGTCTAAGCAGCCCGATCAAATCCTCTTTTACTAGTGTTTTCGTTTTGTTTTTTTTCCTCTCTCCCTTTGATTGATCTCTACGCGTGACTTTTACACGCGTAAAGCCGCTCGCAACACCGGGAAACTTCTGGCCAAAAAGTAATTATTATTACAATGAGGTTCAATTCATTGGTTGTGTCTATTATTTCACACAAATAGTCCCACCCAAATTATTATGGATTAGGGCGAGATGAGAGTCTCTAGAATCATACCGACACTGTTTTCGGCATAAACGCTCCTCATTCCAACAAGATCACCAGAGTTTAAAACTACAACACAAACCAACCAAACTCCACCCCAACTTCGGGCACATAAATTCCAATTAAATGGTGGTTTGGAAGTCCTGGTTCAGGTCAATGCGACACACACACACACACACACACACACACACACACACACACACACACACACACACACACACTTTTTTAATAGTTTCCATTCACCCAAACTAGGCAGCAGAGCAAATCAATCCTCATCTGGTTATGCTTTGATTAACCACTTTTCAATTAACCACGACACCCGTTGGACGACACACAAGACCACAAACACGGGAGGTCTGTTAAAACACATTCAAACTTAATGATTATTTTTTCTTTTGTATGACAAGAATATGGTCATTTCTGAAAAGTTCTCACGGTGACCTCAAAGTTGCCTTTCAATCTTCCTTTAAATTAGTCCCCAGTAAAGAAATGCTGGAAAACGAGAATAAAAGTTGCTCCTCTCCATCAACTTGTGAAAACAGCCCGACGTGAAGCGCCTTGTGATTAATAAAGTGTTTATCACTGACGGACGGGAGAGGGGGGGAAAAAACACTCTTACCTTTTTTGAAAAGCAGTGAAGCCTGACAAAGCTGGAATGAAGTCGGCCGTGGAGGAAATGTTGGCGGTGAAAAGATAAATAAAAAAAAAAGAAATGTCAGATAGTGGACAGACAGTCTGATGGGAACTCCTCGGCAGCGAGGAGAGAGAGTCTGCGGGTCTGATGCATGCTCCCCTGATCTGGGACAGAGGCTGGATCATCAGGCGGCGGGTCCCCCTCTCAGCCCGCACATTCTCCTGCACCGGGCGCACACTTCCATTGCATGCAAGATGTTGCGCTGCGGCCAGTCCGAACTCATCAACACCTTCCACTCCTCGAAGCGGCGGTGGCAACAATCAAGAGGACAAGCGACGCACCGAGAGAAACACTAGAGTGACTGAGAGGGACAGACAGACAGGAGTAGATTGGAGTGTCTGGCTTTTTCAGTGTCTGATCAAAAAAAAAAAATGTTAAAAGGGGGGAGAAGACGGAAGACTCCTCCCCGCTACTTTAAACTGCCGATGCTCCTCTTCCTGGCTCCTGTGAATGAGACTGTGGATACTGGGCAAGTTTCAGGGGCTCGCCTCTGGAAAAGATCCCGCTCACAGTGTTGAGACACTTGGTGGGAGCAGCGCGGAGCGGGCTTCCAGTAAACAGCGCCAGTGCAGTGGAGAGCAGGCTGCCGTCTGCAGGAGTCGTCTGAGCCCCGGACTCCACCAAAACCCGACATGGAGTCACGATCCGGGATGACTCGGAGTCTAGACCTGACTATCACATCAACTTATTATCATAGCCGTCAGGATCACATTTTATTCTCGACACAGGAGGGACGATTAAACTACATCACGCAGGAAAAGGAGTGTTTATCATTATATCCTCTTTCCTTCCGGTCCCCCTTTTTTTCTGCTTTAAATTGTAACGCTGCCTTCCTTTTGGGTATGAGAGGCCCTTGCTCTGTCACAGTAGGCAGTCCAGTCTATTCAACCAATGACAGAGGACTCATTCTACTGTAATACTACCGAGCATCAAAAGAAACATAGAAGTACAGGGAGAGCCCCCCCCCCCCCCCCCTCTCTCCGCCTCCTCCTCTCTCAAACTGGCCCGTAGGATAGCACACTGCCCTGAGCAGCGGTGGTCAAGCTGCTGCTGGTGTGTGGAGCCAAGTGTGTAGAGAGCCAAGCAGTTTTTCAAACCAAGAACCTCCTCTCAGTTGTGAATAAGGGTTTTTTCCACCCTACTTTTCTTTTACATGATTCATGACACCATTCTGCAGTCAAGGGAATTTTGTCAGACTGCAGTGGCCTTGGCCCTGTCACTCCTTGCTGTGTGCAGCATGTTATGTTGGCGATTCACAAATTGTATATACAGTATGCATTATGTAGGTGATTTTTCTGTTGGTGTAGCACACAATTTCAAAGGGATCTTCCTTTTAAAATACCACTGTGCTGAAGCATACAGATAGTTTTGGGGTTGTTGGGTTTTTTTTCAAACACATTTTCTACATGTTAAAAATAGATATATTCTGTAGTTTATAAAGAAAACAACATAAACTATTTAAAAAGAAAATATCTAAAAAGAAAATCTGGCTCTTATCTTTATATTTCAACATGTAAAAACAACCAAAATATGCTGGTCATAATGGTTTCATTTTTGTGTCTGTGTTTTGTGAACACATGAGCATGGTATGATCTGATTAAGGAACATTGGTCAAAAACATGGGGTAGAATTGATGTGCACACCTGGCTTCAATAAAAGCTGTCTTTCACCCACGGTGGGGAAATGTGAAGTTGAGTCATGCTTGCCAGGTGAAGGTGAATGCAAGAGGGGGCAGACTTGTGTTTTCATAAGCATAATTTTACATAATAATACATCCATTTTTGCAAGGGACACAAAAGAGAAAACAGATGTAATAAAAGGTCATCCAGTGACAGGCATCCATATCTTGAGAAATGCTTATTTATAAGGCGAGACTCAAACACATGTGGTATCCTAGGCTGCAACAGCTTCAACTACCATTTTGCAAGGATTCATTTAGACATGTTTCCTCAGACTGTCAACAGAGGGCATTATACTTATATTGCTAGTCTTCTGAAAGGTAAATCTGTGCTCTATCAGTTCACAGCGATATTAAATATACATATTGAAGACAAAGATATCTACTTGAAACACACTAATTAATATTTTTTGGGCTTGTTGGGTATTACCTTTAATGTATTTGAGCCTAGGATGTGCAGTCATTCCTCAATGAGACAGCAGCTGCACATAAATTGTCCATGTGTAACTGTGATGTCATCATATATTGCAAAGGTGACACAATATTGCACATAATGACTCACCAAATGGTGCCATATAACTGCTGCCTATCTTAATCGGAAAAAAAAAATCCTGTGTGAAAAAAAGCCTATAGAATTTAAAGGTGCAGAAAAAGGTACATACAAAATAGATAATAGCCAGTAAATTCTTGACTGCAGCATCTTCTGGCTTTATATCAGTTGAAAATGGTTGCAAATGCTTCAGACAGACTTCAGTCAGCCATGGTGAGAGCAAGCATGTCGCCTCATTTTCCATGTGGTTCCAAACTTGCCTCTTAACCTTCAATTGTTCGACTAACAATGCTTATTGGTTCTTTCCTAAAATATTTGCTCATGATTGACATCTCAGGCACACATGACCAGTCACAAGACTGCTGCCGACGCCAGGCAAATATGTCTCCTTTCATTATGAAGGACAAAGCTTTTGCTAGGCTACATGCTTCAGAGCACAATTAACAAAGATGCGTCCTACCTTGTTCATTCCATCGTTTCTCCTTTAGGTATTTAAAAAAAAAAAAAAAAAAAAAAACCTTCTTAGTACCTCTTCTTATTGCATAAAAAAACATATGGCTTTCAAATTCTTAAGGCAATAGACATGACTTACTTCTTCTCCAATCTCATAGGATTATCTCATTTAACTCATTTGATGATTCTGAAACAGGACCACAAGCCCAAACAATCTTCAAGAAACATGAAGGAACAATTGTTTGTGACAAGAAGAAGTAGACTGCCTACAACAGATGGGGGGGGACCCCAAAAGATCAATTAAATCTACATTATGCTTGAGGAAAGGCATCCAAGTTGCTTTGTTAATTGTTTATCCAACCTCGGGTCTCAAGGAGCTGGAGCCGATTCCTTCTGACATGGAGTGAAAGAGGGGATACACACTGGACACGTTGCCAGTCCATCACAGGGCTAACACAGAGAGACAGACAAACACACAAATGAGCAATTTAAAGTGACTAATTACCCTAACCTAACATGTGTTTCTTTGGACCACGGGAAGAAGCGGGAGTACCAGGAGAAAACCCTCAGCTGCACTGGATGAATGCACAAGCTTAGAAAAACCATGTATCCAGAATCAAACCGGGGCGGTCTTGCTCTGAGGCAGTAGCCTGAACCACTATACCACCGGGCAGCACCTGCATGAAACTCGCCATGGCATTATTACATCAGCTGAGTTAAACTTGTGTCAAATACCTGTGTTACAGATAGTGACTAAAACAATGGAAAGTATGCCGTCCCCTTTGAGGAATCAGCCAAACTGAGTACTTCACAAACTGTTCAGAGCCAATGCAGACAAAAGAAATGGCTTGAGGTATCCCAAATAGGTTTCACTTCCTATTTTCTTCTTGTCCCATCTCTTCCAGCAGCTCCAGATGAAAAGTTCAAAGGAAAAATTCAAGTATGTGAACTGTGAACCAGTGATGTTTCTTTCGCTGATTCATTTGCATGAATCTGTTCCAAATCAAGTGAAACTCCTCCTGACCCTCTGTATTTTCTCATCAATTTTGTCAAGGTGGCTTCAGTGGTCTCCTTGGATATCAAACTCTTGGAGTAGACTTCTAATCAAAGAAGACCTTACTACACAGTGGAGGCTTGGTTAATATTTATGTAGTCAAGAGCAACCATGCCGCTTGCAGTTTCGACTTCACTTCTGCAACACCTCCAGAAGCTGTCGGTTTCTTCACTGGCTAAAGCAAGTATTGAACCCCTTCAAGGAAGCAACAGCGGATTAAAAAAAAAGTATTAATCAAGCTGGCTTCACATGCAGTTTTCTGTGATGTGTGAATGGTGCAATTTCAATTGACATTTCAATGATGAGATACTGCAGAAAAATTCTCACTGCTGTTATACATTTTCGCATGAGAGGACAACTACAGCTTCACTAACACATTTATCAAGACCGATGCCAGGTTGACATTCACCCTCTGCTTCTCTTTGATACTGCTGCTCACATTAATAAAAAAAAAAAAAAAGATCGCCATATGTTTATGAAATTATGTTTTCTAAGTTTGCAAGCTCATCGCTGCTAAATCCTCTGACTATTTATTAAGAACTAAAGTTTTGTGTTGAATAAAATATTGGACATTTTCACCACCACTCACCTAACCCTGAGTCAGCAGAAAATATAACATAACGATGGTCTCATGGCTTTTCAGACCAACTGTTTCTTTTTGATTCGCTCTTTTCCTCACTTTGTTCATTAAACATACACAAGGAAAGCAGTCCACGCAATTAACCTGTGTCTGAATGTAAGTCGACATATGTATGCTGAGAGTTGGCACCAGATAAAAATATGATCAACTCTCATTGAATGATGTCATCCTTCTGCTCAAATTTCAGTTATTTAATCAGTCCATCTGTTTGAAAACAAATGTTGCTACAGCCACCCCCGACCCGACCCCCCCCCCCCCCCCCCCCCCCCCCCACCATTTAAAGAATCTAGGTCTCATAATTGACCCAGCAGACAGGAAGCAATTAAAAAGAAGTCAAACACATGAGGGGCTTTGAGATCAAATTTGAAAAAAGCAAGGTCCTGTGTTGGCATGTTGAGCTCTGGCTTGCACAACTGTCAAATAAGTCGACTTTAAAACAAAACACACGACATAAACAAATCATTAAAACACACTGTGTCATGGTATACACATTAAAGAATCGTAGCACTCTAAAACTTTGGTACTTTGATCAAACCTTTTTCAGAGAAACACTTTCTGTAACAAAAAAAGTGTTTTGTTTCCTCTGAGGTTTGATGTATGAGACACATGTTGGTTTAAACAAGCGTCAGATACAGGTGAAGAATCTCTATTCAAATGGTTTATATGGAAACGTATCCAAGTGGAAACAGATGTTCTTCACTTTTGACCTATAAAAAATGATAGATGGTCACCAGTAATATGGTTCAGCAGAGGCCAGCAGTTCCAATTTGCTTTACCTTGCCATTTGGGACTCTGTGTTGTGTAAATGTGGACATATTTTTCAAACTAAAGATGTGACGTTTTTCACTGCAAACCCCCTGAATACTCAGTAAACCTTGAAATGACTTGTTTGAAAAAAGAATCTCTTTATTCATGATTGCAACACATTTGAAGCGAAAGAGCTTCTGTCAAGCACAGTTGATGTTGTCACAATTAAAATTCATCGTGTTTATTTTTAATAAATACTTCAAAAAACTCATTCACCATCAAACAAACCAAAAATCTGTGATTTTATTTTCTTCAAGATTTTACAGGAACAATTGGAAATGTTTTATTCCCAAATCTGTAAGAAATATATACATAAAATGGAACATAGTTGAAAACTCTGAATCTATGCACATTGTAATGAGGGTCTTCAGGTAGGAGTTTTTTCATATATATTTCCTTGGATTACTGTGTCTTTTAGTGGAAATCATTTGAATAAAATTTTATTAATCGAATGAAATTTTATGGTTACAGACAAGAGTGATTGGCTTTTTAGGCGGAGCCTGTAATGACAGTGAAAAACAACCATTCATTGATTTTCATATTGACACAGAAATGACCTTCCTGCATCTGCTGAGGGGGCAAGAACGTCTAATAAGCATTGATGAAGAGCAGAAGCGGGTCAGCCAGAAGACGGCTGTGCTTCAAGAATCTTCCTTTACCTGGACAGACAATAATAGAAATCAACTTTATTAGTGGACTGTGCAGAGGATAATCTGTCGGCGTTAATACCCTCCTGTATGAGCAGAAAACGCCTGCAATTGTTCTCTCTAATGAAGATGAATACTACACTACTAAGACAGAGAAAAATATGTGACCCCATCGGTCCCTTTAGAGGTCAATAATCTTTTAGAATAATTGCTTGAAATTTTAATTGAAGGAAAATCTTGCTCAAGCATTCATCATTGTGAACGGACATTCCCCCTTCAATTTTGCATTTCGATTAATTCTGCTAATTTAAAAGTAACCGCTTTGTGCTGGTATAAAGGAACACAATTATAAGTTTTAAATACATATAGCTTATTTCCATAAAACATTACTGCTTTAAATACGGAGGCTGCTCATCAAGGCATAAAAAAATCGTCAAGTTCACAATGGCTGTTACTGTACGTTTGAACTTATTAGCAAGTCAACAACAATTGTTGAAGGTTTTTCCAAATTGTCAAAACTTGCACATATGACTAAACAAATTGCTCTTTGAGGACTGATTATTTTTTCTCAAAAGTGTGTTACCAGCCTCACGCTTCAGGAAACACAGGTCGTGTGCAAATGCGCAAGGTCGTATGTAAATGTTGCTATTGCACATCCAACAGGACTAGAACTGCACTCATCACAATCATTTGACACAACAGTTTATTAGGACAAATTAGACTGAATGAAATCTTCCTAAAGCAATCAAATTGTTTGCTTGATTAGTGGTATGTTCTTTCTGATGCTACGAAGAACAGATGAATCCAATAGAGAGGAAAAAAGACAAGGAAAGAAAGGGCAACTCTAATTTCTGAGGACAATGAACTAAATTGTTCTGTCCCAATTTCTCAAGAGATACTTTGTAATCATAGCTAATTATTGTTGCATGTTAAAGTGGGAACAGAACAATAGTTGTTGTTCCAGACTTTCTGTGAGTTTGCAAAATAAAGAGATATTTCACTGATTTTCAAAAGTTCTATTGCTGCACACCTGAGACTACCGCAAATGAGAAAATGCACTGACTTTTTCGTGTGTCTGTGTGTGTGTCATCTTTACCTCCACCTCTAAAAAAACATATAAACATTAATTGTGCAAAAAGAATGGATACATACAATTCGTTCATCTTCTCTGCCACATTATCCAAATGGCTAAAGAGCCCACAATGGCATGGCACTGGAACCATGTGAAGGAAGAGTGCATGATGGACCGGTCACAGGCATTTATCAAAAATGCATGCCTTTTGGCTACAGGAGGAAACTATAGAACCTTGGAAAAAAGTCATGGGGAGAAAAGATCATAACTCACAACACTTCTGCTATGAGGTGAAAATGCTACACTACACTATTGTGTAACTCATATTAACATTAGTGACAAATAAAAATGTAATTCACATTAAAACTGTATCCAGCAATTGGGGGGGAAAAACCTATTAAAACACTCTATAGTCAATGTACATGAATATTAATAGCAACTTCTTTTGATATGTAAATTCACCCATATTTAACATTTGGAGGATAAAAAATATGAAAAAGAAGACATAACATTGGAGAAATAAAATGTTCTTCCGTAACATCCATACCTTTTAACAGACTGTTGCGACAAACAAAGTAGTTGCATTTGTTGGGAGTGTAATGTTTTAATGTTTTTATGGTCAATTAAATCAACACTTCTTAGAATTACTCTGGTGGTTCAGAAACCTCCATGCCATACTAAAACACGGTGAGTATAAATTGATTCTGGTCAGGTTTTTATAGTCCTCTGCTTAATGCTTGAGTGGAATGAGAGGTGACTTGGTGCCAAGATATGAAGGTTTTGTGGCACATAAGACAAAACTACCCTATCCTTATTTTTTATCAAGAGTTTCTGTCTATCTGATGTTAAATGTCCCTGGGCCTGTTCAATTTCTCACCTATTATTCTTTGACCTGCATTGAAGTTTCTCTTGAGAGCCTGTGTTATAACCTCTGCGTGGATGTTTTTCACAAATCTTCTCAATAGCAAACCTGTGAGAAGAAAAGCTAAATAACCTCTAGAGAAAAACCCCACTTGGATTAGACTGCACTTGACAATTCTTTAAAATCTGCTTCAAATGTGACTGCATTTGCGTTTACAAAGAGTCAGTGATGTCAGGACTGACGTACAGACTGTACCTTTGTGAAAGTAGCAGAATGAATAGGGGTCAGTATAATAAATGCCAAAAAATGTTTCACAGGCAAAACGGAAATGGAAAAATGGAAATGCGCAATGGATCCCATCCATATTTCAGATGATGGGATAGGCTTGCCATGTTTAACCTAACGCTGGGATGTTTGATTAACTATGTTAATCATTTCCCATCTGCACTGGGCCCCTGTCTCTGCCTTTTGATTAAATTCTGACTAGTCTTGCATTGTTCATTATGTGTACTTGTCAAATAATTGACTGCTTGCAGGCAAAAAAGAATGTACGCCTTTCAATCTTGATGAGGAAGTGCTTTAATATCATGTCTTTCACTTTGCATGGCATGTCCAGGAGACAAGTGCGAGGGAACTGCTCCCCGAATACTAACCTGAGATGGCGGGAAAAAGGTTATCATGAATTCAGTCCATCTGGTTTTCAGTGACCTTTTTCTCCCCAAGGTTCACATCCAGGGTCAATCACACTGACTTGTGCCCTCGCTAATTCAAAGTGTATATGGCAGATATATGAGCTGAATTCAACTCGCAGAATGATCTCCAATAATGGTAAGCCTAATTAAATTGTCTGTCAAAAGGTAATTAGGAGCATGCTGATACTGTCCATGCAATTAATTTTCATTGATCAATAAATACATTGTCACATGTATCTTTAATTGTATGTGAAGTATGATTATTCATAATTTAGTCATTTCAAAACACTGGAACCCCACATTAATGAGTAATGCTATTTCAGGTATCTCGTTTTCATATTCAAGACTTCCCAATGCTACCTTCCTTTTTAATTACTTCAACAGTGCAAGTGAATCAAATCATAAAGCTGTCAGCCTTCACCGAGAACTAAGGCCTGCCGTGATAATGATACCTGACTCAAATGACAGCTACATGCTGTGTCATTCCTGGGGTTAAGGGTGTGTAACTCCAAGCTCTTCAGTATCATCTTTGCTCCTCACTCTTAATACAATCTTGTTTGTATAGTCCTTTAGAAAAGAAAAAAAAAGAAAAAAGCTCACCACTTTGTATGCATATGCAGCAGGCTGACAGGCACTCTTTTAGTCCTCAAGGATAACAGAACACTCCACATGATTAGCCTTGTACCATAAGTATAGCACTGCTCAAGTGAATGTGGAATAAAAGACAGTAAGAAGGGCTTATAGTCATGCAAGACTGTTTTGCAATCCTGTTATGAGACATGATCACCACATCTGTGTGAATAATTCATTTGTAAAAAAAAAAAAAGCTTGTTTCCAGCAGCCTACGTCAAATGACTTCAGTGTGGAAGTGAAGAGAATTCACTTGCATAGTTGCACAAGAAATGTCTAATGATAGACTTTTAATATTATGGCTCCCCATTGTTGCTGCCCTATTCACTGTCAAATCTGCAAAAGAGGCTGGATTTAATTAACCAACTACTTGTGGATTTCATCTCGATAGCTATGGCAACATCCTAACATCTATTGCCAGGCTGCAGGTTTGTACTGCACCACGTCGTGCTCTCTTTCTGCTTTCTGCAAACTGCAGCTAGGAGATCACAGAACTCAGTTTCACTTAAAAACGCACCATTTTAGGGGTAATGATATGTTGTTGACAGAAAAACAGCCAAGAAATTCAGCCTTGTTTTTTTTTTGTCCAAACTGAAGAAGGGTGATAAACTTTCCTTTTCACACTGTTAAAATGAAAGCAGCAACTGCAGTTTTACACCAACCATTTGTGTCAAATGTTTCTTTAAATGTCCTTGTTAGTGTACTCAGAAACAAAACAGCAGCTTAACCCGATATCCAATGAGAACATGGATGAATATCTACAGTGGGACAGGAAAATGTATTTCTTTAGAAAGGAAGCCATTAACTTGCATTAAGTTAAAAGAGTTACTGTGTGGATTGTTCAATTCAATTCAATTCAATTCAATTCAATTCAATTCAATTCAATTCAATTCAATTCAATTCAATTCAATTCAATTCAATTCAATTCAATATTGTTTATCTACTCCCAATAGCAACACAGACATATTAAGACACTTATATAATGAAAACTCCAACTATTCCTCATGAGTAAGTATAGGCAAAGGTGGAAAGGAGAAACACTTATTAACAGGAAGCACATTTTTAGAACCAGAGAGAGAGAGAGAGAGAGAGAGAGAGAGAGAGAGAGAGAGCGAGAGAGAGAGAGAGAGCACAAACAACAGGAACGAGACACCAAGTTCGTGACATGTCATGGTAAAATTTGAATCTATGGAAAATAGGAGAGGACCAAGCATTGGTTCACAGTCAGTGGTTCAAATATTATCCAGGTCTTCTCTGTGTAGAGTTTGCATGTTCTCCCTGTGTGTGCGTGTGGGTTTCTTCCAGGTACTCCAGTTTCCTCCCAGAGTCTGAAAACATGCTAATTGACCCTTGGTGTGAATGTGAGTGTGTGTTGTTATTTGTTTCTGTGTGTGTCCTATCATGGACCAGCGGCCTGTCCGAGGTGTATCTGGCCCTCGCCCATAGTAAGCTGGGATCAAGTCCAGCGCCCTGAAACCCTGAACAGGATAAGCAGTATAGAAGATGAATGGATGGAGAGTGTGAGAGGAGAGAAAGGACTCTCAAAACCCCCCCAAAATTTAAATCTATAGTAGATTAACCCGAAAAGAGAGGAACTGGATAATCAAGTACTTTGCCTCCTATTATAGTTTTAGAAAACCAAGGAACCTCTTGTAAGGCAGCACTCTGAGAACATAGTGTTCTGCTGGGTAATATGGAACTAACAGCTCTTAGAGATATGATCGAGCCTGGTTGTTAAGAGCTTTATAATTTAAAAGAAAATTTCAAAGTCTATTCTCGATTTCACAGGAAGCCAATGAAGAGAAGCTACTGTAATCATGGAATGATGTGATTCAGTTCAGTTCAGTTCAGTTCAGGAGTTATTTAAACTCCCTAATAATAGGGCATAACAATGGTTAAGTTTCGAAGCAACAAATGCATGGGTTAATTTCTCAGCATCACTGAGTCAACATGTTTCTGATCTTAGAGGGATTACACAAACAAAAGAAAGTATCCTAGAGACTTTTTAGAGCCTGTTTACGTGACAATGTTTCAAGTTGAAATTCACAATTTTTTACACTTTCATTTCAGAAACGTTTTGTACTTAGACAACAAAGTTGCATGAATTTAGTATGTAATTGAAATACAAATGTTGATTTAAATAATCAAAAAGATCAAATAATCAAAAAAGATTCAAGGAGCTGCTGTGACGGGACTGAAGAGCTACATGTGGCTGCAGATCTGTGAGTTGCAGACACCTGGGATAGGGGAATGATTAGTTATGAAAGTGAGGGTTGCTAAGCCTAAGTTTAGAAGAATTCTTAAAAAATTGAAAGCAGGTTAGTCCACGAAAAGCATGTAAACACAACAAAAAAGTGTTTATGTATGAGTATATGTATGTGTGTGCAGGCATGTGTGTGGGTCTGTGGGAGGTTCGTCCTAAATTACAGGAGTGAACCTACAGGTCACTGGTTTGTCATGGTAAACGTAAGCTGTAGGAAATGAGTTTGGGAGCTTTCCCACCAGATCGACGAGGTGGCAAAGGCCCAGCCGCCACTGCATTCTTCTGTGTCTTACCATTAAGACCCAGTGAATACCTTGGCGACAATGGTCATGTGGTCAATGAGAAGGCGGTGGTGGAAGGGGCTCAGACTTGGGCAAAGGGTGAGCGCTGGAATAGACTCATTAAGTCACAGCTGTTGTGTTCAGAACAATGAAGCCAGGACTCTTCTCAAACCTCCTCAGAAGCCAAACATTAGAACCTCAGCTGAAGATGCGCTGTTGAGTGGGGGGAGGACAATGTTGGGTGGAGGCGCGCAGCAAGCATTGTATCTTAACTTTGTCTCTGAGAACTTTGTAAATATTTATAGGTTTTTGTCTCTATTCTGTTTCTAGAAACAAGTGTGAGTGAACAGGAAGGTCTCAATTGAATAGGCTTCCACTTGTCCACTAAAAAGATTCACAATTCTTTTAGATTCTAGATCCTCTTATTTGTGTTGTTTGTAAACATACTTGATGTTTTTCCCCCAAGCTGTTCACAAAAAAAAAAAAAAAAAAACATCATGGAAAGAGGAACAAATCACATCACAAAGGGTGCTTAAAAAAACCAAAAAAAAACCTCAAATACCTGTGAACTGTCAACTCCGTACAATCTTTTTGGGAAAATAAATCTTTTAGGGATCTCCAAATTCCTTAATATATTCAGGTTGAAGCCAACTTTGTCTTTGAATTCACCTCCTGATTCATGGCTCATGTCATGCCTCATGTCAACACAGTATGAGGACTCCAGAAAACCAAAGCCAGTGAAATCTCTATAGTTTGAGGGTCTCAAAATGATAACACCCCTTCATCTTCACACAAAGCAGTCCCCTGCTGCTGCAGCAATGGTATTGCAATGCCAACACCACTGCAGTAGATTGGATTATTGAGACAGCTAACTGTGAGATGGAGCCTACGCTCACCACCCGTCCTATTTCTCATGTAAATGACAGTTCATGGTGCCCAGTATAATAGAATGAATACAAAAAGTGTTAAAGGTTCCTTTGTCAGCAAAATTACAAACTGTGACATCACTTGGTGAGGACCTTTTTTTTCTGTAAAACTTGATTCTGTAAAACTCGTGGAGCGCCTGGGAAATAACTGGAGAGGTAGGTCCCTAACTCATGTCATACTTTATTACTCTGCGAGTGGTTTTCTTGGAACAGCGAAGTCTGGATTGGTTCTTTGTTTCCTTTTTCCTTTCCGCCCTGGAGTTGGCGGTGTTTGCTTTGGAGCTGACAGTTGACGTTTGAGGATTGCGGAAGTCGGCCCACCAGCAGTCATGAAATCTTAACCTATAACAACAAAGTTACTGTGACACCACATTTATACTCCTGATAATGGCAGCTATAAGCCTATTGGCATGCCGAATTGTAAACTTGTATGTCATTCCAATCCATGTTAAGTTGGTAAGAAAAAAAAAGATGTACGTCATAAAAATTTTGCAAAACAGGCTGAATAAACTTGATGAATGGGAGTAGGAAGAAGTAGAGAAGCTCGAGTACAGGTCATCAAATCTAAGAATCCACACCTTGTCACCTCAGAGTAAAGAAACCTACTCCCCAGATGACAAAGGAACTAACCACCACTTAAATATTTATTTGTGTTTAGGTGTCTGCAGATGCTTCTCTTTTAGCTTGTGTGGGATCTCTTTTGCCCATCTTCACATGACCCCATGTCACTCAAGAACGTTCTCACATTTTCATAATGAAGGCCACCTGATCGTATGCTGCAAAGTATCCAGAGTAGTTTGTTCTGTGGGAAATGTAATTAAATGTAGTGGTCTCACACAGTGTTATCACAACAAAGTCTGGGCCCAGTGCATCTGGCGACTTTGTTAAAAAAAGAATCAATTGTTTGTGTTTATCTTTTAGAATTAGCCAGAACTTACTTCAAAATTAAGCTTGATCTCTGAGGGTCTTTTTTAAATCACCACAAATCCTCTCTAGCCCAGGCCTTCATGCTTCTTCTCATGGCATGTGGCAAAGCCCTTTGAAATCCCCTCAAACTTGTAGTTTGTTTAAAGTGAGGAGCAATATGATAAGACATTTCCTGAAAGGTGGGAGTCAGCTGTCATTTCAGTTAAGTGCAGTGGTGTGTATTGGCTAAGCTGATATTGGACCATCTCAAATTTGCCCCCTGGTGTCAGATAAGCACACGCCCCCTTTTACCCACTCTTCAAACATCACTCCCCCACCCCCCAACACACACACACACACACACACACAGCTGTTTCCTTCCTCTGGGAGACTATGAAGGCCAACTGTGCAGCCACTGAAATGAGCTGCTAATCCCAGTAAAGGCTCCCGAGCACATTACAATGCGCAAAGTCACCAAGCCATCCGCCACAGTGTGAGTGTGTGTGTGTGATTAGGCCTTGTGCACGTGTGTGTGTGTGCGCATTTAGGCATGTGTCAATCTGTCAGCTGCACAAAACACTGTGTGTGTATGAGATGGTGAAAATGAATGTTGTTGGTGTCCTCAATGACCTCAGTAATCACTATATATCCCTGCACGGGGCTTTCGAAGAGCACAACCAATTGCTATCACTGGGAGAAGATTCCACTTCTTCCCAACAAGTGTTTCAGCCTCACCTCTCTCCCTTTCATTGGGGCAAAGTCATTACAGGTGCTTATGAAAGTGAAATGAATAAGAGTGTAAGGGGATGGATGGAAGGTCATGGCCCCAGGGCCTCTGGGGAGTGAGGATGCATAAACTCATCACTTGGTACTGATGGAGGGCCGCTCACCTCAGCCAACATGTCTGTCCTCTCTTCCCTCACCACGCCACTGTTTTTTGCACTCACCACACTGACACACACGCACGCACGCACGCACGCACGCACGCACGCACGCACGCACACACACACACACACACACACACACACACACACACACACACACACACACACACACACACACACACACACACACACACACTCTGACACTGACACAAAGGTACAGGTCTGAAGCAATTTTTCTACTCAAGAGATGATCACAAAAAGCCATAAATAACGCTCAGGTAGGAAACTGAGCTAAAATCAACATTATAAGGGAACACAGATGGCACTTGAATACTGAAGGCCAGATCAGCATACCCTCCTTTTAATATCACTCCTGACTGGTGTAATTGCAAAGGTGAGCATTTGTTTGAATGGGTTAATATTGTTATCACCGAGCTGTTGTGGAATCATGCATTTTTTAACAAGGAGACTGGATTTAAGTCTCCAAATAAGAAATTGAAATATTCATCAGCGTGACTGCACTAGCCATAAAATTAGTTGATCAAATCCACATTTCGGAGGAATAACGCAAGCAGCTGCCGCCTTGATTCCACAGATGAAGCCGTCCTCGATTAAGTTGGCCAAACAGACTTGATGGAGGTTTGATGGACTGTCCTGTAGCAGAAAGGTCAGATGTACTTTCCCCCAAAATAAGCCTGTGTTCTTTCAAAGAGAGCATCTGCTCTCCTCTTCTGTCGTAAATCTCTCTGGAAATGTTAGCTTAAAATTAACACATACAGTGACTCAGGTACTGTATCAATAGAACAGCTCTTTTGGATCTTATGATTCATCCCAATTAACCTGAAGCATTTTAACTTTAACCTCATCTAAAAATTCGTTATTTTATTTATGAAGACAATAAGGTCAAAAAATGAGGACAGAAAACTGGAAGAAAGTGTGAAAACTTTAACTCTGAGTGAAAATACTAAAATAGTTCACAACACAATAATATTCATTAATTAGCAAAGTAATTCATTGAATTCATACATTTCAATGGTATTGGAAGCTCTACCACTCAATGTTTACTCAAGTTACTTCACACTTTCTAAACTTTTTAGTTACTGGTGAGCATGCTGCAGACATCTTTGCACCACATGGCATTTATTTTCAGTTTTGTTGTATATTGCACCACCAAAGACAAAAATGTCATTTCTTTTCCTAACTTGTGTTACTTCTTCACTGAGGTGGACAACCTGTCAATAATGCCTGCAAGGACTCTCACTATTTTGAATTCCATGGATACCAAACTGTCTACTAGCATAACAAGGGCAATTTTTCACAGCTACCTGTCCGTGGCACATTGTCCACTTATCTGTCAGCAGGCCTCACGACAGAAAGCATTCGCCATGAGTTTTCATCTTGTGCTTGCAATGTCTGACCAGCCATATCGCCTACAAGTCTTCGGTCTAGAAGACAGGGAAATTAGGCAAATATACCTAAAGGTTAAAAACAATTTTTTTTTAAATGTAGAAATAATAGAGAATCATTTTGCACAAAAGACATAATTTGTTGAAAAAATAATATACGTCAAGATCCAGAACAGCTCTCATTCAATCCAATTGCCATAAATGTAAGAAAACCTGTTTGCAGATTGATTGACGTTGAGCAGAGTTTGGTGAAACAATTGTCTATGTAATCAGCAATTATCCTAATGACAGTGCTGACATACGGTGGGGTGTAGTGTTCAAAGGAGAGAGAGAGAGAGAGAGAGAGAGAGAGAGAGAGAGAGAGAGAGTGTGTGTGTCGGGTGGAGTGGGCCTGGTCAGGGTGGGCCACTCAGGCCGGACAGGGGCCTGGTGAAAGCCTTGTCGGAGTCCCTGAGTGATGGCTTGTCAACGAAACACTCCTGTTTCAGACAGAGTCGAGGCTCAGGTGGCTCCAGTGGGCCCTCCTACCTCCGCATGGTGTTTCTCGGGTCCTGTGTACTCACACTGTTCCTCACTCCCCTCCATCTGTAGCACATTCCTCACTTTCCATGTCCTTCTTAAGCCTTTTTAATCTGCCCACTTTGGTACCTCGACTCTGGAGTTGTATTAGTTCCCTTGAAACATGTTTGAATAAATTTGAAATATGAATGCCCAAGGCTTCCATTTAGCTTGTTGGTCACACTCAAAAATACATCCTTATACAACTAGTCTGTGTTAGCCTGTTTTATATACGCACCATGACATATTCAGTGGTAGATACAGTGTGTAGATCAGTTGTTTCACAAAGAAAATAATAAATACTGCACCGCAGTTAGTAGTCATGCAATAAAAAAATTTACTTGAGTGTTGTCAAAAATATCTGTCCTTAAAATGCAAGGTTGCAGTAAAAAAACTGTCCATATAAATGTCACATCAATACATACAACATTAGCTATTAACTAATGCGCCAATATATGCAGCGTTGTTGAAGCTGTTTGAGGGGAGGCTCAAGCAGTGTCAACTTCATACATGCTTAGAGTGGTTTTAGTCCAGCAGTTCTCCACATAGGGTCAGATCTTCTTCGAAGGGTCACAAGATAAATCTGTGGGGTCACGGAATGATTAATGAGGTGAAAAGTGAAAGAAAATGTTTTTCCTCCAAAACCTTGTGACTATTCTTCACTTATTCATTATATGTTTACTTAATCAGAGACTCATAAGTGATTACAACAAACTTTCCATATTTAAATTGCAATAACCGGAATTCTACTTGAAATACTGAGCAAAAGAAGGTGCGTGTGGGAAACGTGATGGCCAAATGAGTTAGTTGGCAGCATAAGACTTTCATACCAGCGATTTGCACCTGTGTGTCAGAGTTTCTGTAAGTATGAGGCAACAAAGTTACTTTGATTGGGTAGCATCATGCTTTGCTTTTGTTAAATGTTGTTTAACACACCTCAAATTAAATTCCTTATTCAATATTAGCCAGCATTACACTTTCTGTTATCTCTATAGAGTGGTAAAATATGCCAATAAAAACATTTAAAAACTTGTTTTTTGCAATACTACAAAAAATATCACAAAAAACCCCATTAAAGTACTGACAGCATCCTGTGATTTTGCACCTTTTGCACCTTGTTTTCCTTTTCATTCCAAACATTCAGAAAGATTCAAAAATCTGAAAGATGAAAATAGAGGTAGTATTGACTGGGCTCCAAGAAATTTGTACTTTACACATCAGGCAAGACATCAAACACTTTAGAAGATACATGCAAAACTCAAGTATGAGATCTGTATGGGCTATTACACTCATTTGACAGCTTTAGCATAACTATTATCATACAGGCGTGCGTGCAGCAGTCATTCCAATTAGTGCATGTAAATGAAAGGGTCTAATAATCACTGATGAATAATTCAGATGTAACACTAGTGTCACATTGATTTGTTCATACCAAGAGTTGTGATAAAAACAGCCTCTTCATTATAATTGACCACTGAGTTACTCATTTGTGTCATGGCCTGAAGAGTGATGTGGGTTTCAGGATTGTAAGTGCTCATCACATTATATTCGGCAGCACATAGTCTTCAAATTACACTCAACAGGGCAGAGGCTGAAGTTTATTTACTGACACACAACAGAATAATTTGAATTTCAAGGAAAGATATTCCTTGACTCTCTGTTTTGAGGTAGCTGGGATTTTTTTTTTTTTAAACATACACGGAATCTTTTGAGCTGTGTGCACTCATGAGCCCATCCTACCATGCGAAAATTCATGTTATCTTTGTGAAAAGTAAGAATACATTCGAAGTTTGTTTACTTTGCTTTATGCCCATCGCATTTTCATATTGAATTTAGCCCGCTGAGTTGGAGCCCATTCAAAAATACAGTGTGCCGTGCTGCAACTAGAAGTAGGCGACATTGAACCAGGCTGTTGGCATTGCTATTGGCAAACCCGCATACAAAAGTCTTTGACTTGATAACATCATTCTTCTTTCAGAAAAACACAAAAGATGTCTGCACACTCCTGGCTACTCAATTCGAGAAGATCATTTTTACGGGATGTCTTCAGCTGGTGAAACCTTGATTGTTTTGTTTCTTGGTTGTTTTTGTTTTTCAAACTGGAAACAAAACAAACAAACAATAAACCTTACCAACAAAACATAATGGATTCTCCAAAACAAAATGAGAGTCATCACAAAATCACACATGATTTTCACAAAGACTAGTTCTTCTCCTGCTTCAGCCGTTTCAGTAGACTTTTCTGCCTCAATGTGTAGGTGTATGCATGTGCCCGTGGGAGTAAAGTTGTCAAGATTATTGTTATTGACCTAATTATGGTATTTCTGCATTAAGTTGTAATGTGCCTCAACCAGTTAAAGGATAAATTAGTGGTTTCTGCACTGTAAACACAGATTTAGTGACATTGGCTGAATCAGCATGAGCTTTGTTTACTCCGATTCCTCACAGCTCACAGAACAGGAGCTGTATTATAGCAGTTCAGAGGTCCATGTATGTCAGATAAAAATGAAAATGCTTACTGGATCATGCAGTATATTGCACGCTGCGAGGTCACAACAGCAGCACACGTATCACCAACAAGACAGGATGGGATGCTTGACTGGGCAACTTTCAAGCCTGGAAAAAGTGGGAGAGAAGCAAAAAGAAGAAAACACAGTGAGCAACAGATAGAAATAAAAAAAAAAAACGGTATAAGATCATTCATTTGGAAAAGAAATGAGACAAACCAGAGGTGAGACATGAGGAGAGGCAAACACAATTAGAAATGGAGGAAGAAAAGCAAGTCATTGCAAAACCTTCCAGCATGAAAGACCCTCACCACTATATCTCATCCCTGATAAGGTTCCAGAAGCTTATCAGCCAATGGGTAATTTCAATTAAAAGGGGTTTTGCGAGACAAGTGGTTAAATACCTCAGAGGGAACCTGTCACCATAGGAGAGGTGGCAGGCTGCCTCCACTAGACAGGGAGAGAGAGAGGGGAGGAAGAACAGAGTGCTTGCATGAATGGCTGGACTTGGCCCCGGTAGTGGCACGTGATGAGCGTTATTGCATTAGCTCCTCGCCAATCACATAATGAACTCTCTGTCAGACCAGACAAAAGTCTGACCACACCCCAGCAGCACAGCAAAAAGCTAGAAGAATGCGATCGGTAGGATTAACAATGAAGGAGCCCTGAAGAGAGGAAGAGAGAGGCCTTTTGCCAGAGAGAGATAGGAAGATTCAGGAGCTTACTGTTGTCAAATGTTTTATTCAGCCATGACCGTGAGTGCTGCCAAACAGATTAGCCTGTTTACCAAAGGTTCTCATTTAGGAGATAAATCTTTAAATGTTGGATTTGCACAAGGGAGAAGGAGAGGGCCAGCATCTATGTCACTCTAAGTAGGATGGGATGGGTTGAGGGGGTGTTTGTTGCGTTGGGGGTGGACACATCTAACACAAGTGAGTAACAAAGGAACTGAGAGATAGAAATAAAACTTGTCATCAAGCTCTGACATGTCCGAATTAATGACAGCTGTAAGCAGACTATGATCAATATGCCTCAGTGTAATTCTCAGAGGCTGAGACGAGAATCGAGCCATCTTCACGGCAGGCAGGTTGAACGGCTGCTGTAGATGTGGTGATGGGGAGAGGAAAGAGGGGGGAGTTGAAGATTTGACTGCGTTCTTTGTTGTCGCTCAGTGGAATGCTTGCCTCTCTCCAATCCTTCCCTCTCTACTTCTTTTGTTCTTGTCTATTACAGCGGGGGTGATGAGGCTCCCTTGGGCATGTTCAGCTACAGAAGCCCAATCTCAGAGGATAATCATCTTCAAGATACATCAACAGGGCAGTTGTAATTTTTAACGACTGCAAAGATGGAAAAAAAAGCACAAAATGAGAAAGATAAAGAAAATAGTGAGGTGGTGGGAGGGAGGGAGGGAGGGAGGTGGAAAAAAATGACTGTATGACTGTATGTAAAATGATAGAAACTACCTTTTCATTTTTCTTCTCCATGGCCCACTCCCAGCACATTTGCTTTCCTCCCTACTGTTTCTGTGCAGAACGCACCCACAGTTTGGCTGTGAAAGCCTCAGTTCTCAGTCAACTTGTTAGAAAAGGATCATGCCAAGCATTTCCACACCATTTCCAATTAATGATGCTGCTCTTGGCAGGATTGTAGTAAATGATTACCAAGAGGGTTGTTTTATTTCCCAAGATGAATTATATACAACTCCCGTTTCCCACTCAAGGATTGATAACTATGAGATCCTATATGACCCACTTTCTTACTAATGAGAGGTCATCATGCAGTGGGCATAAATGTCAGGGGGAAAAGCTGTCATTTCAGCTGGGCAATTCTTTAGTGCTTTATTGACCTTAAGGGACAGACCAGATATTCCTGGCAAGTGGCAGCTGTATGAGTTAGGGACAAAAAAGGACAAACTACTGTAGGGCAACTTTTAATGGAACCAATGGGACCAATGGTTGTTTGTGTGTATGTGTGTATGTCCACACTGCACCACACCACATTATAACAGCCACCTGGCTGATGATAATGACGTGATGGACAATGATTGACACGTGGATTGTAATGTTGAGGTGGCTGAGGCTGTAACTGACCGTTACATTTCAGAATATTCAAGACTCCACTGTCATTTCTGCTCTGACACATGAGAATTGGAGCACAATCTATCTATCTGCAAAACAACTGCTTTCTCTGGGAGATCCCATTGGCCACCTGGCTATCTTGTTCAAATCAATAACATCTCACACCATCACAGCTGTAGACTGAGTGACCCTCCAAAATGGAAGCCATATGTCCAGCAAAAAGCAAATAAAGAGCAACTACAAGCTTGAATGTAGCCCAAATGCTGGATATTGGGCAATTTTAATAAATGTTGTGCAGCTCTTTTTTTTAGGGAGGCGGCAGTTGTCAAACTCTCTGACTGCTCTGAATATGAGGTAGTGAAGTTTCAGAGTTTCAAGTCAGTTCAAATGTGCAAATCTGAGAATTAACATAGGTCTTGACATGGAGTAGCGGGGAGTTGTCATAGAGGATCATGAATATTCAAGCATGCGACCTAGTTTGATACGTTCAAGCAGGACAGTGGGGTGCAGGCTAAAATACCTTCTGAGCTAAAATGTACTATGACATTGTGATAATATAATCAGTGTGGGAGGGATTTCGTCTAAATTACTCAATTAACTGTTGAACTACATTCTGCTTTAGAATAACCGACTATCTGCTCACATCTTTATGTTGTGGAGCAACAAAGTGAAAATAAGCAATTTCTTTACTTCTCAATCAAGTCACTGAGCCACTCAAACATGTGCCAGATCATAGATCCCTCTAAGACAAAGTGTGAACACCCTTCCTCTGAATCAAGAAGCAACATACTGAAGTACACAAATGAAAAGTGTTTCATTCTTCCCAGACCATAAGTTAATAAAAAATCCACTCTGTTGGCACCAGACTGTCTGACACAAACTCAAATTGATTCATAATTGAGTTTGTATAGATTTTTATCCAGCTTTTGCTGGTTACATTAAGGCTTGACTAGTCTCATTTTGCAGTGGAGTGTAGAGCAAATGCAACCCCTGCTCCGGTCTCACTGTGCACCATGAATTGCAATAGCTTGCTTAAATTATAACAGGCTTTGAAGGACAATTTTGTTTCTTTTGACTCATTCATTTATGGCTTTTGAAAGATGTATCAAGGGTCACATTTTACGACAGGCAGACGGTTTTCCTTTAAACCATTTACATACTGTTTGAAAATAAATGAAACTCAAAACAATATGTAATTAAAGAAAATAGCAAGGATTTTGTGGTGGAAATCCCTCAGGATATATCAGTATGAAAGTATCATGAACAATATTATAAAATTGAAGAAAGAAACTGTCGAACAAACATTCATATCACCTATGGGCAATTTTGTCATAATCATTTAACCCCAAAAGTAGTATATTTGACAGTGGCAGGAAACTGGGATACGCAGGGAAAACACACACACACACACACACACACACACACACACACACACACTCTCTACACAGAAAGCCCTGCAAGGCAGGACTGGAACTAGAGATATTCTCATTGTATGGTGAGAGTGCTGACCACTACACCACCATGTGGTCCAGATAAACTATTAGCAAAATAATTATGACCACTGACCGGTTAAGTGAATAACACTGATCATACATTTTATGATGGTATTTGTTGGTATGTAGCATATGTCAAGCAGAAAGTGAATATTTTGTCCACAAAAATGGGTGAAAGAAAGAATTTCACAAGTGCCGAATTCTAATGATTGGAATCAGAGCAACTCCCTGGTCTGCAAGGGTCAGCATCAATCAAAAGTGATGCAATGAAAGAAGCACTGTTCTGACGACAGGGTCATGGATAGTCAAGGCTGATTTATGCATATGGGGATCAAACCTTGACACAAAGTCCAATTTAACAGATAATCTACTGTAGCTCAAGTGAATCATTGGCAAAGTCTCACCAGTGTTGTTGGGTCAAACTACTTCTGTAATAGAAAGATTATGTCATTTGATACTTTGGTTGTGTGACAATTTTAGGTGTCAAAGGTCACAATTACTTTGATAGTCATTAGCAAGCTTTTATTTACAAATAACACACCATGGGAATTGAGCATCAGATCCATTCTATACAAATTTTAATTTGTAGTAAACATCATCGTACTTCCTGGGGTAGATTAAGCAGGCACATATACAATATGGTTGATTGGATTGTCATGCCTTCTGGGTTCATCCCAGGTGGTCTCCTCTCACTGTAGATACTAAAAATTGAAGGATTCTGCTACAAGCATACCTGGAAGCTAACCACAGGAATTTAGTTATTTTTTCTGGTTTATTTTTCCTGTTGCTGCATCCCCCTGAAGGTTATTGCCCCAGTGGGAGGCATGGCCCAAACTTTAAAAACCACTGCCTTCGTCACTGTATCTTCTTTGCTGAATCAAATGGACATAAGATAAATGCATGTGTTAGTGAGTTTTTTTTTTTAAAGCTTATTATTGCCTGTTTTTTGCTTTAGTTATTAGTAAGGATGATTGTATGAACCTGTCTCAAGATAAATCACAGCTGCAAGCTACACTGCTGAGGCTCATGCCAAAGAGGAGTGAGCTATATCAGGCTCTACTCATTACTGAGCGCAAGAGACATTTGGAGTATCCCCCACATTTATCCCATAAACTTGGGTGCCATTTCAGTGTGGAGCTACTGCTACACAACTGACAACTTTGGCAAACTTTGTGAAAAACACACTCACTGAAACCAGCCTTTGACTGGTACACTACAGAAAGCCACCAAAGTTATTGTGAGATTGTTGGACTTGCCCAATGTTACCACACTTGCCTTTGTCTGCGTCTGACTCACAGTGACTGCTTTGTGATTAAGAAGGAGACAGGTCATTCATCAGACACTGCCGTCCATTAAGTTCTCAGTAGGGCCCGTCATACGTGTCTATATCCAGTCCTGAGCCATGGTCAATCTTCAGCCAGACAGCCACCTCCCTTTGCGATAAAAAAAAGACTATGTTTGCAATTTATGGCTGATCTGCAACAGGCCTGAACATCTCCTTTGGGAGAACATAAAACACAGAGGAAAATAGAGTGTTAGCAGAAACACACATTTGTCTTTTATGGTTCGATGTACTGATAATGACGTTTGATTTTCCATTATGTTCAAATGAGGTGTGAGGTAAACCTAGACTGCTGCGTTGATGTGGTGACCTGCTGCTGTAAATGCCCAGATCTGTAATGTAAACTTGTCCCACCAGCTCCAAAAATACCCTGAAAAACATTGTCACCTTAGGGGCCCGAGGTGCTCATTACATTCACCTAGTGAACAATATCATCATAATAAAAAGGATGCACTGATTATTATCTGTATGCAATGTCGTTGTTTTTCTTACGAGGAAGGGCCCAAGGTGGCTCAAAGCAGCTCATGGGTTGTAAAAAGCAAGTCAGACACTATCACTTACCCATCCTTTGTATAATATGTCTTTGAAGGATCATGTGCATATTTAAATAAGGGCATATGAGCCATGCATTGACAGTGCTTCATTAAAAGACTGAAATATTCCCATTTCATTTGGTGAAATCCCTTGTGTGGTATTTATTGGTTGTCCCCAGCAATCCAGTGAATCATTATTGAGACACAACAATATTATTCTGCATGTGGGATAATTAGGCAGCTCATGCCTGAGATGACATAAATTCTATTAATAGGATGTACATTGGTTTAAGATCTTAAAGGTTTGGATCTAAACCTGTCATGAGAGCAGCAGAAGATTATAGCATCCTGGTTCAAGAGGGACAAAATTATTGGATTTTGTTGTCAATTAAAGATGAGAAAACTAAACATTCCCTACTTCGCTGTTTCATTGTAGTACTCACATATCTTCAATCTATGATATGCTAGCATCGTTTTGTATATCGATGTAACAAAAGAATCTGAATGCATCGAGCAACTGAAAGAGGGAGTTGTCAGGTGTGCGCAATATTACAAACACCCAAGGCTTTCATGGTGTTATTATGACCTTTTTCAATTGTTTTTATTCAATGTGTGTATATTTTACTGCAATAATTAAATAATGTGCCACCTGTACTGAATTCTTCTAATGGACCATGCTTGCCACACTTAACATCTGCAAATTTAATGTCTCGTTGTGACAATGATTTCAACATTTCAATACCATCCATCAAGTGAACAGATATGCGCCATTGTTTCACATTTTATTATATAAATGTATTTAGGTTTTGTTTGTTGAGAAGTTAAACAATGTTCATCACTTATTTCAATTCTCAATTCCGTGTCAGTGATTAGTATTTTTTATAGAAACTGCACAGTGATAATTGTCCATACTATCCTAAGCCAATACACACAGGGATGGTGAAGCTATTAAAGGATTACTAAAGCCAATAGCACTTATGTGGTTGTTGTCATCATATCTTGGACATCTGTAAATCGATGTTGGGTAAAAAGTTGAAGTTCCAACAACTATTTCATTTCTGTACAATGAAAGAAGTTGCAGGAGTCTGGCTCACTGGGGACTTGTTCACTTGCTTCTCTTTCACCAGCATCATTGTCATTTGCAGTGCTCTGCTAGTCGACTCAAAAGACGAACATGTAGAAGATGGTAAGGCTCACAATTCACAGACCTGGTCTGAGGCTGACCCTCCAGCACTGACTCTCTTTCTCCACCATTCTGGTGATAATTACCTTACTGACAGAAAAGTGGAAAAAGGCAGGATGCAGGACAGCACTTGAACTACAGCAGAGCAGCAGGAAAATAACAGCAGGGTGGATAAGTGGTGCCAGGAGAGATGCTGATGTGGGGCAGAGTTGAAAATTTTTTCATTTCACCACCAAATTTTCTGTAACGTCACACAGCTGTTTGTGTGTGGTTTGTGACAGATCAGGCAGGCACATTTGTCTACAAGACATTTCTCTAAACTTTAGTGTAAGTGGGACTAGTCATTCTCTAGTCCACAACCTAAACTGATCCTGACCAATCACAGGAGCACGCAGCTGCTTTGCTCACAGAGATAAACAGAGGCTGCCCACAAATTGTTAAGCAAACAGTACTGATTTTTCCCAATACATCAACTGTATCCTAAAAGGAAACTGCTGCCACTCCCATGACGAATAGGAAAAGTCTCTATTGATTGGTGGTCAATGGTTGAAAATAAGTGGAAATTAAAAGGGTTTGTATTTTGCTGCGCCAAGTCTATGAATGAAGGGATGGATTCTGACATTTCTGCCTGTAAACTGCATCTGTATTTTTGGTAAAACCATATTCAAATGAAGTTGATGCAAATGACAAACAAACACAGATCACACACAGACATGCATTAAAGATATGCATGCACGCACAGCCACACCCTATAATCAAAATAGTGATCAATGTAGAGACCAATTACTACCTGCCCAGTTATGGCTTAACTATAATTTCAAACAATTGAGGACACATCACACCATTTGTATTATCTGTCAAAACCATTAGCATTTGTTTGGCATTTGTAATGTGAACAGTCTGGAAATGTAAATTGATTATCAGTGATTGAATGCTTTGTCACGCATACCGATTGCCTCGTCAGAGAGTCAGTGACATGCTTAATGTGCGACCCACTCCATCTTGCAGAATACTTTTAGCTTTTGGTGAATAATCATCGATCTCTCAGTGGCTTATTAACTGTGAACTGGCAAATAGTTCGATAGAAAAAGGTCAGAGTGTTGGCAGAAGTGATCACACTCACCCTCTTATTTCAGGGTGAATGAAATCATATCTGCCACTTAATATGCGGTAGAAAAGTCTCCCACCTATTGGAGCCAATTACCCACTCTAAAATGGCAAACTGGCTGTTATTATGTTCTTCAGCACAATGAGAACTTCTAAGATTTAATAGCACAAATTTGGTTGGAAAAGAAAAACCTATCTCATAGAGGACAATTCACTTTTTTTCCTACAATAAGATAGTCACATAAATTTCAACGTGTTTTACTCCACCTTGGATTATTGTGATTTAGTAACTAGCTAGTGTTTTAAACCAAACTGTCAGGGATCGGAGATGGTATGCGGATGGACAGAAGTGCAGACTCAAAGAGTTCCATAAAAAAAAAACGCAGGAGACACAAGTACGACGAAAGGAGAGACAACTTGACGAGACACACCGACAAAAAGAGGGAGAGGAGCTTAAATACACAAATAAGGGGTGGACACAGGTGGAACACAAGGATAGGAGCACACAGAGGGAGAAGGCCATTGGTGAATTGGAAACGCGAGGTGAGACACACAGGGGCAGACACAGAGACCTGACACTAATGTCTCTGACAGGTACAACAAGATAGACTGACAACAAAAGGCAGAGTCATTTTAAGGTAAATTCTCCTACAAGTTGAGAAACTGGTTAAAAAGTGCTATGTTACACTCTATTTAACTAACCTTCCTATCTATAGCTCATGTATTTACATTTCTGTGTTCGGTCTAATTACAATAATTCAAGTTGTAATTATTGAAACCAATTTGTTCTCCATAAAATACTTTAGTTTTCACATGATTAGATACATATAGAAATGTCCAAATTTGGAAAGGAATTCTAAAATCTGCATCAATCTGATATTTGTGCAGCAGAACAATTGTTTGCTCTTTAAGTCAACCCGTGTCTATACACCTGAAGGAAAAGAAGTGGTCACCATCCAAATACAAACAAAGCATTTGTTTTGAATCTGTCATGTACCATCATTTCTACCTGATTAAGGCTATGTAGGTCAGTTAGGACTGTTTGTGTCAGAGTGGCTTGTGCAATCTAACAACGCTCATATATAAGAAAATACAGTGGCCAAAATGTGGCAATTTACTAAAATCACATTTTTTAAATTCTGTCTTGATAGCTGGGCTGAGACAGCTGTGACAGCAATAGATCCCTGTCACAATGCCTTTTCATTAACACACTGAACCTCGGGATGTGCACGTTTTCAGATGATTGTATTCTCTGTCTGTGTTTAAAGGAATGTATATATTAAAAAAAAAAAAAAAAAGTGTAATTAATCTCTAATAAACTGCAGATTGCGACAAATTAAGCACTGTAACACAATTTTCAGAATAACTAAAGTTTACAATGACTAGATTATCTTATTGCTTCCGTCTCAGCCCTCCTGCAAGCAGCCGAGTCATGTCTGGCTGCCAAATGGGTTCCTATCAGCAACAGTGAAGTGGCAGAGAAGCCACTTAAACACAGACAGAGCCAAGAAACTGATCTCCTGTGAGAAGAATGTCCCGACTGTCTTCCCATGTCATGTGGTGGTGCTGATGAGCTGATAACGGTTTTGCCAACTCAATTCTTCCCTTCCTGTGACGCTCCTCATCAGGCAGAGCTCTTGAAGATATCCCCACCCCCACCACCACCACCACCCTCCCCGTCACCGCCCGCCATCAGTGTGGAAGTAAAATAGAGCTCAATGATAATTGTGACAAGCTGCTGACCCTCATGCCCAGGTCAAATTTCTCCAAGACAGAAGCCACTTCCTGACCAAAAACAAACTATCCAATTTGGAATAAAAACCACCTCACCATCTCAACCACCTCGGCTTCTTTCGCTGTCAGGGATTTCTTTGTTCCCCTGAGACTTCATTGCTTATCAGTCTCACTGGTAAAGATAAACATTACACATACACATCAAGATGTGCCTGATGAACAAGCAGGATGTGCTTCGAGGAGATCCGTCTGACGTTGACTTAATTTTACAAGAAAAGCCTGGTTAACTGTTATTTGTTGGTAAAAAGCTTTGTGCTTATTTAGAAACACAATCTCAAACTAAAACAATAAAAAAATTAATGAGAACATTAACAACACTTTTATGGCAATATCAAGCTCAAATGGATCCTAACAAATCAAAAAATGAGGATGTAAATGTGAGATCGTTAACGGCAAAAACATTGTGCCCACTATGACAAACTAGATTTTCAATATGCGTGGAAGATAATGAACCATACATGTATGTTTGACATGAACAAATCACCTTGCCTTATAGAATATTTAAGAGTAATGATGGTCACCAATTGATTTAGCAGCAGGGCGCCTGCTGACACCAAATACGCAAGCGCATTCCTGCCAAAAGCATGACGTTAACAGATGATTTCCCAAGGAATGGTTTATTTAGGGGCCTAATGTATCTGAGCTATGTCAACAGCTAGTTTCACATGTCAGCAGTGTTGTATATTTAAACCTTTTAACATGTTAGATTGATGGTGTTAATGAGTGATATGCCAGACTTTAATTTCTGTAGTCTTTATTTTAAATGTCAAAACAATGGGATATACAGACCATCGGACATCTGGAAGATAACAAAGACTGTAGTTGAATGATGGCAAGAATGTTATTTCACCATCAAGGTTGGCTTCATGTTAATTATTATTCATTTTCTACTCCTCACACAAATCCAGCCCTCCAACCCTCATTTGTTAATTTCCACAGTTTATAAGTTGATCTGCAGGAAAATACTCTCACAGTGGAATTATAGTAATGACCTGGCCTGCGCGTTAACTCCACAGAGGTGAAAGCAATTTTACACTTGGCCCTCAGAGACCATGAATCTAATTCGAACAGTCCTGAGTCTCTTGTTTTTATTGTTTGGACAATTTACACAAAGCACATGGGATTTGGTGGATGTCTAAGCAAAGAGAAGAGAAAATTACGTGTGTGCATCCTATTAATTCACTGTAGTTTTATTCAAATTTTTTTTTCTTTGTAACTGGTGGGCTACTGAAATTAACAAAATGATTAGGGCTCATTCGAACATTGCTGTGGTGTGGAAATAATGTCAGACACTGAAAGAATAGTAAAATGTAGTTCATTTTCTTTCAAACAGAGTCAAAGACATCAGGAGCCCATCCAAGGACATGACAGCAGACCATCCGAAGCCGAACGCAGACGAGCAAAAGTAATGAACTTATCTGACACGCATCTCTTTAAGAAATGCAGACATAATATTACAGAAGTGACTCACTCATCTTTTTTTTATTCCGTTGAGTTAATTTATACAATTCTTTCCCCCATCTACTCAACATTTATCTGTCCATTCATTTCTATAACCACTTTATCCAATTTAGAGTCCCAGGTGACTCAGTCCCAGTTAAATCTGGGTGAAAGGCAGGCCACACCCTGGATGTGCTGCCTGTCATCGGGGGAGCCACTTAGACAAGCCGACGGGCAGTTTCACACAGCACAGAAATAAACATTAATCCCGGATCAAATCGGGGTCACCTTTCCTCGATGGGGACGCCACCAAATTCCCCCTAAAATAAGATGTAAATTAGTTATCTAGTCACCAACATTCCTTTGTCAAGCAAGAGATCAGAAATGTTTTTTTGCAAAGTATAGTATACACAATTTGTTTTGATGACGTTTGATGATGAAGCCAATACAAATGATTCCATAACAACAGTAGTAATACAAAGTAGAAGTAATATATATATATATATATATATATATATATATATATATATATATATATATATATATATATATATATATATATATGAATAGCTTTGAAAACCATGCAAAATGCCATCAACTTCTGAAATCCGAAATGGAGGAAATTACAAACAATCATGCACCTCTGCCAGTCCCCCTCAGCCCTGTATAGGGCAATTTAGTGCTTTCAGTTCATTTTTAGATTTTACAGCTTTACAAAACTTTAATGGTTCACTCTTGCTGTCCTCATCATCCCAGTTACCAGTTGCAGTTGTCATTTTCTTTTCTCCTGTAAAAAGCTCTCATTAATCCACTGTGTGCTTTCTTCCCTACGCGAAAATGGCACACTGACAAAAATGACTGGCGGAGCACATCGAAAAGTTTTCATCAAAAGTTAGTGGAGACCAAATCACAGCTAAAAGAAAATATACACTAAACTGTAAATGTTTCAAGATGTATTCGTTGATATTGTAGAGCATGACACCAACCAAGATATAGACAGACGTGTGCTATACTGTCTGCAGCAGATGGCATGAACCCCATGGAGTCCTGGTCTGACCGTTGTGGAGTCAGTCCAGGATTATATAAGGACAGACAAGACACTGAGATGGCCTAAATGCACAGAAGAGCTGAAGTAAGTGCATTAAAAGGTTTGCACCAACCTACATGTCTGGTGCTTTGAAAAAAACTTGTGAAAATCATTGCGAAAGAAAAAATGCAGCACTCTTTGAGAAGCAAACTCAGATCAAGCAATGATGTAATAAAAGCTGATTTACCTTTGCTAAAGCACATTTGGAAACAAGGAATTTAATCCTATATATTTACACAATTCTCGTTGAAACAATTCAATAAAAATGATGATGATTCAAGATTTGAGTGACGTTTTCAGTGTGTTGGCTCCCTATCCAGATGTGGTCAGCATCACCAAAGTTTGCTCAGGCAAACAAAAAAGGTCACAAAGAAATTGGTTAAAGAAACTATCAGCATGCATTTGAAGTAGATTTGAGAAATGTGCTTGAGTAGATGATCAAAAATGATGTAAAAATACTTCCAGTATAGAACAAGTCAAGAAATAAATGTAAAATGTATTCATATTTACATTACCTTTACCCCTTTATAGGACAAGAATCAGAAGACTTTAAATTATAAAACTTTAACAAAGCTGCTTCAGGGTGTTGTTGAAGAATATTTTAATAACTGATGCTTGTAGTGACGCAAGAAACAGAACTGACCAATACTAATTTTGACACTATTCATACAAAACATACCTTTCTGTGGAAATTAGACCCTTGTCTATCTGTTTAAATTCTTTCTGATTGAGAGGTAGGACAGTCTGGCTTAACATGGACAGTGAATAAATCAATCACATCTAGGTGTAGTTTTATATGCACCAAGAAAACCATATGATTTATCTTTTGCTCCAGGGGCGTAGCTAGACATAAAACTCTACTGGGGCAAAGGCCCTGAACATACCAGCCCACCAGGAAAACTGCTGGTACTCCCAATGGCCACTCCATCACTGATACTGGGGCACAGCTCATCTCTACTGGGGGCACATGCCCCAGTAAAAAGAGTCTGGCGACTCTCCTGCTTTACTCTCTCTTGTTGGCTGTTTGTGACACACATGGTACTACAATAAAAAAGTTTTACACCATCTCTGGTTGAATGATAATTTTAATCAGGTAGGAGCAATTCAAACCAAATTTCAGTCAAATTAAGATCTAATCAGTTCACTTCTAAGTATTGTAGCTCCAGATAATGTGTAAAAAACTATTGAATCTTGTAACTCTTGACATGTGGTCACTTTCCCAATAAAGGGTTAAATATGCTACTTATGACAATTTTGATAAGCAAACATTTTCTCCTCTTCTTTCTTCATCAAAAACCTTTTGACAAGAGGCATATATAGTTATCAGGGGGCCTGTAAATAATAAATGAAATGCTCATTTCTCTTTGCTGTGTCCAAAGGTAACTGTTTGCAACATACAGTACTGCACTTCCTATATCAGGTTCAAATGAAAATGCCAGTTTTGAAATATAAATTTTTTGAACAAGTTGTTTGTAAACCTGGGGTTTTCCTTACATACCGCTGCACTGATGATGCCAAAATGGCAACGTCTTTAGAGTGCAGTAAAAACACTAAACCAAACAAAACAAACAAAAAAAAAGTACATGTAGGGCAAAATGAGCTTCCGAGCAGAGAATTCTCCTGGATTTACTGTTTTCCTAAGAGGTCGGCGAGGATGAGATTCATTTAAAAAAAAAAAAAACGGTTGTTTGAGGAGCCTGTTTTCTGAAATTCCTGTCAGTGCAAACAAAAAGCTACTTCTTTACTCTTATGTAAACATCTGAAACAAGAACAGATGGGTCTGAATTCAAAGGTCGGGCTGTCATATCACAAATGGACTTATGATGCAGACATATGTGGCAGCTCTTTAGAGCTTATGAGTCATGTTGTCTGGGGTAGAAGCTAAACGTTAGCCTTGCTTGTAATCCACAGTGCTCAGCCTCCTATGGGAGACACTACAAACGGTACCTTGTCTGTGCACATAAGCACGAACCTCAGCCGCACACAGAGCTCTTAAGGAGGGCCGAGCTGTGCCACACCGCCTGATTTAGACAGGAAATCTGCGCTGAATTGAATCTCTTCGCATGCTCAGCTAAATGTCCAGGGTAAACACTTTTACACCTTGAATATTTTGAAAGTGTATTGGTGAGCAGGTACACAGATTAAAAATAATATTCTGGTGCTTGTTGGTCAGGTTTAATCAGCATGTACTGACTTTATACTCTTTTACCTCAAGGAGGGACGTTTAAAATCTTTTCTGGGATGTTTCAATGTTTGAATTTAACTCATATTTTGGAGAGGAACTGTTATACTTGTGATTTTTCAAGTCTCAGCTGTCACTTACTGGATGGGAAAACCAGGCTGCAGACTTCTTTGTATGAGAGCAAAAACTGTGGGATATAGATCAAATTCAGCCTTAAGCACTCAAGCTAAGGTGGTGTTAGGCTGACTCAAAATACAATACAGGCATGCCTCTGCCCACACTTTTCTGTTTATCTACTATTCAGTATTTAATCATAATCTACACATATCCTAAATCCTTTTCACAAGGTCATTCTATAATCTGACAAAAAAGGACAAAAAGTTGACTTTAAGGTTAATTGAGGACAAATCCAGCTGTAATACTGTGTATTACACTATTGCATCAACCATTCAGAAATTGTTTTTATTTATCATAAACATGATTTGGGTAAACTTTAAATACACAAACTGTGATAACAAACCTACCTACAGAAAAAAAAATGTCAGAAGTGAGGCAAACTTTAGGTGATTATAATTAATGGCCACTCCACTGGAGGTTTCCCCTTTTTTCCCTTAATTTTAAGGGACCTCACATGAGATTTCTTACAGTTGGTCTCAACCTAACTGTTGCTTCAAAATGAGGTTAAGTAAAAGCTGTCTTGGTAGGGCATTAATGAATCCCTTGATTTGCACTTGCACTCAATAGGCACAGAGCGTCCCTATGTTTTATGGAGCTGCAGCTATTAAAGAATTGCATTAGTCTGGATTTCAGCGTGGGAGGCACAGGGGGCTCAGGGACACCGTCACTTTACAGCTAAAAGCTTCACGTGTTTGTCCCTGTGTTTTTGTGTAGCTCCTCCAAGTGCTCCAGCATCCCCTCCCACAGTCCAAAGACATGCAGCTCAGGTTAACCAGAGACTAGAAACTGCCTGTAGGTGTGAATGTGAACCTGTCTTCTCAGCAGGTTAACTCTGTGATGGATTGGCAGGTGCCTCCCTGTCTTTTACTCAGTGTGTGCCAGGCTAGGCTTCAGCCTCGCATGACCTCGAAAAAACAGTGAGAAAAAAAAGTGAGAATAAGAAATTGATGGATGAGTTTCAATGGGGAGTTTTAATGTCACTTGAAGGTACAAATCATGTTTCACAAGACTTCAGCACCTCACAGCCCAGAAGATTCACAGGTTTTTAGTGCAGCATTTGGGAAAAAATATGAAAAAAGCGAAGGCAAAACACCAGGAAGGATAATTTTATTAACAGGGGGTTCATGTAAATAAACCTCTGTTAGCAATACTAAATGGAAAGCTTGCGTACCTGCACATAAACTGTTACAATGGGAGGATGAGGGCATTGATAAACATGACTGTATTAACACAGCCATAACAGCTCACCATTAAGTATCAAAATAGTTCTGAAGTGTGATATTCTTTGATAAATTTGATAAATATCACACATTTTTTACAGACATTTATTATTTGGCATACATATGGAGGATTTAATTTTACTTAAATGTCATGCAGTTGCTTACTGCTATGGACATTTTTCTTTCTGATACTTCTGCTGACATCCTGCATTGGTTCTTATTAATGCCAGAGTGGAATAATAGCTATAAGCATAACATTATGTTCACATACATTTGCCGATGATGTGTGTCATAACAGATACTAAAAATAGGCTTTTAGCAAACAAGTGCTTACACACAGCAATCCAAATAGAATGTAAGTAAAACTCAAAGATAACTTATCGTTCTATTGCGACTATTTTCATTATTCAGTAAAAGACGAAACAGCTTGTCAGTTTGCGTTTTATACTTTTTTTTTTTTTTTAACTTGTGTCTCTCTCAAGAATAAAGTGAAATTTACACTTTTTTCTGCAATTTCTTACGAGGCAAAGTGAATTCTTGTTTATCATTATAACGGATCATATGTTTACTCCTCAAGCGCATGTTTCAAACTATTTGGTTTGATAATTTATGCTGATTAACTGTTTCCCTGCTAATTATGCTCAAGTAATTACAACATAAATCTTTCGTGTGTAAACTCCCCACACAAAACTTTAATTTGAGCACAAATTCAGAGGCTATGATGGCAGGTTAAAAAAAAAAACCCCAAAAACCCAAAAAACAAAAACAAACCCTCATGAATAATGTTTATTTTCAGCAAATGTGTCTTTACATGAAGTGTCGTTAATGGGCTGCAGGACTTGGAAATGATGGGTTGAAATGAGGGCTCAGCCTCTTGTGAACTGCCTGTGATCAAGAGCTCAGATGGTCATTTTTAAAACAGGGATAAAAACGACCCGTTGGGGGCCTGAGTGCAGAGGAAAACCATCTGCAGGTCTATCAAAAAAAAAAAAAATGTGAAAAAGAAATCTGCTGAGGTGAGCTCATCTACATTCCCCAGACACGGAGCAGGACCCCTGGAGGACTGGACAGGACATAAGAAGCCATAAATGATTTTCTTAGCACCGCAGGACCTTACTGCATTGAAGGAAATGGCCAGAGTGTATGAGATAAAAGCAAACGTGTCTTCAAGCCTCAAAGAGTCGGGATAACGTGAATGACAATCTAGAGGTTGTAGGCGGAAAGGAAAGGAGGGAAGCTGGATGGAGAGTAAAAGTCCTTGTGGCAATTCTTTTTCTTCGTGTAGATTTCTTTGACAATTCAATATGACTTTTATAGACTTAAATCACAACATAAGTCATCTCAGGGCTTTACATAATGAGGTCAAGTGTATCAGAAAAAAGGAAGAAGAAAGATGAAAAGTTTTTTACGATCTCTGTTGAAAAATGACAAAATTAATGTTTTGTCAGTCATTTCTTTATTAATTATTTACATGGGTCACAGATATATTAGCTCATGAGGTATTGACAAAACTTACTGATCACATTTTTCGTTCTCTAACCCAACAAACTTAAATTGGAGAATTGCTGAACAAACCTTTGCATGTAATCATGCACATATTTTATTCATGTAATGATATGCTATCATAGCTAAGTCCTTCTGTGTCAGCAGTTTCTTCATTCAGAGTCCTAAACTGAATATCCTGTCACTGAATAATAAACATATATCGAAAAACGTTATTTACAAGGCACTATTCAAAACATTGTTACGGAGTATCATCATATTTTTAAGGTTATTGTTTAAATTTCAGATAAGGCTGTAAGAAAAGCATATACTGCACTGTGTGAAAACATTTGCAGGTAAAAAACAAAACACTTCAAATAAAAGATACTAAAAAACATAAGTGCTAATAGTTTATTATTTAACAATGACAAAATGCAAAGTGAATGAACAGATAGAAGACGAGTATTTGGTGACCAGTCTTTGAGAAGTTGCTCCACGGTGTGGTGACATCTCCTTGTTTCTTCCTGTCATCCCCAGAGGCACTGCACTCTGTTGAGACAAATAAAGATACTACTCACCTAAAGGAACTAAAAGATAATTCCTGCACGCTTGGGGCTCGTGTCGCCTGTTGTAGAAAACAATATATTTATGGATAAGTGTCATTTTTAATCCACCCTGCTTAAATAATTTACAGAGCACATGTACAAGAAAGTAGTTTGGAAATAAAACAATATAGGGAAATAGACATAAACCATTTCAAAGAGAATTTTAAAAAAGTATGAATGAACAGTGTTTTTCAATAAATACATGAGCAAGTCTCAAAGTTTGGGTTGCTCAAAATGCACATTTTTCTTTACCCACTGTGCATTTAGTCCAACAAAATCACACCACAGTGTTGTGCCCTACTTATGTCTGCACACTTCAGCTTCTCTCGTAGGGGGCCGAACAGGCAGTGATAATAAATTCCAGACTCTTCTCGACAGACAGCTCACCTAACTTTGAAGGCAGTAGTAGCAAGATGGCTAAGCTGCTTCAGGACGTTAAATACACACGTGCGCACGCATGCACGCACGCACGCACGCACGCACGCACGCACGCACGCACGCAAGCACGCACACAAAAAAAACTGTCAAGTATGACTTGTGTGTGTGATGAGGAATGAGGTGCAAACTAAATCGTACTGCAAGAAAAATATTTCACATCCACTGTATTGCATTCTAATAAACCACATTCTCCACCAGTGGGGGGATTATGACTGTCCATTTGTCTTGGCCAGGCCACCACTGTTAAGGAGATATTCTCTCTCTGTGTCTACACCATGCAAGAGTTAAAAGCGACGCTGGCGACTGCTGCAAGTCATTTGTCTCTGGTAACAGTGGTTCGTAGGAAGCCAGGACCTCAGCTCGAGTGGATGATACATTATTGCTATCACTTGCCCTTGTTTAATTACATCTATGCATGGGGTCTGCTGCCATATCCTTCAAAGCATATCCATCATGAGAAACTTTACCCAAAGTCTGCATTATTGTGTCATATAATCTTGTGTTTGACATAATATGTGAAAGAATATTTCAGCAATAACTTAAGAAACAGTATGGTATCTCGACAGCTAATCCATTAATACGGTTTATCGCAGCCGCAGAATATGAAATGAATTCTGTGGCTTTCTCCTGGACTGCAAATGAATAATGAACAGCATATGTAGAAACCCTGAAAAGCCTTTGAAGAGCAACTTCTTCTCCTGCGAGTTGCTGATTTTGATTTGCGCACAGTGTTGTTTATTCATCACACGTCATTTCATTTCTTCACACAGCCCCAATGGTAAAATTATACCCAATAACCATAACAGAGCTCACGCTGTACATATTAAAATGAAATCATGGAGTGTTACAAACCCTCACGCACGTTCATTTACAAAACAAAATAAAATATATACCAACTCTATAAGGAACACACAATTACTTTTGTAATTAGGAGGCATGTTAGTAAAAAAAAAAAAATTTATGAACGTTTTTATAACTCTTTAAAGTAGATATAATAAATTTGATTTAATTTGCTTTTGAGTTCTGGTACAACTGCTTTAACCAAAGAAAAAAAAGAAACAATGTTCTTAATACGACAAAAGCATAATGCTTTATCTTTTCTAAATAATGTTGATTGTGGACACAGACGTCTTAATTCATTATTAATTAAAATCAATCATGACCTCTTTTGTGCCTTCTATCCATGTCTACTTTAATTTTAAATGTTTTATGGACAATATCATTGGGGTGAACAAAAGCTCAATGATTTCATCAGTAAATGTGCAATTATCATTTTATTGACCCATTATTGACAAAACCTTTGAGGTTTTGGACAGCAGTTTGGTAGTGTTTGAGTATGATGAGGACCGCAGTTGTCTTTTATGCCATTTCCTCCACTTTGAGGTTGCAGAGCCCTGCTGATTCCAGCTGACTCTGGGTGAAGGGAATGTCCACCCGAGACAAATCACCAGTGGAATCAAACTGAAGTTCCCCGACAAAACAACATGTTGCCATCTTACGATGACAAATATATTGTTAATGTAATGTTATACACACACACACACACACACACACACACACACACACACACACACACACACACACACACACACACACACACACACACACACACACACACACACACACACACACACACACACACACACACACACACACACTCAAATCCACTGCGTGCTGTGAGGCAAGTCTGCTTACCACTTCACGACTTTGAAGCCTCAGTGAGATTTAATATAACGTGTATAATCTTTGAGTTGAGAGAAAATTCTTCTTGGGAGGTGCAACTGCACTGAAACAGTGCTGCATTTCATACCCAACATAAAAATAGCAGTATTGTTAAACACATACATAAATATGTAAATGTGTGTGCCGTAGGTAAGTAGCCCACAATGAAAGACAATAAAGCAAACAGCAGAAACATTACAACATATATTGTATATTTCTCTGGTAAACTATGTCTCATAAAGAAGCAAAATACTGACAAAAACAAAACCTATACTCATGTAAACTCAAACCCAGCTGAAAGGCATAAAGTCGCAGAATTGATATGTAAAGTGCAGCTGAGGATAAAACACATAAAATACACGTTGAGACTGCCAAACTAAAATCTATGTTACACTGTCTCACTGACACAATGATAGAACGCACACGCGCACACACGCACACACACACACACACACACACACACACACACACACACACACACACACACACACACACACACACACACACACACACACACACACACACTTTGTCTCACAATAAGTTATATATTTTTGTTGAATTTTCAGTTTTTCACTTTTCATATAGCTATTATAAATAAAAAGCTTAATTCTTTAATTTAGTTGCATTTAAGTCAGAATATCTTGTGAGTCCTTAGATATAGTCTGCACCAGTTGTAAATGTCACTAGCTTCAATTTGTCTCCAATACTGACACTAAGTTATGTTCTAAAGATGCGATTTAATAAAATAATTCATAATAATTGTTTCATATTACCTTGACATTTCTTCTCCAAAATTAGAGAGAAACAATTGAGTGTTAAAACAGTGACAGGAAAAAAAAAAAGCCTTACACAGATATAAAGCTACATTAATTTTTGTAGTTGCATTTTATGATTGGCACAAACTTATGATTGTTTAGAAGAAAATTAACAAACATGGTGTCTCAGAGAGAAAACAATTATAAATATGTCAAGATAAATATAATTAATAAAACAAGGACATTTAAATCATTACTAAATAAAGGTTTAAGTACAAACTATAGGTCCATATGTAACTGTCTTTTAAAAAGGACGAAAGATAGAAGCACACCATGACTCTACCAAGGTTGTAGGCTGTGAATAAAATGTTTCTTTAAAATAGAAACTATAGCAAAACCCATTTGGTGCTTATATATTTGAAATAAATATCAACAACATCTTTTGACCTGAAACAAAGTATGAAGACCAACACTGAACCTTAAATTTACGACTTAATGCGAAACAAAGTATGCAGACCTTAATAGTTGAAACAGAAATACATTTATGAGCACAAGATAAGATAAGAAGAGGTTGCTCACCCATAGGTTTTTGGTCAAACATCATCTCCTCACATTTTGAAAACAGTGACATAGATCACCCTGGTGCACAAAGTGTGGATGTTTCACAAATTCGAAGAATTTCTAAAGAGATACAGAAATTTATTACCACACATAAGTCAAAACCTTATCTGGCTGGCTAAGTTCTGGAGTGGGAACATTTCTGTCTGCTTATTTCCCTCTTTTTGACCAATCAAAAGTTTGACAAAACAAAGTAAACTGTGTGTGTGTGTCGACTGAAACCTATACCCCCATGCTATACACAATGATAGCTCTTAATAGACTCATAATATATCAGGTCTGAATTTCTGACTTGTGTATGGTGGCTGCAGTATTAAGTACACTTGTATGAATAAAAAGTAACTCACAAAAGTAGAAACACGTACGTGTCTGACATGGCAACTCTCAGGGGAATGGTTGGCGTGACATTGCTGGCTCCTCTGTAGTTTATATAATGTAAAACTAAACAATCCAAGCAAGCGCCTCTGTTACCGCACTGCTCGAATATGTTAGGAGAGTTAACCGCTTGTCCTGCAACTGTTTCCTTCTACTCACATTGGCCATTTCTCATTAGTAAGCATACCACATGCCAAAAGATTCTTGTGTATCCTTACAAGAATGTAGCCCTCTACATTCAGCAGCTGCAATCTCAAATCTCACATTTTCCCTCTTCTGTTTTTTTCTTTCACCAATTGACAAATTGAATAAGAAAATCCCTCAGTGTCTCGTCAAGGAAGATATTTCTCTGAGTCGCAAAAAATGCAACAAATCCACAATGAAAAGTAAGTCGACGCAATGTTGACTGATGCTCTCTCCTAATCTCTGCTTGAGAGAGAAATAAAACTACATTTCGAGGTTACCACCTAACTCAATCGCTCCCTGGATGACTAATGTGTTGCTGGGACAGAAGCCTCGCAATGTGTGGTGAGATCTCTTGGGGCCTTTGTGACTTTCGCATGCTGGACATCCCCATTGAGACAGTAAAGAATAGCTGGTCACTAGGTATGGACACAATGAAACAGAACTCAGGGACTGGAACAATTGCTTGGGCTGTCAGAGGGTGACAGAAACTGTAATTAATGATATTTTCTATTTTCACAGAAGAGAATGAGCAACTGACAGAAGCATTATTAATGAGCGCTGCCTTGTTGAGGGGAATAATGGCAGTTTATTAGCAGCAAGACAGATTTAACAGATCTGCCTCAAACAAAGGGTTTTGACACATTGAAAAATTGAGACAATCTGCCCTAAAGATCTGATGGGAGAAAATGTTCAATACAACAAAAATGTCTGTATTGTGATCATATTCTTTTTCTCCCTTGAAACCATCTGCTGGGCAAGTTGGTTATAAAAGGAATCGTTTTTTGTTCAGAATCTTATCTCTTGAAAGAATTAAATGGTGATAGCAAAATGCAATCAAGTTAAATATGTTTACAATTGCAGTGATTAATCTACTTAAGCAGTTGTTTGATGGGTATGTAGTTAATCGTATCAATTAAAGTAAAACTATACAAAACTGTACATATAAATAGATATTCTTAAAATTAAGACAGATACTTTAGGTTGTTTTAAATATTAATCCAAACAGACATATTTCAACAAACATATTTTGTTTGCTATTTAAAAAGAAACTACTACTACTACTACTACTACTACTACTACTACTAATAATAATAATAATAATAATAACAATAATAATAATAATGTGTCATTTAAATTTAAGAAAAACCTTTCTACACACAGTAAAAAGCTTGATAGTTTTTGTGTTCTAGACAGAGGTCATTTGCTCTAGACCAATATAATAAGGACAAGGGTTTGCAATCACACATCCAGCCAATCATACAGAGAATCTCTACTATTAGCCTGAGATGATCCCATTATTCCTCAAGAAATCTCACGGATTTAGGCGAGGAATAACTATTTTTGAAGTAATGCAGATAATGACAATATTACCACTGGGTGAAAAAGATTTGTGTAACATATTCTGGCAGAGTTTCAACAGATACTCCCTCTGCTTCATTCATTTCTTTGGACTGAAATATGGCTTCGATGTGATACTACAGGCACATGCCACTGAATAGATGTATTAGATGATTTCCAGAAATGAAATGGTACCCCCCTCCCCGAACCTATATTCAGATCATGTAATTGATTCTCATCCAGCAAGTTCGACTGTATTATGTTTGTTTGAAAAGTTGAAAGAATTCGGCTAATTTCTCCCCAACCAGGCAATACTTAACCAGATTAGAGTGGCCACTTCAAGCTTTGTTGATGCATCCAAGTAAGGCAGGGCAGCCCAGCTGCAAAAGCTGATCAAAAGAGAGAGGGGGAATGTGATATTAGCATCAAGTGCCTCAGCGAGTGACTCAGACAAAAACATTGAAAAAAACATCATTATTAGACACTTCCTTTACCCATGTTTGGAAGTGAATATATCTGTTTGTCAAGCAGCTGTGTGCATCCATACATGGCATTGATTCATACTTTAACCAGCATTATAAGGCAAATCCTCTTTTCCCATTTTGCATCCCCTTATTGGTAATATGCTAATGACATCCGCTGTGATTAGTGATTTTCTTGTAATCTTTATTCGACGGTGGCCTGAGCAATCACAGAGGTAGAGTTTTGAGATTTACAGCAGTGAGCGTCTTCTGACTGCTCTTCCCGTCTGCCCTGACTTGATTTAATTTGAATAATAACTAAAAATTCAGATTCAAAGGCCACTTTAGTGCACCACTGTGTATTTGTAGATTCAGGAAACACTCACTGAGAGAGATGGGTTTTTTTTTTCCCTGTCATGACCTAACCTGATTTAAGCAATGGAAAAAAAAAAGAGGTGTTCAAAGGAGGAAGTTGCTGGTTAATCATTAATGCGCAAAATGGTAATGTATTGCATTCGAATGTGGTAACAGCACAATAATTTGTTTGATTTGCTTCTGCTTTGCTAGCAGCATTTATGGGGACTTCCTTTTCGCATCAATTCAAAATGAACCCTGGCTGACAGTAAACAGGGAGTTTAGATGCACCATACTAACATGGGACATGTTCTTGTAGAATAGAATTTAAGCACAGTTTCTATGTTCTCTTTATCCAAATTAGTTAAATTACTTTTGAAACAATTGGCAAAAGGTGATTTGACTACCATGTTATCGTGTTACAGCACTCTGTGAGACTACATCAAAAAAACCATTGTATTCACTGGGGAGTGTGGGGGCTGTCCTAATAGCTGTGTGGTATCAAACTGTTTTCAAGCATTCTAACTGGAGTCCATCCAGAATATAGGAAAACGATTTTTTTTCCCCCAGTTAACTTTCAGTTACAAAGAGAAAAAAGAGGTTACACAAACTGTACTGGCACAAAGTCAATTTAAATTCCTGCTCAGAACATTTAGTAAGACATCATTACAAAGTTCACCCCCTCCAAGGTAAGTACAGAAAAGAGGCCTGTCATTTATTCTAGTAATTGAAAATACTTTCTGAAGTTTCTGTTGAAGTCTACCTGTTATAAAATGTCTTTGAATGGGAACACTACAGGGTGCAGTTACTGGCGCGAGTTTGCATTGAAATGCACCTGGAAGCCCTCTCTAATTGGCAGCCATCTCATTTGGCTTTGATACTACACACCGTCATCTGCATGAGCAGAACGAGCCATTGTCTAGGGACGAAGTACAGGTGAGTAACAAGCTAATCACCAAAGACAACGCAGGCGATGTAGGGGAGAAAGTTCAACACGAAGCCATAAAGCAACTCTAAAATAGTGTCAATTACAGCATATATTCATAATATACTGTACGCCCCTGCGATGCTTTAACTTAGCTTGTGAGGGACCGTATTATATGAAGTGGTAATGTGGGCAGTAAAATCTCACTTTAGACAGCAAGATCCAAGGACTGTCTAATTAAGAGAACCATCTCGGCGACAACATGGGGAGTGATCTAATGGTGAGTGTCCATGCATGATTTTTACCTGGAGTGTGCTTTATCTCGCAACGCCTCGCAGCAGGACCTTAGGCCGACCTGTCTCCTGCTTTACTGCTGAGATATGAACTGAAAAAAAAAAAAAAAAAAACAGGCAGCAGTAGCTAGTCAAGCACCATAACAACCTGAGTGAAACAAATGTTCAGCGTGTTCATGCCAGGTTGTACAAACATCACCACCACGATGAGGTATCATAGGTGTATCTAGGCTTTGGATTCAGGCATGCTGCTCCAGAAGGTGTGGCAATAGCATTCGCACCACCTGCCGAAGTGAAAATGACCTCCTGCATCTTTTTGTGATAGGGCGAAAAGAAGTGTTCATGCTATTCCATTCATGCAGGTTTCAGGCTCCCCATAGCAGTCAACTGTAGCCTATCCCAGAGGCACGAGATGCTAATTACAAAACAAATTACAAACGTTAAAACGTAGACGAAAAGAACCAAATACAAAACAAATGCATCCAAAATCAGGGTCTCAGACAGCTGCCTGATCTTTATTTGATGTGCTTGTCTTTGAAACCATAATCAATAATGCCTTTATCACAACTACACTCCTTCTCCTTGTGAATGTATATAATTCTCTCTGAAGCATCACACAAACACTGCGATTGATTAGCTTTTATTCAGCCTCTGAGCTACACTTGTATGAAGCAGTGAGAAGAAGTCATGGGAAGGCCTTATTGTATATATGTCAAGTGGATGATTGAGATCGAACAGTAGTAAAGAGTTCAGGATAGCTATCTTCATTTTATTTATTTTTTTAATAGATTTATCTTTAGTCCCCAAGTAAAAATGGGAAAAACCTGTAGTGACTCTGTAAAGTCCCTTGACTGTTTTTACCTTAAACTGCTTCAGAGCCTGTCCACTTAAATTGATTACAATAAAACACGTGTGAAATACATACATACATACATACATACATACATACATACATACATACATACATACATACATACATACATACATGCATACCAATGTTGTACAATTTGCGCAGGTTTAACTTTGCCAGACGGATGTTAAACAATGCATCGGTGTTGTCATAATTCTTCTGAGGTTTGAAAAATGGATTTAGTTAAGTGCAGGAAGTATTATGTTTAGCTCAGGGCAAAGTGTTCTGTTGAGTTATAGCAGCTGATTACCCACAGCTCTGGTCCGGGGACGACATGGGGTATTTGTTTACACCAAAGGAAATGAAACTATTTCCATTTAACTTCCCTGATTATTGGCCTCCGTTGCTTCATTCCTCAATACATGTGAAATGTTTCCTACTGTTACAATGGGTGTATTTGCTTTGACCACAGCAGATGGGTGGAAAAAGAGAAAATCCTGCACAAGGAAATAAAAAAGGTGTGTATTACATGAAGCATCATGGAGGATTCCTGCTTCCCATTACGTCTCCATAACCGACTGACTTTTTATGAAGAGGTGCTGATGAAATTAGCTGTTCTCCTCAGCGTGTGCCAGACAGTGCTTGGATTTCAAAGAGTCAAGGAAACACTATCTTGCTCCAATTTTGGGGACCTGTGCTTAATTTGCCCTCCTTTATCTAATAGAGTTTCTCTTTTTCAAACGCCATGTGGTATGCTGTTGGCTGAATCCAAAATAATGGGCCACAATGGTCAGCACCCAGGGGGTTGAGAGACTGATGTTTTATCTATGATAGCACCACATTTTCATGTTTAACTTCAACACGTTTATTCTTAAAAATCCCCAGTGCTGAGGAGATCATTATCTAATTTTCAATTGTGAATATAAAAAGTATCCTTACTGGAGGGAGAGCGGAAAATGCAGAAATAGAAATGACTTCTTTTGTTTGCTTTTTGTTTTTTTTGAAGAGCTGAATGTTAAACGGAGCTCCCAGAATGAACATAGAAAACACATATTTTGTCCACATTTATCTCCGTCAGCTTGACAACAGCTCTGACAAAAGCTCCATATCTTGATTTCCAACGTGCATATATTCCATCCTCGACAGTGTCAGCATAATCCCCGCCAGGAGTGAGTACTGCATAGCTCTGCAAGAATGGCACGGGCGATAGAGGGGAAGCTGTGGGTGCTGGAAAGAGCGATGAGGTTGATCCCGCGTAATCTGGCCCATGGCCCCAACCCTTCAGCATTTATCTGTACAGTGGTGGTGGTGAATCTGTCACCGATCGCAGAGATGAAGAGACGCTACATTGGACTCCGATTCTGTCGCCCCCTGGAGGGAACAACATGACACGCAAAGGTTATTCAATGAATCAAATGGCCTTATTGGATTGGGCGTTCCAAGCTGGTTCTAAATAAGAAGGTTTTTTACGAGTCGTCTATGAACCAAATCAGGTTTAACCCTCTCTGTTCAGTTACTATGGAATTTCCATCGGTTTCTCCACAATGAAAAAGCGCCAACGCTCAGAAGTGTATTGCATGACAACGATGGCATTTCACCACATTTCTGTGTTACACTTGTCATAATAACAGAAGTTTGAAATTCTAAGGCATTTCGTACAATCAGTATTTGCACTGATTGCAGTAATTGCAGTGCAACTGATTGTTTGATGTGTTGAACGGAAACATATTAAAACGCTGATAAGAAAAAAAAAGATGTGTCCAAGATATCATTTCAAAAGATAATTCTAGCAAGAAAATAAAGACAATAGATACCACCTTGCAAGCCACTGATGCGAAAGATATGCTAACAGGGTTTTGAAAAGCATGTTAAAGAAATATTAAATGAACAATGGCTCACGTTTGGAAAATTTTGTAACACTATAGCAAGCAATGTAAGTTTCACATTTTCAGAGAGATTTCATAGATGCCATGTAATAGTGTTTATTCGGCCACGATAACAATAATAATCTTGAAAATTAATTTTTTCGCTCAACAACACCATACAGTTGAAATTTTAAATTACAATTTCAGGTACTTTAATGACCAACCTAAATAACCTTTTCTAGTTCGATAGCGACACACTCATATGCTCACACACGTATGCAGGCATAACCATTGATGTGGTTTCTTTGAATTACAGGCAAAGCAAACTTCATAATAAAGGCTTAAGGACAAATACCCATCATTATCGACTGGCATGCTCCCAGACTCCGTTTTACAGCTTTAGAACAAATCAGTAAGCAAATATATAATCTACTGTCCCCACAATATTAAATTGTTACCCACCCATTACGTTTAGCACAGATGCCTCATCCAATCGGCAGCTGGTGTGCTGTATATTTCCCTTAATATTTCACATTAGCCTGTAGCGCTACATAATACCAGATGATTGCTTGTCTGTTATGGTATATTATGAGAAGTGTTCAGGGCTGCTAATGTGAGACGTCTCTGTTTACCACTTTGATGGATGGCCTCCCTGATAGGACCTGAGTTACGTTCAGGGGTGTCACAGGAAAAAGATGACAGATGGGGCCAGCTGTTAAAGATATCGACACTTTGACCAGACCATGAAGACATTAATCACAGCATGGCTAAGCAGCACTGAGGGAGAGCTGGTGACTTTTCTTATTAAGACACAAGTTGCGACAGGGGAAACGCTGTATAATAGACCGTTCAGTGATCAGAAGTTATAAATATTATGGCGTAACACGAGTGAAGACAACGCTGAAAGCTGCAAAGAACTCAAGCGACCCAAAGAAATTGTAACATGATTAACTGTCACAGGAGATTAGAGGCCAGTAATAAAGATAAACGGGGGGTTGTTGATGTTGTAATATAATATTAAGTGATGGCAGATATCCAGAAGTCAGTGTCAGAATGAAAAAGAGGACATTAATGGCTCTTTGGGATCTTCAGTCTCAGTTGTACCATGTTGTCATGCTGATAAGACACAACTGGTACTCACAGTCTCATTGAGAGTGGAGACTGCTGTGTTGTGTCTGTGTGGTGCTTCTCGAACCAATATCTATCCACCATCATAATATCATTTTGTAGTAGTTGTCCAAGACAGTCATCAATAGAATCAAGGTTAACTGGTCTTTTTTGTTCTTTGTTTCAGTCTGAAGAATTGTGAACATCAGTTGGTATTTAATTGATCATGTTGTGCTAATGCATATAATAGTGTGCGATTGATGGAGACGTGCACAAGTGAGCACTGAGTATTGACTACAGAAATTTAATAAGGTTGCCAGAAACTCCGCCCACATTTTGTGGTAACATCTCAGCTTACACACGGGCAGACCAGGCCAGCTGCCTGCTACGAGTCGTGCAGCTTAGGAGCACAAAATTATATCCGTGGGTGATGAGAGAAGTGAATGATGATGTATGAGTCCCACTGTCTCCATCAATCAACAACAATCTATGTTGTCACTGAAATTGACAAGTTTACTACAGGTGAAGTCGAAAGGACTATCGTTGATCTTAACATTATTTCTGAATCATTGCTGGTGTGCACATCCACTCCTCTTTTAGCAGGACGACAAGATACATCAAAAAAGGTTTTCTTTTTTTAAGATAAAAATAAAGCAAGGCTGCAACCTCTCATGCGCTGATAGTGAGAGTGTCATGATTTGTTCTAAACTCACACACCAAATATAATGTGTCTCATGTAAACTGGTCATTTTAGATAAATATTCTGATTTACACTGAAAAATATTGTTAATAGCTGTGATCTGCAGAGATTAAATCGGATTACATGGCGTTAGAGACTTTCACTATAGAGACAATAATGTCTTTACATAAAGACCTGCAATGTTTATAAAGCTTGTTTGCTGTCATTATTTTCCTAATTTACATCATGTTCAGTTCTAAGTATCAGTTTCAATCGCTTCTCCTCTCATTCCCTCTTCATCCTCATTTCTTATCAAAAAATAACAGAGAACAAGGCATGCTGAGAAAAGGTCCCCACCGCCACTCTCTGAATATGTGTATGACGTAGTGTATATTAAGAGTTTATCAAACTTAAACTGAAGCAACTACAACAGTGGAATATAGAGACACCGAGAATGACCCAGACATTAATTGAATTAGGGTACCAGTCCAAAAGTAGAGCCATTTATCATCCAGTCATACTTTTTTGTTATACTGCTGATATTATGATGTCCCATAATCTGCATGAAAAAAATGAAGGTACAGACGACAGGAGTCGAGCTGACAAATTAGACTTGATATCATTCATTAACATAACATCTAGAAGTTCATTAATAACATGGTTTTAAATTATTCATGGTCTTGTTTCACTAGATACGGCATTTTCCCTCCTGCTGTGCTGCACATCTCAATTGGTTGAAAACGGTTAAAAAAGAAAAAAAATGTAAGGAAATGAGGGAAAGAAGGGATCGAAATATAGACAAAAAAATGTGAAAAGGAGAGACAGAGGGAGATCGCAACGCACACAAAGACGGGTCATTATTTCAGCACTGCAGGGGAAACAGTTAAACACGACTCTGTTCGGTTCAATTTGACTCTGTGCGAGACAACATGCGACCACGGGCGTAAACCAGCTTATACCTTATTTCAAACAATTTCATGCATGCCATAAGTACAACTGCTTGATGACCCACAGAGCTGAGAATCAGGTGCACAGCTTGTAAGTCTATGGAAATCCCACAGTTGTTACCAAATAGTTGCAATATATAACATTCATGGGGGAAAAAAACAAACTAACAGCGTCGTTTCACACTGACTGTAAAACTGTCTTCAAACATAGAAACAGCTTTTCGTCTGCTTCTGCGGTAGGTTACCTCCAATATAAAGGCCTCACTTTGTTTTAGCTGGTTTTAGTCTTTCAATCACATCATCTGTGGTGATTATTGCATGAAACTACATTTTCAGCAGCAGGGCATGTTGCTGGTTTGGCTTGTTTGAATGAAGGTAGAAGGAAGGCAGAGTGAAATAAAACCATACTTTTATTTCACACACACACACACACACACACACACACACACACACACACACACACACACACACACACACACACACACACACACACACACACACACACAAAAACTCAATGTGAATGTGTTTCAGAACTGTTTTAGTCTTTAATGCTGAACTTATTTTGAATCTCAACTGAATCTCAACTTCTTCAAGGGCAACACTGGCACAGCAAACAACAATTATTATTTAATTATTTATTTATAAATGTATTTAATTATTTCTTTATTTTCTGGCATTCTGTTCAATTTGAATACCAGATGAGACTGCACGTGATAAATGTCCCTTTGTTTACTATAAACGTTTATATCGCTGTTAAGTGAAATCCAATGACTAACAGTTTAGTCAGACATGTCTCGTTTTCCACAGAAATGCGCTGGGACTTGCCCACGCAGCTACCTGCACAGATGAAAGTTATCCTACATGCAACACTCTAAGTGGTTTCATTCAGTGGTGAGAAACGGAATAAATGTCTGGCTGCTTTTTCCTTTTTTCCTTTTTTTTTCCCACTCAGTAATATTCTCAAACATAGCTACTCACCCCGGTGCTAAGCAACATTGAAGCTCAGCAGATAAAGGCGGACAGAGAGGAAAAATCCTCGCTGACAGCTGCTTTCTCCATGCTTCTCCACGTTGTAAAGATGTTACTCTCAGAACTGTACGCAGACAACTGACTCCATTGTTCCTGGTGTAATTAAAGCGACCACAGCTGAAGACACCCGGCCACATGGCCAAAAGGGGCTTTCCACACGTTTTTCAGCACATTATCCACTGATAAGTTATGTAGAATGGAGGGGACGAAAAGCTCATTGTGACACGAACAAAATGTCATTATATTTTCTTTTTTTCATTAATTCCACTTTAATGAACTATTCTACATGCCTATCTATTTAACGGACCATTTATACTTTGATTAATGTACTTATTTGATATAATTGTTGCATGAAACTGTCTTTTAAATGAATGTTTCAAACATGATGCACATTTTTCAGATTTGTGGCCATTAGACTCCATAAACCATTCAAGAATGAGCTCTTCAGAGGTCTGTTTATGTCAACACAGTTTTATCAATAGGACGTTGACTACAACATGAACACCCCTTGATACTTACCATTATAATTTAATAAAACATTTTTTATACAAAGTTATATTGTATTGTATTATATTGTGTTGTATTTTAACTTTATATTGACTGGCATTATCCAGATTGAGTCTTAAATGGTGTTCACTTTACCTGCATGCATATATTATTTGTTTACTTATTGTTTTTTGGGGGGTATTCTTTTTTCTTTTTTCCTAACAATTTCTGAAATCATTCCTGAATGCTTTGGAGAGCATGCTTAGCAAAGGAAAAAGGACTGTAATGTATAGAGCGATGTCCAGATGGAACACGTTCTGAAGTGACGTTGTTCATGCAAACAATAAATACCAATTTAAAGTCCTTTTGAAAAGGCATCTTCTCAACTTTGTGTTTATTGTCCATTACAATTGATTAGACCATTAGTAGGTTTGTGGTCAAATGAATGCTGTCATTACTTGTATTATTATAAAAATAACCACAAGGTTATCTCTCATCTACCTATCTTCAGTATTACCATATACTGGGTTGTTTGTACTTTTGAGTGTGTGTGCAGGTGTGTCTGTCTGCCCGTGTGTGGGCTGTCGGGGTAATCTCACTTTAATTGTGTCACTTTTGGCGTAAATATTGTTTTGTGAGCAGTGTGCTGGATCGACTCCAGGAAGAGTAGCTGTACTTGTTGCAGCTAATGAAGATCAAAATAAATACAAATACAAACAATTGTCTTTTCTAAATGCAATTTTAAATATATGGACCTTAAATGTTATTGATATAGATCTTAAATTCATTATTATTATTATTTTTCATGATGGACAGTGCAAACATTTGTCAGCAAGACACTTTTTCACATTTAATATAGTAAACTGATCATTCAGACATTTATATGAGGAAAATGAACAACTGTATCATGACTGTGTAATGTGTGTTGCTCAAGTTTCAGTATCTGCAATCACATTCCACTCGCTTGTCCATGACCCTCCGCCTGGAGCTACTGCAAATCGAGTAATTTCACAGGAACGTGAAGAGTAGAAGACAGGCTTAGCAACAATGTCAAGCGAGACGTGGAATCACATTTATCCATCTGCGTGACTATTTGATACGTATCTGCTTAAGCTTTGAAAACAGAGTCGAAATTCCCTTCACAATCTGAGAAATGTCCTCCTTCTGTTGGCCCGATAATGACCAGTCCGACTTCAAAACAGTCCATTATAATTAAAGTCCTGGTCCAAGGCGAAGCTGCATTCCACAGGCAGCAATCGGATGAAGTGAAAGCATTCACATGAAACAGGTAGCATTACACAAGACTTTGATCACTGAGGTATTCATCCAATGTCAGTCATTCAGAAAACCTGCTTTAGGATTTTAGTGCACATTTGTTACTTGATATTTCTGAAGTTTTATAATAACTAATGGGAATACACAGATAAGAATAAGAAAATATGTAATATGCAAGTGCTTGGTTATCATTAATAATAAAAACATGAATTATTAGGCCGTCACTTATTACATTACCAAATAATGACATGTATTTTAATATGATTGTTTTATACCAGCACATGATGATTTTGTTTATAAATGTGTTATAGTTGTTGTTACATGGGCTCTTTTCTATATACTGGTGAGATAAAAGCTCAGGCAAGCTGAAGATCACAGAAGAAGTAGGTGGTGAAGGGTAAACCTGGACATGAGGCACAGAAAACACACCCTTTTTTTTCAGTCTAATGAATGATTTATGATTTCAACAGACTTCTCCTTGATTTGAGCATTTCTATAGCTTTCTTCCAGCGGACCCCTGCCAGCTGTTGTATTTGCTTTTAGCTGTGGTTTTGGATTTTGGATGGGCTCTACATCATACCATCTGAATCTCAGGAAGACACACACCAGTCACTGCACACTTGTGTCTCAAATGCTTGGCATGTTTCTCTTCCTTGAAGCCTTTACAGAGCACAATCTTTAAAATTGAGATATTTCACAAACCGAATGTTTTCCTTATAACTTCGTCTTCTGTCGTCATGACTTGCGCTTGAGAATGTTTCTCAAAGCTCACGCATGGGGACATCTTGAAGAAAGCAGCAACAGCAGCTTTTATTACTGACTCCAGAGGAATGTTTTTCACTGCTCGCACTGGTGTTGTTTAAACACAGCAGAGCAGAGACATACCTCAATCCTGTGACTTGGACATTTTTCAAGATGTCAAAAAGAAGTTGAGAAAAGCCTTTGAGATTGGGTAAAACCTAAAGACCAATAAATCCTGGAAAATTAATTTACTCAATTAATGACTTAGCTACCCAAAGAACATTCAACAATAGCGATTGTACATGCATTTGAGAATCTTTTTTTTTAATGTTTGGTATTCTGAAATTAAATCTAATGGTGATTCTGGTCTTCAGCCAAAAAGTAAGTGCATGTGATTGTGATAAGGATTTGGCTTTAAAAAAGCACAGACAATGTTGCAATTTTATTTAAAGTTTATTAAAATGTAAGATTTTGGCTTTAAACCACTGTTTGGAGAGTTGAACTCAGCACCGAGAAGGCACTGTGCCAGTTTTTGGATGTCGCAGCATAATAAAATGTCCAAAAATGGTCAAACTCAATGGTTGTCAGTCTGACTCAAAATTTGGCACAAATCATTCCTGTGCTTTTCCCAGAGAGGATAAAAGCAGCTTCCAAAAATCATAGTGGCAATCAGCCAAACAGGTGTGTGTTGACACTGATCTGAACCACATGCATTTCATGTTTGTGCTCCAATAAAATGACTTTTTATGAAAAGTTGTGCTGCCCTGGTAGAGATATATGTGCTGTCGGAGCATGTTCTTCTTCGACTTGTGTCACCATAGAAGAATAAACCTGGAGCTTCGGCAGAAGTAAGCCAGCGCTGCTGAAAACTTGTCACTGTTTCTTTTCCTACTTCCTGCACTGACTGTATCTGCAGACACAATGGTGCAGTTTTCTTTGCAAAGGCTTTAGGTCCTGAAGCTCATCATCTTCAGCTTCATGGCAGGGCGATCAAAACAGTTTCATAAATGAGCAGTTACGGTTCTTAACAGCTTCACAGTACAAGTTAAGATGTTTGCCACATAATTATAGTATATTGTGTTGTGATTTGAAAATAGTACAAAACAAGCTCTAATTTTGTTTTCATTGTCCCCTCACCTCCTCCTAGTGTTTGCTATCCAGCTGAAGTAACTAAAATGAAATCCTACAAAAGAGAAAGAACAACCTACTGTGAGCTATTATTAAACAAATGTGATGCCAGAACTGCTTTGACCAATGCTTAAAAGCAGGAGTTTCACTGATCCCATCAGCTTTCGTAGACATTGACAAAATGCATTGCCATCAGCTCCTTTTAGCCTTTTTTTTTTTTTTTTAGTTTGGACTTCCTGCAGTATATAGAAAAAAATAAATATATCTTTGTTAAATTGTAAATTGTTGATTTTCAATGAATCAACCAGCTGTGCTTTTGCGCCAAACACTCCCAGATGCCAGCAACTGTTACAAGGTGGGCAATATTTTGTGTTCAGTGATTAGCTCATACATCAAACTTTACAACTCTCCACATCAATTGTGCTTACGAGACACGAAAATGAAAACTGACCAAAGCACACAGTTGGCCCACGAATATGACATGTACTATAAATAAACTACGTTTCCGTGGTGGAACTTCTCGTCTGGTGCAGATTATGTTTATATCCTGCACAGCCTGTTTGTCAAATACATTTTGAAAGAAAGTTGATTTCGCTTCACTTGCAACTTTAATCCAAGGCCAGAAAGCTGATGTACCGCTGGAACTGTGGGGAGGCGGACAGTTTGCAATATGCATACACAAGGCAAAAATTCTTTTTTTTTTTTTGACAGCAGAACTCAACCACTAGATCTGAGGTAAGGTTAAAGTTACACAAATCTTAAAAGGTGAAGAAATTTAGTTTTTTTTCTGGCTGAAAATTACAAAGTAAATGTCTTGTGCTTCAAGTCATCACATTGATTTGTTTTTCTCACTTTCGGAATTTAGCCAAGACTGTGATCTGTTCCTTACCTTCGCAAGTACTAAACATCAAGAGAAACATCCAGGCCTGAAAGCAAGTTTTATCAATAATGTAATGATGTTATTACAGGGGACTCCTTTCTCATATTAGGAAGATTTTAGAGAACTTCAAAAATTGTATTCAACTTCTCACTATAGTACTTCTTTTACAGTGTCATTGATTTAAATCAAGTTTACATTTCTTTGAGTAAAGCTGTCTGACCTTACCACACATTTAGAGTGACGTTTCAGTGAGTAATTCACCAACAACTGGAGACTTCTTTGTTTTCAGCAAATGTTTATAGTATTTATCAAAAGTTTTGATGGGTCATCAATCAAAAAACAAGAATAATTGATGAGAGCGGTTAATCAATCTCCCGAGTTACTTATATGCACACTCGCTTGAGCAGTGACATCCTCAGCTTCGAACTTTCTCTGTGTTCTGTAAACAATATAGTAAGATTATGGAACATTTGAGAGAGTTGTAATCAAAAATAAAAGATGTTTGACATGAGAATGGCAACCTGAAGTTGTATCTGTAACTGTTTCCTGAATAAGGATGGTCGAATTTCTGGGCTCAAACAAAATGATGTCATCAAATGCCAAAAGAAGGATGGGTTGTTGAGACAAACAAAACTATTATTACTTAGTTTTTCTTAGCTCAAGGAGAAACTGTTAAGAAAACATCAGTACCTGTGCCAGGCTATTGTACAGATTTGTGTTCTTTTTATATTGGTGTTGAACCATGACTTTTTTTTGGGGGGGGGGTTAGACCATAATCCCCAACTATTACGTCTTGCAAATGTCTAACCTCTAGGAAGAAGGATATGCATGATGGGATATTTGTGAGGCAACTGATTAAATGCGAGATTAGTCAACATTATAAATTGACTTGCACCATTCAGCCAGCATTGTGTTTCCTTTGGTGAAAATTTGTTGGACATAAACAATCTTTCAAGGAGACAAGGCTGAAATTACACCGAATAAACACAGTGTCATTAAACTGGCAATATCATTACAACTGTATCAAATAACACACCTTATTACAGGGAAACAAGGTGTATTACCGGATCGACTTCTGCAGGATTCAGAGATGATCTACATGCTGAATGCTAATTATTTGTCAGCCTTTAGTATATATTATCATTTCTAAAAATCTGTATAAAAATAAGTTACTTTAGCAAAATTACCTTAACCTTCATAACACCTATTGATTTACACTACACAGACAAAGGCGTACTTACTGTTGAAGGTTGAGTGAGAACTTAACGGTTAGATGTATTCCTTCCAGCAAAATACTAAACTTTTATAATGTGTCAAACTTGATTGGCTGAGTTCATGGTATTGATTATCTGAAGTACTGAACAGCCTCTTGAACACACAGTTATTATGTGATTCAGATGGATGTACGTTATTACTGAATCTAAGTACACCACCTTTCAGGACCTACTGGATACTCTGTTTAAGAGTAATAAAGTTGCGTAGTTAATCAAAAACTCCTCTGTTTCACAAATAAATATCTTACAGACAGACCTCCAAATTACCTCACTGTCACTGTGATTTATTTTAAATAATGTTTTGCATAATGTTACTGGAAAGCTTCTTAGTATCACAAGGTAATAAACTGCAACTCCAGAATCCTACACACACCATTATTTTTAATTAGAGACTTCTTTGTAGTCCATTAGCAGCAGTTGTACCAATGCCTGTTCAACTTGTGAAATGCTGCAAAGCTGATCAGCATTACCATCTCGCTGCGAAAGGTCATCATGTTTGTCAGAGTTATTCAGTCCAGGTATACACAGATTTTTGCAGTACTGCACGGGCTGCTGGTATATTGAAGGACTATAGTGGGCAAATGTCGAAACAATTAAGGGTTGTCACTTCACGTGAATGTAGGATAGTGAAACTCTGCCTCCTTACTACTAACGGTTTCTCACTAAGCAACAAACCTCTGGGTCCAAACTAATGTATGTTCAGAGAAACACTCCAACGCACAAACGCACACACACAATCACACACACACACAACTACACAAAGACCCATAGAAAGGTCTCTGAGCTCAGACTCAAACCAGGGATATTTTGATTGAAGATTGTTAAGCACTACCCCCCACGCAGCCCATAGCACTTTTTATTCAGTTAACGTATGACCTGGTTTTGATGTTTACAAGGTTTCCGTTATCACTGCCCCCTGAATCCAAACAACGACCACACAGTGGTGCAGTGTTTTGCACTCTCACCTCCCCAAATCCCTCAGATTTGATTCTGTAATTGGAGCCTTTCTATGTGAGGTTTGCATGCGCCCTCAGTCAGTGGGTTTTCTCCAGGTACTCTGGCTTCCTCCCACCAGCCACAGGAGAATCGTCTTAGGTCAGTTGGTGACTCTAAATTCCTCATAGCTGTGATTGTCTGTCTGTGTGTGATTGTCTCTCTGTGTTGGCCCTGTGTTGCATTGGCTACCTGCAGGGTCTGTTTCTCACCCATTGCCAACTGGGATTGGCTTCTGCCATCCAAGGCTGAAGCTTGAATAAAACTGTTGCAGAAGATGGCTGTAGAGAGTGACTTCAAAACCCACATATGCTATATTTATGTGTACGAGCACAAAACATCGCAGCACAACTAAACTAGCATGCGCCAATTGTGTCATTTACAATATAAACTTGATTAATCCAACATGATCTGTCTTGGGATTAATTCACTTTATTCTTTAGTATTTGATGAATGTATCCCATTAAAATAATAAACCAGCATACATATAATGAAAGAAGATGTTTCAATTTAGATTTTGTAAGATAGTGGGAAAGTTTCAAGATATGACAAAATGAAGTAATAAAGAATTATATAAAAGGTGACTTGTGTTAAAAATGGAATTGAGTCAATCGTGTGAAAAATATGAAAATAAAGATTCTGAACCAATGTTCAGACCTGAAAATACACTAGTTTTTTTAACGTTTAATTTGAATGAATCATGAACATGATACCTTTCTTGTATTGGATGGTTTTTGTAAATTTTTATTGGATACGTTAAAATAAACAGCTCAGTACTCTTGGCAGTATGGAGCTTTTAAAAGCTTTTTGTTTTTTGGTCAGTTAAAAACTTGTGAGTGTTGTAGGTTTTTATACTTTGGTTTCTTATTCTCATTATGTGCTGAAATGTGATATAGAATAAGGTTCTTACTGAACAATGAGTTTTGTATGCCGTCTGACGACTACAAGGCACTGAGATAAAGTTAAACACAAAATGATCCTATAATTTATCCTGAAAAAAAAATAGCTTTTATGACCATTGTCTGACTAACCCTACAGCATCTTCAGATAAACACATCAACTGCCAGAGACACATCTGCTTTTAAACATTTATTATACTGGCAAATTTCCCCAGTCGTCATGTTTAAATCTGACTTCCTTTTATTACGACACTTCTTGTGCAGCAGGTTCTCAGCAAAACAGACTAACTTTAGCCTACACCATTAGACACGATAAATCCCACAGAGTAACAACACCAGTAAACACTCATTGTCAAAAGTGGCATCTGTTTGCTGCAAGTTGCTTGTAAAAATGTGATGGCTGTTGGATGTCTAGGCCAAAGAGCTTCACTTCAGGGAAAGGCCTGTCATCACCTCTGGAGTTCAAGCCGCACTGTGAAACACTGATGTTTTACCAGGGATTGCAGTGGGATAGAGAACGTATTCTGAGTGTGTTCAGACTCCTTCACTGTTTTCACATTTTTGTTGTGCACCTGCCTCAAACTAAAATTGCCTGCATTCATTTCAAAACTTGTCAAACTACAGTCAATACCCATATACGAAAGTAAAAACAGGAGTTTAGCAATGATATCATTTTGCAAAGAACATATCACAGTGACATAAGAATTGATATCCTTTGAATGATTAGAACTGATTATAGTGAAAGGAAATTGATAGAATCTCAAAATAAGAAAAAAAAAACTGATAAAAATGTTATGATGTTTATGATTTAACGTACAATCTTGCTCAATATTGACATACAGTTTGTCTTAATTAAGAAAAGAAAACTGAATGCCACACGGTTTTGTGTTGTTTCTACTCTGCATTGGTCAAGTTTGTGTTTTTCCCCTAAAGTCTTATTCAGTAAAGGCAATTTAAAACTTCACATTTCGTGGCAGTCTTTCCTTTTTGACTATGTGCAAAGATCTTAGTGGGATAATTACTGTTCGCACTGCAAGCCAACGCGTTGACGTCAGTAAAGGTACACCTACAGGCATCATTATCTACAATTAATAAAAGATCAAGTGGTCACTTCTGAATTAAAGTACAATACTGTACAAGGCATTTTGTTTCAGAAATAGTTATTGATGCACTCGAAGACTAGAAGTCTCATGAAGTCACTATTAGTTGGGGCATCTTTAATATTGATTACAGCCTCGTGTGTTCCTAGTTTTGGCAAAGTAAGTTACTTCCACAAAGCTTTTGAAATGTTCTGCCCTTTCCCTCCGTACATCCTCTTAAGCTCTGTTAGGTGAGAAGGGGACAGTCTGTCAACACCAAATTTTTAGGTTTTTCCTGTAATGTTCAATTAGATTCAGGCCAGGGCTTTCCCCTGGGCCACTCAGTTCAGGAGAGGTGAACATCAGCCACTGGTTTGGAATCTGGGCTGTGGGCCTCTTTGTCCTGTTCAAAGGCAAAGCCTGGAGTCTTGATCTTTCTGGACAAACTTTTTTTTTTTTATATATATTAAGGCAAACTTTGTGATTTACTTCGTTCAGCTGTCTCTTAACCCTGATCAATCGATGTCGCCACTGCTGGAAATCACCACCAGCGTGCTGTTGCCACAAGCCTGTTTCACTGGGAGGGTGGTGTGTGCTATGGTCTGTGCTTCTTCTTTTTCTTTCTTTCTAGAAGAACTGAGGTCAAGCAGTTCATGCTTGGTTTCGTCAGACCAGGAAATGTTTCTCACAGTCTGAGCCTGCTTTGGGTGCAAAGTCTAACCGGGCTTTTGTGTGTTTTCACTGAGAGGAGGTTTCCATCTGGTCACTCTGGGATTGAAGCTCCGATCGATGGACTGAAGTGATGGCTGTCCCTCTGGAAGTTTCTACTATCTCCACACAGAATCTTTGTGGCTCAGCCAGAGTGACCTTCGGCTTCTTCATCACTTTTCCTGCCAGATACCTTCTCCCCCGACTGCTCAGTTTTGCTTTTGACAAACCTCTTGTCTTTTAACAACCATGGAGGTTGCTCTGCTCTTGGTAAAAAAAATAATTAATGACAGATTTTCAAGTTTTTGTCCCTTCAAAAAGTTTCAGCTTGGTTTTTGCTTTACATTGCGATGACATCGGCATCTATGAGTACTTGTATCTTACCAATTGTTTGTCAATGTGTTTTATTTGATTTTAGTTCGACTCAAATTGAATCGGAATATTTCCTCAAAGATAATGAATTGGAAAATTTTAGCCAAAGCAAATATTGGCAAAAAAACGAAAGGTGTGTGAAAAGCTGAGCTGGTTTAAATACTTTCTGAATGCTCTGGGTGCATACAGCAGACAGAGGGTCACAGTGACTGTGAGAAAACTGAAAGACAGTTTTCTGTGGTGCTGAATGGAATATTTCCTCCAACTAAAAGCCCTCACTCATACCAGAAAGGCTCCTATACATATTGTAGCTCAGGTGCTTCAAAATAAAGTTTCTTGTGACAGTGGCAGACATGATAAAAGTTTTCCTTTTTCACGTTTTTCAGAATTACTAAATATATCATTTTCAACACACATATTAAAACCATATTGTTTCTCTATGGCTTGGTAAAATGAAGCCGGTTTATTCTTTAGTGATTTATATTCAACCCTTTTTTTTCCAACCCTTCTCGAAACATATGCCCCAATGAGTGACCGTCATTATTTGTTAAAATTAAAAATGACACCTTATTTTTAATACACTGAATCTGTTCCTTGAATATAAGATGCACCAAAACTGAATAATTTTGAGAATATGTATGTTGTATTTTTGTTGTTGTTTGTTTATGTTGTTGTTTGGATGATAAATGTGGAAACATGTTGTTGCTCATACCTGCCCAACTGTAGCTCATCCTTCTTCCTGGACCCTGGGCCTAATTTAATAACCTAAAACTCACTCAGCCAACTGTGATCCTACTGTGCACCCTGATGGCAGAAATATGTGTAAACACCTGCACTAATTACCTTCTCAGGCAGATTATTTATGAAATGCATTAAAGCATGTGTAAAATGATTCATTGATCAGAGTTCAGAGCCATTTTTCACTCAACCATTCAAATATCCTCCAGCCGAGGGAAGGCGTATCAGATTTCCACTAACACTAAACCGCATTATCTTTCTGTGACCGTTCATTTTCAGGATTGTTTATTGCAAGAAGACTAAACAAGATTGTCAAATAGACAAAGATAACTATTGCCATGCACTCCAAATCGGACCACATTTATTGTTTACGCTTGATTTAATCTACTTAATGTGTTTATCCTGCTGTGGACTCTGGTGAATTCCCCCGAATTACATAATTACAAAGCCTTTTTCCCCAAGGGAAAAAAAGGTGTCTTTAACCTGAGTGAAAATTTTCCTTCTAAATATTTTCTCTTTAGAAAGTTTGTGAGAAAGTGCAATGTCTGCACTGCAGGTGCTAAATAGAGGACAAAATTAGCACGGCACTCAGCCTTGAGTGTTCAGGAGGACTAATTGAGCCAAAACTTCTCAGAGATAGACATCTCTGATTACATTACATCAGTGAAATATTCTTGCCTCACAAGTTTGCTGATACTGGGGCAACAATGAACAACACAAACTTCCCAACATGATTAACAAAGGGTAATGATTCTGCATATCAACTCATTATTCCCGTTTAGTTATCTTGTACCAGAAGTTACTGGGAGGGGGCCAAATTGATCAAGAACATTTATATTCAATTTCATCCACGATGATAAATGAATCTAATTTGAAGAGTCAAGTTAAATCCAACGCTATCTCATCAGAGAAAATGACAACAGATAATAGATTTTCAGACCTCAAGATTAAATTAATAAATCATTTAATATAGTTAATGTAGTAGAATAAGTTATATTGATAGACGCTTCTGGACGATGAACAGCACAAAACTCTTTCTCACATTCAATAAAAAATTCAAAAGCTCACTCAAGTGTTTCAGTTAAGTTAAAGTGTGCTTCACGCTGCCGCAAAGTAAAATGTAGATCACAGGGTGACGTCAGTAAAGAAGAGGGATTTTACAAGAAACCAATTGGAAATATGTGAAATCAACCATCTTAACTTTTAGATGACATGCTTTCTGCAGGAAAACATACATAAATACAGCTGAAGGGATTAAATGAGGAAGATTTAGCTGCAGAAGTTGACAACGGTTTCACAATGAAATAGCACATTGATATCTAAGAGTATTAAGGTCAGGAAGAAAGCTGAAGTCTTTTAACACAAGTTAAACTGCCAAACTGTGCAAAGAGGGCTGGAATTGTATTATGACACACCATTGTTTACTACCGGGTACTTGTTTATTTTTGTCATTTTTTAAATTCTATTAGAGTGTCACATATCCAAGCACAATATAATTGTGGACTAATTTCTGTCATTTTTTACAGAAATATGTACAGTGCTGTTTCAAAGCATATTTCAAGACACTTTGAGTAACTTGGTTTTATGGTTTTGCATTTTGTGCAACAATCTGGCAACGTGTTCAAATCATGTAAGGTGCGTATTGTTGAGAGTGACAACTTAAGCAAAAAAAGCAGAATTGGGTCAGTGCTTATTGGAAGATTAGTTTTTTTTCTAATCAGTGACAGCAGATATTCATATCCCTTGGTTTTTTGCTGGTATTCTGATTATACATGTAAGATACATGTTTTTCAATCATGCTTACAACCACGATTGCAATCTTTGAGCCTCATATAAATATGGATGTACTGTGTATTGTTCATAAGACGAAAGCATTACTGGTCTGACTAAGATCCTCGGAGGATTGAGAATGAAGTATGACTGTGACTTATTACAGCAGTTATGTTCCCATACTGCATTTGTGTCATGTTTGCCAACTGTTACAGCCAAAGTATTGCACACGCTTGGAGACAACACTGCACTGAGAGTGAGTCAGCTGTTGAATCCACTTGACGAATACGCAGCAGGCTGCATCCATGCTATGCTAAGTGTTCTCTGCTATCTGTAGAAAATATGAAAACCAATGTTGTTGTGGGTCAGCCCTGGCAAATGCCCTGGCAAATGTTCAATACTTCTGTAAACAGAACTGGAAAATCCCTTGAATCAATTTCATCCTGAAGACAAGTCCAAGATACGCAGACTGTAATTATTTACTATCTGAACGATGTCGGCTCTGAAAGTCACAACTCCCGCTAAGGGCAGCAGTTACTGTACTCCAAATCATGAAAAATGCAGAAAAATGTGCTTGCTTTGACTGTGTATTTATTAGCTGGGCGTAGTCATGCTCTTGCAGGTGACAGCTAGTCAGATGTGACAGAGTGCAATATTATCCCTCAGACACAGTCACCCCAATTTCAGACAGCTACATCATGAGAGGATGATGTCTTTGAATTATTGATACATTTTCAAGGTTGAGTGCATCATGCTTTTTAAGGGCCTCTGAATGCGATGAAAAGGGTTTTTATAGAAAATGAGTGCATTCAACTCTGAAATCCCACAATTAGAGAGATATAAGTACACTAGAGCTATAGAACACTAACCTCAGAGGAGCACGGGAAGACTGAGAGATGTAGCTCTTGATGACCACGTAGGGCTTATGGTTTGTGAAGAAAGAGACTTGACACAGATGCTTCTATCTTCCCACTGCAGTTGGAGTATTTGATCCGTGAGCATGGCAGATCATGGATGGGGAATGTCTTATAATTAACTGTGTGAAATGAATGCATCATACAGAGATTATACTAATTACTTGAGCTATTTTGGAGTCGCACTATAGGATCAGGGCCCTCATGTGTATTTCTGTGTCATACTGGGTCTCTTGGAGAAACTAATATGCGCTCCTGTTTGTTTTCTAATAGAATGAGCACTTAAAACCCAGGGACAGACACTACTTAGTGTCAACAATGGCAGAACGAGTTCAATGCAGACTGTCGTTTTATCATGTATTTTTTTTTAATGGATAACCTCAATGTGATGAGAAAAAATGCATCTAAAGCTTCAGTTAAGTCATACCCTTTATGAAGTTGCTTCAGAAATGAGAGATCCTTATCTAAAAAAACAAAAAAAGCTATATTTCTACTTTGTCACAATTTGTCCTGTATATTTAGTACTTCTTCCACAATCATTTGTCCTCATCCACCTGCCCTGCAGGCTTGCCCACAGGCAAAAGCCATTTGAAAAATGATGTGAACATTTGAGAACTTATTCTTGAAAGTGACTCTTCATATTGAACTCACAGCAACTTAAAGTTACGGGCATAATGTGTCTGTGTTGTCAGCCATATTAACAAAGTGAACACACCATTAAACAATGTCATTAACCACCGACTCATGCTAATGTCTTCGTTTAACTATCAATGACGCTTAGCTTACTGGTCTGAAAGGGAAATCTGTTTTCTGGATTATTAGTCCAAAATAGAAATTCACTGAGCACTTCCAATGTTGTTGTGGTGCTTGGGCGGGTGGGACACTGCAGTTAAATTGAATTGAAATAATTCAAATGGCAAAGATGGGCAGTGCAGGACTGCCTGTGATTGTTTTTATTGATGTATTTGTGAGTGGTTAGTATCGAGTCAATGAATTGGGTGTTGCTTTTATATTGTGTCCTGTGCAATAACCCATTTGGCACGCCCATCTAAATGCTAATAGGAAAAAAACTGTTTTAGGGTTGCTCAATATAAGTGGTGTGGTAATTCACTGATTGCTAACTAACTGTAACTTTTTGGCAATTTAAACTCGACTTGACACCTTAGAATCTCACTTTAGGGCTTTGTTTGTCCTGAGATAATTCAATGATTTGCAATCACCGCTGCGGTCGTGTTGTGAAAACACTGTTTGTATTTTCAGACAATATATCTGTAACAACATTAATATAATTTAGTCTCACAAGCCACAATATTAAAGCCACCTTCCTAATATTGACTAGATAATTTTAATGCTGCCCACACGGTCCACTTGTCATAGCACGGACTCCACGAGACTCCAGACGGTGTGCTATGGTATCTGGATGCAAGATGCGAGGAGCAGATCCTTTATGTGAGGGGTGGCATTTATGGCACCACGTGTATCAATGAGCCTTGGTTGCTCATGACTTTGTCTCCAGTACACTACTTCACCTTCCTTTGACCTGTTTAATGGATACCGACATATGCAGACCAACAACACCCGGCCAGAGCCGCAGTTTCTTGCAGGTTTTTGTCAAACTTTCCGAAATTGTCATGCTTGCCCATTTTTTCATGCCAAATATATCCTGCCCACAAACACGCACTATGGTGAAGACAGTCTCGACGTTATGTGTCAGTGGTCATATTGTTATGGCTCATTGTTGTGCCGATTTACAGAGACACTCATAACTGCTTTTCTAGGGCTCACACCTCTCAAATATCATTCCACAGGCACCTTAGGATACTCAGCAACTATGACATTGAAAGAAGCCACAGAAGCTTTTTTTTCAAACACATTTCTGCAAGCTCTGCAAAGGCACATGTCAGTATGACCTGAAGTCACACCTTTCTTGTAGATTTTTGATCCCACCTTAGTGAGTGGAGCGACATCAAAACAGTTGGAATGAGATTTCATATCCTTCAAGTGTTTTAAGAAAAAAATGTTGTCGGCTCTTGCGACTTCCTTTGTGACATTCTCATTCAGTGGCTATATTAATCAGCCTCAGCATCGAGGCTCAAACAGATGGCTTTGATAACTTGCTCAAAGCGATTCAAAACTCCACAGATAGTGCTACAGTAAACGAAACATTCATCTTTGGCTCGACTTGTTCCATTCCCCCATGCAAACAGAGTCATTATACACATGGCTTGGGGGAGAGATTCACTGTCACAGAGCCTAACCCTCTGCTCTCAAGGATTTGGATCCTTGTCATCTATATTTCTTAAACTAGTCGAATGACACTAATGTTAAGTGAGCGTAACTGGTTCCAGCCACCTTGCACCATCTGACATTTAACAAGACAATTTTTTGTCACCCCATCAAACTGACACTCAATAATCAAACTTTTCTCTTTTTTACAAGGAAGGCGTTGGGATAAGCTTCAAACTCTGACACTATACTATTTAGCAAAATGAGGATGCCAAGTAAGTCACCCCCTCTTTAGCAGGCTGTACTTATTTTAACCCCTAAACCGCCACTATAAAAAAAAACAACATTCTGTGAGGAGCCCAGTGAAGAAAACGTTGACACGAAAAACACATTGACAAATGAAAGCTCATGGTGTAATGAGAGAAAAGCAGTAACAAACTCCATCACAATATTGGAGTGAATAAACAAAGAATTAAAAAAGAAAAAGCAGCAACCTTGTGGGGTCGTGTGGATGCTGTATTGCTGGATGGGTTTCTCAAATTGAAAAAAGAGATGAAATAAAATACCATTGATTTAACCAAATAATTGATTTAATAATTTAGCTTTTTTTTTTTTTTTTTTAAGGGATGATTGTTTTGACTAAACAAAAACATGTTTTTCTTATTTATTTATTTATTTATTTATTTTTATGTATTTCAAATGGCTACAGCAAACTGACCATGAAGTGAAACTTGGATCTTGGGATTTCAAAGTCATTTAGAAAGTGGTTTATTGGCTGTATACTCATTTTTCTTTGGATTCCAACTGATGACTTCAGAGTGAAGACAGTCGATCTTTAATTTAACGAGATGATCATGCAGTTCAGAAGAACCATTACACATTTTTTTTACCACATTTGACTGATGGTTATATCATTTCAAGGTGGCTCAAGTATTTGAGAAGCAATGCAATATTTAATGTAGCTTCACAAATGACACCAAATCACTCAAATTTACACAGTGACTCAAAAAAGTCTGCAATCTTGACTCACCCTGAAGTGCATCTTCATTTTCAGGTAGTCCTATATTCAAAGATAGAATCTCTTTGAATTTCAATGAGCACCGAGCTGTACACTACGCTCTGCTCGATTCATTCTAGTGTGATACACCACTGATGAATGAGCAAACCTTAAAAATAAACATCTGGGATATCAAAACTTTCTTCAAACCAAAGAAATACACGTTTTAGGGCACAAATCACTGAGACAGTGATTCTCTTGCACTTAGCAGAAATTCGACTGATGAGACATGTGTCAGCCTTAAGGCTTCCATATGTTTTCATTGAAGGATGTTTTCAATGTCGTGTAGCATTTTAGCAACTTTAGGCAGATAGTCCCATTATGGCCTGATAATCAGACACAGTTGCTTTGGTGTTTCGAGATGTGGGGTTGGCTGTCATACCTCGTCAGCCATGATTGGGCTTGATTAATATTAGATCTTAGGTCAGTATTGCTGTTCGGGGAACTAAACATACATCTGTTGGTCCATACATAGGTCAAGCCCCAAGATTGGATTAAACACTTTTCCCATCTCTGTTAATCATTTATTGTCATTCAAGTATCACTCTACCTAATTATTTGGTAAAGAAAATGAAAAAGAAACAATATTGAGCTAAGAAACAAGCTCAGGTTTCAGATCTTTCTTTAGTTGATGTTTCAATTGAAGAACCACTTTGGTTTTTCCTCTCCTTTCCTGTAAAATAGTCGATGACTAATATGTTGGCCAAAAAACACTTTCAAAATAAATCTGGCTGAACTTGAGTTGACCTGCAAGGGTACTGAAACACACAGGCTGAGGATGCAGAGTGATAAAAACCATCCTAAAAATTCTCCACGGAGAGAGTAATGGTGAAATTAACAGATTGCAGAAAATCAATACAGTACGGCTGCTTCTGAACCTGGGCATTCACCTTCAATACAACCCAACTGTCGTGCTGCACCGCAAACTATGTATGCCAAGTGCATCCATGTGCGCTTACCTCACAGTAGATAGTTTTAAATATAACACAGTAAAACATGATCTAATAACCATTGATTTTTGTATTTTCTGCAGCTGTCACACCTAATATTAAAGGGTAGTGTGCAGTGTTTCTCCTGGGTGTGTTTGCTCAAACGTGATAAATAGAACAATATATGAGAAACATAGAAATGGAGCACATGAGGAGTTATTGAGGCAACAGGATTGTTCTTATATACAATGGAATAACCAAAATCACCATCCAGTCCTCCTTTTTGCTGATAAATAAATAATACCATATGGTCCTGCTTTACACACACTCTTTGTGGGATCACACTGATTTATAGCTATGGTCCTGCTCTTCTGCAAAGACAGGAAAAAGAAGCGCAGTCAACAAGTTGACCACCATGCAAACACCCTGGGGGGTATGTGTGTGCGTGTGTGTGTGTGTGTGTGTGTGTGTGTGTGTGTGTGTGTGTGTCCGCGTGTTTTAGTGGATAGATTTCCACTATTTGTATAAAATAGTGTAGCAACCACAATATCGTTTCAGACAAACACATTTACGATGTTATGTAGCCAGTGGAATCACAGACAAGCCACACAGAGAGCCAAAAGCCACAAGAGTGACTTTTCAAAGATTTCCATGGTTTTGCTTCCTTGATTACATGTCAAACATAAGAGATCTGGCTCTGCTCCTTTATAAGTAAACCCTCCTTCTCTGTTCAGTGTTAGAGCAACGCCCAACTATACACCCATTTCATTCAACACAAGCTACACCCATGTATTAAAATATTCCTACAATGGCAATTTATTTTTCATGGAAATAGCAGCAGCTATTGGGATAGTATTCAAATGAGGCATTTGGCATAAAAGCATATTTCTTTCACTAGACGTTAGCGCTATTTTACCAAACCCAGCTATATACAACTATTACAAGCACAGATTGGACACAGCTTCATGGAATCCTGCAAACTGGGCAGAGAGTGACTGGTGGGCAGATGGGCAGTGGATAAAGTCTTTTATTTTCGCCATTGAGCAGCTCCACACCTTGGATAATAGGAGCCAATTCAGTTCAGCCCATAAAGAGGTTTATCAGTTCCTGTCAGCATGCCCTGCAGGGGTGAGGCGACAAATAACAAGGTAGTGAAAAAGAAAAGTGGTTCAGAGTCCAGCTCCCTAACCTGTTTTCCCCAGTACCATGGCCATCTGCATTCCAAAAAAAAAAAAAAAAAGTATATATATATATATAACAAAACAAAACAACCCCCCTGACTAATTTCCGCTGATGACTCGAGATTGAAGATCAGAGAGTTGAAGGTCAGGTTCGACTTTATTTGAAGGAGACTGAGGTCACATGGTCCAAAATACTGCATTTGGTGCGTTTCAAAAAATTTCACAAACTGTCGAGCACTTATCTCATGTTGTTTAATTTAAGAAAAAAACCACAATGACAATAGATAGTAGTTAATGTAGTGCATTAGTATGGAGGTATGAAATAAATTAAGACACCAAGATCATTTTAATAATTACAAAAATACACGTTTTCTACACAAACTGTTCAAGTGAGTAGGTTTTTAGTATTTATAGTGCTGAATGTGGATGGCTGCATCCAAAATGTTTTATATATGGCTGTGTTTAGGTCAACAAGATACACAAACCGTTCAGCCCCTCTGAATATCTATTTCAGGGAAAAGACTATTTTAAGTGGTAGTGGATGAACAAACCATGACAAATTATAGCCCTCAGCTTGATTCGACAGGCCTGTCAGATTCCAACTAAATTTCTGTCTCCTACCTAGCTATATTCTGAATAAGTAAATAAATAAAGCAAGTGTATAACCTGAGTGAGACCTCTGCTTGCTGTCAAAATAATAAACTGTAATGTTGAAAATGGTTCCACTATTCTATATCTGCTGGGCCAGATTTGAAAAGCTACTGTACTTTTAATTTAAGAACAGACGTTTTTATTAGTAAACTTTCACATGAATTAGATTCACCATTATTTGATGATGATGAGGAGGAGCAGGGAGATAAAAAGCTCAGCCCAATGAGCATCACATTCACAAACTGCACGTTTCCTAGGATGCATCATAATGTTAAATATAATTTTGAATGCATGAAAACAATGATAGGATGGAGAAACATAAAAAAAGAAGAAATAAAATAAAATAATTGGCGGAAATATCAGCATAGTATGGTGTTCTTTGTGTGTGGATGACAACAATTATTACAATAAATTAATTTAAAAAAAATCAATCAGTGATTTTTTTTTTTAAATTACACTTTTGCTCTAATTAACACACACACACGCACGCACGCACGCACGCACACACACACACACACACACACAGACACACACACACACACACTTAGCAGCACAATATGCAGAATTTTTTTTACCCCCTCTCATTTTCAAAAGTGTTAAAGGCACTGTCGTGAGAGCTCCTCCACTGTGTTTGCCTTATGCTTGCTGGAATAAATTGGTACCATATGGCGTGATGACAGGATCACTCAATCTTCTGTGTACCTGAACACCACATTAATCATTTTTGGGGGGGATATTCTTTCCCTTTCATCACAAAGGAATTTCCAAATAGCCCCTGCCTTTATTTCTCTCACACATGTAGTGAATTTACATATAGGGACTACACTCTGCCCTTGTTAGAAGCCAAACCATTTGACTGGGTTCAAGCTGGAGCAAAACAAAATGTTAAGGTTAGGTGTCAGGTGAGATGTGTTTCCTGCTCACCATGTTGACAGGCTTCCATTGTGATACAATGGAAAACAAGAGCCAAGTCATTTTTTTAATTAGCTTTTTAAACAAGAAGAAAATAAGCATTTTGTATGATTTTTATTTATATATCATAGTACAGTAGCCACTATCATATCATACACTAATGAGAACTAAACCATACCATAATAATCAGCTGACAGAATAATGTGAAAAATTCATACACACACACACACACGCGCGCACACACACACACACGCACACGCACACACACACACACACACACACACACACACACACACACACACACACACACACACACACACACACACACACACACATTTATTTACACCTACCTTATTTGAGTGGCTATGATGAAATTCCATGTGTTCATATAAGAACTACCAGCTCCTTCTACTAATTCAGGGTAAGAGTTTCTAACCAGAGAGGTGAACGGAGTAAAAAGGGTGAAGTGGCCCAGAGGTGAGCGAGAAGAGAGAGAGTGAGAGGATAAAAACTATAGAGAGGCCGAATGGGACAAAGGGAAAAAGACTGGTCTTTATAACAATGTCCGCTTGATGAATCAGACATGTCTTATTTGTTGGCTGCACTGCCAGGGAATTTGCATTGATTATTTTCCCCTCAACAGATACATTTAAATCAATGTGGCACAGCGCAGCCAGAAAAGTGTGAGAAAATGTGTGAGGCGCACAGTGAAGCCCGGAGCTGTAACCTCGGTCAGACAGGAGGAGCCACAGCTCCCCCTTCATGCCAAACAGATGAGATCAGGATTACAAGCTACTCTGAGGACAGAACCATCTCTGATCGCTCCAAAAATAGAAAAAAAAAAAAAAAAAAAAACAATCCCCTCCCTTCACATGTAATAACATTTCTATGGTATAATATGTCTTCATTACACTGCAATTTTTCATATGCAGATGTGCCAACAAATGTTTTTTTTTCTCCCCCTGTAGTTTTCCAGAAAGTGGTATATTGCTTTATTACTCATGCAGTTTCGCTTTTGTTCTTCTTTCGCTACTCTACTCTTCCTTACTTCTTCCTCTCTCCAGACTTCTCTTTAATTTCATTTGAAATCATGTTTTCATCGCTTCATCTGTCTCTGGGTATGCTATGGATATACCTCTTGGATTTTATTTTAGGGTTTTGAATAGGTCAGTTAAACAAAAATCCGCTTCAACCAGCATCCCTGGAGATGTTAATTTAGATGCATTTCTTTTCAGTTTTAGAGCCAATCTTATGAAGAAAATTTGAAAAAAATACAAAAACAAAATGTTCCTGAATTTTGTATTTGTATTTTAGCATTAATATTATGATTCCTGCATTTCTTATACTTGTCTGTCCGTGTAATTATTTGTAATATAAATGTTTCTGTTGGGTTATTTTCATAGTGCTTTTAACCTTAGTGGTGTACCCCATCCTTTTGTATATACATGCATGTTGGTGCCATCTTAATGCATCCTCCCATATCTGTAAATACACCAAATTGTATTCTTATTTGTCATTTTGAGTTGCATAATAATAGTGGCTTTGACGTAAGATATTTGTATTGGAAATGTTTTTTTAAATATAACATTTGGAAAATCGTAATGTATATTGTGCTCTTTAATGCTCTGTAAAATGTGCATATAGCATGAGAACAAAAAATGTTCAGGAATGAAAAGTAAAATGTGCATCCAACACGAGCACAAAACAGTGTCTATGTTGAAAAATATCATGAAAAATAAATTCAATCTGTGGAAACGGGTTACTGAGGGACATAAAATAGTAAACAAACAAGCTTTGCATCATCATGTTGCCATTTTACAATGACAAATATAATGTTAATGTAATGTTATACACACACACACACACACACACACACACACACACACACACACACACACACACACACACACACACACACACACACACACACACACACACACACACACACACAGACACACACACACACACACACATTTTGCTTGGGCTCCTAAGCTCAGAGCAATAACTTATGAATTTTTCGTTCTGAATGCATAGATCATTTGTAACTCACCCCTGCACACCAGCACACTATACACTACACCATCACATACGGCTCCCACCTCCACTCTTTTCCTGTCTCTCTCATTCCCCATCTCATTGATAATTTCTCCTGGAGCTCCAGCCTCTCACAGTGAGATCAAAGTGGCTGTCACACACTACCAGTGGAGAACGGTTCAGAAGCATCTCCCTATAATATATCAGTCCTCCGTGGATGATGAAAGACTGTATACCGGGGACAGAGATGACGCTGTTACAAGGCAAATGCAGTAGGGGGCATTGCATTAGCCCCCCCCCCAATGAGATTGGTTTTGTGGAGAAACAAATGATTAAGGTGAGGGCTGTCCTGCAAGCCAGTCCACTTCTGGGCTGACCATTATATTAAAGTGACATTCACGTCTTGTCATGGATGTGATAGTGGGCCATTATGTGACATTGAAAGGTGAATTAATATACCATCACACACATGGCTATGAAAAGCAATTTAATGCTTTTTTGTTTTTGTTGTTTAAGTGAAGTGTAGCAACACCCTTTTCAAACAAATTATCACAACAAGCAATCTTACACTTATAAAAATGAGCGAAGAATTATGTGAAGTTTCTTCACTACCTGCTTTCGTATGCTGCTGTTTTTTCTCTGTGGAAAAAAAAGAAATAGAGAAGCTTTCCAATATTTCCTGACTGTCTCTCTTTTCTCTGAAAGGCACATCTTAAGTCTGACTAAAGCGTACACTCGTCTCTCCCCTAGGGTGCAGTGGCAGTGGTGCAGAAAAAGTGAACTGCCGAGGACCCCACTGTTTAGCAAACACTCCTACTGAGGGGAGGAATTAATTATTCAGAGCCAAGGACCAAGGCAGCCCCATTTGATTGCACCACAAAAGAAAGGTCAGAGCTTTTCATATGAGGAACCTCCTGGTTCTGCATCCTGTCAACTGAGGGGACGGTTATAGTATATAAGGCCGAAATGGCAGCCTGGCTAACAGCTCAATTAAAAAGGACAAGAATGTCGAGGTGAAGATGTGCTCACAACACATGTGGCAAAGTCTGGGTCTCGCTTAAAAAAGGTGTGGATGGCTTGATGGAGAAGCAGCTGAGGAGAAATGTCTGAATTTTGGAGGTGATGAACTCTGGAGGAGCAGGAGATGTTGTCAGAGAGAGAAGTGGGTCAGAATGATGTAAAACATTTTTGTTCAAATCTGAACAAATCATTTGCTCTTCTCAGTAAGTGATCCTTTGCCATGTTTGAATGGTTAATAGGCAATAATGGACTTCAAATCAAATTACGAACATGCCCGTTTTAATGACTGACATATGAGGTTTTAAATCCTACAACTATAGCATGAACTCTTGTGGCAATTAACTGTAACTGCCAAAGGTTAGATGCCCGGGTCTCTGTAGCATTGTACACTCTATGGGGAACATCATCTGCATAATCCGATCAAATTTCACTGAGAAAGGCCAAAGCTTTTTTTTCCCCAGTCATGGTGAAATGTCTGATTTTCATCAAGTCCTTTCTCTCCACTCCGAGCTCACAATGCCCACTTCAGAAAGCAGATCATGAACATCCAGTAGCAGTGCAACAAAATCCAGCTACAGGATCCTCAGGGTTTATAGAGTAAATCTGCAGTTAAAGTGGAATACTGTTGAGACCTCCTGCCATTGTGGGCTCTTACTGTAGGTTATAATCTCAAAAAAAAAAAAAAAAAAAAAAAATGTGGACTAGCAAACCCCAGAAGGGCTGAACATGGAGGCAGGAGAACAAATTCGACAACCATGCAACAGCAGGGCCTCTTCACTCCCGATTGGCGAGTGTGTGATCTACACAGGCAGCTGAGCACTTCTATTGGCTCTGCTCGCTGCTCCATCAGCCAATCATGTATCGCTCAGCTCTACCATTGCATAGAAACCAGGCCTGCACCAGTAATGACATCTACTACAACTCCATTGAGTCCCAGTTTTCTCCCAGTAACTCGCACCTGAGTAGAATAAGTTTTCGAAAAAGGTCGAAAAGTATTGAGGCAAAGAGAAAAGTGGGAGAAACTCACACACATGCACACTCTCACACTCTCACACCACAACAAACACCAATACATTATTTGGAATAAATTACTCTTTATATATGTTACCCATCGCTTTACTATTAAAATGGTGAAGACAAATGTTAGTTACAATTGCAGATAATCAATCATGAGGTTGTGCTTGCTAACTGTGGCATCTTCACCTTAAAAGTATGAATTAGCTTGCTGATTTATGCTCCTGACGCATTATGGCTGAACAGACAGATACAAATAGTAAAAGGGGATAGGGCCTTTCTGGGATGATTTCTTGCAGATGGTTCAGCCATTACATCTTAGTCTCTCAGATCATTAATTTCCCAGGTAATAGACCCGCGTGTTGTTAGAAGGCCCCCTTCCGCCCCACACCCTGTGCCGCAGGATGCAACTGGGTGTAGCTTCTGAGCAGTTGCCAAATGGAGATGACAGTTTGCTCCATTGTTCATCAGTGTAACCACGGAGCCATGCTGGGTCTATAGCACATGGATGAAAAATTAAACTCAACACCAAAAAAATTAACATGTTGTAATACAGGCTGTTATTTGCCCCAGAGATTTCTATCATAGCTTCAGGTCAGCTCCAAACATGCCGATTAAGGGCTGACAGATATTAGTTTTTGCAGACATTATTAAATTAAAGTTACAGACAGACAATATTTTGTGTTAATAGTCTCCATGTGTCTGTGCAGAGACACACGTGAAATTAGAATAACATGGACATCCTGGTAAACCCTCAATGAAACAGGAGCTTCTTACTTATAGTAGAACATGTAATGACAAATAACCTGTGGTACTTATTGGTTAATTACTACTTACAAATCCAGGTGACATTTCTTTGGTTTTCATGCTCATCAAGACAAATAATAATGTTTCAAATTCAGAGCTCTACGTATTGTAATTGTAAGAATATGACTTTTAAATTGTAACAATACCATAATAAAATAAAATAAAATAAAATAAAATAAAATAAAATAAAATAAAATAAAATAAAATAAAATAAAATAATACAACTGAATAAAAGAACAAACCCCCAAAATTTTGAATGCAAGGAAGCGATCATCCACTGAATGTTGAACTACTCTTCCCACTGATATTAGCTCACTGAACTCTGAATATACTATCTGCTCAAGTCTAAACATAAGTTGTTACCGATTCAGTTATATTGAGAGAAGAATTGTATTCCTTTATGGCAGCTGATCTGATATATTTCATGTTATTTACAGATAGATGTCGAGCAGCAAAGAGGCAAAAGGGAAAATGTATTCAAGATGGTCCACACTATCTGCAATAGCGTGAGTATGGCCCTTATCAACGTTGAAGGCAGGCAAAATGCATGAGTCTGTGGAAATACGAAAGCTTCTCTCCTTCTGATAGCAAAAGCATTTCATCACATTTCATACCAGAATATACTGTACTGTTGGCTACTCACCGCTCTCCCGCAATCCAAAGGCTATCTGCTGCGCAAGAGAGAGAGAGAGAGAGAGAGAGAGAGAGAGAGAGAGAGAGAGAGAGAGAGAGAGAGAGAGAGAGAGAAAACAATCTAACCTTGATTGTCAAACACTTCAGCTCTGTGCCAGCCTCATGAACTTCTATGAGGCAAAACAGCAACACAATCTTTCCACTCATAACACAAGCGAGGATCTCTGGAGCAATAAACTGATTCTGAGTGCTCTCATCAATCTTTAATCCATCCTCGGGCTCTGAGGGGCCACGGTGAGTAAAAACCTCCTTGCAAAACCAGAATGAGGCCGGAATCCAGCACATTCAAGGTTCAGGAAAAGGCCTGGAAGACTTGTTGAAGCGGCCAAATCAACTGAGGAGACCTTTTAACTCTTTGTTTCCCAAGGCTGAGGCATGTGCCAATACCAGTCTTCTGTCTGGACCAAAGGTTTTTCGAAAGGCGCCTCAGTTCTTCCAAAGAAATAATACATCACACATCTTTGGGAGTACACAACTGTGTACAGTATTTAGCCTTGGTTTGTTCAGCGATTTGCAGGATAAGAAGGGGATTCAAGGATTTAAGGCAGGTAGAGATTCAGCAGAGATGAAGGCACTGCAAATTAGTATCCCTCATACTATTTTTGCTTTGAATACCAACACCAAACTGATAAAGCTGAAACTAAATCCAGTATGTGTATACAGTAGTAAACCGACAGCAATGAGTTAAAAGGAATTTTTGGGGGGGGTTTTTTGTACAAAAATCTGAAGCTGCCTGGTGTTATGTTTGGGCTTTAGCACTTTTTCCCAGCATCCAAAAGTCAAGGACACATCCTTAGCCGATACGACAGAGGACAATCTAAACAACTATGTGTGTCACCAAAGCCCACAAACATAGCAGCTGCGTGTAGCCTGTGAGTTGTTGCCAAATGGATGTGACAGTCCGCTCCACTGTAGATCAGTGAAACCATGAAGCCCTGCTGCGTCGAGAGCACAATGATGAAAAATTAATTCAGACATACAAAAAAAATTAAGTGCCTCAGGAAGAGTGTGTAGTCTGTCCCCAGAGGTTGTTCTTTCGGCACTGAAGTCTGCTTGTATGTGTCTATTCTTGAGTGGTACCGGGCAGCTTGTAATGCGACCTAAGTAACTGTCTGCTGACTGATAGTCTGAGCTTTACTCCCGCCATATGTTTTCTCTCCGGCACATCACAACCTCCATAAACTTTCAACTAAATGATTGCATTGTAAACAAAAGTAGCACCGTGGCCTCAGAGTGAGATTGTCTTGAAGGGGCTGTTGAAATGTGGGCATTTGTATCTCTTTCAGAGGAAAAGCTTGAAGGAGAAAAAGGAATGTGTACCCCGGCTATGGTCGGGGAAAAAAACAAAACATTGCTGGTTGGACGCTGCTTTAAAAGTAGGGCCACTCGATGTGCGGGCTTTGGCACCACCATCCAGATCCCCTACGTCAAGGACACAACCTAAGAGGATATGGCAGGGGCCAATCCAACCATCTGCATCATCACTCTCAAGCGCCACAAACAAACATATCTGTTTACTTCTAATATTAGACACAACTATTGAACTTGCTGGAATGATGCCAGACAACCTCCACTGGCCTTTCCAGCTAATTTGTATTGAAATCCGACTTGCCCCTGAATAGTTAAGTGTTGTGTTAAGGCTTGTTTCATAGAGATATAACAAGTTGGAGTGGAGAGGCAGCATTGGGAGGGGGCGGGAGGGAGGGAAGTCTACACTGGTTCGCCTGCTGCAGAAGCAAAGCAGGTGGCCAGGTTGATGACAATGAACAGACAGCATTGGTGGCCTAATTTCTTCATGTCAAACAACACCATATGGCTCCTCTGCACTCCTCTACCTATTTAGAATCTGCATCCACATAAGTATGCAAGTATCATAGTTCTCACAATTAATTAAAAGGAGGAGGAAACAGGATGCACTTCATTCTATATACTATAAAAGATGCACTATTAAGTGAGGGGGAAAAAAACCTATCCCCTCCGGTATTTATGCGTTTATGTATGGCATGTCCTTGAAAGCAGCAAGGTTTCAACAGACAGCATACAATTTTTTTTTTTCCCTCGACACATCCTCAAATTTTGCATAAAATGGAGACAAGGCCTCTCACTGTTGTAGAGCACTCTTATGGAAAAGTGGAATATATTCAATTAATCTTTCTGACCTCCAGTGAACGTTTCATAAGATGACAAGAAAACCTTGCTTACCCATGCTCCACACAACCAACTTGATATCAGCTTACAAAGGAGATGTGAAAAATACATCTCTTTAGACACTGTAATGACAGTTATTAACTTTCAAGGACGAGGCAACCTTCCCGAACTTGTGTTTTTATTGATAACAGTTCATAATAACATGATATTTCTGCTATTGCTGTCAGCTGCCGAGAAGCTAAATTACAATAATGATGTACAAGATATTACAAGAAAAGCGGCAACAAATCTTGGCCAATGAATTTTTTTCTCTCCTAAAAATGAAAGTCTAAAGGGTTTTGTGACAGCTTTGCCTCCACACCACCAAGAGAAGTGAAAGGCTCAAAGTGTTATCACTAGAATTTATTCATAACCATGTGACTCATGACAGTGATTGCTGACACGAAGTCCCTCAAAGCTGTGGTGGTGACAGGTAACAGGGTAAACTACGTTCACTATGGAGACAGGCCAATCCCTTAGGTGGCAGCCAAAGAATATGGCGCCATATGGCTAATATGTTGCATGTGGCATCCGAAAGTAGAACACTTGATTTATTGTGGGGTTTTTTTGTATTAAATGTAAATGGTTTCAAATGCAACCTGAGATATTGCTGATGTCATCAATTATGTGGACTATCCAAAGTACCAAAATTTTGTTTTTCACAACTTTTTGGAGGGGTGGGGGTGTGTGGGGGTGGGGGGGGGGGGGTGGATTTGGGATTTGGAGGGCATCAGGCTCACATTTAACAACTGTTCCCCTTCACACCTGTTGCCCAAAATATGCTTATTTATTCAAAGCTAGGGAAAACCAAGAGTGGAAATGAAATGTGGGGCATGATCAAAACATAGCCAAAGTTGTAGTAGTTATTATGCCTGTTATGATTATAGCATTTAATCCAGTTAATTTGAATTCCATTTATGTCCCCCCCCCCCCCCCCCTCTTGGGATTATTCCCAGGTGTCATCTTAACACAGAAATGAGACAGTAGACAAAAACACAAAGTTTTAAGAGAGCGACTGGTGAAAGGCTCTTGTCACTGCACTTCCCCCAATGGGTTTCCTGCAAAATCATTGAGCAGGGGACAAATAAAGCAGAAAATGGGTTTGTGCAGCATACAATGGAACGCAGATAACAAGACGGACAAGTATTGAAAATACCCTATGGGGATGAGTTTTCAGAAATGCCTTGGGTCTGGGAGATGGTGGAATGTTAGTTCTTTAATGGCACACTAGTGGGGGTCACCATTAAGTGACAAAACAATATCATTGGGGAAACATTTGCATCACGGTGTACAAATATGCAAGTTGTCAGCCATAGGAGCCTGGCCTTTTCAAGTTGACAGCAATCCCTTTAGGTGTGAGGGAAGTGCAGCTCAGTGGCGCAGGGGACGGCAAGAGATTTGGTTGTGGGGGACCAGTGGGACTGTGGAAGTTGCATGCAGTGAGGTGTGTGTCAGGGCACCAGAGACAAAGCAATGATTACACACAATGAGTAGAGCAGAGTGCATGCTGACACTAATGCAATCCAAGGGGAGACACGAGACAGAGCACTTTTGACAACTGTGAGAGCGTGTCACTCCTTTGACAGACGGCATTATGGGTAACAAATAGAGAAAATGTTATTTTTCTCTCATTGCCCGCATTTCAAGTAAACACTGAATCCCCTCTGACATAAAACAAATAGATACAAATAATTCAAGAGTTTGTCAATAAAGAAGACTGCTCCTTTTTGACAGCTTATCATAAAGGTTTTAAGTTTTCACTGATTCATTTAGGTTGGTTGTTGATCTTCACACATTTTTTTCAACATTAGGGAGGCAACTTGGCCTCCTTCAGTAACGATGCAAATCTGTCCACATGCAAACTCATAGTATTACTGAAATGTCCCACAAAGAGCTCCATGAATGTAAACAAATACAATATGTAGGAATATGTTTATGGGATATCCAATCGAAATACTTATATTATTGTAATATATGATTATATATTAAAATAATCAAATATATTTTTATTATATAATGTTCTAATATTCTAAAAAAAGAATTTATTCAGATAAGAAAGTGGTGGGGCTAAATCCGTCTGTGGGGTATCACAGTGCTTCAGTTCTTTAACATATACAGCATAAATGATATGAATTGATTCACTGATTGATCGGTTGATTGAGTGATTGATTGATTGATCGATAATAATATTTACTTGTTTACATTGTTTGAGGTCTTATAGTTTTCAATTTTGTTTCAAGAATACTTAAGATTTCAAAGTGTTTTGTGGGCAAAACCCACTAGCCAGCACCTTATGTTGCATATTTTGAATATATATATATATATGTGCTAAAGTAACTAAAGAAAGAGGAAAAACATCACAAACATCACAAAGGTAATCATAAGAACACAGACGGATGACAATAAGGGAGCCTTTCATTTCCTTAGCAAAAGTTTTGACCTTTTCTGAAAACTGTCTTTTGTACAACCAGTTGTGATGTATTCCCAACATTATTTGGTTTATTTTTACAGAAAAGATGGTGGAACAACATATAAGATTTACACTAAAACAAATACCAAATATATACACAGATCATCTGGCAGCTTTCTATTTGTTTGCTTCTGTTTGACATTAATCCCTCGGAAGAATGAAGCAGTATAAAAAAAAAAAAAAAAGAAATGCAACCAATAAAGTATGTGTCTGAGATTTGGAAATGCAATTCTAACTTCACTCCAGCTCTGAACAGTTTGCTCAAAGGAGGTGTGTCATAAAACCTTTTACAGCATCTAATTAAATTTGATTGGGACCAAATGAGGATATTTCACCATCATGGAGTTTGACAGCACATTACATATGCAGCACTATTATTGATTTTACTGAGTCTACTTGTGTGAGTTCCTCTGGGCAAGCCTGCATCTCTTTATGACAGATGGGGATCCTGATGTGTTCCTTACTGCATCTCACTTAAGGGATGTGCTTGGGTGCATGTCGTTTGTTAAAACAACACCTGTCTTCATCTCTCAGCGTGTGAGATGTTTGAGTACTTCTGTACAAATACCCATCATCAAATGTGACAAGGCCACATCTGAAATTATGTAATTTCAGTTGCAAATCACCTCATTAAGTGTAGGTATGATTCAGCTCAAAATCAAACAACAGAGAACTTAGTATTGAACACAATATCTGCAACATAGGGAGATTGGAATGATTTAAAGCAGGAACGTCATAAACGCTTGAATTTACTGAATCAAACAGCAAAATGTAGACTGCTGATACTTTGGAGGTTCTTGAATGTTTGACTCACACCTCTTTATCACACTTCATATAATTATAAAAGTGTTAATTTCCAACCCGCCAACAACACATAGCCATAGTGACGCCAATAAATGACAAAACGAAGAATTTGATGGATATTGCACCACTGGCAGTGCTTTCATGAAGGCACAAGGGGGCAATGTCCCAAGTGTCCCAAGTGATTGGCCCAAAGTGAATGTGGATCAACTCCAAAAAGGGACAAGTTGCTTCAAAAATGTAAGTGAACAAAAAGTGTAAGACTGGACTTATTACACCAGTTAAACTGCTTAGAATTCCATTAAAAACCTTTATAACTGTGTTAAAGAAGCTCACGTTGAAAATAATAAGGTAAAAAAGAAAGTCATGTGCATCCTTTTCACAAAGATAATTACCATAGCCAACAAAATCAAGATGAAGAAATAGAATAATGACTGAAAATCCAATTCTCTCTCAGTAGTATAGTGCACCATCAGCTTGACGGAGAGGGTCAGCCAAATCTGTATCAAATGAAGGGTGTCCCCCTCCACCTAGTTTAACTATTTGCAAGTCCTATGACCCCAAGCTAAAAACTGTCTGGATGTGCTGCTGATTCACCCTGAGGGATCAATGAAAGAGAGCGTTACAGTGCAGAGGGGGTGACACTGAAGGTATAAATTCTCCCAGCACTTTGGCATACCACACGGGCATTTCAGCAAACAAAGACTATCCCTTTTTCTCTCTCTGCTCAATACATAAAACCGCCATGGGCAATGGCAGCAATAGCATATCAGCTAAGTAAACACCTTACTGAATTCAATAAAACAAACATCCAACAACAGGCTGAAATACATTTGGATTTTAGACAAAGCTTCAAACTATCCGAGTCACACTTTGGTACACCACAAATCTCAACAAGGTTTGATGCTGGAATGAAAGTGTTCAGCAACTGAATACTCCTATTTGCATTTCTTTTACTGAACAACAAAACTTGAACAATTGAATTAAACAAAGTGTTTAGGAAAATGTATCTTGATAATAATCAACCTCTAGGTTAAAACTTTGACAAATAAATCACTCATAACGATTAATACAGCTGACAACATGAACACCTTGCGTCTCGCTTACCAAATATGGGACTACACCTAGGTTGCTGGGTGCCTACTGCATTCCTAAAGGAAAGTTTAATCTATTTACAAATGCTGTCATATAGTAAGCCCAAAGGCAACACTGTCAAAGTGAGAGGAAGAATTACCTCGGCAAATGACAGAGAAATCCCATCAAAACATAATGATATTCTTTATTTTAAACACAGAGCTTAGAGAAAGGACTAGCCCTCCCTGAATGCCAGTCAAGGTGTCACAGTAAGCTCTGCTCTCTTATGACTCCTGACTGGGAGACACTTTTGGGAAAATCAACAAAGGAGAACTCTTCATCATCTTGGCAGGTAGGTCTCTTCACAAATTACCTCTTCCCCTCTATCCGTCACACAGGGGACTTCACCTGCATCTGCAGCACAATGCACTGCTGCTCACTTTTTCACATCCCTCTTCTCTACATCTCATAAAATATTACTTCATTACGTCTTAAAAGAATGTCAGAAAATATTGTACATTTTAAATAATGCGCAAAAGTGGTTTTGCTGAAGCACACTTAAAACGGTCTCTTGGGAGCATCTCAGATTGGCTTCACTTGCTTGAGAATGTTTGTAATGACAGTTGAGCAACAGTCCTTCTGTACTTAACGGGGTCTCTTAAATACTTCTACAAACCAGTGACCTACTAAGTTGTATGAGGACCCGGTTTGATTGCGACTCAAAGCAGCTGTTGATGTTGCCACAGGTTACCATCCTTCGGTTTCATTTGCACTTGAAAGCAGGCCCGTGTCAGCCTTCTGCCAGGTTGTTCTGCACCTCATTCACGTACTGCATCCAATGATTAAGCCAATGTGAAACACTAATAAGCAGCAAGTATCACCCGGTGGACTTGCCTAATTGGGTCAATCAAAGATGATCTACAGAGACTTGCAGCAGGGAGACAGCGAGAGCTTTCAGTATGCCAGAGGTTTTACAACTTTGCACGGACCACTGCAAATGAACAGGCAGCGGCTTGTGGACATTATGATGTGGGCCTCTGATTGAAGGAGTCTCCTGATAGTGTGGCAGTGACATTGCATATCTCATTGCCATGCTTTGAATCTGACATCTCCTTACGCAATTGCCCCTTTTTCTGTGCTCTGAGGAAAGGAATGGTTTAGTTAAAATGTGAGAAAGGTACTCGCATGTCCTCAACCCCACTGTGGTACGGTCCCTTAAGACCAGTGATTCTAGAGCTTCTTGGCCAGTGCTTTGCATGCTGATGGACCGAGTGTGGAGGCGTGCAGCTGCCATTCGGGCAGCACAGTGCACAGTGAGACATTTGTTTTTCATTAGGGTTTATCTGGCCTCGACAAGATGAAATATTGCATCACAATTTCACCAACACTTTTATTTTACAGCCCTTCCTGTCATCTACAGTTGACCTCCATAAAATCCAATCAAAGCATCCAAGGCAGGGGGGCTGGTTTCAGTGCATGCTAAATATGACAGAAGCTACTGCTTGATGATTAAAATAGCAGAGCCTTATCTATACCAACTCTAATTGGCGGGGGTTAATTTGCTCCTGTTGTACAAAGATGGTAGTCTTACAGATTAAAGCTGTATGCATAACACAATGAGTGCATGTACAAATGAGAACATACACATGTCCATGACCTAATATTTTCAACTTGAACAGAATTAAAATTGTAATTTCCATCTTTCTTGGCAACTGATGAAACAAGAATCCAAGTTAATGTAACTAAGTCTACTTTGCATACTTCAGTCCATTTCTTATATGTGATAGAGGTCATTTTTAATAACGTAGCACATGCACATGCAATAATACACTATATTACCAAAAAGACTATTCCGACAAACATTTGTGAAAGAATGAGTTGTTCTCAGGAGTTCAACGAATTTCAGCATGGTACATTGAAAGGATGCCGCTTGTAAAATCAGTCCAGCCATGGAATTTCTTAAATATTCCACAATCAACTGTTAGTAGTACTGTAACAAAGTGGAAGTGATTGGGAACAACAGCAACTCAGCCACGGAGAGGTAAGCCATCACAAATCACCACAGCAGGGTCAGCCAATGCTGAAGAACATAGTGCACGGCGGTCGCAAACGTTCTGCAAAGTCAAACACTGCAGAGCTTCAAACTTCATGTGATCTTCAGATCAGCTCAAGAACAGTGTGGAGAGAACTTCATGGAGTGGGCTTCCATGGCCAAGCAGCTGTATTCAAGCCTTACATCACCAGTACAATGCAAAGCATCAGATGCGGTGGTGTAAAGCTCGCATTCTTTGGAGCGATGAACTTCTCTGTCAGGCAATCTGATAGAAAGGTCTGAGTTTGGCGGTCGCCCAAAGAATGGCGTTTGTCTGACTGTCTTGTACCAAGTGTAAAGTTAGGTGGAGGGGTTGCTTTTAGGGAGTTGGGTCTTCATTAGAAAGAATTATGAGCACCACTGTCTTGTAAGAGTACCCTGTTTTCTTCAACCATTTCCTACTTTCTGCACCTTTACAACCTTTGCAGAACATTCTGTAGAAAAGCATCAGCCACGCTTTGATGCTCCACATGCCACAATATAAAGTGCCAGCAAACTGTTATGATTAAACTGTCGGGTTAATATTTCATCACATTTTAGCAAACGGTCCTATAGGTTTGTGATGTGATGTGATGTGAGAAAGTGAGTACTCAGCTCTGACAATGAGCAGAATCTGTGAAATGAAAACAGACAATAGAAAAGCTTTGCAATCGCATGCTACACAAGCCAAGTTTAGAAACAGTGTGCAACTGAAGCATGGTGTCATCAGTAAAAAATAATGACAACACAGATGGTCCTACTGTCCACAGGGGAAACATCATACAGACTGTACTATGTTTAAATATAGCATAAGTGATTATATTGGGGAAGCAGGAAACGATTAATTACTCCAGCATTATGTGAGGGAAACACTTTTCACTTCACAGTGCAGCAGATTATACAGAGTTTATAAGGAATTTATAAGGACAAATATACACATAGATATTATTCATTTTTTCTGTCCAATAATAACATAATATCTAGTATATCATTAATAACTATAAAAAGAATTATAAAATAATGCCACTGTTATTATCTTGAGTGTAATATATTATATTATTGTTACTGTTATTGTTTTTCATACTTGGTTGTTTGTTTTTCTTTTGATTTATTTACTGTCCTTATGCTGCTACAACAATCCAAATTTCACCATTGAGGGGTAAATAAAGAAATATCTTTTCTAAATTTTAAGGAAAGTGATCCTTCATATGTGTATTCCTTTGTTTGCATGTCAAAGGTTTTAATCATAAAACATCATTAAGAATGTGTAGAAAAAAACAATGATTTTACTGCTTCATTCTTTCACAACTTTCACATCTCAAACTATGAAATGGTATTGAACCAACTGACTGTGGTCACAAGGGTTAATAAAATTAAATCATACTTGACACATGTAAAATACAATACAATACAATACAATACAGAATAATATAATATAACATAATATAATATAATATAATATAATATAATATAATATAATATAATATAATATAATATAATATAATATAATATAATATAATATAATATAATATAATATAACATAAACTGCCATGAAGCCTTAAAATGTATATATTATTTTTCACAAAGACAGGGTTTCAATTGTATAACTGTCAAACTGGTGAACGCATTTCATAGCTGAAATAAAATACAACGTACCATTACATAAATAGTTTCAGTCATGATCATCACAACATTTAAACAGTTTTTAGCCAAATAATAAAATGCAATCAAGAGTCATTTAACCATTTTCAAAAGCAATATTGTTGTTTCTTAACTAACTAAATAACTAAAATTTCAGTGAAATTACTTCTTGTTTTGGGAGTTTTTGTTTCAATTATCACAGAAAGACGACAATTAATGGACACATCCATATGTGCTGTGACTATACAAAATTCTGGCAGGTTTTTAAAAAAAAATTAATTTATTGAATTTGTCACTGGGCTGTGTTGTGTTGCATTGCATTATAGATGCAGTCTGTAAACATTTGAGAAGCCCATGTGAAACATCAGAACACTTACACAAACTACATGCACAGCAGTGACTAAATTGTCATGACATGTGATTGCCACTGTAAGCCACAAGCCCTTTAAATTTTTAAACAATCTTTTTGTACTCCAGTGCAGTAAAAATTTAATCATGGCCCAATATGAGAAAGTTACTCCGTCTTTATTTTAGGCTGTGGCCATTAAGAGCACAGTTGCTGTTGTCTGGAAAACATGTCATTTCTTTTGACTTTCGTTTCCATTTACCTGGAAGATAAAGCAGTTTAAGAACATGTCTGCACACAGAAGCATGGCTAACAGGTAATCCATCTAATTAAGGCAAAGGAGGGGGTCCCCTGTAAAATATTGAAGTGCTTCCATAACCTTTGTTTCACCCCCTCAGCATGCAAGCCTCGGGAACAGAAACACTTAATGGTTCGAGGTGCAGACATGAGAGCTGAGTGGGACGTTCAGGTTTGTCTAAAGCAGTGTCATTTCAGAGGTCATGAAAATTATTTTTAATCTTGCATTAATCACACGAGATGATGAAACTGCAGGGGCAAGTAAACATTAGAGTAATGCTTTATGGCAGAATAATCCAGTGCAATGCACCTGCAGTAAAGAGGCTGCAGGGTTTCAGCAGTTGATTCAAATCTATGGCACGACTGAAGGGCTCACTTTCTGCTGTCATTAAACTCCATTACACTGTGATGAGTTTCTGTTATTCTTATTTCAGTAAGTAGAGGGACAATAAAGAAAACAACCTGATTCCTCTTTGTTGGAGCTGAAATATTACAAAGGCAGAGTCTGTTGTTGTACTTATCGCTGTGGACACAAACGGCAGCAGGAATATTTTGGGATGCAAGGAGATGCTAGGATTTCTTCCTGTTTTTTCACAAAAGAACCTATTATATAATCACATATTTCATTACAAAATGCAAGTGTTATCAGCAGATATGGGCTACGTATAAAACACTCTTACCTGATATTTCAAAAGCAACTAAGTCACAGAAGAAAAGTACATGTTAATGCCATTGGATCTTAACAGTGGTTAATTTTGGAATCTCACAATATGGACACGCAAATGAAGAATCTGCCATTCAACCAAACACATTCTGCACAGCATGAAACAAAGCATGTGTGGTCTGAGAGTTTTGTGAACCAAACATTGCATATAGGTTTTTTAATAGGTTTTGTACAGTTTAAAATCACACCAAATCACTTACATGATCATCAATTGACTATTGATATTTTATTTATCGCTTCACTATTTATTTACTTTAGTCTGTGTTGAGCAGGTTTCCAAGGTTTTTTGCTATGAAGTAATGGTCTTTTTCCTGCACATTTAAAAAAGATCAATGCTTAGTTGCACAAATTTTATGCCTAAAGCAAAGCCCCTGCAATTGATTGTATTCATAGCGGAGTATATGCAAATGTATGCAGCTATAGCTACAAACATGAGAGGCTGTGGTGTTTCTATGTTACTCTGTTGAATATAGCATATGCACCCATTGTTTCTATACTTACAACTTACAACTATGCTTCAATAGAAGTTGGACATATTAAAGTTAAACAGGATATGAAGCTTATATTACTGGAAACACATACAATATAGAATATTTCAAAACGGACTAAAATAAGAAAGAAAAGTGAAATGAGACTACCAATTACATGCCACATTGACGTGCAGATGCATTTCTGCAGAAAGTCAGGCTACATCATAAGCCATAGCTGATCCAATATCAAAGTTCTAATCTTGCAGGTTTTCATCATTTGATTTGATTTTCACCTTATATTCAGCAGTTCTGAAACAAAATCCTATTGATACTTACTACGGAAGCTGAAGTTATAAAAACCTGGTGATCAATATTTAATATGTATTTTATACTAGTATTTAATACTGAGGGTTGCACATCCTATGTAAAATATTGTGCCAAGGCAAACACACGTATTATAAGTCACAGTGGACACCACAGAATGGAGCTACTCAAAGAGAACTATCTTCTTTGTCTGTCCAAGATAGCATAATGACTGATAACACATACTGAAATTATTACCAAATTATTAATTTCAATTTATAGTTGTCAGTGAAGCCCTATGGCATCAATAATCAATCACCAAGCTGCTTGTCTCAAGTAGTAGAATATCTAAATTATAGTATAATTTGGAAATATATGCAATATATAACGACTTGAGTACAGACTATAACAATAAACATGAATAAATCAAGAGTTCACCAAACCGATGTGATGCTAAACCATGGGACACAGTGCAAGCGAGAGAGAGAGAGAGAAAGAGAGAGAGAGAGAGAGAGTATTGCAAGAAAGGGTGGGAGTAAGGACCCTTGCCTATGTCTCCAAAATGGCGGATGTCATGCCATGTTGCCTCTGCTTTCAAAATGGTGGTTGTCAGACACCGTGTTCCTCACTCAGGTGAAGAAGGCAATAGTTAAAATTCCACTGTCGCCATACGCTCCTTTAAGACAACTGCAGTGGTGAACAGTTGGGCTGAACACTTTTAAGTCCTAATAGGTAACTTGCCTCCGAAAAAGAGGAATACTTACATACATGAATGTGTTTATGGCTTAATAAAAGAGGGGAGAAAGAGATGGCGCACCAAAACGGCTCAGCGTAAAGGAGCCGTGGGCAGGCGCAACTGTCACCTTCATCCACCTCAACAATTAGTAGATGAAGTGGTGCTTGTCGGCCACTCATTGGTCATTGTTTCAAATAAGACCAGACTAATTGCAACCATCCACATGATGCAACTGATGGTGATTATTTACAAGCTAAGGAGTCTGAGATGAGTGCACTAATCATTTTCTGTCCCTAAGGGGACTGCAGATGAACTATCCTACTTTACTCACTCAGACAGAGAAATGTATCCATCGCAGTCTATCAATAACTGTAGCATCCCACAATGACCAGCCATGTTGTCCTTGGTATAGAAGAAAGGGGGTTAGCGTCATTGGCTTAAGGCATAAGTGGCTCGTTCATCCTCTGCACATGTTATTGCCGCATCTGCAGGAGAAGCTTCCCAGAGAGCTAAGAGCTGCAATGTAGGATAAGGAATTCAAACATGTCATTGTGCCTTTTCAGTCAAGAGTTTGAATATTGTAGGAACCACACCTTGTTTTTTTTCTCAGGTTCTGATGTTCTCTGAGGCCTTTTCATTATTTGAAAACATGTAAGTGAACATGTTGTTCAAGTCCAGAAATGGTGACAGAAATTCATCATACAAACATATTTGAAGCAGATAAAACATGTTTCAGTGTTTTACTATTCTTGTTTAGTGTTATTATGGCAGAGGGACTAATGATTTAGTGATTACGATCAACAACTGTAATTATGTTTACATTGCATCTGCTGTTTGCTGCAAATTCAATTTTCATTGATGAAATCTTACTTAAAGTTTCCATTTCAGTCTTCAGCAAACCCAAGTATCTGAATGCTAAGAACAGGATAGATATGTCCAGTGTTTAAAACTTAATTTTATATATTTGCTATTTATTGATATCCTTAACATCTAAAAATGCATACTCTGTTATTGGCTTTGCAGGATCAGGAGCAGCCGAGGGTTTGAAAAAGTAAGCTTGTGACCGAAAGTAGATGAATTCTACGCACAGCAAGGGCTGTTTTCCAAAATGTTTCCCCTAGTTTTAAAAGAAAACAAAAAGTAAAAATGAAAACAGGTGTCTCAAAACAAGTTTTGATTTTATGTCATCAAACTTAACAAAACAAACCCCTATTTACCTCCTGGAATCAAAGTGCCAGCTGTTCTTTTGTTCTTTTGTCACCATTTTCAAAAACATCAACAAGGAATTCTCTCAATATGCCTTAACCTGAAAATGTATTGAGGCTGGATGCCTCCGTTTTCGATGTTGGATTAAGTTTGTTGTGCTGCTGCCCTTTGTAGCAACAGGCTTCAGACAAACTTTGCAGCGCCCGACTTCACTTGTTGTGTGACTGTCGCCACAAACCCAAACAAGTTCCACAACACTAATGATAGTACTGTGTACCACAGCAAGAGAAGGAAGAAAATCTATTTTTTTATTTTTTTAACTACAAAAAACTGAAATTAATCGATATATCACCAAGGCCTTCTAACAGGTCATCACAATGGGTCCCTGAGCACAGGCAGTAACCCCAGACTACTTAGGTTGCCTCAGGAGGGCAACCCGGCATACACACCTCTATCAAACCATGCAGATGACAAGGCTTGTTGTGAAGGGAGCAGCTAACAGGTATTAATTGTACGCAGTTTACTGTGATTTGCCAAACACTAAAACTTTAAGTCGGTAGTTGGTCCTCAGTAGGAATAATAATCATTAGAATAAGACAAATTGGACTCTTGATAAATTGAAGTTGGCTTTGTTTCATCCACCATTGCTGATGAATTGTTATGGTTCTCAAAGTAAGACATTTATATTGTAAGTAAAGAGTATTAAATAAAAAACAGAATGGGGGGAAAAACCTCAGTGCGATATACACTGTGACTTATTAACAATATCCTGCAAGAAATATATATTTTATATAAGCAAATAGGATCTATATTTGCACCCACAAATCTTTGAAAGTGAGAATTTAGTTTTGCTTTAGTTTTGTTTTTTGGGGCAATGTTAAAGCAATGTGTATCTTTTTTTTTCATGTGACTTGACTCAAAATGTAAACTAAAAGATATTGAAAAAGCACTACTTGTTTGGTTCACTTACAGTAAAATCTCAGTTATGTCTCCACATCTGGAGGAGGAGGAGTCAGTTTCAGGGGTGTTGATGAGGTTCCAAGAGATCAGGTGTAAGTATTTGACCGCCCGTGAGAGGAGTCTTCCGTCCCAAGATAAATGGGGAAACCCGGTATCAGCAGGTCATGTGTGTAATAAGCATCCATGATTAATGTCTTTAAAGAGGAATCACCTGAGGGACTCTTTAAGCCGCTCAGCAAGCCAAGCTGTGATATGATGAATGCTCACTTTTGAGTAAAAATACACACTTTGAATCCTTTTGGCATATGGGAAACTCCCTTGCTTGTCTAATTACCTCAGCACATAAAGATGATTCATTTGATCTTGTGATATATTTGTTTAACTGCACTGCATGTAAAACCACACACGAAAAATCCCTGAGCTTAATTTTTTTTAAAGTATATATTTTTTAATAGTGAAACCTTGTAGTGATGGATAAAAGTGTCCATATGTCTTCACACCATATCAGTTTAACAACATTTTCGTTTGCAGATCACAAATCAGACAAAAAGCCCCGACTAAGTTTAGCAATCTGGTGTCTTGTTTTTGTTTTGTCTTTACATAAAGCACAATGGCTCATTCATTCTGCATCCAAGTCATTCCTCAGGCTTAGCGTGGCATGATGTAAACACATATATCATCCGCAGCGCTTAGCTACTCTAAACACTTTCCACGTAAAATAGTCAGACGAGATTAGAAAGGGAGATTTTTTTTTAAAACATGAACAGCCATTCCTTTATAGAGTGATCAATAATATATTTATTGGAAAAAAAACAAAAACAGTTATGCATCACCATGAGTGTGATTTGAAATATTTTCAGCACAACACATACATTTATGACGAGTCAATCCAAGTTAAAATCATTCGTCAATATCTTTTGTACAAAAACACACCAACATCCAAACAATGTGACAAGATACCAAAGAAGTGCCACTGCCACAGATGACGAGAGACTCAATAAAGGGGGAAAAAAATACCACCACGAACACTTCCAGGGAAATTACTCGGACCATTTCTAGGCGTTTGACAGGAGAGTGTGTGTGACTGACAAAGCCTCTGCCAGGTTTAAGATCTGCTGCAGCGTTAAAGTTTCATATTTACGAGGAAAAATGGTCTCCAGTGTAAAGACGAGCATTTCCTTGAATTGAGAGTATCCCAGCCAACTGCTGCCATTTCAGGTTTTTATAAATCAGGTGCTGCAAATAAGAAACTGTCATGATCGGGGTTGCTTTCTTCCAGAGCAACGATAATGCAGTTTGGTTGTTAAGTTACTCTATATGTGAATCATTGTTGAAAAATCTTTTACAAAGGAGTCATACTTAACATCCCTGTAAAGCCTTCAGTTAAAACATTTTTTTTTCTTCAACTGGTGACTCATTGCAACATGACATCTGCCTCGTAGCCACTGAACTGCAGTGATGTTTTTCTGGTTTTGTATACAGTGTTTTGAATCCTGGAGCTCTTGGCTAATGCAAAAGAGCGAATAAAACAGTCTAAGGTGACTAAAGGTATGAGGCAAGACATATGATATTACTTGAAATACAGCCGCAACTAACATTTTCTCTAACTTCAGATGTTTTAGCATCACATACCCAGAGTTTTCAACGTGAACCAGAGTCTCCAGAGTAAAAGTTGTACAAAATCAACACTAATCTGCCATGTTAACTTATTTTTTCCCCTTAACTTTCAACATCTGATCAATACAAAAACATAGTATCCCCCTCAACACAGGAAACGTCGTCCATCTGCCCGACCATCCATCCATCCATCCTTCCATGGGTACTCTCAACACAAATTACACAGGCACATACCTGCAGGTAATGCACAGACACCTTTTAATCTAACGTGCACATTTTGGGGTCGAGTGAAGAAACCAGGAGCTTTTTTATCAACTGAAAACTGAAAGTGCTGCATGGTTGAGCAACACATAAACAAAAAGTATCATATTTTGTATTTATATATGACCATAATGACACTAAGAAGAGATGCCTGTTTCATATATTCACAACATTGGTGCTTTTATTCATCGCAAGAATTTCCTAAATCCCGTTGTTCCTCGTCCAACTAATCCCTGTGTCTCTTTCACTCTCTTTCATTTTCAGAAACATGGAGGAAAAAATCCCAGACAAGATGTATCGGTAGCTCATCTCTTCCCATTTCTCAGAATGCTGGGCCTCCTGTTGGTTGTGAGGGCCGGGGTTCTTTGACCACCACCAGGACTGCAATTCCCCCCACACAGGAGAGAATGGCATGACATTTACCAGAGCTGCGAGGCGGTAATACATTTTTTTGAAATGGCAAGGCTGGAATATGCAGGGCTGAAAGGACCCACGCTGGGCCCCACTGGGACTCCTTCACACTCGCCCGCTAAGCTCATTCAGATGGGGGCAGTAATTACAGGCATGGAGGCAAAGCTGAACTAATTCATACAAGGTGTAAAGCACTGGCAGACCAAATGTTGGTGAGTGTACCGTTGAAGAAACACTTATATTGGAACTCCAGCCATTAAGACTGTGATGTTTGTGACAATACTACTCCTTCACAGAAACACATTGTTTGAAATGACCAATCTCATGAGGACTTCATCACCATGGAATTAGAGTGTGGTGAATAATTATGAGCATACAAATATCTTGGACAATGAAGTGATGACAAAGTGCACCAAAAGACACCCATATATTGGTGGATGTATTATACTTTTCTATCTTTAATTCAACTGTGAACATTTTTGTCAGGTGTAATACTGCCAACACACCTAAATATACACAACACTGCAGTGGGAAATACTGGGTTGCAATCAAGCCTGTCATTATTTGGAGTCCCTCACACGCAGTGAAGTATATTTATTTCCATCGACCGACATTTGTCCATGAAAATATTGTTAGTGGAACACTACTGGGAGCTGTAACCTCCAGCTCAAAGGCCATATTTTCTGGTTTTAATTGGATGCCTTCACAGTAGCATTGAGAGAGGTCTCTGTTGCAATACAAAGGGGGGAAAAAACTAAGAATACCACTGCCCTTTCATTATTCCCATAAACACTGCAATTGCTCTACAGTGACATAACTTTTGTTAAAGTCTGAATACCATGCAAGCACTTTTCAAGCGGAGCTACACTTGAAAGGTAACTAATTAAAGAATTACTTGTGACTGCTTTGTCTGTTGTCCCGAATGTCTGCTTGTCTGTCAGTTCATTTTGTTGTTTAAGCAATTTCAAATATCTGAGACAGCAACCAAAAACATCATCTCAGTAGGGTGGCAGTGAAGCAGTCATAATCAGAATCACATCACAGCATCTTTGATATGAAAGCTGACCCCCCTGTGAACATGGAAATCAATCTCTTTGACTGGCACAGAGAGCTTTTTTTTCCCATTACATTTGTTGAGAAACACTGCATTATTTTCTCAAGGACCTTTTTATTCTCATGGTTTTTTATTTTTTTTTACTGTTAATTTACTTCAAAACAGTTTAAATGTATGTGTATCAGCAAAAGCATCAGAAATATTTGTTTTCCTTTCTACTTTTCTGTGTCCTTTCATATATTATATGAGCAGCCATAGTCAGTGAGGGGGAGAAAAGACACGTATGGGGAAGTTTGTTTGGGGAAAAAATAAAAATGCAGTAAATCCTCAAATAAAAGATTGATATCACAAATGAAACAAGAATACACTTGTCGGACCCAATGCAACAACTCCGGGGTTATGTCACAAAAGTAAAAATAATCCAAATGTAAAGGTTTTAAATGGAATCTTATATGTTTTATATAAAGTCAAGTCATCTTATTTCCAGTTGTTTTTCCATAAAATGTTTTAGCTTCTGATTCAAAACTATGACACAAGTTGAATCATGATGTGTCATTTCCAACGAAGAAGTTGGTGTTTCCATACATACTTAGTATTACAATAACTAAAACAATGATGGGTCCGTGTACATATGACCAACAGCATTGCCACCAACCTCAACCCAAATGACAGAAAAAAACTTTGAGATGCTTAAAAAAGGCATTACATATCACAAAAGTCCCCCCCCCCCCCCCCCTCCGGTCGTCGAGGGCCGCAGCCCTGGATGTTTTCCACGTCTCCCTCCCCTGAATGTCCTGATGGTTCATCACCACATTCAGCACAAAGACATATAACGAGCTGCCCATTGCAATCAGCTGTGTGGAAGCAGGGAGACATGCAAATCGTGCAGGGCTGCGGCCCTCGAGGACCGGAGTTTGACACCCCTGTGTTAGAGACTAGCAATGAGTGTAAATAGCCAACAGCATTTTTTGATTTATTTCTGTTGTTTCCTGAGTCTGACCAGGTCTTGAAATAAATATTTTTTTATTAAAGCAATAACACTTTTTTTTATTTTCTTACGAGCAGTATTTCACTGCTGCGGTCACTCCAGTAATAGCACATTTTATTGAGCGCGTTTTGGCTGCTCCCTTGGCCCACTGGATCACGTGAGCTGCGTCTTTGATTTGGAATAAGTTTCATGCTGGATGCCCTTCTTGACACAACCTTAGCAGTCGGGGGTTCAAAGCTTTGCTCAGGGACCCACAGCAGTGATCTGTCGGCAGTTGAACATTTTGAAAGGTTACATGATACTACCACTTGACTCCGAGCAGTAAGAAGATTTTGCATTTTGAAAAAGGACTTCAGAGGGCCAACGACACAATCTGCCGACTCAGCAAGATGTTAAAAATTTTAAAAGTGACAGAAAAATTTAGACCCAAGTCTGAGTCTGACATTGATCCTCTGCTGACAAATACAAACCTATCAAGTTCATCTCGTGGAGGTGTTGTCCATGTTAAGTTATACACTTAATGGATATGGTGTAGAGTTTCAGGTTCCTGTTGTTGCGGAGGTTGGAGGCCTTTAAAAGCCACCATAAGCTAGTCATTCAGCACTGATCTCCTTCCTGGTTGTAATGAATCTTACCATGGGATTTCTCTGCAAAGTAACTCAAAGAATGGCAGCTTCTTAAGGAATTCAAGAAGCAGAAATCTCAGATTTAGTAGCAGGAGGCTGCCTGATTAACTCCGGGTGCATGGAAGTGAAATGAAGTTAATCTTTTAAGCAGTTATTTATGCTTAATGGTGACGGACACTTGGCACATTGTGCACAAAAAGTCAAAGTGAGAACTTTATTGGCTTTTTGTTATTTTGGTTAAAAAAAAAAAGACAAATGCAGTATTTATTTAATTAGCTAATTCCAGAAGTGGCAACCATCATTCCATTTAGTAAGCAGTTGAGAAATCTACAACATTTATGGTGATTTATGTCATAATGTATTAGGAGCTTATGCCATATCATATGCACCACATGTAATCGTTTAAGCATCTTCTTATAAGAGATAAACTTGGACATGCACTACAAGTGACAGGAACATATATTCACAAAGACCGTCTCTATTCATTCTTTGCTGGCTAAAATAAAAAAAATAAAAATTGAACTTTAAATTAAAACTACATCTCATAAAACACTACAAACTTTTAAAGTCAAAATGAAGAAAAACACCAGAGTCCATGAGGATGTTTCATGACACAGTGGGCCAACTATAATGAGCCGTAAAATTTTTATTCTGTTAGAAAAAAAAAAGCATCAAGAAAAGTGGAACTGCAGCATTAGATAATCTATAAAAACACATGAAATCGTAATAGAGTTTAATGATTGATGCAAAGATAATTGGAATGTCAGAAATGAAGAAGTGTGGAGGACGAGGGGTGTTTTTGAGTCTTACTGGTTGAGGTGGTGGGATAAGTTCAATCACATTACAGCCTTTGCAAACTTGATGCAAAAATCACTCTTCTTGATAACACAAAATGATGAAAACCTGAAAACTCTAACTGCAATTGAATGGTTTTTTTTTTTTAAATCTCTTATTCTTCACCCTGAAGCAACTGCATAAAACATGAGTGATGGATGGATAATTTGAGCTATAGTCTCTCACTGTGTTGTAAATGTCATAAAATATAAATGTTAGCCACGTGGAGTCAGGTTCAGCCAAATCTAGATGTTAAAGAGAGGTTCTTTTTCTCTTAATAAAGTAATTTAAAAAAACCTATTGAGAACAGATATAACATTGCCCCCAATTATAGAGGCACTAAATATCCATTCAACATCATTCCTTATAATCACTGCAACAGTATCTGCATTGCATTGAAGTTGGGTTATTACCATAATTTGAGCTGCAAGTGTTTTTGCATAGAAATTATTTCCATATATAAACATTCCAAAATAGCTGTCAAAACAGGTGTAAAAGTATGGGATTGTTTTTGCTACCGTTCACAGGGCTGCACAAGCTGTAAACAGAGCCTTCTGATCCCACCATGACCAATGCCGATGAACATATTTCCTTGACAACAAAGAATCACCGCTACTGCAAATGCATAAACCAAGGCCCACTCAACAGCCAGGGGTGAAACAAACATTAGCTCTCCTGCATTTAAATTAGTCCGACTCCCCAGTCATTTAAATTCAATAAATAGATCAGGTGAAACTAAATTGATAACAATCCCACGGGCCAACGCAAGAGCACCGTGTGTATTGTAGTTTTTGGTCTGTGTGCGGGTAAGTGATCGTCCAATGTTCTTTGCAAAGAGCTTGTGAATTCATTTACTTTGTCAATGAATGTGAGCCTAATTTATTTCAGAAACAGACTGAACAGCTTTATGATCCGATCCAGCTTTAAGTAAACCTTTTTTCCAGGGCAGATCTTTTAAATCTGTGGTGCACGACTGGATGTAGGGGTGAATGAAAAACAAAAACAAAGAACCTTCAAAAATCTGACTGCAGTTTTGAACTTTTAGCAGGAACTAAACAAAAAACAAAAAAAAACAATACCTGTTTTTCACCTATTTTTCAGTGTGAGTAGTGAGGGCGTACAGAGTTCATTTAATGAATGATTCCTGTATTTCTTTTTCTTTTTTCGGTTTTGTTTTTGCTGACTTTTCAATTTTTACTTATTTATTTTTATACGTCTCGCTGGAAAATGTCATTTGCTGCAATGAACCAATCTGCTTTCAGCTAAATTTGAATGAGGATCTGATTATATGTCTGGATTTATTTGGTTACCCGACCAGGCAACTGTCAGTCAAAGAACCCCATAGAAGCACATTAACAGCATTTTTTAACAATGAAAAAAAAAATTATCTTTACAATCTTCGCCTTTAAATGATTCTCAGTGATGAAAACAACATCGGTGAGGAATACTTAATGTAAAGGGGGTAACTGTTCATTGTTCAGTGCATGTCTAACATGGACTCGTAAGCCGTCCATGAAGACAAAAACACGCAGAGATAACACGTGACCTGAAGAACGTCCCCCAAAAAGTAGGTAGCAAAGAGCATCGGAAAACATGCATCTGTATACCTAATAAGAAGCTACTGTCAATCACAGCGCAAAATGCCTCTTTGAACAAATTGCTATTCGTGTCACGTCACGCTTCTCATACTGTACAATAACAGTGCAGAGCGGAGCAGCAGGCTGCACGGGGGTGTCCTACTTTAATAAATGAGCTAGCGCTCATATGCTTGCAGAGAAATCACTTGCTCCAGAGCATCAGAACCACAAATGTCCTTATGTAACTGCGCAATGTTATGACAAAGTAAATTTGCAACACATTAGCAGGCTTAAGGTGGCAGCATTACAGCTTTTAAAAGGTATAAGTAAGCACATATTGAGGGAATATGGCATTGACGTTGAAGAGTGTGACAGAGCTATATGTCACTATGATGCTATTACCTTGTGGTTTCATTATACCTAAATGGACCCTAATGACTTTACATGAATCTGTGGTGTGCAAAAGGTGGCAAACTGATGGCCTGATGACAGGTTTAGGAGTAATTATAACAAAAGCTGAAGGTGATGTGATATACTGAGCCTCTTGGAAGCAACATGAGGCAGAGTACTGCAGTGAAAATCTACGCATAAAAGCTTCAATATGCTGTAATTGTCTACGCTGCCAGTTCAAACCCTCAGATAGTATGATCAGTGCTGGTTGTTGAGCAGTATTTTCACAACACCAAAACTATTAGAGTCATTAGAGGCCCTGCTGCGGTGCAATTTTTAGTCTATCCTGAGGGTGACCATTTGGGAATTGCAGACACACAACTAAGCTGTAAAATTACATTCCATATATATTTGCTTAGATTTCGTCTCAATTCGAAGTCGAATTGCTTTGTGGAGGAGTTTTCCGCCGACAATAACAATTAGTTTTTACAGTTGAGCTGTTCAGAGATTTGTTGTTATGTTTCCTTGACTGTTTTAAAGACTTCTCTTGATGTTATGGCTCCATTCTAGAGACATTTCGTTGAGGGACTTTATGGCCCGCTAAGCAAACAATCATTTAAATTCAATTAAGACTATGAAACGACACAGCTGAAAACAGTCTTTTAAAAGGTTTGTTTTTGTTGTTGTACTGACCCATGTGCATAGAATATATCCAGCACTATATATATATATATATATATATATATATATATATATATATATATAGCTAGCACGACGCTAAGCATAATGAGATCTAAACAATAATGGGATGAACCCACTGCTTGTCTGCCCAACAGAGAATTTCATAATTAGCAATTAGTGGTCATTGCATTACAGAAGGTGCAACTCAAATCTGGTTTAAGTGTCTCCACTTACTTACCTATCCTGAGGCACTGCAAATAAAATATCCCACAGGATTCAAACGTGATTAATGTCTTTCACATGAAGAGCTGCAATGGCAGATTAAACATGATGATGACTGGGCTCATTTGTTTTCAACATGTCATTATCTTTTACAACACCGACGAACCAAATGGCCAGAATGTATTTACTGGTACAAGGACTTTCTTCATCATTAATAGTCTGCACGAGCCCCCAAAAAATCAGACATGTTGATTAAAAAAAGGAACCAAAATTTTAGAAAGACAGTTTCACAATGAGGCTGAAAAAATAATATAAACTTACTTAAAAAAAAAAAAAAAAAAGTAACATTTAATAATCAGTGCTGTTGAAAATAGTAGTCAGTTGTAAGTTACATGAGGGAGGTGATTTGCATTTACATTCAAGTTCAAATGGGACAAATTTCAGGAAGCAAATCTTCTACATGTTTGTTTCCTTCACTTTCTTAGTGTGTGAACCCCGAGTTTCCCTCCTGAATTAGATAATGTGGGTGTCTGAGTGTCGTGTCTTATTGTGATGTATTTATCTATGTTTATAACATGTAATGTTTCAGTTATTGTTGCCTATTTTTATGTTGTGTTTTCTGTTGTTTACACAAAGATCGAAAAAAAAGAATAAATAAGTAAATGACTACATTCTTGCAACATATTCTGACCATTTATAAACAATTAATTACTATTAATAGTTCATTTAAAAAGATAATTTGAATAGATTTTGAGATATGATGACTGTTAAATATAGATCTGTTGAAATGACAAAAGATGCTGTATTGTTAACTTCCAAGGGAAAAATTAATACTTTCATAAAGTTCTCTAGACATGGAGTCCAATCCTCACCTTGAACACCCTTCTCTTCTGTTTAATTTCTTTTGGCTCATTGTGGCCCTGATCCAACAACATCATCAAACATCTTGTATCTTGTTCTCATTAATTCCTCTGTTTTCACGTTGTCCTCAAAAACTTAATTATGAAAACAAAAATGTTCTACAGCATTTTTCCTGTATTACTAGGTGTCTTGTCCTTTGACCATTTTGATAAATTTTGATGAGCCTGTTGAGCAAATGTGAATAATTGATAACTGTTTTCGAACGACTTGATTATCACAAAAGCCAAGACAAATAGCGTGAAATAGAATCATGAAATATTCACTGGAGTGTTGGCCTCAAAGTGATTAACTCCAAAGTCATTTGTACATGGATGCATGCATCCTTTTGCAGACAGAGTAACCTCACTGTGACTTATTTATTGTCCCTTTACATGAAGGGGACCACAAATAAGAAATACATTGACAAAATGAGTCACACTTTGTTGCTGCACAACAGAAGAATGTCGACCAGATATCATCAAGGTATTCAGGCCTCTTCAAGTACAGCAAGTAAGAGCAAACAAGAAGCCATCGGGTCAAGGTTCAAAGAGAGTTATCTCCAACAAACACAAACCGTCACTCCGTCCCTGACATTTCTCCTAGTTGGGGCTACAGCCTATCTCTACAGTGATTGTGTTTTGGTGTAGTTGTGAACACAGACTCCTGCAGCTCGCCTTGTAAGCTCCACAACTGTCGCATCGCAAACGAAGAGCTTTCAGCTCCAATAAATGTCACCCACACACCACCAACATCAGCACAGTTTGCTCTGAAGCTACATACCACAGATCAGATTTCTTACTGTATTTTTCTTCCCGAACTGCAGCAACACTCATGTTAAAGGTCATTCATTCTAAATGTGTTAAATGTTGTATGTGAAAATGTTTCTTTATTGAAGTTATTTGAATATAAGAGTTTCCATCGGTATATATATATTTTCTTCTCTCCTCTCAAAATTTCATGCTGGGAGCAGAGTGAAAATGAAAGTGGTGGTAAATGTCCTTCTTTACATCACGATGACTTGGTGCCATCTACTGTTAATGAAGAGATCATATTGCTTGAGGTTCTTTTGTATCTGAAATAGCATCTCAAGATAAGGCAACAGAGATTTGGAAGTAGATATGTGAACGTTTGCTCTGCTATTCTTTTTGCATCCTTTTATTGTTTTCTGTTTTCCAATGTGAACACTAACTTGTATTAAAAAAGCTATAATAAGAGCATAACATTTTAAGAAAGACACTTCAGTTAAAGCATACTAAGGATTTCACAAAAACACACAAAAGAAATCAACAGAAATTTAAGCCACATTACCACACACCCAATCCATGTCCATGCAATAATTACGTAGAAATCCTGGGAAATCTTTTTTAAAGGAAAGCCTCATATTTACCACAAACAAGTCACAAAGCAGCACAGGCCCACTCTATAAACACAATTTGTACCGACAATCTCTCCTCTAAATTTCAACCCGATACCTCCTTCAACGACCGTACCCTGCCACCACAGACAAGTTGGATTGTGGGAGTTAGGCATTCATTAGCATATCAGTGACACAGATTAACATATATTAACATACATTATGGCTGAATTAATCATGGCATGTAGTAGAACTTGGAGAGGCATCTGAAAACGGTCTGTTCTGAAGTCGATTCAAGGAAGAAAGCTCGCTGTTCTTGCATAGTAATCTCAAATAAGTCCATACAGCTTGTACAGTAGCTCCCTGTGATATCTGAGCTTCTGCATGATGCTCATTCATTGATCCTTCATATTCAACAACTTATACATCCTTGCTTTCAATGATGTAGTCATTGATGAAGCTTTGGCTTGTAAATACAGAGAATTATTATTTTTTGCAGTCATTCATGTAGCCATGATTACCTTACATATTAAATGATTTTAGAAATTAAACACTGTGTTGTCTTCACTATAAATTCACTAAATTCAATATTGGAGAAATTCACAAAAGAAATTACGTATTTTTTTAAAGGAGACAAAAGTATGCTTAAAAGTAAAATAAACACATTTTTGATTATTTTATTTGAATTTGCCATACTCTAATAAATAACAATAACATTAAGTGCACTGAATGGGATATTTAAAAACACCTTTTTCGTGTGAATTGTTGTAGTGTATCTACCTATAGGATTTATTATTGTTCTCACAACACCAATATTGAATTCTATCATATTCTACATAAAATAATGCCTTCAAATCTAACTTTGTATTTTTTTTAATCTTTATTATCAAGCTGTGTTTATGTAGAAATAACAAAAATATAAAATGATACATTTACCTTGGAATAGAGAGGTAAGAGAAACGGTGTGCCCTAAAAATAGGGTTGTGAGTCAAAAACTGCAATATTTTGAACAGTGTTTTTGTAACAAACTGATATAGGAAAACCAATATTCAGTGTGTATCCTGTCCCTTGAGGGCAGAAAAAGTTATAAACACTATAATCAAGACATGTTTCATATGAATAACACATCAATCAACTCAAAGTCGTCCTGCAACCACAAATCCCAAGCCCTCTTAGCCAAGGTGGAGCAAATCCACAAAATGAATTGAAAAATAAAGTGAGAGAGTCTCAAAGTAGATGTGGAGGGGGTGAAGCGGGGGGGGGGGGGGGGGGGGGGGGGGGGGATTAAACTAACACATCAAATGTCACTGATTCCTTTATCAGCATTTCGGTCATGGCTAGTTTAGTGGTTTGCTATCTCTTGGAACACACAGCTGGGGTCCTATCTAGGTATGAACACAGATTGTGCCTTGGGCCCAGGTAGCACATTATGTGACAGTGCTCTTGGAGATGAACGCTGAGCAGATAATGCAATTCCTTCCAATACTCGTCATTAACTCCTGACTGCCAGGCATATTGTTAGAGCCCATACTGAAGCAAGGCCATATCATTGAAAGTACGACTCGGGTCCTGACCGCCTGTTCCACCCAGTTAAGAGTAATAGTTTCTTTTTAAACACTACTTAAACAGCCCTCAAAGTGCTCTTAAAATTGCAATGTAATGAAAGCGTCATGCACGAAACTGGACTGCGAGTGCCCCAGTGGCTGGTATCACTTGAAAAGGACCATTTAAAAGGCGAGCTGCAACACATGACAGACAGCTTCTTCTCTATGCTAACAAGTGGAAAGGGACTGACAAGTTGAATTATATGGGTATTACACTGGTCCAGTGTGGCTGTGTGGACCTGCTGACACCACCACAATAAACATGACCCATCACACAATGGCCTTTTAGCCAGGCAAAGGCACCAAAATAATGAAAATCACGTCCCATTTTACTTTACTCTGAGCACCGAAAGCCGGTAAAGTATCCTCTTGTGCTCATACCTTTCTTGCTTTCACATCCTCCAGCAAAGTTTCAACCACACAACATCACATCAGGATGGACATATTGTTTCACTGCAGTGATGTCAATTTAAAATGTGTGGAAATCACTTAAAACAGCTGCATACGTGCACATTCTTGCCCTTGTGATCAGGTTTCACAACACCGAAATGTTGTTCATTGCCACCATCATTCAGTTAGAGTGAATGTGACGATGTTGGAAAAACTCAATGATTCAAACAACACTCACACAAACTGTTCAATTCTATGCTGTAAACACCACATTCAGACCTTGAAGTTTTTTTAAATAGAACTCTCCATTAATTCCAAACAAAATAATAAAAGCTGCCAAACAACTTGACTTTTTCACTCATCTATTGGTTTGACCATGTCAGTTTGATAGACATACTGTTGGTTCTTCTAGAAAAGAGTCTTGAATGAAGAATTCCCCTTTGAAAGGAAGCATTTCAAAATAAAGCAATTTGCTTGAAGTCATTAGCACAAGAGGACAGTGTCCTTCCAATCCTTCCAGCACTTGCTAAATAATTCATGGCCCATCCAAGTGTAACTGAGGTTTTGACAATCATCAATTTATTGAATTGATGACCTGAAGGGCCATATCACACTCTAATAGCCAGGTGAATTCATACATCCTTTTGGGTGTAGTATTCAGAATCCCATTTCTTCCACTGTAACTCTGCCTTTTCACAGAGCAGACACAAGCAGAAACCATCTGTGCACTGTGGATAAACCTAAATGCTCACATACCCATACAAAAGTGTCTGTAACCTTTCTCTCTGTCTTTTCATCCATACATAAACAAGTGGGAAGCATTGCATTTAACAGAGAAGCGGCGTGTTGCAACTCTTTGCATAAGCTACTACAGATATTTTTTTCAAAGGAAATACAGACATCTACAAAAGGAAACTTTCATTTTATTTTTCAGATCAAGATCTTGATAAAAAAAAAAGAGAGAGAACAGCGAGCATTAAAAGTATGCACATGTACAAAAGCACCATTTTTCAATAGGAGGAAAATCCCAAAACATACCGAAAGCAAGGTGGGAATTCCTTTTCTTTTTTTAAGTTAAGCTCTTTATTTAGTGCTGTACGTTCCTATTGAGATGAGTTTATTAGGCTTTTATTTCAGGTCACCTATGTATGGCTCAGATGATCAATAATAGCTGTGTACAGTACATGGTTGTCTACATTTGCAGCTAATCCATCAACAGAAACTGAGGGATTTGTTGAGAAGGTCTGTGAAGGACAATAATTAGAAAATATATGAATTTAGACACTCTGTTTTGTAACAGCGATTTCATATTCACTGCTCAAAAAGGACGAAATTCAAGGGTTTCACTTAAAGGCAATGTTGAAGACCTCTCTGTTTGCAGCTGAATTTTGTTGAAGCAATTATTCATTTTATACACAATATACCTGTGACTATCACATATTATTTAGTTGTTATTCAGTTTTAATTTATTTAATAGTAATGCTTTCATATTTTATGTTTTTATTCATGTCTCCTGTCGTCTTTGCTCATTGTCTGCATTTGTCACATTTGTTGATGTGAAGCACTTTGAATTGCCTTGTTGCCGTAAATGTGCTTTAAAAAATAATGTTGCCTTGCCTTGCCTTGCTTTTACTGCTGCTATTTGGAAGGAATAACTGCTTTCATATGACAATGCTGATACCATGGCAGCACCAACCACCAAGTCACAGAGGCATCGTCTCGCAACATATTGTAAAATGTGCTTCTTGCTATAGCTTGACGGGTTCACGTCTAACATTGAGGATGGTTTCTACACTGTTTTGAATAACTCTGGATCCTGAGGGGGGAGATTTATGGATAGCACAATGCCAGAACCAGGAGAGGACCTGACAAGCTGGTAAATGTGAATGTCAGATATCAGAGTGAGGTTTTTAATGCAAGTGTTCTGGTTGCGCCTAATTCTATGGTTCAGACCAGGGAATATAGTGGAGTCGTACAGAGATTCAATACAGACATTTTGTTGATCAGAGGAGGTCCGTTTGACATCTTGACACTACTTCGACTGGTATTGTCTATTTCTAGCGCTGCCTTGTCACTCAACGTAAGAGAGATTCTTGAATCTCAGCTTGGACCGAATAGCTAATAAAATTTGATTAACCATGTGTGAAGGTCAGTGAATTAATTGCCAGAAGATGGACCTTCATGAAACAGACAATGAACTAAAGACTGAAATTAATCATTTTTTCCACTCTCTTTATGATTTGAAATGACATCTTGGGCATTGTAGGGTGAAGTGGTGAGTAAGAAGTTGACAACAGTAGCAAGTAATCTAACTTTGAGGGTTTTTTATTTTTCTTCTTGTCTCCTTTTGTTCTTTTACATTGTTGTCTGTGATCATGAAGACACTCACTGAAATATTTCTGTAGCTATGGATAAAGAGAGGCATGAAAAAAAATATTACAATAATGTCAACAATTTCCTGGACTGTGAATTGAATTGAAATGTACACATTTTGAAAATATTTATTTATTGGCCTGCTACAGAACATTTCTGGACAAAGTAGTCTCGCCTTGGCAGCACATAGGATGAGCACACACTGACTAAATGATTTTAAAGGCCACCATTCTGCACAATATAACAAAAGGGCGATCCAGTGGCAAAGCATGCCATTGAAATGACAGTCTTGCCCTTGTATTCTTTGACGGGACACACGATGGCAATGCGGTATCTCGTCAGCTCCTAGAGGTCACAGAGGATGGATGCACCACTAATCTCTGACACTCACTTCGGGATGGCAGGGGAAATCGACGCAAAACTGGGGCTTAAGATAACTTTGCTATCCACCAGTGACCTCAAATGCGAAGGCATCCCAGGGCCCACTGTGCTCCGTCAACCAAATCCTTCTTACTGCTCGGAGGCTTCAGAAAAGGAGACGTTGTCTGCCCCACAAGGATAAATCCCGGCCAAGAACAGACTTTATATTAATCTGATGTTGTCTTTTTATTGTTTGGGGAATAATGTGGTGAAAAGAAATGATTGATCGGAGGGCTTGAGAGACTTTTATTGTCAGATTGGTCTATTTAGAGAAGTGTGGATGTTACTCTGGGGGGCATGATCCCACAAATCCATACTGTAGAACACAAGTATCATCATGTACAAGTGCTCCTGAGTGTTTTTACTCATCACTAAAGAACAAACAGTACAAATGTGTCATGTATATATATATATATCGGGTGGCCACTAATTCCTTTCACAAAACACTGATTGATTTGATGATGTTAATGCATAAAAAAATTTAAAAAATTTAAAAAATTACCCGTCATGACAGGGAAGTCTGTGCCGCAGCAACATCTGCCATCACTCATGCACTCTTCGACGGTTTCAGTAAACATTCAGATTTCGGAGCCGAGTCATTGAGTACAGTTCACATCGAACTACAAGTATCTCCAGTAGAGACTAAAGTGAAGGGATAAACAGTGTCTTGACTCCATGTGCCACTGCTCCCCATGAGGGAGTATTATCAGGGAGGTTTGTGGTTTCATTGATTTCAAGACTGCAATCATCCCCATCTGATGTAGTGGGTTGAGGAAGGATAAGTGAGGCTCCACAGTCTGTGGATAAGCTCTGTTTGACAGTAGGGGAAGTTCGAGGTAACTTCACGGATAACAATCTACACGAGTTTAAAGGGTTATTTCTTGTAAGCACTGATAGCCAAATTACTGCTTGTTTGTTTTCAACTGTCTCGAAATGTGATTGTTTAAACATAAACCAGCCGTTACATGCTGATCTCTGGTCTCATATCTTAGTTTCACTGCTCGCCATCTAAGAGCTAATGTACATTTCATTTATTTTATTTTTATACTCTCTCACAGATTCCGTCCGAAAGAGCACAATCAAAAGGATATCCCTGGTTTAACCTTCAACAGCAAATAAAATGCATAAATGAAAGCAGTTGAGAGATGTAATTGCTGGAAATTATCTGTGTACAACTTTTTAATGGTGCTGTCGGGACAGAATTTCAAGCCATTAAGCAACCTGCTGTGAATCAGGGCAAACAGAAATAAATTGAATTCACTCTTGGCATGGTGGAAAGTTCTCAAGACAGATGGAGAAGAATTATGCGTGCAGCATTTTCCTGAAAGAATAGGCTCAGGGAAGGCAAACCACTACTGTATTTGGATTTTATGAAGGCGTAAAGAATGATGATGTTAACTACAATGCCCTTTCCTCTTTTTAACTGGCCATGACAGCATAGAAATTTCTATTGACTATGCGAAAATAAAAGGGAACAGGAAAAAAAAAAATCCATTGTCCTTCTTCATCCTTCATTCATCATGTGTATATTTAGGTTTTAGGTCAAATTTGATGTTGAAAATATGCCACAGAAACCCTCAAAACCTGGATGCCTTGACATCTTTATGTTTATAAATAGGCTATATGTCATCCACCATGAAAATAAACATGATGAATTAATCAGTTGTGCTTTAATGGCTCCGTATTTATGGAACTGCTTCCAAAGCCGACTACATCTGTGAGCTGTGCCGTGCCAGAACTCAATCTACAAACCTCTGGGAGCAGCAGGGAGGATCTCTATTCGTGTCCTCCGGCATTGTTCATCACTATTCTTACTGGTTCTCATTGGCATGAAGACAAAAGGCTTTCAATCTTTTTCTGCATAGTAACCGCATTTTCATCAAGTGAAATATAGCAGTAAGATTGATAAAAAAAAAGAAATTTAAAAATGACCACACCTACTCACAAAAAAAACTAATTAGTAAAGGCACCAGACTACAATTTATTATATTTGTTTAAAATAAGGTACTTTATCAACACAATATTTTTTTAATCTATCAATACTAACCCTTCAGATTTCAAATGAATTCTGCATTAATAATACATCAATATCACAGTCCAACAATTGATTCATTTTTGATTATTTATTAATCAAGGAGTAGTCTTGCTTTATAACTCAAACACATATCTATTTTTTAAAAATCCTTGAAGAATAGACATGCATTTTACAAATGTATATCTTGAAAACATGTTTTTAAAGTACAAATGTGCATAATGAACACATTCAAAGTAGAACATTATAACAATGAGGACGTGTTATATGTTGAAAAGACTCCATTCAACCATTTCAACTGCACAATTAAAGAGCAAAGAGATCACAGTAGAACATAATTCAACTACAAGTGACTGATTAAATCGGAATAAAAAAAAAAAATCTGAATAAAAGGAAACATGAGCCAACTTTTCCTCCAGCAACTACTGCTGCTGCAGTATCCTTCCCGTTCCCAAAACCACATGCACGCGCACACACATGCACACTAAACCACATTCACACGGAGGAGCACAGCACACTTCAGACCAACTCACTGGTCTTGGGTGGATTTTATCTCCCTATTAAAAGACTTCACAAGCAGCTCTTCACAAGCAATGAACTTCCGTAACTAACCGTAGTCCTCCAGCCTGGTGACAATATCACCAGTCAACACAAACAATCGATTGCATCTGCTGCAATAACATTGAGAGGAAGTGCCTCCAATCTATCTTTATTAAATCAATAGGGATTTGATAGCCTTACCTGCAGTGCAGTGCTGTGCCCAGCGTTGGAGCTGTAAGTGTCTAGTGCATTGGGACAGGGGGAGATCTCTGGTTCACTTGTTGTTTGTCGGGGATGGGGTAGTTTGCTGTGTGGCTCGGAGCAACACTCCAAAGGGCCCACTGTGAATAGAGGTCAGGATAATAGACACAGTCACACAACAAAGACTGATAATCCTGTCTCGCCCCACAGCTCCCGTGTTGCAATCAGACATTTTAAGGGCAGTTAAGTTGCAGCGAGGGGCGGCTGAATGAACTGCGGTTAGGAAAGACTCCCAAGCTCCCATTATGGACAGTAACTGGTGTCAATTCGCAGCAATTAGACCACTCAGATGTGTCAGTAGACAGGCCTCAAATTAATAAATAAATAACGTCGACCACAAGTGCTCGCTGATATAGCCTTTTGGGTCATTTGAGTCTCCCAGTGGTCTATTTCAGAGTAGAACACTTAGTCCTTCAAAAAGTGACGAGGTGTACCTCCTCCTCCCCACTTATCCTGGATGACCTTTGAGTGAAAATTTGCCTTAGTGAGCAAGTTGCTTCAATCTGCTGTCGCTAGTCACTGGAAACATTTGTTTAAAGCTGTAATACCGCCTCATTATTAGCTCAAACTGCTGAGATCATCCAAACAAGAAAACAAGGCCACCGTAACTTTTAGGTTGTAAAGTACTTGAGTTAAAATTTGCCACGCGCCCGAGCTATAAGTTAAAGAGCATATAATGTAACAGCCAAGATAATCAATGGAACAAGGTGCAGGATACATATTACCTCGCAGTGGATGTTGATAGTGTGTGAAAAAGCAGAGACCAGGGTTGTTGCCTTAGGCCTTGGAGTAAATAGGAGCAAAAGAGTTGCCCGAGGCTCACCACTGTGTTGTATCTTTAAAAAAAAGAATAAACATGCAGAGGAGAAAGGGTGAAGATTCACAACGCACTGTAAGACAGTGTTTATGTAAGATTTGCATTTTCACGATTGATTTCTGGTCAAGTGCTGATAATGTGAAATATTTATACAATGGACAGTACATTGCAGTTACTGTTCAACTGTTATTTAAAATGTACATTCTCCAAAAAATGCATTGTGGTATCATTTTGAAAACCTTAACTATGTTTGGCATGAAATTCCACAATTGATTAAGTAGCAAAATAAGGTTTTGTTTTTATGTTGTCGCATTTTGCAGAGGCAATACAGAGCGGGAGAACACAAGAGCCTCTGCATTTGATGAGGAACGCTCATTCAAGAGGAAATCATTACTTCAGAATGAGAGGCATGTATGCTTTGTTTCCCAGCTTCAACGGAATACCTCACCTTTCAGCAATGCATCAGTAATGTGCCATATGGCTTTGATCTTTGGAGAGGTGGTAACTTCACAGGCGTGGACACGTTCCACCGATAGCAGCGTCTCTGGTTTGTCCAAATATGTGTCAACGTGCATCCCCCTCACAGAAACCTGCTCGAGAGGAAAATGTGAACAAAGACAGATCCACTAAAAGAAACAAATGGACTCTCCAATGCAAACAGATTCACAGAGATTTGGGGAATTAGCCCTCTACACTTGCCCTTCTTTGAGGATTACACTGATTATTGTCATTTTAGACTAATGATTTATATATTTGCCTGATTAAATAGCTTCTTGCTTGGTGCATTTTCAGAGGCGGAGTTTCCATGGTTGGCAAGGGTCTCATTGGTCACCCCCATGTCCTTGACTATTTGTCACTGTTTCTAAGCTAATATGAAAAGTGAGCGTGAATGTGACTACTTAAGTAATATTTTTATTAGTATCTCTACTTTACTTGTGCAATAATTTTACTGTAAATTTTTTACTCCCTATATTTAAACTCTAACATATGTATTTTCTACTCCATTTCTTCAAACTACCTAGTTGGCTACACTCAGGCAGACAAAATACTATAGTTACAATAGATATGTGTACCAACATTAACATCCAAAAAATTATTATTTGAAAAACATGAACAAAGACAATAAAGTTCACAATTCAATTTTAAGTTACCTTTTGGCCTTGAGTTGAAATATAAATAAAATCCAAGAGCAAAGAGCAACACTTATTAACAAAAACTATTAACTATTAACAAAAATAAATAAATAAATAAATGCTACACAATGTGATAACCGACAATTTTTCATTAGCTTACATGTGTATGTTTTTCAAAACGAAACCAATGGCGGAAAATAAATAATTACAGTCTATTTTAATCAGCTGATTAAATAAAGAAAATAGGGTGCCAAATTTTGCATGCATTCGATGGCGCTTCATTTGTAAAGGAGAACAGTTGTTTCTCGTCCCTCAAACTAGACGCATCAGACAACAAACCCACATATGAAAAGCCTATTAACAGATGTGATGAAGAGTTCCAGTGGTTAAAACCTGTTCGATTGAAGCGTAAATAATAGGAAGGATGTGTGCAAAATAGGCAACAAAGAATTTGCATATGTCATCGAAGCAATTCAAGTGTTCAGGTTTTGCATCAATGCGAATTATGCAGCCACGTACACGGATGGCTGAGCTAACCTTTAGGTTATTTTTAAAATTTCTTTTTTTTTTTTGTAAAAATTACAGTGGTCAATAATATATATATATATATATCAAATTGCTATTTGATTCTGCTTCCAAACTTAAACTAAAAAAAATACTGTATCTTGTATTAAATACTGAGATAAATTAAAATGCATTTAATGGCACCCAGTTAATCATATTCTTTCCCTCATAGAGTTCCATCCTCATAAATAAAATAGTTTTTTTTTTTTTTTTTTTTATCTGAAAGTTTATTTCCACTTCGTAGTCTAGATATTCATGACATGACAACCCTTTTTTTCACTTTTCGGGGGACCCCCAAGTTCAACTTTTATACTCCCTCTGCCCCCAGCGAAGAAATGTGTCTGCGCCTGCAGAGCTTACGTTAGACTTTCTTATCATCTGTCATTCTAACTGAAAAGGTGATGGGGAAAAAATAATCTATAACAGTATTGGATAGAGCTAAAACTTTAAAAAAAAAAAGGATTGGAATCACATTTTTATGCATCACATAAGTAAGATACCGTATTACTGTATAACATGAAAGTGTACAAAGAAACTAAATTACAATATAGTTGTGGTTACATTTTACCAAAACCCATTTTCACTAAAACTGCATTGCTTAAAAGATGTTTATGTCAAACTGATCCGTTTTTGCTCAGGCAGCATTGTATACTTTTATTTTACAAATGAGTATGTAGACAACTTTGCACTATAGAGAAAAAACTCTGCCCTCAGTAATGAAATTATCAAATAACAGGCAACCTTTAAATGTTCCAATGTAGGAAAATACATCCATTCATTTGTTTTCTTAAGATGGCCGCAGTCACGGGCATTTAATTCAACATGTTTAATAGTATAAGACAGAAAGGTAATGAAAATGTGAGAAATGAAAAGGAACCAGTAGTAGTTTGAGAGATTTTGAATATCTGATGATAAATACGGACTGAATCCTTAAAAAAGAATTGCATTCATTATTTTAGGGCTCGTTCATATGGTAAACAAACAAAGTTAAACTGATATTTCAAAAAGTATATACATATGTTTTCTAGACATCAAGGAGAATAATATTAATGAGTGTAGTGGTCTTTTCAGTGGTCATAATGAAAATGTCCGTGTGATACCCGCAAAACTATAAAAGCCTGTCAGCTTTCTTTGGGCCGATTGTGGGTGGCTATTCCTGGACAGTGAAACACCCTGATGGAGCAAAAAAACCAAAATATAACACAGTAAAGCCAGCAGACAAAGCACACTTACAAGAGGTCAAAGCAAAGACAAGTCCCTCCTTTCAGAAGGAAAGAAAAATAAAAGCCTTGTGACGTTCACCAAGCTTGCTTTAACCAAAGAGCCCAAACCGTGTGAAATGAAGGGTCACCGTGTAATAATGGCGATATTATAAATTGTTATAATTGCCTCTCATTTCCATTTCAGATTTAAGCTGTGAAAATATGAACGAGTAATGGTCCAGCTCTTGCTGAGGTAATTCATTCCAACAATATTCAGGAAAGTGCCCAGGTGGCTGCAAGGACTAATGTTCAACTTTGGTTTTGGCTTGATCTTCTCTTTTTTGATAGTTCAAGGCACAAACGGCTATCTCTAAAGTCAACAATTATGCCGTGGAATGTTTTGTACTACTTTTAGGGACTCCTCACGAAATATCTATAGGAACAAATACATCTTTAGCTCTGGTTAGATTGCAGGGAATGAGGCTGAAAAAAAAAGGTTGAGATAAGCCGAGGGAACTTATTAGCAGAGACTCCCCGGTGGGAAGACTCGGGTTAAAGAAAGTGAGGTTTTTCTTTTTGAGTTGGCTGTGATGCCATGAGCATCCTCTGCTGGTAAAGAAACACTTCAAACACATGGAGCCTAATGAAACACACAGGAGAGGCCCTTTACTAATTAATACACAAACTGCATGAATAACTCATACCAGCGTGTTCAGTGTTCAGTCTTGGACTCTGACTCACAACTTACACTGCAGAGTATGCTAATCAAGACATACATCAAAAAAAAAAGATATCACATGTTCAACGTTGCTCTATAACATGATGTATGCAGATGACAATGTGTAAAATATCAACTGAATATCTATGATGATTTATTTTTATTTATTCATTTTCAGTATCCAGCCCCCCCAAAAAAAAAAAAATATATAAAGGCAAAAACTGAAGTGCCGAGGGTATTAAATGTGGGCATTATGTATGAGTGCTTCAGTTTGGATATGCGGACAGGAGTAAACACAGAAACTAATCAAGTTAGTATTACCCAAGCTGGGGTCTTTACTTTAACGCATCAAATATAGAATGATGTCTTCTTTTTTCTCTTTATCATTCAGTGGAATTTGTCCAGAAAAGATAGCTGTCAAACACTTTTAAAATAGCATGTAATAACAATAGCCACAAAAAGTGTCATATTAGTGTCTAAAACCATTATTTGACAAATGTTTTTTTTTTTTTAATCCATCAATGTTAATTATTTGTATGTCAATTAATTTTATTGTCGATTATTGTTTTTGAGTCTCCCCTCAATGTACTTATGTTTGGATGTTTGTAAATTAACTTAAAATATGAGAATATTTCTCTAATCTAGTAAATATCTTTCAGGCTGCTTTGAGAGCTGAGATATAAGTTCAAGCATGTGAGTAGAAGGCAAAGAAGAAACTGCAAAACACAAGTGCTGAAATTGTGTAATGGCTCATTTTGTGTCTCCTCCATCCAGTTTGGAGAGCAACTTCCATAAATGTAACAATCCCAGGACTTACACAAAAGAGATAATTGACAAATAAATGCCGACAATAAGTGAAGAAAACAAATCAAACTCCTAAAAATAAGGAAGTAAATATCACCAGCATTTGATTCTAGTAGCTCTAATCCTATTCATGTTCGGGTGATTCTCATCATAAAGAAAGAACTAACCTCAAAATGAGCTGATCATTACACATTTTAATATTCTGGAGCATTGAAGAAAAGTCTGAATTTTTTGGTATCAAAATAATGGACCACATGTCACTGCTGTCTCCATATTTAGGGGCTGATCTGCAAATTACCAAAAATGTATAAATCATTGTTTCAGATGTGAATTTTGTGGTAAAGGAACTCACTCTATTGAACTTGAGACTTGACACGTTGAGATGACATCTGTTCTTCATCCAGTGAAAGTAAACAGAAGTGTTATTATGTCAAATATATTCTTGTAGTTAACGATTTCAGTTTGCTCTATCAGAGATCAGATATGAAGTTAAATTCTGGTTAATAATTATGTTTTTCCTTTTTTTTTTTGCAAGTTTTATGTCTCCAATTTGTAAACAGCCTTTTAAATCAGAAAGCAGCTGTTTTTTTATGTCTATGTTTGTTTTTGTTCAAGGTTTAAAGAAAAACATATCTGATTTGTTGGTCAATGTCACAATTGCAATAACTCAAAATGAAATATAATTTTTTTTTTAATGCTAATGGGGTTTGGGTGAAGAAAAACAAAACTTTATCTGCAAATAGAAACTCAAATGGTCAGAACCTGGAGAGTCCCAAACTCCACGGATCCATGTCATCGATGCTGGTGGAAAGCCGTAAAATAGATTGCTGGGCCAATGAATAATCATGATGTGATACAATAATTACTCATTGTCCACAGATACATGGGCTGCAGCAGTAATCTTCAGATCTCCTGGGTGAGGAAATATAGATATTTGTAAAAGCACTGAATGGATTAGGCAGGGTTCTCTACCTCCCGTGGTACTTGGCTCAAGTCATGCTGGGAGCACCGGGAACCCTGTGGAAGTCTGTTAAAGACGGAGAGGATTTGACCTGCTTGCAGCATTATTCTGATATGACCCAAACAAAGCCACCAGCATGAGGCCGGCGCAGGGGGGTGCAATCTGCTTCTGGCTTTTGTTCACCCTTTGACAATGTTTCACTCTGTGGATTTAACATATAATAGCGCACAATTTACACAAATAGGATGGGGAGTGATGAATGAAAATCAACCATCACAGTTAAAACTTCTCTGTCCTATTGTTTAATTTTATTTTTTTTAATCAATATGATCTGATTCTGGTGGATCTAAATTTGGCTTTTTTGTTGTTTTTTTTCCACCACTCATTTAACATTGCAGCCACTTTTACATTTGGAGGATTCTTTTCAGATTTCAGCTCTTCTTTCAAATGTTGCCATTGGGATGTTGATCAGGATTTGTTACTGGGCAGTTCATACAAGTCAATTATACCATTTCAGCCATTGCTTCATCGAACATGTGAGGATGGTGACATTGTCCTTTTGATAAATCCGAGATCTCTGCTTCAAACGCAGCTCCCTGATGCTGGGTAACACATTTGGCTTTAAAACTCCTTGTTAATCTTCAGATTTCATCATATTTTTAATGCATTCAATGCCTGCAGTACTCAAGACAGCAAAGCGGCCCTACAGCAGGCAGAACCTCCATCGCCATCTCTATGCGCTTTATTTCATCACCCGGCTCTGCTTTGTTTTCATCCGTCTCGAGAACATTAGAAAGACTAGCTTAACAAGGAAAGTTTTTTTGCAAACATTGATTTTGCCATTTATAGAAATTGTAGCTATTTCAAGTATTCAGAAGTAATCAGAAGTTTGTTATCATGTCTTTTCTCATGGTCGGTGCCTGTATTTTGTGTGTTTTGACATAAGTCAGAAATGAATTCAGAAACAATTATAGTCTTTATCTGACCTTTCATTTGCAGTCCTATAGTCCATCTCCTCCTTACTCACAACTTTGAGCAGAAATTTGCTTCTTTTTTTTTTTTCCTTATTTTTTAACAACCCAACACTTTTCATAATATTTCCTCATGTATTATCACACCTGCATGTGAGGCTCCTCCCACTCCCTCTACCAGGTGATAATCTGTGTCCAGTGTGACAGGGTTTAAAGCCCAGAGACACTACATGACTTTGCGGACTGGATTCTGCAGACTTGTCCCCAATTCTTTTTGACGAACGGGATCTGTGCAGAGCTTTTTTTTCTTTTTAGAACTCCATTTGGTTCTTTCTTTTAAAAGGCTTCATTTATCATTTAGTCATTCATTTATAAAAAAAAATTTCTGTTAAACAATCTCTGCATCATGACATACATAACCTTTTATTCGTATTTCTTTCTGTTTTTTGCATTTTTTTAAATAATTTTTTCTTTTGAAATGATTCCCCTAAACTAAATTATAGTATATTACATCAAATAGTGGTATGTTGAGACTAAATAAGTTTAAAGATGTTTATTCCTTCTAATAAAAGCATACCGACCAACCATACTTGGCATTGCCTGAACATCAAGATTTATTTCTGATTTATTTATTTATTTATTATTAGAAGGCTATTTTTTTGCGTTGGTTAAAGCTGGCCAATAGTGGTGGGATGGATAAGGATGGTCCCATTTAAAAAAAATGGTATTCAACTGAACAAATCAACAAATAAAAGCAATTTATATGAGACAGTCCATATCTATATTATTCATTACAGTGTGGTAATGAGGATACTATACGTTCAATATTTACAGCAAATTAACTCATAATGATCCTTTGGTCCAAAGTTTTTTGTATGATGGACAAACGTTGCAGAAAAAGAAATATAAATCCCTAACAGGCTGGTCAGGAGGGCCGGCTCTGTCCTGGGCTGGACTCAGTGGGACAAAGGAGGACGTTAACCAGAATGTCCTCCATCATGGACAACACACTCCACCCACTGCACCCGGCAGTGGAGGAGCTCAGCAGCTCCTTCAGCGGCAGGTTCCGACACCCGCAGTGTAAAACAGAACGCTACCGGAAGTCATTCATCCCAACAGCTGTTAGGATATTTAACAACGCACTGTAAATGTCCTACATGTGCCGTTTACACCTGCACTGAGTACAGCTCTTTACCTATCTACACTGTGTGTATAGCAATCCTGGCAATTCACTCTATTTTTAGAGGATTTTTCTTTTTACTGGACTGTTTTATTTTTTATTTTCCTTTTTACATATTCAATTTTTTGTGCTCTTTTTTGCTCTTGTTTAGATATTTACATATGTTTACATATTTGAATTCCTTAGTTTTATAAGTTCTGCACCTTTTACCTTGAGCTGTTGTAAGTTTGTGTTTCCCCCTGGGGAGGAATAAAGCTCTCTACTCTACTCTATTCTAACCATTTTTTTCATATACAAAATGATCTTTGCCCTTCACTTTGAAGTTTCCTCACAACACCCTCTGCTCCACCTCAGACAAACTATATTGAAAAAATGAAGCATAGCCAAAACACGCAAGCAAGTCCTAACATTGCGAGTAATTCTATAGCTGAATGCAAGAATGAACTTGAGTATGCAGAAGCAGAGTAATGCGGCAAATCTTCAGTGGCCTCGCTACTAACTAAAGGTTTAGCAGGGTAAGGGTTATAGCTGAGTTCGATTTGATTGCAATATCTCCATGGCACTGGAGGGACATATTGAAATTATCCATGGAAAAAAATTATCTCACAGTAAAACATGCCTTCAGTGTTTTGTTTTGTTGTTTATTTTTTCATTCTGTCCACATCTCTGTGGACAAACATCCAAAGAACGCAGCTCAGTTCCTCAGACAGGAAGAGTGGATGAAGATGTGCATTAAAATTCGAAATACTGAAAACATGGCAAACACATGTCCAAGTGTTGTTTTACTTTTGTAACGCTTCTGCTCTGCCTTATAATCAATGTATATGTATATATATATATTAAAAACAAATGTGGGGTCAGTGCAGCTTGTGCTCTAAAGTTCAGTTGCTTTCGAAAACTCTTTAGATGCATTAGAGAAGCCAGAGTCACACAGAAGCAATCCAGTCTTGAAAGAGGAGACTCAAAATCCAGCATAATGAACACAACCTACATAATCATTATCTAAAAGAAGTCACAGGAAAGGTGCCCGAAGACAGCTTCCGCTGCACTGTAATTTAGAGGCCATTTGTACAATGGCATAATTTAAACAATGAACACAACGTGTTTACCAGGTCTGGCTAATACTGCATCATTAACAACACTAACATTGTGTGTACTGGCTCCAATTTACTAAAAAGGCATGTTCAAAGGAGAGCAATATTTCAAAAACTGCATAACAGCCTTTTGAACAGACTTTTGTCAGGCCTATTAGTTCACACTGTGGATGTACACCAACAGCTATTAACCCTCTCAGTGATTCTCCTGAGTTAATTCCTAATGAAAAATAAATTGAGTTGCTCCCTACACTTTCATAACATTTCCTCCTCAAAATAAATGGGCTCCTTCATGAGAAAAGACATACTGTTGTTAATGATTTTATAAGGAGGGAGCCCACCTGACATCCTGTTTTCTATTACTGTTCTTTATTCAATTTGCAAGGCGCGCTGCAGGTGACCTAACCTATAAAAGGGCACTCTCAAATTAAATTATCGGAGCTCCTTGAAATTTTATAAATTCAGAATTGGCCTCACAGAGGGATCTCATACCAGAAACTAATGGCTTCACCTTTAGCTTTGCATAAATCAATTGCACCAAAGGTTAGAACACATCATGCCAGGACGTATCAATGCCGTTTGCAACATCATAACATGCAGTCCCTTCGGGACGGTGAATGGCTGGTATGTGAGGTCACACACGAGGATGTTTGTGTGTAATTACACATCTTTGAAACTAATATTTACAGCTTGGTATGAACAATATACAGCAAAGGACAACGTACTAAAACATGATTTTAAAACAACCCTTTATCAAGTAGGTGGAAGGATGTTTCCTCTGTTTGGGGAGATACTATGCTTTTGTACTGAAAAAATACATAAAATTTAAAGTAATTCAATATTGATCAAATCTTCTTCCAAGGCATTTGATAATGCTACATTCCCTGTGAGTCTTGTCACACATATGCCATTTGATGATTAAACTGACTATTTCAAAATTTCGAATGTTGGGCAAACAAGATAGTGAATTCATATATATGCTCATCTTTTTGTTTATTTAGTATTTTGTGTAATATTAAAAAAAGGGGAAGTGCAAAGCTTTGTCACCTCAATAGGATCCCCTTTATCCTTGACAGAGCACAGCTCTTTCCAGTGTCGTTTTGTTCCAGTCGGTGACCTAACAAGAGGTTGGTGGCAGTGGAAAAAAAGGAGCCAATCAGCAACACTTGTTGCATCTGAGAACATGGAAATTTTAGACTTCTGTGTTTGACAAAATGGAAAACACTGTCTTGTCAAGGAGTCGGGAATATGGATAGGATCATTCAACTGTGTTCAATCTGAATCAGGACAAATGTTGTTATGAGGCAGTCAAGCATGAAGGAAATTCATTTGTAAATTGCGCCCGATCTTTGGAGAAATTGCTTTTTCCAACTGAAGCTTGGATGAAGAATAGACAGAGAACAAAGTCCATTTCACATCCGCAACTATACACATAGCCCATTTGAGTCGAGTATACACAGAAAAACACATTTCTTTTATTAGTGTCATGTTAAACATGACACTACTAAAATGTTTTTAGGGAGTGACGAGCTTTGTCTGTTTTTCCAATCTTTTTCTAGGCTTAAAACAGAGCATTTGTTTTAGTTAATCAGGCTGAATTTTACATGTGATTGGCCACTATTATTTTTAATATGGCTACACAGTAGAATGTGTGCATGGGGGCATGCCTGCTTGTGTATTTTCTATTTACTTCATCAAACTCAGGGTCACTGGAGTTGATTCCAGCTAACTGAAGGTGAAGGAAGTGCATATATGTACAGTATATAGTAGTATACAGTATATACTGGTCAGTTCACCAGTCAGGTCACAGCACAAAGAGACAGCCAACCACTCACACTCACATGTGTAGCAATTAAAAAGCAACAATCAGCCACAAATGCATACATTTTAATTATTAATTGAATTAAATCCAATTAAATACTTTAATTGATACATGAATACCAATACATAAATGGAACATGCCTTTTATAACTTTCAGTTAATCAGCTAGCTTTCATTGTGTTTCAGCTGACAAAATATATAGTTAGCATTTTCACTACTTCTCAAACATGGAATGGTAAATCTGTGTTTTAAATTAACAGGATCATTAAACTATATATTTATGGTTTTTTACAGATATCCAATCTGCTAATATTTTTAAAACAAAATCTTGCCGATGCCAATATCGATGTAGATAGATAGATAGATAGATAGATAGATATAATCGACTTATAATTCTAATGCTTAATGCTGACAATACTGAATCACAAGTAAATTATTCTCAGAACATCTTGACAATATCTACATTATGGAATGCTTTGTTAATGTTTTGTTAATTGTTAACTATTTCTGGTTGCAAGAATAATGAAAGTGCACTTTCTGGCTTTACAAAACATTAAAAAGTCCCCATATGTAAATGGATAAATGTAAATTCATGGGCTGCAGGTAATTCACAGACTAGCAATAATTCAATGAAAGCATTTTTTTCAAACACCAATGTGGTTAAACAATGCTTAAAAATATAATTGGAAATGCAAAACTAAGCTCAGACTACTTATCTGAGCTAATACCGATGACAGTCATGGTGATGATGTGCAAACAAACTAAACACAAGCACAGAAATCCAAGGGAAAAAAAATACAATCCTCAACTTACAAATCTAGAATATGAGGGACAATTCTTCTGCATGAAAATAATAACTCTGCCTTTTCACAATCTATACCAGGGGTGTCCCTGCTGTTGAACCCAACTACAGGCACAAACAGTAAAGTTCAAAATGTTTATTTTAAAAATCAAGTCTTTCTCAAACGAAGCAAAGGAATGCAGGGTGATCCAAAGGCAAATCCAAAAAGGGAAGCAAAAATCTAAAACACGAGAAAACAGAAAGATACCATTGTGGAATATCCAGACACATTGGACAAAGACGATCGGGCAACAGCAACTATCTTTTTATCTTCCTTTCTTTCAATTTAATGGCGGGTGGAAACAGCTTTCACTTTCTGTGCTGGAGTGTGATCCAAAGTTAACTACCCTCCACTATCCTTGAATCTTAAATTCTCTGGATCAGTCTGGTGTCTGTTAGATACTTAAATAAATTACCACGCTCGCTAGTTAATAAGTTTTTAAGCCCCACTTCTTCTCCATTCTGGAATACTCTCCTCGTTAATCTTTCTCAAGTGTATTTATTGCAATTAAGAATAACATGGCCCACGTCTCTTCAACATCACACCGCTCACATAACCCTGATGGATGTTTGTTGATTAAATGTAGCGTCTTGTTAAGTCTTGTGTGACCAAACTTCAACCTAGTTAATATGTTTTCCTCCTCAGTGCTTCTTTTAGTTACCCTGACTGTGTCCACCTCCCGCTGAATTGAGTAAAGATGTCTTCCAGTGATTAAAGCATCCCATCTCTGCTGCCATTCCTTAATATGTCTTTTTATTAACTATTTTTGCCTTGGCGTTGCTCAAGGAAATTTCCATAACTGCTTCATGAGTCAGTGCCTGTTCTGCTAGTTTCCCTTTTACCCCTCTGGGTGCTGGTACCCATATAATCTTCACCAATCTGTTCTTTTTCTTAAATCTGTACAAAGCTTCAATAAGTCAAACATAGAACATATTATCACTCCTTCCATTCTTGAGCCCTCTATATGTTTCAGTGCTGTATCATTACCAACAACTCAACTGTGTACATTTTTAAATGATCCGAAGTTCTTCTCTCATCAAAACTCTGGAAGACTCAATGCAAAACTTTTTTTTTCTGTCTCGGGACCCTTGGAATCTGTATAAACTGTATTGTATGTTTGATATATTGTTGATAATCCATCTTCCATTAATACAGAATAATCCCCCGCCTCTTTATCTTCATTCTATCTAACATGCAAAAACTTCTACTAAAGGAAACAACCATGGTGGTGTTACTGATAATGAGTTCTATATTTTTTCTGGTTTGACTTAATCTCTCTCGCTCCCCTCTCACTTCTCCATGCAAAACATTTCCGTATTGCTCTTTCCTTCTCCTGACATAGAATAGGTGCCCTTTTCCCTGGATGTCACTCTTAAGAACGACCTGGAAGTGTTACCCAATAATTCATCATTAACTGCTTCTGTCTGAAGCACTGGGAGGCAACAGGAACAGGAGAGAAGTCGGTTTATATGCGCGAGGGAAGGGGGGACACAGGTGAATCACATTAGGGAGGAGACAGGTAATCACACACACTGAGGGAAGGCAGACAGGAAGACAAGTTAACTAAAACAGAGATAAGACATGCGGAATTCAAAATAAAACAGGCAAAGACGAAATGGGTAAGACACACAAACTTGACTAAGACACCATTTTGTGTTGGATTTTCTCACACACATCACATTAAGAACATGCAATCTTGTATTATAAAATGTTGCTTGTACACCAGAAACACAATCTGGAGCTAAATTATGACCACATCTCTATACACTGATCATCCATAACATTTAAGAAAAATAACAGGTGAAGTGAATTACACTAATGTAGCACATGGTCGTGCTGAAAAAGCTGTCTGGTTTCACCACTTCCTCACAAAATCATGTGCATCCAAAAACAAGAATGCTCCATGATAAATGCCACTATGTAGTTCTCTATTGAGTGTTTATTTGTATAGTAGTGCAATAGTATACAGTACGTTTTCAAATTGTGCAAAGTGGATTTAGTAAGCGGAATTTAATAGGCAGCAGGTGAACATTTTAGCATTTAAGTTGATTTTTTGTGATGACTCGATGAACTGGTTCCAGGGGTGTCAAACTCATTGCAGAACATACGGCTCCATGGAGACCCTAATTCACAACTTCGCTTGACCTGCTGCTAACTTCTCTTTTTTTATATTTTCTTTTTTTATCTTGCTGCTGGATACAACAAGACATCTTCATAAGTCTAATGAAATCCATGCCTGGATGGTCCAATGCTGTTTGAGCAGCAAAAGCCGAACCTATGCAATATTTGGCTGGTGGTTATAATTTTATGCTTATTAAGGCATAATCAGCCTTAATCTACTCTCCCCTGTCGGCAGGGGGGAGTAGAGTCCAGTGTTTTTGGCACATGTCTTTTGTGTACTTAACTTAAGACTTTTGTTAGAAAACATCACATTAGTCTTCAGCTGGGTTACTTTGCTGCAAATTGGCCTCTTTGCATAACATGTCATCTAGACTGAAGGGAATAGAAGTATATTGACCCCCTTGAAGAATTCCCTTTAAGATTTGGTGTCGCATTGATATGGAACTTTAAAGAGACAATCGTGATGCATTGATTAAACTCACTCCAGTTGAATTGGGACATTTACACAAGTTCAGTGGGTGTCTAATCCCACTCCCGGGAGGAATTTACAACTGATTAGTTAAGTTGAAGCTGACATGCTCTTGGATCCCTGAGTGATTAAGCGCCTCAGGAATTTTTCATTGCACTGCATCTCTTGGTTTTTAATGCAATACTTACAAAATATTCTAGAAAATAAATGTTTGTACAGATGAGCATAGCAACGTGCAAAAGGAATGCAAGCTATGCGCACAATTCATCTACCATTAATTCTGCCCCACAAAACTACTGGTAAGGTCCAGCAAGGAAAGTGGAGAATTCATATTCAATTTCAACAACAGTCCTTAACACAGTTGCTACACTTTGTATTGGCCAGATGCTCTAACAGCACCGAGACTAACTTGCACGACTGAACCCAGTTGACCCTTGCATAATCACACCAAGACTTCGATCTGGTAAACCATCCAATCACACCATGTGGCTTTGTTTGTGTTATTTAAACCTGTCACATATTGGGACATCGACTTAGATCCAAGAAGCAATTCAGCAAATGTCAGCTCTAAAGACATCCAACAGCCTCGAACAAATGGAAGTTTGTTGCCTAACAAGAGCTTGACTGCTTGCATTTTGTAACTTACACCTTTTTTACCTTGAAAAAAAACTAAAACCGTTGTAAATAGGAGAATCCATGATCTAGTAGGTACAGTTATAGGTGCTGCTTTAAGTTTACTTTACACTTTTTTTTGTTTTTGTCATTTGCAAGTGTCTCGTAGCCCCAATTATCCGACTGACGGTTTTATAGTAAAAAAAGAAAAACATGAATCATATTTGGACCTATTAATAAAAATAGTGTACACAAAAAAGTGGTGAAACTGATAAAATGTCCTCCTAATGCATGGAAGAATTTCTAGATAGGTAAATAAAATATAAGAAAGTGATGTATAGAATGCTATAACAGAATTGAACCTACATAAATTTATGCCATTGGAGGAAACATTTAAACTTGTTATATCTCTTTAAGTTCATTATATCTCATTTTGTGTCATTGGTTTAAAAACCATTCAGAATATTTGAATAAGTATTTCAATGAGCGCCCTTTAGAAGCGTTCAATTTAATTAGGCTGTTTTATTTCCAGATTTTGAAATCAAAATCCTTTTTCAGTCACTCATGCAACATTGCAGTAAAACTAAATCTTTATACTTGAGAATCATAATATACGTGGTGCTATAGTCTTGGTAAAACAAGGGGAAGTAACAAGTGCTTTTAACAGGAAACTGTAGCAGGAGTTCACATAGGTGAAAAGATGGTAATATTCAGCCAGAGCTCAGTAACTTTGAGGCCTCTGACACAAAAACACCCACGTGGCACACTCTTGGACAGAGGAGGGCAATACTGCTTGCATTCTTCCCATAGTCCAGAGGGGAGAGGGAACAGATCCTAACCTAACTCCTGACCGACATGCGGCTGCTTGATCTCAGAGACCAACTTAATCACTCTTTCTCTAAATCTCCATACAGAGTACAGCATGTGGGTGGCGAAGACACGCTTATGATAAAAAAAAAAAGAAGCTTTTGTGCCAGCAAAATTATACATTTTAAAAGTGTGTAAAGTGTTGTGTTTTTTGGGGGTTTTTTTTGCTGTTGGCACAGCTAAGTTTTATTTGTAGGAATAAAGCTGGTGTAAAATATAATTAATTCACTTGTTTGAACTTGTTTATAAAAAACAAACCGTATCTGCAAGAGAAGATAATAAAATGGGCACGATGCCGCTGAAACTGGTCCCCACAATGGTGCGGTAAAGACTCATGCCTAAAAGCAACCGTGTCCCCATTTGAAGTCTTGAGTTTTTAGTTAGCAGTTTGCATGTTCATTTTCTCCACATACTTTGGTTTCCTCTCAGTGTCCAAAAATATGAATTTGAAGGTATTTGTTGACACAAAGCTTTCCATAAGTGTAAATGGGACTGTGTCTGTCTCTTACCCTGTGATGGACTAGCGACCTGTCCGGGTTGCATCCTGCCTTCACCCCAAAGTCAGCTGGGATCTGCTCCAGCACTACGTGACCCTGAGTTAGAAAAACAGTACAAGACGGATGACTACTTCAAAAACTGAAGCGACAAAACAGGATATGGAAAAAAATTAAGATTAAGATTCTCATTAATAAAAGACAGAAAATGACACACAGCACATGCCAGTCAGAGTCTAGAATCAATAATTACTCCCTTTAGCTACTTGAGCAAGGTAGTTTTATCACAGAATACTGTGCATCCGTTTCTGGAAGAGAACTACATGACATTCACTGTTTTTGTAGTTCGGGACCTGAGCCCTGAAAGAATATGTTTTGCTCATGCAAAGAATTTTCAGTTTTCTATTGAATATTAGTTTATATGAGGCAGGTGTTGTGAGTGTAAGACGGACCTTCCAATGGGGGGCACCAGAGAAGGAAAAATACAATTGTTTGACAAATGCCTTTTTTCAAAAATTTTTGTTCCCCTTTTAATTTATTAAGAAATATGTGGAGAGTAAACTAGAATTTATTTTATTACAACCCAAATCAGACCTGAATTTACTGTTAGCCTGATGGAGATCAGATAAAATGACATAACCTTTAGTGCAAACCCATTACAATTACGTCAGTTGCAGAATACATGGAAATACTTAACAGATATTTCAAATGGACAGCATCGAACTACTACAAGAAGCTTCATGTTCCTAGTTCCTACAATAAAATGTGGAAAAAGAAGAAGTTATGTAGTTAAGCCAGAAATGACAACTTTTTATTGTTGTATTAGGCCCCATTTACACGACAATGAAAGCGAGTGTAACTGCAAAACATTCTTCACTGGGGGGGGGGGGTCTGTTTACACTGCAGCGGTGCTCAGATACACTGTAACCGTGACTTTTTCATACCGGCTCTCAAGGCTGAACATTTCTTTTTACGGTCACAACTCCCCCACAGAGGCCGCCAGAGGCTATGGAGCACTGCTACTGTGCATGTGTAACCCTCCCCGTGGTAAATAGTTCCTTCTGTTCATACATGAGTAACAAATATAGCGGCCTTCATGGTGGCATGACTCGCCGTCCGTATTCTAGTTTTATAGTCTATAGTCTTTTATAGTTTATTTATTTCATCGGGGAGATTTATAGTTGAGACGAACCCCTGATGGCATCCAATTCATCATCTGTCCTTACAAATGTCGGGTTCTCTCGATTTTGTTCACGTTTCTAGCAAATTTTTCTCTGCACACATGTCTGTGTGGTTTCATTACAAAAACAAGAAACAGCCCCCCCCACACTCCCATTTTGGCCCAGAATACTAACTACATCGTTGTCGGTGTGTCTGCTGCTGCAGTGTAAACGCAACACTTGTCTTTATCGATCAAGGTGTGATCACATGAAACGTCGTGTAAACAGGGCCCAAACAAGTGCAGCGATGTGGTTGAAGGTGGTGACCAGGAGGAGAATACAGAAATGGACTGCATCATTTTGACCAGTTTAGCAGAGGCATATAGCACTCACATCCCAGCGTCAAACACATCACTTTTTCCATTTCACACTCTTAGCTGTATCTTCACCTCATCTTATTTCCACTGCAGTTATGGTCACATTTTCAATTGCCTTTACCTTACAAGACCTACAAGCTTCGAGCTTTACAGTGCAGTCACATCCCCACCTCTGCAGCCCTGTGGCTGATTTGGTTCATTTTTCTACAAATACTGAGCACATTTTAAATGTAGCTGCCATTAACCCCACGGAGGCAGTACTCAGATACTTGCTTATTGTTTGATAAGGCACGTTTGTAGCTTCTCAGCTCAGCTTCCAAACTGCTGTCCTGACTTACATGATTAGCACGAGTCTACAAACTGTGTGGCTGTGCAGACCTCTTCTAAATTTTGTGTCATACATCTGACACATGCAATTACAGTTCCAGTTTAAAATGACCAATGTAATACAAATACATATAAAATATATGAATAAACTGTAATATTGTCAAAATGTGTTTAAGCCAACAAACTAACAATGGGCCCTCGACTGTATTCGCTTCATATTCTACACATAATGTTCAATAAGAGAGAAGATTTCTTAATTTCTCTCTCTCTCTAGTAGTCTGTGTGTGAACAGCCAGGGGCGATAAGGAAAGCTGCTCTGAGGAGGCGGGGCTTAGGAGCGATCTCACCAATTACTGATTAACACCAGAGTGACTGACATGAAATTAAACTAATCAGAGTCCTTTCATATCAGAAACTTTGGGGCCTCTTTATATCGCCCCTGGCTAGGTGATTGGCTTAAAGTCAGTTCTGGTTTCGTTCTGGTGTTTCTATGAGATGTTGAGATGAAGACAACAAGCAGCGAGTCTCTGATTATTAACTCTGTCACATCTCTTCTAATTCTCTGCTTGAAAGAATACATTTGACTGAAAAGCTGCAGGCCAGGTTCCACTTTCTCCATTAAAGTTATTTTTAAATACACACAAACAGAAATGTGTTCACAATTTTGTAAATGTGTCCAGGTTTGTTCATGTTTATACATGTTTAGCTCATATTTATTAATGACTGAAAATCTAAAAGCTTAAAAAAAACAGCTTATTTAGCCTTTTTTTAAATTTCTTTCATAGCATTTTAGAATGCTTTGAAAGATGAATAGCTGATATACCTTTAATTTTCCCTACACTCAGACTAACTGTCATTTTACCTGTTTCTCTGCACCAGAGGGAATCATAAAATTTAGCTTCATATTGACATTATTTTAATTATCTGGAGTAATTGTTTGAAAATATATACAATTTTGTCATCACAAACACCACAAAGAAAAGATAATAAAATGTGTAATGTCCAGGTGTAAATTTATCGTGCATAATTTACAAGATATTCAACGTTTTGTTTTGCTTTTATTACATTGGAATACAAAGGTTGGTGCTAAATGCTCTCATTGGAATATTTCCCTTTTGTTCTTGTCAAATCTCTAATATATCACTCTACAGAGTGGTGGGTGGGCTACATAAGAACATCTTTAAATTAACAGATGAATGCGCTTTGATCGGTACAAGTGCTAATGATGCTATTTCTGACCTTGAAGGTGTCATGTTGATTCTTCTCGTACTATATATGTGTTACACCTCCCACAGGGGAACTGTCACTCACATCACAGTTTATAAGTTTAATCACCTCAGATACTAAACTGGAACATTGTTGATTTCATTCTCTAAATGCCTTATGTTCTCAATTACACTGTTAAGAATATCTGTAAGAGGAAATATTTGGAGTATGGTGCATTTCCCTCTAAATATTTCATTATAAAAATACAGCAACAAGTAAAAACACTGAAAACACATATTGGTATACCATAAGACTATCTTTGCACATACACTGGAGATATTTAGGTTGACATATTTATTATTTATTTGCTTTGCTACTATAGCGAGGTACGTTATGCATCTGGAATTGTTACTGTGTAATTGTTTTATTTATAATTTTTTTTCAGTGCATCCAGAATTACTCTCAACATATAAATAAAACATTCTGAGCACATTATCAGCATATAGTACTGCACCACATGATATGATTTGCATGTATGCATTAGTTTTTGGTCTCCAAAGGTTAGCTTGAACCAGTTTCCCACAGAGTATGCAACAACCATGACTCCAACCATCAAAGTAAATAAGAAAAAGCTGCAGCATGTATCAACAGTCAAAACACATTGACTCGTGCCACTCATCCATCATAGTGCATGAACTGGATTTCTTTGAACTGAAATGTCACTTTTTTAGGCTGTTACCACGTTGAGAGACTTTACACATGACACAGGGTAATTCTCATCCTTTTTTTACAAATACTTTTAAAGATATTTTGTAAACTTTATGAGAGAATATCCTTCAGTCTTCACATAACAAAAAGCTGCCAAATGAAATGGACAAAATATCAAGTGACTTCTTTTAACCCGTGTAGTCCTTCAGATATTATTTTAGAGGTTCATAATTTCAGAAGCACTGATTTTTTATTTTATTTTTGTGTGTGTGTGTGTGTAAGTGCTAAATAAATGTTGTTGGGTCCTAAATGCACACAGCAGCTGGCATCTCTGAACCCAAGCAGAAAGCTCACTTTGTCTCTCCAACCTTATGTGCTTAGATATTTTAGGAGCCTCCAGTTTATGAGACAGTTGCTTCCATCTGTGCCCGGGCCTTCAGTCCTCCCATCATGGCTGAGCATAAGGCCAACATCACAACCGATATGTGAGAGAGGTGTCAAAATGGATTTTCCACTGTACTCTGTATTGCAAATCTCAATATTGCCTAAATGGCATAAATAACACCCTCGGTTTGCTCACACATACATACACACAAAAACCCACAGAATTCTGCAACTGTAGAGGCAAAATTTCCATATCCATGAGAGAGCTAGGAAAAGAGGAAACATTTGCACATGACCGTCTGCACACAGTTAAAGAGGTCTTTTAACTTAGGTATCTTTTTTTTTTCGCGCAATGTCATTGTGAAGTAAGCAAACTCCTGTGGGCTTTTCTTACTAAATGAGAGTTTCACAGAGACAAAAAAGCGGAGGAGGAAGGGTGCAATCAGTCCAGGTTTGTTCGAGGCAGCATCACTTCCTTCCTTACTGTTAGGAGAGAGTGTCAGAGCGAGACATTCAAATGTGGCTTTCACCAAGCCCTTTCCCAGGACAGTAATGCAGAGCAATTCTAATGGTGTCATTCAAAGCAGCCGCCTTTCTCAGCAATAAACTGAACGCCTTGCCTAAGCAATTCAAACCGCCACCACAGATTGCAGTACAGTTGACAAAGAACTTATCTTCCAAGGGAAACTATTCATCAATGAATGTGTTTGTGTGCCAAAAAGTAGAAGGTGGTTTAAAAGGACCTCAGTTACACCTGAATGGCTACTTTTCCTTTTGGACTATTGTCAGTTTCACATTTGAATTCACCTGTTTAGTAACTGTAGTGCCATTTAAATTTCAATTCGAAGCACTGATTTTGATGGTTGAGATGCAAAGGTAAAACTGTAAATATCTGCATTTGAAATGAGTGGCAACGGCTTTAAGTCAGGATTTAAAAAAAGAAACTATGCTTTGTATGGGTCAGTGGCCCACCAAAGTGAAATAAGACCCAGCCCTGCTCATTTCCCCCTCAGTGAATGGGGTCATTAGTCCATGACAGATGTCAGAGAAGCAAGAATAAAATGTGTTGCTTTAACACTTATCTTCAAAGGCATGCTCACAGTGTCACTGCTGCACAAAGGACCACAGAATTGTTTATATAGTCACGTTATACAATACCACAATCACTCAGGCCATACTTTTGGAAATACAGAGTTTATAAAGCAGTGTATATATAAATGGGAACGACGCAAACGGCACCATACTCTGAAAGCTCCATTAATAAAACATGGTCCCCTCAAGTGTTGCAGTTCCAGAGAAAAGGTGTGAAACAAATCTGGAAAAACAAATCAAACATATATATACAAAATGCAATTATAAATCTGTATTTTTCTTTCCCTTTTCCCTTCATCACACAGTAGCCTATCTACTCCTGTTTCAACATTAAACTAAAGAATCTGGACAACATCATCCAGTCTCCACGGCTGAAGATCAGAGGCTTACGTCTCAATTTTGCTGTTGAACAAGCCAGAAAAAAGAGCAGATACTAAAACCTTTGTCGAAGGAACAATGTGATGGTCTGAGGAAGACACGTACTGCTGGAATGTGAGCGTGAATTTGTGTACAAACGTTTGCGGAAGGGAGGGGGTCGTCCTTCAGTGAAGCCAGTCAGTGTTGTTTTGGCCTGTGTTTACATAGCCTACTGTGCATGTTCAAGCGAGAACAATGGTGTGGGGGCTTCTAAAATGGCAACATAGCACAAAATGTCAACAACACTAGAAAGAAGTGACAGACTGCTGCTAAAATGTATTTTATATCTTTTGTGACATTTCCACCCCCCCAAAAAAAAGACGTGAGTGTCTGGAGTGCCGCGTGGTAGGTGGAAGGGACCAAGCTGTGTGTTTCTGAAGGCAGATTAAAGATCAGCACAGGAAGGGCCAGGTTTAGGGAAACAGGAAAACTGATGCAAGGAAATAGACTACGTCACCAGCCAGCCCACAGTTGAAGCTGTGAGTAAAATCCAGACTAAGCGCGGGTATGGAGTCTTTGCTCAAGTCACAGATGAAACTTGTACTTTTGACAGGTACGTGGGCTTATGTGGATCATAGCATGGCAGGTATCTTTTAGGGAGTGCGAGGGGGAGAGAGAGAGGGAGAGAGCGAGAGGGGGGCTTGTAGTGCTTTTTTATAGGGTCTCTATATGATGTCTTGTTAAGGAATGGGGTGTCATTGATGTTTATGTTCGGTTTTTAAATAGTTTCAAACCTAATATAGATATTTAGGGTTTTCCTTCACCTGTGAATTTGTGTCTGCCTTCTAGTGTGCTTGAAATGTGTGCGAGTGTGTGTGTGTGTGTGTGTGTGTGTGTGTGTGTGTGTGTGTGTGTGTGTGTGTGTGTGTGTGTGTGTGTGTGTGTGTGTGTGTGTGTGTGTGCTGTCGTTCAGTGGATTATGTCTCTCACGCTGTTCCTCTGAGAAGATGTTAAATACAGTAGATTAATAATAGAGCCATTTTTCTTTCCTGAATCCACACACCTTTAAAAAGTGCCAGCAGTATAATAAAGTGGTCCTGAGTATTAATGTCATGTTGTCTGTGAAACTGTAACTCTTGTGCCTCCACAGCATGGCTCTCCAGTCTGATGGACCCATGCAGCCTCTCTGACATTTGTGATTCTTGTCACCAACTTGCAACATGCAAGACCCTCAATGGATCAAACAATGCCTGCTTCTGTAACCATGGATATACTGGAGATGGAACCACCTTTTGCAATGGTGAATACAAACACACGCACATAAATTTATCGATTCTACTACCAAGTGGCTCCAATCATGCAACATTCTACTTAGCTTTGTAAGTTACATGCTCTGAACATAGAGTACAGGCTATTTCTTGAATCCTTTGTTGATATTTACTGACAGTAGAACAACTGTAATGGACATATTGATGCATGTTAACTAATTTAGATAAAGCATTATGGATGACGGTGAAGGAAGAAAATGGAATACAATGTGTATCAATATATGTGATAAAGCTTCATGAAATATCTTATGATGACAAGAATATGTTAAGTTTCTGTCTGAAAAAGAACTAAAACCCTATTTGTGATCATATGATCGGAGAAAATGAACTTGTTCTGGTTTGTACTGGAGGCATTTATCACTAATGATCTCAAGAAAGCTCACCAGAAAACCAGAAGCACATTAACTACCATATGGATTATTTTTAAAGTGCAAGGGAAAATTATCCCAAAACGGTTTTATTCTATAATTGTGCTTAATAATTAATCTGGACACTTTAGAATAATGAAGGCTCTGTGAGTGTAAGTTAAAGTAATATGAATGTGTGATTTAAAGGGGCTGGTCAATTTCAGCTCTTTATCAGAAGAACACTATCAAACACTTTTCGATGTGGTTGTCAAGGTGTTTTTCATGTCTGTCATGCATGTTTCTGGCCACTGTTTCTGTTTAATAAAGGGGTTGTGGTATTTCGTAAAATGCAAATGCTGGTCATGACAAAAAACACTACGATGTGAAAACACCACCACGATAGTCCTTCATGAGTGACATTTTTATTGGCAAGTGTGTTATTTCAGTCTGTCGTCTTTGTTACTCTTCTTATGTTTCTTGCTTGTTTAGAATTCCTGGAACACTTTTTTGTTTCCTGGCTATATCTGATCACAATGACAGTGCAGCTTACACACTTCTCAGGCCAAATGTGAGGCAAAAACACGAGTAACACAAACAATGCTGTGGATATTTTTTATTAAAACAAAGGTTTAAGACCATGTTCCCATGTAGGGCATCGATTTTCAGCGATAACGTGGCAACAGAGCTGAAGCATGGATTCTATACTTGGAGATAAAAGAGGACATCAAAGTGAATCATAAAATACGTGGGTGGTGTGTTTGTGCTGGGATGACAGTTAACGTGTCCTGCATGCTATGAAGGTATTTCCTCCTCAAACAATGTCACTGCCTTCATCACAGCAAAAGGACTTCCCTTATTATGCAGTTTTTGTGTGGAGGGTGTTGAGGAGAAGAGCAAAACATCCGTGATACCTGCATAAATGAGAACACTGGAAAATATGACCAAGTCATTTCCAGTAAACTGGGTAATCTGGGATGTAAGACGTGTGTGAATACTAATCTGGAACAGAACTTTTTATACAATGAGTGGGCAACAGAAGCATTTTCTCTGTATCTGCTGCTTTGTAAACACAGAGAAAGGAATCACAGTCATTTTCAGTCATTTGAATGACTTCAACTCACAGACAAACAACCGCCCAGTACTCACAAATGTGAACAATTAAAACTGCATGTAAGTCACAACCAGCCAAGGCTTTAATCAATGTGAGATCACAGCTCAGTTTCATCGAGTTCAAATCCACACCAGGGCCCAGGATCACAGGCAAATTTGTGAGAAAGTAGATGTGGAGCACATATGAGAACCATACTTGTGAGAACATGGGCTCAGAGCCACGAATGAATGTGAATGTGTGCTCGATAGAAAAGGGATTTAGGAGGATGCTCTGATGATTGCTTGGATTTTCTGTGTTAATACTAGGTTGATTAAAGTTGAAAACCACACCGTCAATCCAAAATATCCAAATAGAAATGATTGCTTCTGAACTGCTGGCTGCATATACGAGAAGATTTGAAGACCACTTTTGGTTTCTGTTTATGAAGAACAGATTTTCATGTAAAATCCTGTCTCCATTGCCCGTCTATCATTTTAATTTGAATGTTCTGTGGTGTTATTTCTCCTATCAAGCAGGGAAAATACTTATTTTATAATTTTAGGTTAATTGTCACAGCGTTAGAATCACTATGATGTTAAAGCAGACTTTGATGGTCCAGTCATTTTTTATTAATGTTCAGCAATTAAGGAGAAATTATATCATTGCTGAAGATGCAGAAGTAAAACATCGAGATATCTCAGGGGAGCAACATGTTTTCTGAGCAAGTGAATACAAACCTGCAATACAACTGCACTTAGGTTTTATCATGTCTCAATTAAAGTAAATAAACCCAACACAGAAGCTGTAACACTGCCACACTTTCTGCTTTTTTTCCTGTCGTAAACTGGGAGGTCCTTTGGGAAATGTATTGGGCGAAACAGAAGTAAAAGAAAGCACAGATAGGATAACAGTTTATTAGCATCCAAGGATAGCGACATCCTTCTAAAAATAAAAGAGGAGGTAAACAATGGCTTAGCTCAGCTGTGATTGTGCCCTTTTATTGCAAGCAGTTTTTGCATTATTATTTGTGACAAAGATTAGCAGTACATCTAAATAGTATAGATATAGCTATCGGTATAGGTATGCATCTCAGGGCCAGTTCATTCCTACAATATGCAAAGTGCTTTCTTTCCCTTTGATGATCCAAGTATTTTTTTGGGGGGTGATTTCTTTGCTTTCTGTAATTACTTTGTATTTTCCTGTTCTCACCACAGATGACAATGAGTGCCAGAACGTGACCAATATCTGCGAAGAAAGGGGGAAATGTACCAACATACCCGGCAGCTACTACTGTACATGTATCTCTGGATATACATCAACAGGAATAACTGAGTTTCAGCCCAATGATGGCACAGAATGCATTGGTAATGTCTCACTGACAACCGTGAATACACACAAACCTAGTGATGTAATATATTTAATTAAAGTGTCCACACTGGTATCATGTGTATAAGTGTGTGTCCGTATGGTGAGCATGCAGCTGTGTATATTTTAAGTATTTTTCTATCACTGAACTGAGAAGAAGAAAATATGGTGCAGGTTTTTTTTTTCTCTCGACCTCTTACTTCTCTGCCATATGCTGCGCTGGGAATGTCTTTTGTTTGTTTTGCACGAGCAGCAGAGCACTTTTATCCAAATTTGAATGCAAACGCACACCATTTAATGCAAAAATGATGAAAAGTGAAGTCTTTATTTGTATAACCCTCATAAAAACAAAGATGACAACCAAAAGTAATACAGGAAACCATGTAGCTGTCTTTAAAAATATAATTTGGAAGATTTCTTTATGTGTGCTGTAATGGTTTCACAGCAGGCTGTTGCTTTAATGACAAAAAAAAAAGTGGAAGGTAAAAGTGATCATTTATGTCCATTCAACCATTTAAATTGTATCCTGCTTCGCTTAACTTAAGGTTGCAGGGTGCTGGAACTGATCCCAGCTGATTCTGGGTGAAGGCAGGGTATAGTACATTCTTGACAGGGCAAACCAGACTCAAACCAGGGATTTTTTTTACTGTGAGGCAAGAATGTATTAACCACTGCCTTCCAATCCAACCCTACATGTCAATGCCATGGAGACAATAAAGATGATGAAATGCCACAACATAAACTCATGACTCATAATAACATCCCAGACTTTTCAAGGAAAAAGCCTGAGCAAACTGTTTATATGTTGATGGAGCCCAACTGGTGATAATATATTTTATTGTGAAATGCATTGGGATGCAATAGTTTAGACCAAAAAGTTCACAAAGTGTGCATCCTGGTGAATTTACAAGTACATGCATGAGTTCTTCTGTCAATGCATAAACGTAAGCAGCCTTTGTTAATTTTGATTCCAAAATATGATCTTTTTGTGTGATCGGTTGCCTTAGTAGCATCACATAATTGTGTAGAAAAAAGCAACAAAAAATTTAATGAAATAAAACAAAAGAATTTGGCAAAAGACGAGATTATCCAAAGTCAAATTACACCCTGAAAACATGTAGGGAACAGTTTCTCATATTGAATGAAATCTGATCTTCACTTTACTTTTTTGGATATAAATGGTGCATATTTGTTGCTTTCAGTAAGTGAATGAATTTTCATCCACCAAATTAATATTGGGGGGGGGGGGGGGTCTCTTGAATCAGGCTCCGTTAATATTTTACTGCAGTTGAACTCTTCATTTGTATCTTTCAGATATTGATGAATGCAAATTGGGACAAGTCTGTGGGCCAAACTCACTCTGCCATAATACGAATGGATCTTTCTATTGCACCTGTCAGCGTGATTACATCCCATCTTCAGGCACTAAGCACTTTCATCCTGAGAGGGGTGTAAAATGTAAAGGTCGGTATGAGGATGGGAGCACACACACACACACACACACACACACACACACACACACACACACACACACACACACACACACACACACACACACACACACACACACACACACACACACACACACACACACACACACACACACACACACACACACACCATATTGTTCTCTGCTGCATGTGTGGGGTTCCATGACTAAAACAACCAACAGCATCAACTAGTGGCCCAACATGCAAACTACATTTATTTCAGTGTTTCTGTTGTTTTCAAAACGTTGTATAGACATGAAACCTTTCCGAAATGAAAATGCAAAATCAATGTCCGAAAAAACCAAAAACAAACAGTTGTAGTGTAAACGGGGCTTTGATTCTTCACACTGGGTCTGGGCCCTACCTGGAATCCTCAAAGTGAACAAATGAAGTTTTAATTTCATTACACTATGAGCAAATTATTGTGTCAATGGCTTCATTTCATATAACTGAAGCTCTCACAACAGAGAACAAAACACTAGAAACATTCACAATCCGATGACACGGACATTTGTATGGACAGACGGCCAAGTTGGATTATTATTATGGTGCCTGTCAACTATAAAACTACCAAGTCTCAGGATAATTTGGACTGGGAGTCACTCACACTCGGGAGGCAAACGTTGTTATTGTCCTACTGAGCATGTGCACAACGACCTTGGGAGGGACTTTCAAAAGGTTGTTTTTTTCAGAGGCTCTGAGCACCGTTGTGGGGTAAACAGACCAAAAACACTCCAAAACGTTTGCTTTTTCACTTGAAATTCTTGCTGTGTAAACGACAACTCTTGAAAAGCTCAAATTCTTGAACTGAATATGTGTTGGAAATGATGGAAAAAAGTTGTAAATATACCTGTAGGTGTAATAAACTGTTATGATATTATCGTGAAGCACCACGAGCCAAAAGAAGTTTGACTGAAACGCTCATTAATAGCGAGCTCAGCCCCTTGGTCTACAGTTTACAGATGCTGGTGGCTCACGGCAACACACAGCCTTCACATTTGAGTATGGAGTATGAATTACACTTTACTGACTCACATTGATACTCTGTATCGGCACATAGCTAAAGGTTAGTACTCATCCTTTAAAAAAGTTGGTATCCCCAGTCGAGAGCTCAATGAAAATTTTAAACTCGCCCATGTACCCTTTGGTGGTAGATAAAAGTTGTGGATTAAATCTGATCCACTGTTGGACTCCTGATAGGATGCAGGAATCAGAAAGACGACTGTCCAGTGAGTCTTGTCCGCTGTACTTCATGACTCAAGAGAAACAGATCTGACTGCAGAGCCATCGCTGGTGTACAAAAGCTTCATTGGAGAAATTATTTTAATTAAATAAGCATCGTGAAACGGGGACGACTGCAGTCGGGCTGCGCTGAATTTCTTATCCTTTCCAGGGGAACACAAACTCTGAGCAACGTCTCAAGTGAACGACTGAATAATTTATAGCAGACCATCTGTCAATCATTGCGATGATTACAGAAGCACCTGGACACAGCCAGGGCGGCAGCAACACAACCTCCTTTCACCTGAAAGTCCCTGGAATTCACTGCAATCAATTAACACAACTGGAATACGTCTCCATCTTTAGCACATGTATATAGAAAATTACCGTTCGATGGCTGAATCGGGAGCTGGAGTTTCACAGCTGGCAAATTCTCTCAGCACAAACACTTAAAACAAGAAGTCACTAAGTCTGACACAGTGAGGTTTTATGAACATGCGTAAAAAATTAAATCACATTTAAGAAAGAAGCGCCTTTCAACAGCTTTCGAGACTAATTTGGCATTGCTGCTGTCTGCCGCAGCCTCTCACTGTTTATATTGTCTTATTTTTCTCTGTGTGGAAACAGAAGAAGGTTAGAAGTTGCGCAGCATGCCGCTCTGTGGTTATGGGAGGTCAATCGGGGAATCGGTTGGGGGGGGGGGGTCCTTGTAGCACACCGGGGGGGCGACACCTCCTGGGATGTCTTGTGATTTCACCATCCGGAGCTTTCATGGTGATTGTCAGCGTCTTTTAGGCTCGTCCTGCTGGCACAGTCGTATGAGAAGAATTGATCCCTCCGTCGGAGCCGGATTCTGCCGGAGGGATCGAGTCTTGGCACAGTCACACTCGGTCAGAAGAGGTGCTGACCACTGCTGACCTCACCCACAACAAACATGCTTCTGCACCTTGGTTTCATTACTCCGGTTTCCACAGTGACAATCTGTGTGAGCTGGGAGAGAACTAAAACATGCAGAGCTGTGGCCCACCAGGCCCCAAGTTGAGTAACTCTGCTTTAGAGGTTCAAAATGTATCCAAAAAGGTCACATTTCTTACATTGGAATGTGTCTTTTGGAATAAATAATTCCATTTGAAGTGGAAAGCACATCTTTAGGGTTTTCAAACCAATGGATTTCACTTATATAGTGCTTTTCCACCATTGGAGCAGTCCCAAAACCTTTTTACACTGCTAATCACATTAACACACACATTCACACACCAATGGAGGCCGCTGCCATGTGCAGCACTCGGTTTTGGACACCAGTTAAAACGGGACCGAGTAAATCCGAAAAATCTGTTAAAACAGAACACACCAATTTAACTGTTAAACAGCCCTTATGGAGATTAACAGAGACTTACCAAGTTTCCTTCAATTAAAGTTTGTGTTGCGGAAAGGGCACTGCTCACCTTTCAACAATACAATAGTGCGTCATCAAAGAGTGCGGGGTCTGTCATCTGAGAGGGTGGGGCCAACAGCCAGGAACCAATCAAAAAAATTTATGTTTTCTTCTTCATTCAAATTCTCTCAGTTTAATGGCAGATGGCACCAGCTTTCGAGGTGCATTAGTCCCACCTGCTACTCTCGAGTGTGATCCTAAATGAACTACTTCTGGATTCTCTCTCCAATACATCAACAATCACTAGTTTTTAATCCCCATTTCGTCTTCTCCATTGCGAACAATTCCTTTTTCTTTTGCTCTTTCACCAGTGTATTCACTATTTGGAATAACATGTTTGGAGATTAGAGGGCAGGAAGGAGGGCATGAGAGATTATAAGAGGGCAGATAGGGTAGATAGGAGGGCAGACAGGAGGGCAATAGGGCAGATATGGTAAGAGGGCAGATAGGACGGCAGGAGGGTAAATAAGAGGCCAGACAGGATGGCAGGAGGGCTGATTGGTGGGCAGGAGATCGGAGAGCAGATAGGAGGGCAGATAGGATTTTCACCATCTGTGCGGAGACAGAGTCAGATTGTTTTCAAAAAGACGTGTTTTCAGTGACTCCAAGCACTGTTGTCGTGTAAACGGACACCAAACACAAAACAAAAGTTTTCCGTTTTCACTGGTGTGAATAGACAGTAAAGGGTGAGACAGATTGGACAGAATATTTGACACACACACACACACGCATGCACTTGCGCACGCACACACACACACACGCACGCACGCACGCACACACACATGCACGCACACACGCACGCACGCATACAAAAAGGATGTGGGTACGTTTTGTGTTTCTCTCATAGACAAACACAACACAGATGGAGAAAAGTTTTAGATTGTATTGACATTCCATAATGCAATCAAGTAAATGGATGGTGCAATCTTAATTTTGTCCTTCTTTTAAGTAATATTCATGACAAGAAATGATCTGCCAGATAGGGTTAAGCTTATGGCAGTTGCAGCTTTTTATGTAATTCAGACTTCACAGAAACAACCTTTGATCTAGAATTTTTTTTTTTATCTTTCAGAACATCCCCAAAAAAATTGCCACGACAACATCAGATGTACAACGCAGGCTGTCAACAAAACACTTGAATATGTAAGTACTCCTCTGGAGGCATTTCAGTCAGACAATGTGGGAATTGGTGTGATAACGCTGCCCTCTGTTGGAGAGTAAGATGATAAACAAGACAGAAGACGAACTGAAACCTTGACTGACCACACTATTAGGTACATCAGAACTTTAATTTAATACAATTAAACACCATCAACAGGATTTTATATATGCTTTTGGAATTAAAGAAATGTGATGACTTTGGTTCCTGCTTGTTTCTAAAATTGTTGCATTGATATGTTTTAAATTGAAAGATGTTCATACCTTAACCTTATTATGTGGCATAATGGGGTGGGCTTTGGTTCATATCTAGTTCATCTAAGCTCTGCAGTTTGTGCCCCCCCCCCCCCCCCCCCCCCTCCAACTAATCGAGCGTATTGTCCAGAGACATCTCTGTTAGTGTACTTCTAGTAGCTTTTCATGCCTCCTGTATGTGGTCCAGGCTTCTGACCCTCACAGGCACCATTAAAGCTTTGCAGACCTGAATATTAGTCATGGTCTGCAGGCCACAATTCCCAAAGTCTCCTTCTCCTGAATCTTGAAAAGATCTTACTGGCACATTGGCAATGGTGTGGATGTTCTCCAAGTATGCCTTCACATCATCATCTCCTGCACCATTTTATTTTGATTTTATATTTATTATTTAAGTAATAATCCCAGCTCACAATGAGTAAAGTCAGGGTTCATCGTTGGACCGGTTGCCAAGTCACTGCATGTCAAATACATACAATCACTCACACTCATTCACGCGTACGGATAATTTAACATCACTAATTTATCTCAAATACATGGTGCTTGAACTGTGTCAGGGAAATTGAGCATCCAACGAAAAAGTCCCAAAGGGACAATGTGCAAACCACTACACAACATGTGGCCCGTGTTACGGTTGCTTCAATGTCTAAATAGATACAGTAAAAGTATTAGTGCAAATTGTAGCCATTTAAAGTCAAAGTGATACAAAAAAGAAAGTTGTACTTATTTGGATTATATATTTAGTTACAAATACTTCTGCCCTTTTTCAGTTGAGCAACCTCACGGAGCCCCAAAGCCTGCTGAAAGAAATTGCCAAGCAGTCGTCTGGTGAACTTACCTCAGTGGAAGTGATAGCATATGTCGAAGCCCTGAGTCGATCCGCATCAACACTGGCTGCTGGAGAAAAGGATTACACTGTCAAACCATCTGCCATCAACTCCACTCTTTCAGTAATTTTTGTTTACCATCCTTACTTCTCAGTCAACATCCATCATTCTGCCTGCACTGGAAGTTTTGCTTTGAACTGGTTTCAGTGGTAAAGTATTATATTACATAGTATAATCTTGTACATTCATATCACATAGTGCAGCTATGCGCTTTTATTTAAGTGTGTATATAGTACTTCAATAATTGTGCAATATACACAACAGTACTTGTTGTTTTTTTCTAGCAGTTGATAATCACAGGACACCAGTTCAGACAGAAACTTTATCATAACCAGCAACTGATGCGAAAGGCCAGAGTAGCCAAGCCTATGTAAGAAGTACCACATCTAATTAGTAAGACTTTGCAGCATAAACAGACATTGCATGTTGTGTTACTGTGCACAATTCATACTGAAAATAGATGTCCTTTTCTAACAGAAATTAGTGAAGGCTGTAAACAACCTGGTGGAAAAAGACGAGATGGTTGCTTGGAGCAGAATGAACGAAGAGCATCGTGACCATACTATCACTAAACTCCTGCATAGTGTTGAGGAAAGTGCTCTTTCTCTGGCTGGGAACTACAAAACTCCAACTGAGCTTGAAATCAAAACTTCTGAAATGGGTAAGAAAGATATTAGCACAGAGGGCTCCTACGGAGGTTCATATCATATTAAATGATCACACTGCTTTCTTCCCAGTGTGCAAAATGTGGGCATAATTGTAGTATTTCTGTTGCTTAATGCTTTGTTGTTGTTGTTGTTTTTCTTCAACCACAGAATTAAAAGTCTACACACTTGATGCTCCTCACACACTGTCCACTTCCATGGGAGGAAATCACATAAATCTAACACCAAAACTGGGAAAACACAAGGACAAAAATGGTAAGGTAACTCAGGCTAGATGAAAATAAAATACAGCCTATGAAGAGGGAGAGTGGCTTTGGTTCATACCCCAAAACAAACATATTTATGGATATTTTCTACTTTTTGGACTTAACATCAACTCGCTCAAATTGTGCAAAAAACAAAAATGTTTACCTTTTTTTTTTTTTTTGCATTGTCAGTCGCAGATATTTGTTTAAATTTAGAGAACATGTACGACAAAGCATTTTTCTGAAACAAAGTTTTACAAAATCACAATAGTTCATAGCAGCCTAAAAAAGCATTTTAGTATTTATATATATGTGTACCAGTACCTAAAATGAGTCAAATTAGATACTTCAAAATCAGCTTAAAGTACAAATACTTAACACACTCTTTAATTGTAGTAACATGAGTATTGATAATTCATTATTTCTCCTTGTATTAATTGATCAAATCTACAGTAAGTTTGACTTTTTCTTTTGTCTTTGGTCCATCAGAAAGTGTGTCAGTGGTGTTTGTGCGATATGACAGCATCAGTGACATCCTGAAGCCGAGCAGCGACCCGGGTGTCACCGACTACTCACGCTATGCAGAAGCCGGGGAGATCACTGTCAACTCCCAAGTGATAGCTGCAGCCGTCAAACCCGCTGGCATTTACCAACTTGACCATGTCACCTTCACTTTGAGACATAACCAGGTAACGACAACACACACTGCTGGGACGACTTCCATTGAATTTCTTTGCTGCTCCCTTAATGTTTGCCTTCAAAATGCCCCCTGAGGGGTTTCACACACTGTGAGGCTTTTCTTCAGGAGTTTCTTGCAAATTGTCACTGTTTAAGCTCAGTGACTTTCTTTTTCCTCTTTGTTTCAATATGAAAACATCACCTGCAAAATAAATCACTTTTTCATATTGTAATGATATTTTCTTTAAAACACCAATAAATACTTTAAACATTTGTTGATGAAAAATAGTTTTCTATTGTTTTCCAAAATGTGCTGAGACCTGAAAGAAAAACAAGAAGCACAACATTTGACTTTAAAGGTGCAGCGTCTGATGTTTAGTAGCATCTACTGGTGAAGTTATTCTGAATGGGAAAGAAATATTTCTAATATTTCTCACCTCTCTTTTCTAATCCCATAGTGAACCTACAGCAGCCACAAATAGTTGAGAAAAATAAAGTCTTTGTCAGTATTGGGTTCTTAATTATATGTGACTGTATAAATACTGGGTGGGCCTTTGTAGGGCTCACAGTAAAATAAAACAATTTAGAATTGTATATGTTCAGTTACAATTCAAAGCATTTTTTTTGGACCCTTGCAAGATAAATTCACAGCTTTAAACTCTTTGCTAAACGTTCTGTGTGAATCGTCTCTTCAGTGATTTATCATCGATGTCCTTGTCGAACTCGAGCCATCACTGTGCTGCTGTTTTGCTTTGGGATTTACAGAAAATTCCTTATTCCCAGATTTAGTGCAGTGTTGAACTGATGGTTGCCAGAGAGCTTCCCTTAAAGTCAAATTCAAACAAACATTTGTCAAAATTTTTTGTTAATCATTTGGGATTTCACTTTCTGTCTCTGCAATGACCTTTTTTTTTGTTTAGGGAAATAGCAAAGGGGCCAAGAATAGAACATGCTGAAATGTGGCGAATGAGATAAATAACCCTTAAAGATAAAGTGCAGATTATTTTCTTTTGAGATCATTAAAATGTATGAGAAAGAGAAATCATTATTTTTGTTGGACCTGTTGAGTTTAAGCCACATAAAGGTGGTGTTGATTTATGTTGAGCAATGACAATTTGTTCTAAATTGCCTTTAAAGAGCAACAATCAATAATGTTGGGCTCCATTTTCATCCAGGCTGGTTTGGGCCGCTGAAGTGGTGTTTCCCTGTGTGCATGCCCCAGGATCCCCTTTCTTTTTTTCCCTGCATCTGCTCAGTATTTCTCTGACACACTTTGCACACATATTACAAAAGTAGTTTAGTGACACACAATATATAAAATGTAGTGCGTGTGTGTGTGTGTGTGTGTGTGTGTGTGTGTGTGTGTGTGTGTGTGTGTGTGTGTGTGTGTGTGTGTGTGTGTGTGTGTGTGTGTGTGTGTGTGTGTGTGTGTGTGTGTGTATTTATTTATTTTATGGGTACTTCATTTTTGTAATCACAACACCTACAAGTCAAGGGTCTGTGGCAGCCTAACGGTTAGAAAAGCAAGCTTGTGCTCAGTGCCCACTGATTCCACTTGTGAGTGTGTGAGCCAGGCTCTTAACCCCCAGCAGCACCGTGGGCTGCTCCCAGAACATGTAGTTAAGGTTAATTATGAATAGGATGGATGAAATGCAAATACATGTTGCGAGTAAACAGATTCCACTTCCCACAACAGTAATGAATTTACATTCACACGCACGCACACACACACACATACACACACACACGCACACACACACACACACACGCAGGTGCCTGAAATGAATGTAAATCAAAAGTTTTAATATCATGTCTGAAACCTGCTGTTCTCAGACGCTGGCTGGACTATAATTAACTTTCACTGCTATCCTGATGAGACCTGCGCTGTCACTTTTAACCTCCCATTGATGTGATATCACCGAGGCTGGCACTGCAAGAACTAATAAAAATGGCCTCATCCACAGTTAACCGTGTTTTCTGTTCTTCCGCACCCCCCCCCCCCCTGAAGCCCATCGACACTAAAGCTGATGTGACAAAGTGCGTCTTCTGGGACTACGAGGTGGATAGCCTCCAGGGCCACTGGGCCACTCATGGCTGCAAGACGCTCCACGTCAACAGCAACGCAACTACCTGCTCCTGCAATCACCTCACTCATTTTGCCATTCTCATGTCCTCTGGGCGAGCCAACGTGAGTGATCTTACATTGAATTGACTCTTAGGTTATGTATTGTTGTCTGTAAATTTCTATTGTAGCCAAATAATTCTTTTAAGGAAAAAAAACTTTTTAATGAATGATCCTATTCTGTGTGAAATATATACTTCTTTGGCACTTTGTTTGCTCTGACTTCATTTTATAATACTTTGTAAAACAGTTTCAAAATACTGTTTAAAATCAGTGACCTCTTTGGTTAGTGTTGTCACAGGGAGCACTTATTGATTTTCCATTTGTTGTGTAAAAAAGCAGATGATTTATATGTGACTTCATATGAAAGAAGGCTGAGTGTTTTTGTTGGTCTGTAGGTCCTATGATATCTTGTATCAAATGAATGGGACATTACAGATTTCAGATCATCCAGCGTGTTTAAAATATCAGTTTAGAAAGTTTGAAAGTTTCGTTTGTGTATTCGGAACTTTCTTTATTTTTCTTCAATACAGTGAATAAACTTATTAATTATAAGGCATTTAACTTATGGTCAACATTACATATTTAAGTATACAACTTTTTAGATTTTGAAATGCCAAAACCAATGATTTTAGTTTAAAGACTTAAAGTGAAAAGATTTTGGGCTGATTTTATCCACCACATTATATTCTTTCTTTGACAGAATTAAATGTCTCCGCTGAAGCCAAAAAAAAATCATTGGAAGTTTGTAAGGGTTAACAGTACCTGCAGGCAAGGTGACTCACTGCATATATTTGATGGCTGAGACACTCAAAGAGATATCCACCCACTATTTTACAAGATGCATCAACTTTTGCACTCAACAGCACCCACAACTTCTGTAACTTTCTTCCAACCCACAGATATTTTATGAAATTTGACCTGTGAAAAATTGTAAAAGTTTGGAATCAACATGTCAACAAAGAGCCGGAAAGAAAATTTTAAGAGTGTTGCCTCTCAACAGGCAGGGTTTGGATTAATTTAGCAAAAAGGAGAGAAAGATTAGAGACTCGGCAGTTAAAACAAAATACTTTATTTGATTCACACTATTATCGCACAATTAAAGACATTATTTCTAGTATATTACGAACATTAAGTGCCAGCATACCAGCGTAATCTCCATTTATTGTGATATATGAAATAGTCCCTAGCAGGAAACACAGCAAATTACAACTCCAGTATAGCATGAAACTGTGAATGAAACGCTTCCCTTTCCATTTCCTTCCCAGCTGGTGGCCCACTATACCGTCTTGACCCGGATCACACAGCTGGGGATGATCATCTCCCTCATCTGTTTGTCCATGTGCATCTTCACCTTCTGGTTCTTCAGCGAGATCCAGAGCACCAGAACCACCATCCACAAGAACCTGTGCTGCAGCCTCTTCATGGCCGAGTTCATCTTCCTCGTGGGGATCAACATGAACACACATAAGGTGAGGATGCGCCCACAAAACAGCAAAGCAATAACAACCGCTCACATGAACTGTTCCTATGAGACCATGAACTGATTTTCTATTGGTTTAAATGCTTTTTAAAATCATTTGTGATATGGGTATATGAATATTGCAAACTGTTTCCAATATTACACCTTATTTTCAATTCCTTAAACATGACCAGGGAAAGGAATTTATATTCTTAATATATACAGGTATTATATTGTTGAAACGTTATCTGCTTTATCAGTTATTTCATATCCAAAGCTTAATTAGCATTAAAGACCTTTAAACATCTTTTTTCAGTGATGATCGTGGCCTTTGTTTTTCCTGATACATTTTCTTTTCTATATTTTGAGATTATTTGTTTTACTCCTGATGAGGTAAAATTATAAATAATATTACAATTATAAAAAGCTTGAAATATTTCACTATCACTAATAAATCCACAATACATCAAATCACACAGTTTTAATTTTTTATTATAATAAACACGAACTCTTCTGTTGTGAAGTGCCTGTGGCTACAAAATCCTGACATTAAATCTTCCTCTCCTCTGTCTCTTTCCTCCTCTCCCTTCTTGTTTTTCTCTCTGCAGCTTTTCTGCTCTGTGATTGCAGGGCTACTGCACTATTTCTTCCTCGCGGCCTTTGCCTGGATGTGCATTGAGGGCATCCATCTGTACTTAATAGTGGTTGGCGTCATCTATAACAAAGGCTTTCTGCACCGTAACTTTTATATCTTCGGGTATGGAAGCCCGGCAGTGGTGGTGGCCATTTCAGCAACTCTTGGCTCAAAGTACTATGGCACAGACAAAGTGTAAGTTTGAAATATTTTTACATACACATTATTAAAAAAAGAAAATGATAAATGAGCAAAGACTCAATCCACATGGTATAGTAGGAGGCCAGGTTTATTGATAATCGTGAAAATTGCATGAAGAAACTTGTTTTGGGGCTGTCTGTCAGAAAGTAAGTTAAACAGTAAACTATATACACCTGGAACCGTTTAGAAAGCTTGAATAGAAATCTCAAAACATTGAAGACATTTTGTTAATTAGTGAAATATAGAACTTGAAGAGAAGGAGCTATTCAAAAGAAAGGCACATTTATGCTGAGAGAAGAAGAAGTTTTTCTAACCAATTGTCTTTGTCTTTTGTGATAACAAAGGTATGTGCCGGCCGGCCTATACAGTGTTGTTGTAATTACAACTCAGTGAGATAATTCTGAGATAAAATCGCTGTTCACTCCAATACAATCAATAAAAACAGTTTATTAAATAGCACATTGTGTTGTAGGTGTTGGCTGAGCACAGAAAACAATTTCATCTGGAGCTTCATTGGACCTGCCTGTTTGATCATCCTGGTAAGAAACAAATGTCTTTTGTTGCGTACTGACAGCAAAAAACAAAACAAAAAAACAAAACCAAAAACATTAATTTAAATCAGCAAACAGAGATTGTATCAAAGATAAATATTCATGTGATTGTGTTTGTTTGCTTTGGTGGGTTTCCACTAAAGGTTAATCTCTTGGCTTTTGGAGTAATCATCTACAAGGTGTACCGGCACACCGCTGTGAAAAAGCCCGAAATCAGCCACTATGAAAACATCAGGTAGGATTACCTCCAGTCCTGTTGAGTGGGTCACAAAATATTAAAAGTCAAGTTCAAAACTCCACACCGGTGGATTTTTATGCTGTTGAGCAGTGCCCTTATGACATCAAATAAAAAAGGACTTCCTTGCAGACTCAAAAAAGGAGCTTTCTTGCTTTGTGCTCGACCGTGTTCGACCCTGTGATTTCTACTGCAGGTCCTGCGCCCGAGGTGCTTTGGCTTTGTTATTTGTGCTCGGTGCCACCTGGACATTCGGGGTGCTACACATTCTCAATGAGACCACCCTCACTGCCTACTTGTTCACAATCACCAATGCCTTCCAGGGGATGTTCATCTTCATCTTCCTCTGTGTGCTTTCCAGAAAGGTAACATCTAAAATAATGTCTCTGTTTGACCTCAAATGATCCTTCAGGTTTTGATCATTTTTCATTTATATATGACAATAAATGCTATTATATTATATTATATTATATTATATTATATTATGTTATGTTATGTTATGTTATGTTATGTTATGTTATGTTATGTTATGTTATGTTATATTATATTATATTATATTATATTATATTATATTATATTGTATAACATTACAACATGTCTCTTTGTGTCATTCCAGATTCAGGAAGAGTACTACAGACTGTTTAAAAATGTGCCATGTTGTTTTGAATGCCTAAGATGAATGAATGCAGCCAAAGCCTGACCATCTGCACATGCACAATAATAGCCCGCAATACAGCTTTGCAATATCCTCCTGACTTATGTTGTTGTGTTTCAGAAAATACCATGGGAGACACATTGAGTACAGATGTACAATAAATGTTAAACATGTAGCATTGTAGTTTTTTTCTGTCTTCTTTACCATCTTAAGAATTTGTTAATACATTCAGTTGAATATTTTTCATATGCACAATTAAAAAAAAAGTGTTCTGCAAAAGACATTTTTCTAATTACAAATTAAATTCTTCTGACGCTTTCAGGGTAATTTCATGCCTCTGTAGTTATCGGCACTGCTGCAAGAAGACCCGTACCTGGATCTTTGTCCCTTTCTTATGTTTAAAATTGATTTGTAAATTATTAAAATGAGTGTGATAAAGAGACACATATCTCTCCTGCTCAATTATTTTAATATGCATGATCTAAACGTCTCATAATGCCTCCTTTAGCTTTACACATCTGATTGTACAGGATTGTAAAATGGAATTGTTGTGTTCGAGTTTCCTGATTCTTGTCAACTATTAGGTAGGATAACATCACCCCCTACTGGACATGAGGAAAACTAACATGCTCTTGTCCATTACATTATTTACATGTTCAAAAAGCAAGTAAAATGTGTATTTAGAAGACAGTATTTCTCAACAATCTCTCTTTCAGGATGCAGAATATAATAGTGAGTTTAAGACATATTTGTTGTGGATGGAGGAGTAAACCATAAATATGAGATCACTGATATTATGAACTTCATCCCATCTTCAGTAAACTGACTTTCACCATGACATCCATTTAATAAACAGTCCGAATCCTAAATAATTACGTGGAACTTGCCCAAAGCATAACCCTTATTTTTAATGAGAGCTTAAAAGCAACCAGGTCCAGGATCTGTTACTGGCCAAACTGTAATTAGCATTAGCAAGTCGAGCCATAATAAGTATACCACCAAACAGATAAGAAAACGGTGTGTGTGTGATAATCTGTTATTCTCAGAAAGACTCATATTTAATGCAAAACATGCACGTATAATTGTAAGGAGGACACACAAGCTTTAGGGTAGAATCATATAAATAACCACCAGTACATCATTTACAGGCTACTTACAGATTCATCATGACCTTCAAATTGAGGCCACAACTATCATAAGCTCAATTGTCTTGCAATATGAAAATCTGCTTCCAACCTAAAATTACAACAAGACATGAATTGTTCAGTAAATATGCTATACTCACATTTTCAAATACCTATTCTATGCTGAAATAATTTCGATCACTACAAGTACAAGAAAAAAATAGATTTCATCCTCATTTTCTATCTCTGCTCTCTAAAAATCAAACTATCACAGTACAAGTGAAAGCTTAGTGGGCTTAGCGCATCAGGAGTGTGCAAATAATTTTCACGAGAGCCGCATTCACTTACTAAAAATGGACTATATGCTTCTCCTCGGTTTGTTAAAGCCTGCAGTATCAATTTAATATGGGTAATGTGGGCTATGCTTGATAAGTGCTGGGGCCACTTAAAAATAGATCATGGGCTGGAATTTGCCCACAGACCTTAGTTTGGACATTTCTGCTTTCCATAATATGATATATATTTATCTGTTATATAAACCCAAATACAGTTTAAAAAAAAAAAAAAAACATTACTTCTTGTAAAGTCATGAAAAAGAAAAGGCTGCATGAAAGAATTAGCTTTGTGTTATTACTGTAAAAGCTAAGTACCGGTACACTAAAGTATTATTGACAAATATATTCAAAAAGTCAATAAAAACCTCAAATATATATCTAACATTTGTAATATTAAATACCATCCAGAATTTTCAAGCAAAGGTCTGTATAACAGGAGAACTGTATGAACACCAGAGATTGACACCTGAGAGAAAAGCTGCCTGTGCCATTTCACAAGGGCGCCCTCTCTTGTGCAATCTGAATATAACTCTAAAAATGGGCCAGAAGAGAAGACTGAGGATGATTGCTGCTTGATGTCATCACCCACAATCTGCACATATACACAGCGTTGTTGGCCCATTTAATAAAACAGCGTGAAGAGCAGCGGTGCGCCGCACTGTTTACTCAATCCTTTGAATGCCAATTATCAACATATTGTCAAATTAACGACTGGACTCACACTGATGTTTGAGGATGGGGAGCAGTTCATTTCTTCAGACCTCATAAAATCTCGCTCTGACCTGGTAAACTGCCCATTGCTTTCATCTAGAAATTCCTTGTTTTTATATGTTAGTTGGCCCAACGGTGGGACAGTGGTCAGTGCTCTCGCCTCACGGAGAGTCTATGCCTGCCTTTCAACAGAGACCATTCCGAACAATACAAAATAGTATGTTGAGAAGCCACTGTTCTGAAGTGCCTCTGAAGCTGGATTCTTGTGTTCGTTTAATAATAATAATTTTTTTTTTAAAGCATTGCTGGAATCTCTTTCATAATATTTTTACCTTCAAGGACAACGGAATGACATCAGGCTTTTTTCTTTCTTTTTTTTTTTGACTCATGAAATTTAAACCATTAGTTCCTCTAATGATGCAACTTCCCATCAAAATCCTACACATCAAAGTCAAAAGGTTGGTACATTACGCAACTGCTATGATCGTGTCAATACATTTGAATACGTTCTGCAGAAGAATACTGAGATGATCAGACACAATCTTGTTTCCCGGGAAGTGGATCACAATGATAACAACAAGCACACTTTGTATTCTGCAGTACCGACGACGCCACTTGATATTTGTGCTGAAATATCACATTCAGTCTTCAGTTTGACTATTAAAGTGAACAAATTAGTTTCCCATAATTTCAAACCCTTTTTTCCAATGTACAAGTTCATCTTCAGGCATATCAGAAAGTATTCATGCCGCTCTTGGCAGTGCAGTCAAGTAGCTATTTCTGCAAAATGATGAACAGATGATAAAATAACACTATGTGCAATACCATTTTCTTAGCATTTAGTTGGTTATTAGTTTCTAGCTGGAGCGCCTATTGTTTTTTTGTTATTCCCTTTTCTTGTATGATCTGATCCATTGTCCTCAAACACAAACACACAGCCTAGGCTCTGCAAGCACTTGTTACAGATAGTTATTGTAATGTTGATTGAACAGAGTTAACAGAGTTGAGTTAACAGATTGAGGTAACTTATAAGTATTTAATATTCCATAACTTATTTTACAGTAAACCCATGTTGACAAAATGCATATTAAAATAGATACAACAGCTATTTAAGTTAACAGTTGAAAATTTGTCAATCACCCTTTTTAATGAATGTATGGATTATGTACCATAAGAAGCACAATAGAGTCTTATTTTCATTATTCAAGTACATTGATTAAAGGTCTAAATAGCATAATAGAAATAAGGTAGGAGTTAAAATGTTCTTAAGCTGTATTGTACCTTCATATATGAAACCAGCTGATTTTCTTTTGCTCATATAATTACACGCATACCTATTAATACCATTCACTTATTATTAATATATAATTTATACAATCTCCTGGCTACATGATGGAGCAGTGGTTAGCACTTTCACCATGATGGACTGGAGACCTGTCCATGGTGTCTCCTGCCCTCGTCCTTAGCAAGCTTGGATCGACTCCAGTGCCCTGCGACCATGCACACGATAGAAGATAAATAAATGAATAACCACCTATACAGCCATCAATGTCACTCCCATCACCACACAGACTGCTGCTGTCATTTATTGTCCCATCAGCCTCAATAGGTTACTTAATTCACCATGGGGTATTGGCATTACAATGAAAATGAATGTACTTCCTTGAGCTCCACATTTGGTATTCTCCTGGGGAAAAATGTACCCAATAAATGACAACAGATTCCTGCTTGTTAGCTACAAGCAAGCTAAGTACATTAACATTTACAAGTATCAACCAGCTTAAATTACATATGACTCACTTTACACCCTGTGTGTATGCGTGCGTGTGCATTTCTAACTTTTATTAAGCTGTGTACACCAACCAGTGTTCCCTCCTTAGTCAGTTATTAGCAGTGGCCTGAAAAAAAAAAAAAAAAAAACAGAACAGATTTTGTTGTGTACAATTCATTATATAACTGCGAGCGCAAAATAGGAATCAGTGGATCTCATGCGATTGACTTGGGGGCGGTGATGGTGAACTTGATGGTGAAAACAAAAAAAAGGCTGAGTCTAATTTAGATAGCCAAATTAAACAATAAAGTTATCTTTGTGACTGCACTTTAGTGTAACAAATCAATTGATGAAAAAAAAAAAAAAAAAAAAAACTGATTCGAAAGGTAGTTCAGAAAAACCAATTCTGTTACACTTGTTCGACACTGTGGTTTTTAAGAATTTGCGAATTATTGGTGGTTTGAGCAAAATCAGTTTATCTTTTCTTGATGAAAATAAAATTCCTAGAACATTTTTTAAGTGACATTTGTACAGACTAAAGACACAACCGTTTTATGTGGATAAAATAATGGAATATCCTGAAATTACCTGCATAAAACATGTTTGCATCCCCTCAGAGTTTGCTGGTTTCAGTTTAAACATCCACTAAACTTTCATAGGCAGTCCACCGTTGTTTTGTTTGACTTTATATTTTCCAAAAGCTACGACCTGAACTGCTGTTGCAAGAGTTATCTTTTACAGATCACTTGTGTCACTTTGACAATGTCACAGGTCAGCATAGCTTTCACATCAGAGAGGATATGTTTACTTTAACTCCACCAGTTGTCCCATTCAAACCATTGGCTTGCCCACAAAGATCGATGTGAAGTGTCATAGCTCAGACATATATAAGGACAAGTGAAGTGATCGCTTATGCTCTCGTCTCACCATGCGGGGTCTCCTCTTCCTCAGTTGCCTTGTGGCTCTGGCCAGTAAGTCTTTGTTTATTCATCCTTTTTTTCTTCTTTTTTTTACTTGTGGATTGATGCTGCCACTCACTCTAATGAATAATTTTTGTCTATTATTATGAATTTCGGTCATTTTTATGTTTAACTTTTCTTGGGGGGAAAAGCTTGAGTGAGTTAATTTTATATACCTGGTTTGATCAATCATAAATGTTCTCAGTTTCAAAAATCTGGACATGAAGACATAATCTGTGAAATCTTATGTCAAGTTACATTTATAGATAACAAACCATGTGCTTTTTTCTTTTAGATATGTTTTAACAACTTAAACATATGGTTTGAATAAACAAAATCTCATCAAAATGTTCTGATGTTTATATTTATGTTTATAAATGATTTAATTTTGACACTCTGGTTTTGTTTTAGCATGTCAAAGTGCTCGTTATGGTGAGTTTGTTTTTTTTTCTTGGTCAATTATATGACATTAAACATTCCCTTTAAAATGATGTAAGAGATGCATTTGATGTGGGGTTTGACTTTGTTTAATCCTCCTAGATGTTAGCTTCAGTCACAAGAAGATCTACGAGTACAAATATGAGGGAATGGTCAATTTTGGACTCGGCGTGCCAAATCTCGCCGAATCTGGTGTGAAAATGATTTGCACAGTCAAAATCACTGGTTTGTCTACACAGGCGTTTGTCCTTCAGGTAAGGATGACAGTGACTCAAAACTCAAAAAATATATCATATTGTAGTATAGTTAAAAAAAAAGAATAGCGATCCTAATAACTGCAGTGCAGGAGATTAGCATTCAGTCAGCTTAGGATTTATTGACATTGTTTGATAGGTTGTTCCGACTGAATCACTTCGTATGATGCTAAAAAGGTAAAAGGAGATTAAAGGTTGTTAATTTTTGTAAATCCTTTAAAATGTGCAAATGTTAGAGATTTTATAAATGATTGCAGTTCAACACTGCAATTATACTCTGAACAAACTGTCTACATTTTTATCAGCTCAAACTGGAAGAAATGTTGCTGAAACTTGACAGAAAGCAATCGTATATGTCCTTTCTTTTCAAAAAAATTAGCAGGTCCACCAGCACGGGAAGACTCAATGGGCATCTTACATCGTTTTAATGGAAGAGAAAAATATGAAATTTGATGTGAAAAGCAGAAGAGAAAAAGCTTATTATCTTCAATGACAAATCTTATGTTGAAGAGAATAATGTAACGAGGAGGACATGTCCAACTTAATATCAATGTTAAGAAAAGATGAAGAATTATTGCAGCAGGCAAAAAAATAAGATAAAGAACTAAATACATAAACTGGACAACAAGCAGTCATACCCCAGTAAAACTCTTGGTACTCAATGTGAGCCTTCCACTAACAATCCTCAGGATGTCCACTTCATAAAAGCAAGATAACTTACTGGTTCACAGTCTCTAACATTAACAACAATGTGGTAAACTTGTTTCAAAGGTCACTGATTTGAGCTTCAAGGAGTTCAACGGCATCCCGGGGAGAGACACCTATAACACCTCGGCAAAGCTCACCCAGCGTATTGGTGCCCAGCTTTCCAAACCTTTCCTGTTCGACTACTCCAACGGACATATTGGTGATATCCATGCCTCTGCTGAGGTTTCTGACACGATCGTCAACATGGTGAGAGGGATGTTGGATCTCTTCCATGTCACTGTCAAAACCACCCAGTCGGTCTACGAGCTGGAAGAGGTAAACCCCTCATGCATCTTTCTTCAGGACCCAAACCTGAGTGACCCCAGCATCCTCAAATATGTCATTGATATCTGAATGTTTGATTCTATCTTAGATGGGAATCCACGGTATGTGTCAGACTAACTATGCCACTGAGAGGATCCAAGAGACCAAAGACATGGCCATCACTCAGGTTGTTGATGTCAGTAACTGCAGGGAGAAAGCAGAAATGTACAAGGGTATGGCCACTGCTGTGCCTGACAAATATTCCAAACAGGTTTGTTTATCACAGTGTAGATTTATTTCTACAATTATGAATCAAACAGCGACAAAATCAGTTGTATTCATTTCTCTCTTTCTCTCTCTGTGTGTGTGTGTGTGTGTGTGTGTGTGTGTGCGCGCTTTCATCCAGAGAGGGAAGTCTGTCATTTCAACAGTGAGATATGTTTACAATGTCAAGCCAACACCAGAGGGAGGTCTTATTACCAGAGCTCAAGGCCTGGAGCAACAGCACTTCAGTCCCTTCAATGTGAAAGGTGGCAATTTCAAGATGCAAGCGATGTAAGACGAGAAAATCTCTGCACATTATGTCTCTCCGCAATGTCTGTCGGCTCTCTGCAATACAAATAAGTTGATGTAAATTACTTCCCTCGCAGGAAGGAAATTGTTTTGGTCAGTGTCACTGAAATACATGCAGCTGTCACGTTTGGACCAATGACAAACAAGGGCAACATTGTTTATAAGTTTGTCTCAGCAGAGGCTCATCCCCCCATCATCATGCAGAACCTGCAAGACCCCACAGCGAAGGTATGACTGACAGACTGCTGCAACATGACACTCACCACAATACTTCCAATTTAATACAGATATACTAAATCTGAGATCATTAAAATTCGGAGTGGCATACAGCCATGAGATTTAAATTCCCCACCCTCCAAGAAAATCTTTAAATCTTTACCCTGTTCCTCTCCACAGGCTATTGAACTGATCAAGAATTTGGCTCAGGCTAATAATTACCAAGTTGACAGTGCGACGACTGAGGATGCAATGAAGCTTTATCAGCTTCTGCGAGTGATACCCCATGAAGGATTAGAGAGCATGTGGAAGCAGTTTGCGGCAAACGAGGCACAAAGGTAAGTGTTTGTTGAGAATATACTGAAATAAATTCCCCAAAGCTCTGCGTACTATTGGCAAATTATATTTCCTATTGAATACCATGGTATTTTTTTATTTTTTTGGGGGGGGTATTTGCTCAATTGTTCGAACAGATTTTAAGTCAGTCCTTCCAGTTGGCCTGTTTTTGTGTTTACTTAAGCTTACTTGTGATGGAGCCCTGTGCTGGGTTATTTCTAGTTTGTACTAAATTTGTGTTCTATCCCACCTGCAATGACATCACATCCTTCCCAGCACACTTATTACTGTACTACATGATTAAAGCCAACAAGAGGTCATATAATCACATTTCTTTACAGCAAAGTTCCATGTTTTTCCCACTTGTGTCTTGTTCATTATGGGTGGGGAGATTCAATTTGCCCTCACAAATATATACTTTGTCTAGAAAGATACAAGTGTGTCACCTTCGTCCAGAAATTTGTATCGAGTGTAGATAAATACTTCAGTTTTAAACTTTTAGTCAAACTATTTTGTTGACTTCATTTTTTTTTTTGCCAGAGCCAGGATTGTGAGACCATTACTATCTGTGTAATTCCTGCTGCAATGCTGTTCTCTACTTTGTGGAGAGCCGATTATTGTGTTCAAGAATCACTTGAATCACCATCACCAGAGCAAACATGCAGGGAAATCTAGATGCAGAGCAACAGATTATAGCTGATCAAATCCCTGCAACATATTCCTTTTTGCCGCGAGAAATAATATCCTGCAAAACTGAATTAATTTATGACTCAGCCCTATTCATTGCTCTTAGTTTTTCACATTTTCCCTGGATAAATTTAATTGCCCACCCCTGTTGGAGAGCCATGCTGCTATCACATCCAACCAACAATGCCCTGTGGGACTAGGAGCCTTCAGACAAACTGGTGTGTCACAGTATATTGGTTTGGAATATGCAATTATCAGTGCAGCAAATAAACACATTAACATTCTCTTTGGGGGTGTGTAGATGTTGACTGATAAGGTTATCTATTTTGAGAAAGTTGTATTATTGGAATAACACATATTATGAATTTGATAGCTACCTTTATTGAACATCATTGTCCAGAACATTTTACTTGGGACTAAAAGTGAAAAATCTCACGTAGATAATATTTAACCACACATTTAATTGTAGTATTATAAAATGAACATGATCCACAGTCACCAATGAAATCTGATCCACTTCAACTGATTGGGTAATTTAAAATAATTCTGATTCTTAGTTCAGGAAGGACTTATCATGGCACATTACCAGTGAGGAATGATGTATCATCATGTGATGCACTGTGGTTAAAATGTGATGACAGGCAGATGGTCTCTTAAAATATGACCTTGTATTTCATGTTTCTGGTCATATTGAAAAGTATTTCTTTTGGTTTAGTTGAGGAATATTCTTTGTCTTACATATGGCCCAATTAATTGATTTTTCTTTCTTCTTTCACAACACTAGACGGTGGTTTTTGGACATGGTTGCTGAGGTCAACGATGACAGAATCCTAAAGTTCTTAGAAGCTCGGTTTGAGGCTGGAGAGCTGACTGAAAATGAAGCTGTGCAAACTCTTGTTGTGGCCATCGATCATCTGCAGGCGACTCCCGAGCTGGTTGAGAAGGCTAAAGTGAGTCCGCACTAAAGATGAAGGACATAAACCACACCAGGATGTTCCTGAATTCATGTTAAAATGTCTAAAAAATGTCTATCTTTCACAGAAATTGTTCATCATGCCCTTCTCGAAATCAAGTGTCTATGTGTGGCAAACTGTGGCACTTTCCTATGGTTCTCTGGTGTACAAGCATTGTGCATATCACACACCATGCCCAGTGACAGCAGTCCAGGTAACTATCTGAGACAGCGACTCCAAAGAGCAACATCTCATTTCAGTTCAGATCACTAATATCAAGAAACCTTAACTGTATAAGAAAATCATGACGTGTAAAAACACTTCACGTGTGTTCCACCTTTTTTACTAGCCACTGCTTGACATGGCCTTGGAGAGTCTGAAGAACCACAACGAGACAGACATGGTCCGCTCTCTGAAAGCCCTGGGGAACGCAGGTCACCCAGGCAGCATTAAAACCATCATGCGCTTCCTCCCTGGAGTCGCTGCCTCCCCTGTCGATCTGCCACCTCAAGTGCAGAGTGCTGCGGTGCAGTCCATGAGACTCATAGCTGCCAGAGACCCTCAGAGTGTAAGAAAGCCAAGGCCGCTCAGTCAACCCAGCTCAGGGCGAACTATTCATACGAATCCACTTGATTGAAATCACATGCACTATCTTCCATGCCCAAAGTGTAAATCATGTTCTTGATCAAATGAAACAGCAGCACTGCATCTACTGAAGGGGGTGAACTCGTCTGAGGAATGTTTAATTCTCTATATTGTATTGCTGGATTCTTTTTCTGTTACCATACTCTAAATACTGTGCATTTCAATCATGCTACTATCTACAACATGTCCAGCTAATTTTCTTTCTGCGCTATCTGCACAGTAATGCACCTTTTAAATTCACTGACAACAATGAGTTGGTTTTAAAACAGAACAAATACAACCAGTGTTATGGGTGGCATGTAATGGAATCTAATGCCTTGTTTCAGATCCAAGACATCACCATGGCTCTGTTCATTCAGAAGAAACTTCCCTCGGAGTTACGGATGTTGGCCCTCATGATCCTCTTTGACACTCAGCCATCAATGGGTGTTGTATCCACAGTGACTGCTCTTCTTCAGGAGGAGAAAGACCTCCAAGTCGGCAGCTTTGCATACTCCTACTTGAAGAGCTTAGCCAGTTCCAGGACTCCAGATAATGTTTTCCTGTGAGTATACCAATAAAACAATGTTTTTATGAGAACATAACTGCTATAACATGAGGCAGTTGTACGTTATTTTTTTAATTATTTCAAGAACAAACAAGTTGGAATCAGTCAATCGATCTGATAACAATAACTCCAAAGCGTTGAAATTGACAGTGGCTGATTCTGATCAAGTCAAAACACGCTGAGCTCAGTGGACTCCCTGGAGTGTAGTTGAAAAATAATGACAGTTAAATATCATGAACTTCAAAATAGGGTTTTCTGTGACCCTCTGGAGGTACATTTTCTACTGGTTGTTAGTGCTTAATGGCTAATGTCTTAGGTTTTCTTTTCTCAACTCGGCCTACTTTATACTGTAGTAACAAGAGACTGGGTTCAGGATGGCTAGAAGACTGTTGGCTGCACTCCAACAATGGCAGATTAGATCTCTGTGATTCTGTTTTGTTCCCAATGTACTCTATATTTCTAATATGGATTAAGATAACATGCTTGGCTTACATAGAAATGTACTTAGATTTATTAACTCTGTAAAGCTGAAGTTTGCTTTGAATCCTCATTTACTATGGTGAAATATGGTTTATGACCCTTAATTAACCTTAATTCAATATCCTTTTGCAGTGATCACAGTTTCACCATTAACAGCATATAACTGTGTCATATTTTGAAAGTGCTGACTGTAAATCCAAGAATCTTAGAATTGCTCATGTTTTGACGTACATGTACATTGTTTCCATTGCTAATTTCTTATTTGTTATGATCTTTGCACCAGCTCGACTGCGTCCACTTTGGCTGTCAAGATTCTTGCTCCCAAGTTTGCTCGTCTCAGCTATCGCTACAGCAAAGCAGGGCGCCTTGACTGGTTCAATGGTGTGTTCTACTGACACATGATTTAAGTTTTTTAAGTTTTTTTTTCCCCTTTAAAACCAATGTTTAACAATCAACTTATTTCCCATTACAGAGGACTTCTTGCTTGGCACAGCCACAGAAGTATTTCTGTTAAAAAGTGCAAACAGCCTTCTTCCCACTGAGATTGTGTCAAGAAATAAATTGTATTCCATTGGCAGGATGATGCAGCTCACAGAGGTACAATTCATACATTCGCTCTTGCACTGGTGTTTATTATATCCATCTTGAACAATACATAAATATGTATAGAAATATGCAGTAAATGACAGGTTTTTTCTTTTTTTTTTATTATATCATGTTCCAGATGGGCATCCGTGCTGATGGACTTAAGGACCTTCTTAACACCAGCATGCCAGGATTTAAAGGAGATTTCAGTTTCAGTGACTTCCAGGCTATGTATAACGCGGTGAGTGGAATATATGAGAGAAAGATTTCAGATGAGAAGTTAATGTGCCAATGCAGCATCTGATATGTCCCCTGAACAATAGCAGTCATTATGAACATCACGACAAGAATAGCCACTCCAAACAACTTACGACATTGAGCAACAATGCAGTATCACAGTGAGGTACAACACATGTTTATGAGCTGTTACTCAGAAAATACTCGTGGTCAGAGCAGTTTTCATAGACATGAAAAGACTTGGCATTTTGTTCCATGTCACTGAAATGTTGTATGTTTGATGTACCGGTTGAGAAAGATACTCGACTCCTGGAATTTAATAGTAAAGTTTGTTAGAGGGATACTTTTCTGCACTCAAAACCCATTATGTCAAGTACTTACATTTTTATGTTTAACTTCAGTACAGTCTTGAGAAGGTTTATGTTCTATATTCTTGCACAGTAAAAGTTCGTGCCATGAACATTTAATGCAGGACATACATTATGATAGACTCAAAATCTAGTTATAATATTTCCTTTTAGCATAAATTGTGATTTGGGCAATAGGGGGATAGCTTCCTTCTTGAAATTCAGTCGGAACAGCTATACAAATAAATATGCAATTGTAAATGTTTCACCCAAATGTGATTTGATGCATATGTTCATTTGTGCCATTCATCATTATTCTGTTCTGTGATTCTATAATTTCAGGTTCAAAACTGGGAATCTCTTCCCAATGACAAGCCAGTCATTTCTGCCTATTCACGTGTCTCTGGACAAGAGTGGTTCTTCGCTGATATCAGCAAAGAATTCATCCGCAGCATGATCATGGTGAGAGAACAAGTGAACAAACAATTCACATTCTGTAAATATGGACTTAAATCAAAGCTACTCTTCACAAAGCATATAATGTCTTGTTCTGTAAAGCATTAACCGATGGAATTGTTCCTTCTAGAATAGACTATTGTAATTCCCTATTATCAGGGTATATTTTCAGAATAACTCCCCCCAAAAAATCTTCAATTGGTTCAAAATGGTGCAGCAAGCGTATTGATGGGATCACTTCACTCCAATAATAGCTTCTTTTTTAGCTCCCTTTTCACCACTTATGAAGCTCTTAACAACCAGGCTCCATCATGTCTTAAAGTACTGTTAGAGCCATATCACCCCAACAGAACACTTTGTTCTCAGTGTTGTCAACTGGGGGTTTCTAGATTTTATAAACGTAGAATGGGAGGCAGAGCAGCTCCTAGTTCCAGTTATGACTGCTGCCACAGTCTTTACTTTTAAGGTTACGCTGAAGACATTTATATTTAGTCAAGCTTACATTTCGAGTTGGTTCAGGCAATCCTGGACTGTTTTCTCATTAATCTGCTATAGGTTTAGACTTTTGGGAGACTTTTAATGAGTTTCTTTCCTTTCCCACTGTACATGCAGGGATGTTTCACTATTACATGTCACAACCACTCTGCCTCGCTCCTGTAGTCTCTCTCTCTGTCTCTCTGTCTCTATCTCTGCCATTCTATGATCCACATAAGTCCACATACCTGTCAAAAGTAAGATCTCTGCATGGTCTCTCACAGTGGAAGTTAGGTGGTCTGAGACTCCTGCTCCTATCATATCAGCAATGGATTTACCGCAATCTGTTTGTTGCTTTTTGGTTTCTGTCGCTATTGTATCCTTTCCCCCTCCTTCTCTCCCCTCACCTCAACCGGAACAGCAAAAAGTCTTCACCTCTGAGCCTGGTAAAGCAGATTTCTACCTGTTAAAAGGGAGTATTTTCCACTCCACCGTCTCCTATGCTCGCTCAAGTGGAATTGGATTTATTTGTCTCTGTAAAAGTACCTTGAGATGAATGCATTTTATATCAACTGAATTGAATTAAACAGAATTGAATCCTGCATGCTACTTTTCTGTGTTGTTGTGTTGTGTAGGCCTCCCAGTCCCCTGCAAGAAAAGACAATCCTCTGTGGGGTGCATTTGAACATTTACAGAAGGGATTTTCATGGCGCTGGACCAAACCATTCCTGAACTTCGAGGCTCGTTACTTTCAGGCCACCATCATGGGTTTCCCACTTGAAATAAGCAAATACTATCATGCAGTCAGCGCAATCTCAGTTGATGGTGAGACAACTAAACCCGCAGCAGACACTGGCATTTTGAATTCAGTGTGTTTGTCAATTTATTTGTATTTTTTCCACAGCTAATACTTCTTTTAATCCAGCATTTACTGGACAGCTTGGACAGCTCTTGAGGTCTGACATTTCTCTAGACACTCATGGTTTTGTAGGGTAAGTTCTTTAAACGATGGTCCACGTGATGGAAGGCAGTGTGAAATTTGATGCCTCTAATCTATCTTCTATTTTTCTTTTGTAGCTTCACCAAGGATCTTTGGATCTTCTATGGAATCAACACTGAGCTCTTCCAGAGTGGATCTGAATTCAAGGCCAAGATGCCTTTCTCCCTTCCATGGAAGTTTTCTGCCAAAGTCAACGTTGGCCAAAAGAAATTTGAGCTTGACTTCCCCCTTTGCAAAAAGGAGATTGAATTGTTCTCAGTCAGGTGTGTGATAGATGGTTTTATTTCCCGCCCTGATTTTGAAGCTACGTCTTGCAATGTCAACCGAACTATGGTATAGTTTTTCAAAGATCTTAAAATGTCTGCAGTTCTGTTCAACGCAAGATTAATTGTTTTCAATTACAATTTACATTACATTGCAACCCTGTAAGCGAACACAATGGTCACCAAAAATTCAATATAAATATGTTGCCACAAAGGTTAGTTCTCCTCTCACCTCTGTGTTTGTGAAATCTTTTCTTTTCAATCAACAGGTCCGATGTCTATGCAGTCTCTAGGAATATTGAAGAGTTACATTCACCTATTATGACACCCATAATATCCAGCACATTGAAGGATGCTGCCCCAACTTTCGAGACTCCTGGGGAACAAGCGGTATAATCAATATTTCTGAAACATTTTTTTGTTTTTGTCAAACTATCATTCACTTTGTAGCAGATCCATATACTTGTGATTTCTGTCCTCAAACCAATCTAGTATCCAAACTTCTGGAAACCACAAGCTAAGATGTGTGCTGAGAGCAACATTTATGGACTGGGTCTTTGTGTGGATTCTGAGTTGAGAAGGCAATATTATGACAAGGAGTACCCACTGTCCTATTTCCTGGGATACACCTACATGGCACTCAAGTTAACCCCAGGTAAGCACAAGACACCATTGAAGTTCAAACATACCATTAATCTCAAAGGAACTGTTGAACTGAGCATAAGACATGAGAATTAGTGAAATATTCCTTTTGAGAATGTTAGATAAGTGCTTAATTTGTAAGAAGTCAACATAGCTTTTCATTTGTCATGTCAAAGATATGTCCATTAATTCTTCTAACTTGATGTTTTTTACTGCTTCTCTGGAAGATTTGAAAGCATGGTTGATAACTTTTAATGCCGTGACAAGGAAGTCGCTCGATTAAGTCACCCACTACTCACAGAAACACACTTACTCACTCACATACACACACAGTTTGTTTTCCATTTATAGTAGAAATACTTTTATTTTCTATTTTGCTACAATTCCTTTAGTATTTTTTTTTTTTGCATTCTACTTGTTTTTCCTATATTTCAGTAAATTTTTTACTTATCCTCTAACTTTAAATGATCCTGTTTTTTTAGAATCGAGCTTACTTCTATTTCCTTTGTCTTTTTTTAACGTTCAAAATAAATCTACTTATTTTACTTTTCTTTTAAAGGTCTTTTCAATTAGGTTTTATTGTACTTAATTCCTATAATCTGATTATAGCTTTTGTAAAATTTGTTATGCTTCCTTTTATTCTTATTTTTGTTTTAGAAGTTGTTCTTGAGTTTGTATTTACTTTATCTAATTATTTCTTATCAACTGACAGTGAAGCACTTTGAATTGTATTGACCTGCATGAAAGGTGCTGGATAGAAAAAGTGTGGCTGATTAATTTATTCCATCACTGAAGGTTTGTATCGCCCAACCTTTGAATTACTGAATAAATGTTTCAGTGTTCATTCAAAAACACAAAAAAGCCACATGTATTTCATTGCATTTCATCGCACAGATGTTGAGGTTGATGTTAATGCGTGTAACAGAGCTCCTTTTGCTCATGTGACCTGTGCAATTTTTTTTTCAGCCCAGGCAATTGTTCCAGTTGACAAAATCCATTTTGAGGTGAATGGTGGGACCAGCCAACAGCCAATATCTCCAAAGCAACTGCTTGATTCACTGAGGAAGATGTCCAGGGTATTTGGCCACTCCAGCATTGTATTATTGTGGCATCTGTTTTCTCCTTTCAACCATTCAAACTGTCCTGTTTCCAAACTGTGTTTACAGGAAGCTTTTGTGCGAGCACAACAGACTTCACAATCTGCAAGCGCTGAAGAATATCAGGCTGCTCATCCTAACATTGTAATGGAAGTATAACATACATAATTAACAAAGTGACTAAAATGTGTTGAACTTTAAAACAGGCTGGTCGCACTAAGCTACCTCATCACAATGTGTAATTCATGACCACTGCTATTCTTGTGGAGAATTCGTAGCTGTTAGTGTGCGTCAAACTCTTTGTGCAAAGTAGCGGCGGAGTAACGTGCAAAATATTGCTTTTTCCTTTGCAAAAGGTATTTACCTCCATCCCCAGCATAATATGATATCTATTAACCGCCAGATTTTACAAGAAGTCACACTGATGGTCACTTGACCAGGAGATGTTATAGCTTCAGACGGCACAAGATATTCTGCTCATCTCAATGTTAAACTGCTGGCGTTTTGTCTCATTCCCTAGGCCTTGAACTCAACATCTGAAGCCTTGTTCAATATCAAAGCCATTGCCTCAAGCGGCAACCAGAACCAGCAGGGCTACGATGCATCTGTGTACTATACACCTGAAGCAAACGTCAGAAATGGCCAGCTGATTTTGTCCCAAGTTGGCAAAGACATCAACTGGAAGATGTGTGTCGACGCTAGTCTGGATGCTCAGGATACAGCAAAGGTATATGCAAAGAAAATAGATATATCTCGGTGTATAAACTGTCCTGGATTTGACAATACTGCTTCAACTTTTTACTTTTTGATTTACACCAAAAACAGCCAGTATAGTTAATAGAAACTGACCTTGATTCTCAGTTGCTAAACAACAGCTGTTTATGTGTTAAGCATATATCTGTGTGTGTCTCCCTTGATGTTTATGAAAGTTCCGAAAACTTAAACTCTTCATTTCTTTGTGGCCAAAAATAATAACCTGAAAGAAAACGGATGATAGTGCAATGAAATTTCCTTTAGAGAAATGGATGGTTTTTGAACCCATAATCTTTTGTGATTCAGGCACACGTCAGATGGGGAGCTGAATGTCAGTCCTATCAAATGTCAATGACTGCTGCTGCTTCCAATCCACGTGACGCGAAGCCAGCACTCAAAGCCAAAGTACACTGGACCCAGATCCCAGATGACCTGACAGAGATTGGTACAAGGTGAGCCAGTTTGGATTGGAGAAAGAACAAGGTGGCATAATAAGGAGGAGCCATGTGCACAGCTATGACACACAATGATTTCTTTTGATGAGGAAGATACTTTTTTTTTTTTTTTTTTTTGCAGAGTTGAAAGGTACATTCCAGGCTTGGCTTTCTCTTTGGGCTTCTGCCAGCAACAAGAGAAAAATCCAAAGCAGGAAGTTTCTGCATCTATCGCAGCCTCCTCTGCAGACAGTATTGATGTGAAGATTAAATTACCAAAGGTATGACAGGAAATTGAAACCATAATTTGTTTTACAAAACTTTAGGATGAATATTTGTCATGTAACATAAATGTGCCTTCTTTCCTGTGTCGACATCAGTATACAGTCTCCCGCCAGGCTATTCCTCTTCCAGTGCAACCTGCCAATTTTTACAGCATGAGGAATGAGACAATTGAGGGATTTGGACAAGCATGAAATAATGTAAGCAACTGAACACACATTTTGATGAAGTTTAATTGAGTGTTTACAGCAATTGTCTTCTTGAAGTAATTTTGTGTATTTGCATTTACATCCCTTGGTGTCTGGGTGGCAGTTGATTAGTTTGACATTCTTCTCTGCAAAGCAGATGAACAAAGAATAAGTGAGACATGGTGTTTTTTTCCCTCTTTTTTTTTTCTTTGCTTATTGCAAAATATGTCTTTTATCTTGCAAAAGGAAGGAAAACCTCTGAGCGCAGATGGGAGCCAGATGCCTCTTCTTACCGTGATAACGTCGCCATCAAAATCACAGTGATCAAGGCAAGGGTCATAAAATATGTATCAGAAATCCATCTGATGTCACCAGTTTGGAAATAGCCCGCCATGGTGCTGATCATTAATCATTAATCATTTGAGAGCATGTTAATATTGGAATAAAATAGTGAAGGAAATGTACATCACCTCATGCCTGTGAGTCAGTTCTTCCAACTGGATTTATCAAAACCTACGATCTTTCAGGGGTCAATCATTTGAACTCTGTCACAATACATTTTGCAGCATCAAACGATGATGGGAATCTCTGTGTCAGTTGATCAAAAGACCTAACCACGTCATCATTCACTTTGGTGTCTATACGAGCACATAAAGTCTAATTGCAGACTGTGCCCTATCTCTTCAAAAAATGTATTCCATCCACACATCTCTTATACTCCTTTATAATGCAGGATTGTGGGCCACTAGAGCTACATAACTAAGAGTGTGGGTATGTCACAGACTGGACATGCCACCAGGCAGCACAAATCATAATATGAAGTATTTCATAACAAAATATACAAAGATTACATAAAGGTGCTACATATAGATGTATCATACGGATTGGGGTATCGTCTGAACTAATTGATAACTAGTACAGGCAGTCGGTAGAGTGCCTAGCTTCGCCAAACCTACATTTGTTTGCAGAACAGAGTTAGCATCACAACCATATTTTTTTTTATTTGTTAAATGAATCTTGATTGTCCCAACTTTTTGGGAATTTCAGGTTGTACATCACAATATCCTAATCAAATTTCCCTGGTAATATGTCAAAGTATGAGTTGAAACTGCACAAAACACAGACCAAATGTTTGGCATGTTTTTCTGGTCTCCTTGCCAGTTTGGCAAATAATTGGTCTTTGTTTAGAAGGTCGTCTTTTATTCTAAATATCCCAAATATCAATTATCACAATACGGAAAGCAGTATGTACATTTTAGAGTCAATAGTCTGGATCAAAAATGTTTTGGAGCATTTTGGATAAAAGATAGCAATGTTTACCAGGTCTGCACAACCTGCTCTGTTTGTTTGGTCAACTGACCCAACAGGACTGTTTGCAGAGATGAGAACGCAATGACACAATTAATACCCCTAAAGTTCATTGTCCTTGACACAGTGTTGAATTTATATTAAAAAAAAAATAAAAATGTTGTGGACATTTTAAGAACATCTTGAAGGAGCACTGTGGTTGGTTATTCAATGTCATCTGATGAACATTAATTAGCACTTAACTGAACTGGGCTCATTCCAAATTTCAACTTTGAGTCGTAACAAATGGGACGTGTCATGAGCCAAAAATAATGATTGCATCCTAACCAATGACTGATCGTCCTAACTACTCCAGGCTCAGCTCCCTGCCTGCCGACTCTGATTTAGCCAGATGGTGCTGTATTGCAGAGAAAAGGCATAGCCATCAAATGCTGAACAAAATGAGCACAATTATAATGGCACCATTATGTTCCATTTACATCTCTAAATATCCTGCAGGCTTGCAAATGTCCGTTTACAAGCCGATTGCAAATCTGTTGTGCCCATGTCTGGGTCCGCATCAGCTCCGGTTGTCAAGGAGATTGGGTCATGCCGACCTTGTGTTCACACGACTTCACCAGTTGACATCCGCTAGTTAGAAGGCATTTCAGAGTGAATGATCAGGTCATTTGTGGGAGGTACCATTGGCCATCTCCTCCTTTTAACTGCTGCTCACCCTGTAATTATGGCATGCCTCATTAGGCAGACTATACCAGCCCAACTAAGAGCCATTTGAGAATGGCTGATAATAAACCCATGGCCTCAGACATTTTAGTTCGATTGTGCCATTGCGTTTTGTGTTCAATATGGAGACTTTTCTGAAGACAGAGAAAGGCAGTAAAGCTTTTCTGTTATATATGGCCACATAAAATGACAAGGATTTTTAATTTTCAATTGATACTGTACTTCAAGAACACTAAAACAAAATTAGAATGCAAATAATTTCCTTCAGATTTCCTTTATTAAAGGATGAAAAATTATGAAATCACCTAACTGACATCAGTGACCACAGACCTGTGGTACTGCATGTGCCCATGTGATGTAGTGTGAGCACTAGAGGACAGTGTTTACCAAATATTAAAATATGCCTGGTGCAGAGCAAAGAGCCTGGGTCCAATATTTGTTCAGTTCACAGAAAAGGGCTACACTGTGAATGTTGACATTTTTAGGATGAGTAAATAGAACTTGGCACATTCAAAGTGCTCCTGCAACAGTCTGGTTTCAAAGAAAGGACACACTGATCCTTATTTTTCATTAAAAATAAAAGCTTCCGTCATTGCTGTTCTTTTCAGTTGCACAATTACAAACTGTGTTAACCACATGTTTTAAAAGAATGATGATAGATATTTTTTACTCATAAAGTAATAATTACACTCCGGGGTTCAAGGGAATTGCACATTTCTGTTAAAACTAAGTACAGGGAAGCAAATTGTCACAAAGCTTAATTATATCTCTCACATCATAGTGAATACAGATTCCGTAGATACGGTGATTACTGATTCCAGGTGAAGACAAGCTTTTCCATGATCTTACATGATCTCACCAGCACTCATAATAATTCAGAGTACACACACACACACACACACAAACACAAACACACACCCATATGCACACGACCACACACAATAAAAACACAAAGAAAACCCCCACAAAAGAAACCAAGCAAAAACACCCAGGATGGTTGGCAGGGAGAGATGTGAGTGGGTGAGACTGGTTATATCACTGACATTATCAAGTGGGCACACCTTGTCACAGACTTCACGTCCGCAGCACCTCCAGAGGGCTCAATAGCCGCCATGCTTCCTGCTGCTGCACTTTCAGTCATCTCACAACGTGTCACCACATCATTTCACCCTCAGCCTCACCAAATGAGACTGTTGCCATATTTCCTGACATTATTATGAAATCGTGCTGCTGTGCACGGGAGATGTTGCACCATGTTTTCAGGGAAAGATTTGAAAGCAAATTTATTTTTAGATTTGACTCTTAAGAAGCTCGACAGTGTGCAGTGACTTAATGGAAACATCAACATCATCTTAACAGTTTATGATGACAATAACACGAAATTTTAGACCGCTGCGTCGGTATCATATGCAGTGCAATATCTCGCCTTGTTATTGCTATAATTTGGAGTCGCAGCAGTGGTTGCAGGCTCTCTGGGGCTTTTGTACAAACAGAACTGGCAACTGAGGTCAGTTTGCTAAAAACAACATTTTCACGCTAAAGGCCTTGAGAGCCTCATCTCGTCTGAACCATAGAGGCTGAATTTCCAGCTGATAGTGATGCATTAAAGGGTGCTATATAGAAGAAATTATTTCAATCCAATAAGTGAATATTAAGATCCTACCACAGACAATGTTCTCTATGTTAATATTTATGTAGTTGTATGAGTTTGGTTTACTTCATCATTCAGCCATCCATATATTTTCTACACCCACTTTCTTCAGCTGTGAGCGGAAGGGAGGAGAAGCCTACCCAAGCTGAAAGAAAACAGGTGGATCCATACTCTGCAAGAACAAACACTTTTTGTTTTGTTTTCCCAAGATGGCCTGAACAAGAACATTTCATTTTGGCGAAGACGTTTCAATCTCAGAAAAAAATGGATAGAAAGAAATGAGTTCACTTCCCACAATGCATACTTACAATATCTTACTAATTGAACAGTTGTTGTTGGACACCACACAAGAAAAACATTGTTTTCAGACGGTGAGCTCCTTTCTCATCCGATAGCAGGAAAAATCTATGCTGGTATCACTCACACTGATGGCACAAGATGTGTTGCTCCGGGTGCGGAGCCTCAAAGGTTACAGGGTCATTTAGTCATTTAGGCCTGTATTACGACCTGTGATAAACATACCCAGGATACTCCCTGGCTGGAGTTTTCAGGAATCCTTGCTTGTGGTGAGTCCTCGCTGCGTTTATGTGTAACTCCATGGCTCAAACATAGAAATAGCACCGTTTTTTTTCAGATACCCGGGTATGTGTAAACCTGGCCTGAGACTGCAAGCAGTCTCCCTGTGGCAGAGAGGTGATTAAGCCTTGATGGGAATCAGGTGTGCTGCCTCACCTCTCTGCCCATGAAGGAGGAGCCGCCCGGAGACATGAGGTGACAGGCGGGAGACACAGGCAAGACAGAGACTGTGAAATGTGTGTGTGTGTGTGTGTGTGTGTGTGTGTGTGTGTGTGTGTGTGTGTGTGTGTGTGTGTGTGTGTGTGTGTGTGTGTGTGTGTGTGTGTTTTCTGAATTATTTATATAAAATAATTATGTTTCTGGAAAGCCCTGACTCTAATGGTGGAATGCTCAAATGCCACATTCCCCTTCCGGTCACCTCTGTCTACCACGTCGTCGTCTCCCCTTCTTGGGGTCACCTACCATCCGCTGGGCTGCCCCCTCCGTCCACCCGGCCCCTGGGCCGAGCCGAACCATGTCACGCCGGGCCCTGCTGCCTTCTGTGCTCCTGAATCCTGCAGTTTCCCTCTCAGTCTCTTCTGGTCTTGTCTGAATTCTGCCTTCCTACTTTTATTTCCTGGAATGCCACACCTGCTGCTGGAAAAAAAAAAAAAGCATGTTCTTAAAAAAAAAGTACTTGAAAATGTTGATATTTTATGAAAATTAATATATAAATATACAACTAGAAACACACAGAAGTTTCGTATCATACCAGAAGTATTGATATTTTAGCATTGATCTGCATAACAATGTGTTACATTTTTGAGAAAAAGTTGGAGAAACCCAGAGAAAATGTTTAAATACATGAGGAGATTCCACATATAAAACTGCTTAGTCAATAAGGGTATTTTTATGTGAAGTGAGAGTGAGACCCATCACAAGTATTCACAACATTCTCAAGTTAACAAGTCAAAAAATAAACATGCAATAGGCTATAGACAGTCATTATATACATTAACTTAGTATAAAGTGTGTTTATAATAAGTTCAATTTGGAGGTTATTTAATGGTCTCAGTAGTGTTCATTTGTGTGATTTCTCTTATATCTATATTTGAATAAAGTATAAGGTCAATTGAACTGTACAGCTTGTCTTTATTTAAAAATGAGCCACTGACCTGTATTCCTTGTTGTTTACCATTAATTAATGTGACTTTATTGTTAACTATATGGCTCGAAGTGTTGTTTGGAGCTCAAATTTGTGTTTTTGTTTTTTTCTCCAGCTTTGGGAGTTGCTGCGTTATACATTTAAGACAGTATTTACTTGGAGTGTGCAGCTGACGTGCTCATTTTGTGAGAACGTAAACAAATAGTATGGTCAAGCATTCTTGTCAAATACTCTCCCAAGTGCTTTCTTTCTGTAAACGAACCATTATGCAATATGCATATGCAAAAAGATGTCAAACCTTTCTAGTATTTCAATTTGCAAGGGTTTTGTCTCCTTCAAGTGTTTCAGCCAGCACCATAAAATGTATTAGTCTGTTCGTAATAATGTGTGAATGGCTTCTGAATCCTTTCTAGAGGTAACGCATACAAAGGCAATTTTACTGAGGCAGCTTTAGCTTCTGTAATATTTTAGGATTATCCTCAGCTATCCAGAAAGTAGATCACAAATCCATAATTCCTGCCAGCGGCTCCTTGCCATGGAGAGGCATGGTGCTCAGAACCTGAATAAGTCAACTGTAACCTAAACCCAAACAACAGCATTTGCAGTGTGGGAGCAGGGGTGAGACGGCCAGCACGGTGTGTCAAATTGACTGATCGAGTGACACTGGTAAGCAGCCTCTCACACAAAGGACATCATAGAAACACAATCTGTGGACTCAAATAGTGTCTTTAGACCTTTATCGACCCCTTCACCTCCGCCTCACCAAGCTGACATGCAGCTCCATGGTGTTGTACAAAATGTTATTTAAATGTTATGTGTATTTGTCTGTCGGTCTGTCTATGTTGGTATCTTGAGGGACTGGGGGTGCAGTTCTAAGTCCCTTTTGTCAGCAGGGATCAACTCAAGCACCTTGTGACCATAACTTTGATTAAGTGAGAACAGAAGATGGATGGATTTGATGAGCATTAAAACTTGTATTTTGTCATAGTGTCCTATTTGCAGACTGCTTTAATTCAGTCCTCCTGTGCTCATGAAAACTAGCAGCCTGCACAACAGCCAGCGTTTTCCTGAAAAATAGCCCAATGTGCCTCACAGCTGTATAATTTTCACCAGAAATTGTAGAGACCAAAACAGAAATAAATGACAGTGTTTGGTAACCAGTAGATGTAAACATGGTTCAAAATTGGTTGGGGGGGAAAAACTCGTATAAGTAAAACAAATAAATAAATGGATATGATATGAAAACCTTGGTATTTGCTTGACTTTGTGGTGGCATTCTAATTATAGTAACCAATCTACAGTAGGTGTTTAAAGACTGAATATTACAATATATACAAATAGATAGCATTGATCCTTGTCTGTCCATCAAAATATCTGCAAAGTGGCAAACATCTGGTTTTCATTATCTTGTTCTCTGAGTTCATAACATCTGCAGCCTCAGGAAAAAAAAAAAAGCTAAATCCATATTCAGTTTACAACAATAATCATATATAATAGAATATTTTTGATTCTATTTCCAATTAAGGTGGACTGAAAGGCTGCATCTGCTCCTCTAAACATGCATGGCACATTGGAGCCACTGTGCCTATCGTATTCATGAGGTTAGAGATTTCCCGAGTGGGCTTGCCTTGTTTATTGTGGCATGCTGTGCAACATGCATTCACGGTGGTAACAGGAGCGATTTCCTTCAAATTCAGGGATGATTGGATAAACATTAACTTGGCAGGCAATGGATAATTGTTTGATCCCCTCCACACAATAATTCTGTCTGACAGCACAGCAGGAGAAACACATCAATTCTTCCGAGTATCGATCGCATTTAGAAGTGCTTTTAACTCATCTCGTGGGTTTTTGTTTAGTTTTGGTTTACATATAAAGACAATGTTATAAGATTACATTCACATTTGTAACTTGTTTATGTAATATAACTCCCGTTGAAGTCATTTTATTTTATTTTTTTTTATGTTTTTGTTTTGTTTTGTTGACTGTAAAGTTACCAGCAGGGGGCACTGTTGACCTTAGCAGTGACGCAAGGTGCTCTTGATAATCTATTTTTACTTCATGTGAAAATTTTATGTCAGGATGCAGATCAGTGCCATTCTTCTGTTCCACTCGTTTGACCCAGAAATGTTGATACCCACAATAGGGCGTCAAGTGTCACAAAATAATGAATTTGAATGATCCTTCAACATATCCTTCATCAATCTGTATGTCTTTTTCTTTCTGAAATAATGTATTTTAACTGACCAAGTGAGTTACCTTTGACAGTATTAGAAAATTAAAAGAAAAAAAGGCTCAATAGAGCACTCAGAGAGGAGAACGTGTCAAACATGGTAACTTGAGGTATCCTTCTCATGTGAAACTGTGATGCTGCTGATAGATCCTTGAAGACTGGCAGGAACAGAAGCTATGGAAGAGCAGTGGTGAAGCAGCTTTACACACTCACCAGCCAAGACAACAGCCATTCTACATGTAGACGCCCTATAGGCTCTATATCCATTGTCAAAGAACTGATCCCTGTGACAGTGAAAATCTGTCACCATGGTAACCTCACAGTTTATCAAAGTTCATAGGCAACAAGAGTTGACTGATAGTGTGTATGGACATACCCACACACACACACACACACACACACACACACACACACACACACACACACACACACACACACACACACACACACACACACACACACACACACACACACACACACACACACACACACACACGTGTTTTCACATCATCAAGAAAAACGGAATTTTTCTAAAAGAAACTCAATCTTCATTCCCGAAATTCATTAATTTTTATTTTTTTATCTCTCAGCAGCTTGAGTTGTTAAGTGAAAATATACCCACATGCACCCGGTGCTATAGGTAATTGTATCAGGCAGCTTATTCTGTAGTTAGTAAACATATACATACTCAAGCTAGCAGGTGGCAAGACGACAGGGTGATTAGAGATTAGCTGCATGACTGGAGGCTTGCCGGTTTGATCCCTACAAAGACCAGAGTATACACAGTGTATTACACTGATGCTGGGACTCATTCAAGCAGATCATAACAAGATACAATTAGGAGTGTCTTAAAACAGGAGAAGCTCTCCAAACAGATCCACATTTGTTTTCATTTATAAATGCAACCAATTATAAATTGTTGTTTAATACAATTCAGCATTGCTAGTATCACAATTAAAGCAACATATTGTGTCACCGTTACCTTGGAAATGTTTACTGGCAAAAGACTAAAGTGATGATGAATGGATGGCATACTAGAATAATTTAGATACTAGTTTAGGCATATCCCCTCCCTGCTAAGAATGTGTTGTCAGTCTCATGTCTGTATGTAAAAAAAAGAAAAGCTTCAACTGCACTGCAGACAAGAGGAAAGCCAGAAATGAATTGTCAAAATTTGAAGTCTTTTGCATTTGTAAGCATCGTTTCCCTGTCTGGAATATATTTTCAAACAAACACAAACAAAATACATTGTACAATCTGAATTGGTAACAGCACAGGTGAAGAATATGCTGGGGTGCGGAGAGAGAAAATCAGGCTCTATCCCAACTTAAAACTCACTCCTCTGACTCCTCCGCTGCAATTGGGAAGCAACATTTTATTAAACATACTTGAAGAGAATTTAAAAAGAGTCAATTGTAGAGGAACAATTCACTCGTAACTTTGGAATTGCTGGTTGGTATTTGGTTAAATCAACCGGTTACAAATGCACGACAGCGCTGTAATATTTTTCAATGATTTGTCCTGTCATGACTCCTGTTATTAACAACCATTACAATCATTTCGACAAGGGTAACACATAAGAACCTAGTCAATCCATTAGCCAACAGCCTAACATGGCCGTAAGCTTACAGAAACCTGATATAATTATAGTCTGATAGTTGATCCTCTTCCACCTCTTCCACTGTTTCCTGCAGTAGTATATCAATGGTTTGTCTTTTGGAAATTCAAAACGGTTGTTCATAAAATGTACCTGCTTACCATTTTTGAATTACAACTATTTTATTGCACACGCTGTTGTGGTTGAACCTGCCACTCTTCCACTGTAATATTTCTGGCTCTTTTAAGTCTTTGTGTTCATCCTGCATTGGAAGATTTTCTTCAAAGGCTCATCACTGGCCAGTCGAACACAGTCCATCTTTTCCTTTAAGGCTGTTCTCTTTTTGCTACTGGATGAGCTTTAGCTTGTTGTCTGGCTAAGGAACCTCCAGTTATGAATGCACATATATACTGAGTTTATAACGATCACAGTTTTAGACCTTACACAATGTGTTTGCCAATATAAATTATATATAGCAGTAGCTTGTTACATGCTCATGTCATTAAAAAAAAAATCACAAAATGATAAACATAACAAATACACTCAGTGTGACACCTCCACTTCATCTTGCTTCACGGTGAATACAGCCAATGGAGTGAGATTGTCACTCAGGAAACACTGGGAAGCAGATATTTTGAAACCTGCGTAAACTGGATTAAAAGATTTTCAGAACAAACAATATTGTTTACTATCTCAGTGAGTCTTGAGTTAGTCAATAGAAGGCACAATTATGGTGTTTGTCGGCAGGTAGAGTACAAGTCATGGAATGCTTGTAATTTGTACTGCAGCAGGTTTTGTTTTGTTTTTTTTCTTGGTGAGAGCATAGTGTAATGTTTGAAACGTAATACAATGTAATGAAACTGTACTTTGTTCACCTTTTACGGAAACAGCTTATTAAAAGGATATATAGCATGTTAAATTTGTGCTTTACATTTTAGAATTGATTTCTAATATTATCTTCTGAAGGCACTCACTAAGAATTTAAAGATCTTTTTGTTTGTACTTTTCTTAGCAACCCCTCACTCATGAACCACCTTGTTCAACCAAACAAAACTGTAGCATTACAACAATGAAAATCATAATCATAGTAATAGTACAGGCTGTAGAGAAGGTTGCCCGCCAATCCCCAAAGTTAGCAGGTTCATCCTTATTTCTGCATGTCAAGGTGTCCTTGAATAAGATATTAATTTATTCCCAAGTAGCTCCAAACATTGGGTGGCAGATGCTGTGAGTGGTGTGTGCATTTGTGTATGAATGTGTGGCTATGTGAATATGACCATTCATCATAAGCTTTTTTTTTTTAAGTGAACTCTGTTAACATCAGTGTTCAATGTCTGATAAAAGCAAAGGACATTTGATTTACAAAAAAAAAAGAAGAAGCTGTGTAAAAAGTAATGAAACGCAAAGCTTTTTAGTTTCATTTTGATTTCATGTTTGAGTGAAATTGTATTTTATTAATTTAGAGATGTAACATGATGATATATGATACTCATGTGTTGATTAATTTTACAATATGTTTTATTTTCAAAGCAAAATCACCCATCATCCTCTCAACAAATGCTATTTAATGGGCCATTGACAATTATATTTCTCATTTTAAAGATAAGGAACATATGAAAATGTATCCAAATGTAAGCGTAAGATACAACAGTGTGCTTCATGACTGACTGTAGACTTGGTCGCGTGAGTTTCAGTCTCATATCATGAGAGGTAACAATTCTGCTTTGCTCAGATTTTAAATACTTTTCTTAGATGTGTTTTGTCCAACATACTGGTGAAGTGGCAATGATCACTGCACATAGGACACCATTCCCCAACAGTAAAAAATTATCAAGCAAAAGGGGGATATCTAGAATCAATCTACAAAATCTAGCTAATTAGGGTCTCAATAGATATTTCACATGTAATTTGTATTGTGAAACTGCAATTGTGGTCCACCAGTGAAATTCATTCGACATGTCATTAAAGAGAGGAGGCATAAACAATTATAGTGTCAACTTCTGCAAATAACAAAAATGTGCAAATTATCCAATATTTTTCCTGGATGATGTTGCCGATCTGCACAGAGGTTGGCATGTTACAGATGCTGTTTTTTTTTTATTATCGAAACAAAACGACTAAAGTGAGAGCAAAGTACCACTTGACACAACAAGGAGACAGGTTGTACCACCTCTTCAGAGTTTGTTGTAAACATAGATGCCAAGAAATCAGGTGAAAACACAAAACAGCGCTCTATCATATACGTATTTAACATCTCCCTTCAAGGTAGCCTTGCCCAAGTTTAAGTTTACTGCGAAAAAAATGTGGTGAAATCAGGTGATGGTGATAATCTACATTTTCTTGAATGTTTTAATAGGAAGTTGTCTGCGATCTAATGATAGTAACTCATTAACTTTACTGAACACTATACAATTTGTGCATCGACACAAGGTAATTGCATTTGTTCGCTCAGTGCCTTTAGTTTGCTAACAAACAAACAAACAAATCATCAGTATTTTTAAAGTGAAATGATGAATAATGTAATTGTATGACCACTCCATCAGAAGTGGGAAAACACTCCTCTGGTAAATTTCCAAGTTATCAGCTCCATAAATGCGGACTGTAACCGGCATCATCTTCCCAGTCTGGCTCCTTCCTTCTCTATTCCTTCTGTTTTATCTGTTTTCCATTTAAAATCAGCTGTCCTTGGTCAGGTTGGGAAACACCGTCACTATTAAAAATAACTCTCGGTTTGGATAGTGCCCATGCTTAGCTTCTCCCATGTTCCCCAACGTGAAGTATGAGTGATTTCTTTATTCAGAGCAGAGGTGGGCAATCTAGTCCTGGAGGGCAACTGTTCTTCAACGTCTTCCTGTTTTGACAGACCTAATTGAAACAGACTTTCTGCAGAGCGTCACGATCCACAAGAAGTCATGTTCAGAAACTCAGATATACTGTACATATTAGAGTAGGGAGATAATGAAAACACGCAGTACTGGGGACCTCTCGGACTACACTGCAAAAAAGTAAAGCCCAAATATAGGATATCAACACTATTATTTATAAGAAAATTACTTACAGCTAGTGAAATAATCTGTCCATGCAGCTTGATAATAAATCTTGATAAATCAAACTTTAAGACTATAATGTAAAATCGAGGACTAAAGATAAGAAACTAACTTATCTATGCATATGCCAAATAGTTGTTTTTCAATAAAGAAACATCACAATAGATGAATGAGCAGACAGTGATTATATAGAAATATGTACTACCAAATCAAACTATAGTCTGAGGACTTAATTGCTGAATCAACGAAAGGTTTCACCTGACTAGTCTTTAACGCCCAATCAGCAAATGTTATTAAAATCCATATTCAAATCCACCCAATTTGAACACAAGAACAAAAAGACATAAAAAAACTGCTGAAGAGCTATAATTATGTTTTGTGTTCATGTTCAGGATTAATGAGCTTTTAACTAATAGACTTTGGTTGAAAAACCTCTCCTCCGCCTGCCGTCATTTCAATCTGCCGTGAGGCAAAAATAAGACGTGCAATTCAATCTTGCAAGATCTCAAGTGTAAAGTGTCTTTGCAAGCCTTAACAGAATGTTTACACCAAAATCCCCCCCATTTTCTGAATTACTTCTATTGCATGCGTGCGTGCGTGCGTGTTCAGGCTTTTAGCACTTGCATTACTGTCATTATAATTTAATGGACATGCTCTTTGGGTGGCATGTAGATGGATCTGTTGTGTTTGCACACATTCTTTCTTCCCTTTCAGTAACACGATGAAGTAAATATACAATGAAATGAATTGAGCATACAAATCAACCCACTTCCAGGAACCCTGTCTTACTGTTTGCACTGAGAGACACTTTTATTGTAGTTACACACAGCAACAGCGCAACATTAACTCTATGCTTTGACATGAAATATTACTGATGTACCCCAGAGAATAAACCCTCATAAACTTGGTGATCACCTGTCTTTTTATCAGGCACTGGGTCTTATGTGGTGCATATATAGTAGCAGGTGCTTCCCATATAAATCAGTCAAATTTCATAATATTTTGATTTGTATACTAATATATTATAAAGCAACACCAGTACTTGCAATGCTACAAAAGCAGCTGTCAAGAATTATTTGTATTTATGTTTTATTGATTTCGTTGCTGTATTCATTCTGTTTTGCAGATGACGTGCACACTGACAATGCCAGCCAGGGGTCTTTCAATGTAGACTTTGTATGTTTTTCCCGTACGTCCTGTGCATATGTCTACTGCATACTCTGACTTCCTTCCACACTCCAAAAAGGTGAGGCGAAATGGCCACTTTGGATTTCTTGCAAGTGTGGAAGTGACTGCCTCTCCTTGTTTGCCCTGTGATGGAGTGGCGACCTGTTCAGGGCCTGCGTTAGTCAGTCAAGGCCCCTTTACAATGAGTGGTCCAGTATGGGTCACCAGGTATGTGGGGGAGGGATGGAATCATAAACATAAAAAAAATAAAAAATGATTCTATACGAGTATGCAATAAGGCAACACATGAACTGACAATACTATTGTCAATACTGACAATACTTTGACAAATGTGCATTTTTCACTTCATTACATTTCTTTTTGTTTACCTTATTCTGTGAACTTTGGAGGTTTGTGCTTTTGAAATCCGATAGGTTGGGGATTGTGGTTGTTCATGTATCCATTTTTATAACTTTAACTTTCTTCCAGTGAAAATGAACAAATGTGCACCAAAATAAAATGAACACAAACAATAAGATCCACGAGACAGTATTGACGTAAACAATCCAAGCATGTGTAAGTTGGGCTAATTTGTTGCCTCTGTATGACACATCACCTGCCGTCACTGCAGCAAGTAGACAATATGATAAAGGCTGCCCGTCAGGGAGGCTGGCACACTGACATTCACTGAATTCAGAGGCAATTATTGCTGTCTATTTATAGCTCTTTCCCGGGCTTTTAATACCGTTGATCACACTATTCTCTGACAGAGATTACTTGATACAGAAGCCATGGTTTGTGCATGATGACAGACTCAGTTTGATGCTTTTGCCTCACAGATTTCTATCTGTCATCAAAGGGGCTGTGCAGCTGTGGGCTTGGATCTTTTCTTTTAGCCATTTGTGTTTTTAATCTGTGCCACAATGTGTCAAATATTAATCTCTGACAATGGACTGATGTTACGAGTATTTGGTTTTGCTAATTATGTTGATGTTTTCAGACCTTTAAGGAGCTTTTTAATGTTTAACCCTGAAAGTTATTCAATTGTAACCAGCAGCTATTGTTTGTTACTATTATGTGTGTGTGTGTGTGTGTGTGTGTGTGTGTGTGTGTGTGTGTGTGTGTGTGTGTGTGTGTGTGTGTGTGTGTGTGTGTATGTATGTATGTGTGTATGTATGTATTTATTTTAAGGCTTCCCGAGTATTCTCCAGAGGAAAGTGAAGTGTGTTATTGTGTCATAATTCTAGAAAATGTACTTTGCTTTCATGTGCATATTTTTTTATTTTCTCATGTCTGTGCTTTAAATGAAGGTATCTGTTCGCTCTGAGGTCAGTTAATCCACAGTAAAGCTTTACTCATTGACTAAAAAAGCACAAAGCTCAAATCATTGATTATGTTTACATGTCGACTACACTTTTTGGGCTTATTGTGGTTTTGGTTTGGTGATAGATATCATTTCAAGATCACTTTAATCGTAATTACATTATATCACATCCAACATACTCTGAATGAATTCCGTTCAGTGATGGTTTTCACAACCACATCACAGCAAGAACATTTCTTTTATTGATCATTGGCTTAGGGAATTTCTATATGGGGTATACATGTTTAGTGAATAGTGCCTGTGTGTGTCTGTACCTTGTGTCTGTACCTTGCCTTTTGTCCACAGTCAACTATGACCCTATGTCTGATAAAACAGGTACAGTATATAAGAAGAATGGGAAAGAAAAAAAACACTTCCTTCATTTCAATAACACTAACTTTTGTTCTGGAACTGTTTATTGCAGACTTGTGGGGGGAGATTGCTTAGTGTTATAAAGTACATTTTTAAAACAAAAGCTGCTATTTTGGTAAATATGTGTAATCAATTTTCTAATTTTTGAGAACCTATGATAAAGAAAGACAGTCAATATTTAAATGTGTTCTAATTTGGTTTGTATTTAGAAACATATTCAGATAGGGCTGAAACGCATCATCAAAAAGGATATTATGCAAACTCTGGGTGCTTAATAACAAATTCAGATTCATTAGGAGATTTTACATTCACTGGCTGCATCTTTAAAAAGTGTGGTTTATTCATGCAGTAGTTTAAACAGCTACTTTTAGATCATTGAAATTCTAAACAATAAAAAAAACAAAAAACAACACAAACCGCAAATTTTAAGAGGAGCATTATGAATCCTGTTCGATTGCAAAGTGCTGAACCGTAGCTCATAAACAGAATAACTCTGATGAGATAAAGATGCTTATTTCATTGTTAATCCTCTAATGTTTGCACACTCCTTCGTCCACAGGCTACAGCTCTTTAGCTGAGGCTACTTTATATAAATATCCTTATAAAATGTGTTTTTCAGAGGAGCTTCCCTCTAATCTCTGGAGGCTGCGATAAGACGCATCCTTGATAAACAGAGACTTCAATTTGTTTTCATATTCAGGTCAACTTCTTTATAAGGTAATAAAAAGATAACCCCTAAGTCAAGAGACATATTTAATCAAGACAAGTCATCTGTTAACAGTAAAATAATGTTAAGAGGCCCTTGAACATTCCTTGTTTACTGTTTTCACCTTTGCATTGCGAGTCTCTGCCATTCAGAGGTCACTTCAATCCATGGGATGATAATGCTGCTTGAGGTCAAGTGCCGAATCTCATTTAAATGTTTCATGAGCCGAAAAACTCATGAAATATAATATATAAACAAATTTTTTCTGTGAACCTTATACGGCTGTAGAGCTGGTCCTCAACAGCCTGGTTTTGGGGCTCATATACGCCTGAGTAGCACACTACTTCTTTGTTCTTCACGAATTAATACTTGGCGCTCCACTGCTAATCTATAGAGATGGCTTTTAAAGAGTTCCTTCCTTTGATCTAATGTTTTCATTATGACGCAACATGGTAATTTTTGTGCAACCTCTCAGATCTGAATAGATTTCAGAGGAGGAATTGCCAGAAGGGGGAGAAAAATGTGATTATTTCAACCATTTTCTGGGTTTCTCTGTGATAGTATGGAGAATTGCTCATGGGTGCAAAAAATGAAGATGGTGTGCTCTTAACTGTGGGCACAGAGTTCATTTGCACATTTCGACTGCATCACAATTAATGCAACGAAAAAAGCTGAAGCCAAGTTGAAGACTAGCGCACATGGCTCCATCCATCAAAGGCATGTGGTATTCAAATACTCTCTCTCTAAGAAGATTACCCTCTCCAGCCTCTTTGAATCTTTTATGCATTACAGTGTAACTTCAATGATACATGAGGAATATCTCAAATTGAGCCATGCGTTAAAATATTTGGATTTCTGTCAGTTATTTCTGCTGTGCCCTTCGTTTAACATGGCTTCGCTGCTAACACATAATACCTGCTAGCCTGGACACATCTCTCACTCCTTCAGATACGCCTTCAAGAGAACAGAAAAAGAAAAAAAAGCTGGAATGGAATTTGGTGTACTTGTGTCCTTCAGTGAGTACCCGTGAGGCTCAATATTTGGAGGATAGGAAGGGAAAAAAAAAAAAAGAAAACAGCGAAAATGGATTAATTACCACGGTCACTTTCCACTTGCAGCCCAGGGGACTCTCTGTAGGTATGAAAGATTCACCTCGTCTCCCACTGCTCCTTCCATCTGCCATGTCACACCTTCAGTTGGGAGCCAGTACACTGCAGTTCCTTTCGGCCCACGGGGCACAGGGGCACACTAGAAATACCAGGCTTGGCACAGGATGCTAGAAAACTCTGGGAGCAAAACAAAGGTGAGGGTTAGGGGTTACGTGTGGATAGGGTGAGGCTAAAACGGCTTGACAAGAGCTTTGATCGCCCACTAGTGTGTGTGTGTGTGTGTGTGTGTGTGTGTGCGTGGGTGTGTGTGTGTGTGTGTGAGTGTGCGTGTGTGTGTGTTAGCTGCTCCCTGTGAAAGCACTGCAGGGCTTGCCATATCTTTGGCAGTAAGCTCCCTACCAGAGAGGGGATGTCAATGTAAAGTCCTCCTTCCTCTCTGCAGCTTGTCATTCACACAGCTGGCTTTCTTTTCCAGTGACAACATACCTTATTCTTTTTTTTTTTTTTTTTTTGAAGGGGGAGGGGGGGGGGGGGGGGGGGTATTACACATCTCTCTGGTGGGTGAAACATACTGATGGACAGTCAAGCATTCTCGCACTGATGCCCCCGCAGCAGCCCACTTTGGCAGTGACCTGAATTGAGAGAGGAGCACCTGGCAATGTGACCAATGCTGTGAGAAGAGAGCACATCATGGCCTTTTCATGCTCTACAGCCACATGAAATCCTCAAAGAAACCCACTCACTACTTGGTAAATCATTACATTTTGGACTGCAACAGTTCAAATGACATTATGTAATGGTGAATCGAATGACCCCAAAAGAGTTTTGATCCATTTGCTTCTTTTATGTATGACAAAATGCTCTTTGGCTGTGTTGCATAGTTATAGTCAGTGTTGATAGTTTTTGGAGCCCAGACAGTGTGATTATGTCCCCCTTTGTTCTGTGTATGCATGGCCAGTTTGACATCCTTGAGGGCCCCAGGGCAGAACAAAAAAAAAACATGTGCACCTTTTGATCCTTGGGCCCCCAAACTTTCTGTGCGAAGAATGCAGTCTTTCTTTCCAATGGGAATGATACACATAATCACTGGAGTATTCTGTATGTAAGCACAAAACTGAAACATAGTGGGGTTTTTGGTCATTTTAAATCTTGGGGATATTTTTAAAACGGGTGTCATTCGTGTTTTGAAAGTGAATATTCCAAATACACTTTGTTGGGAATCCATACCTTGCATTTTTTGTCAATGTTGAGGATCAAACAATACAGGAATATTATCAGACATCTGAAAAAAAATCTATAATGTATGTGCTAATAATCCCTGCATAATATATTATCATACTTTTAGGTCCGGCACATTGATCTGCTGAGCGATAAAAGTGTAGTATTAAATGCAGGAAAGTCAAATTTAAATGATGTAACAATCTAGTTAAAAAGCTTTAATTCTTGACTCCTGCAGTGAAGCAGTCCTTTGCATCTGTAATACTGCAGTAGGTGTATATTGTTGGCATGGTTCTTGTCCACGTGTCCCTTTTTGGGGTGAAGGGGTCACTGCAAATCAATAGAGATGTTCTGAATGATTACCTTTATCCTGTCATGAAATACTTGCAGTGTGATGGGAGTGGTCTCGTCCAGCATAACAATGCTCTCATCCGTTGGGGCAAAAGAGGTCACTGGATGATTGAATGAGTACAAAAATTATGTGAATCATAGGTTGTAGCTTTCGCAGCCAGCATACCTCAAAGCATGCAAACCCCCGGTGGGCGATTTCAAACCAACATGTTAGACAGCTCTTTCCTCCACTGTGTTCAAACCGTCAAATGATGGGCTATCCCCTGGACAGACTATGTTCATCCCCTTAATGGAGCTGCAGAGAGATTGATGATCAATGTCTCATTGCGCTGAGGTACTTGTGGTAGCCCAGTGAATAATTATCATACCATCTTAAAGTGACTATTTCTTAAAATATGTAAGCTGTCTATGTCAGAATGTTATAAATGAACTTTGCTCATATGATATTTAAGCCAGTTTGAATCTGAACATGTCCAGATCTATCTCCCCATCTTTGACATATTTACTTTGCGGTGGAGGTCACAGCTCCACATCCTCTCTGGTTCACTTCAAAGGTGGACGTAATTGCCTTCCTTACATTGTTTGGCATAGCCACATGCGAAATCGGAACCTATCACAACTGACTATGGCCAAAGGACAGGGTTCATCCAGAACGTTTGGCCTGTTTAGTAAAGAGAGAACCAGAAAATCCCACGTGTGGCCAATTCCACTCAGCCATTTACCGAAGCTCACATACCTTTGGATTGTAGAACAAAACATCCAAGTGAAACTTTGTGAAAGCAGACAGACAACAAAGTCAAACCCCAAGAGATATTCACTGCTCATTTTAGTAATTTTCAACAGATGGAGGAAAAGAAATTCACTTCAAGAACTTTTGACAGCCTCAATACAAAAGGACATAAACATACACAGGCCTCTGTTGGTGGGGAAAATGACTTCTTTGTTTTTAACTCTCAGAGCAAGAAAGAATGGCTTTTGTAGAAAATCAATGTTAACTCTGCTGTGCATTTCATGGGTGTTACTTTTTTTTATGTTTTGTTTTTTACCAGCTGCAAAGGTAAAATTCTACATCATGTCCTCACTGTGAAATAAAGTCGTCCCCTTTTAGGCGAGTCTCAAAATGGAGCCTCCAGGCAGACTTTGTCAATCGAGCGGTTTTGAGCGTTGGCCTCACTGCAGGCAGAAATCAACTCTGATACCCTCTGCACTGCTGCACTCCTCTCCACGACTGTTTGGGACACCCTGTGAAGGCTTTATGGATCCGTCAGCCATCATATTATTGAAAAAGACTCTGTAGGCCAGCCCATCTGACATAAAGCCAACAAGTTTGGCAAAGAAATAGCAGATAAAAAATATAGATTTATTGACTTTTATCTGTAAGCATGACTGCGGAGATACTTTAGATTCTTGACAATTATAGACTGAATTATAGTTGGTCAATTACAAAAGACTAGTGCTGTCAAAAATAACGGGTTCATTTAATAAATTCGTTTAAAGCGTTTAAGTCGATAAAAAAGTGTAACATTTTGTTTACTTTCAGGTTGTTGTTTTTTTTTTTAACTCCCTTACCGGTGCAGCAGCAGGTGCAGCTGTGTATGGGTGCAGCACCGTGGCTACACCTACACAACAGCAGAATACCAAGCAACTATGGAATAATATTAAGGCAAAAAGTGTCACTTTAAAAAGTGCTGGACGGCACAGTGAAAGCCAATTTGCACACTTTGTAAATTTAAGGATCACTGAAGTAATTCTGTGCAGCAAAACAGCAGTAGTTGGTCAGTCAACATGGCAACCTGCTCAAGCTGGACAAAATACTTGCTCTGCTTTCCCTCGCTCTCCTGCATTTGTGTGTTTGTCCTTACCATCTCTCTCTCTCTCTCTCTCTCTCTCTCTCTCTCTCTCTCTCTCTCTCTCTCTCTCTCTCTCTGTATTACAGTATATTATGGCAACTTTGTTCACGTAATAAGTATACATAAACAATTCCAGACATATTAAAATTCTGGAAGTGTTGGACCTCAAACAAAACCCAGACTCATATCTGCAAGCTGATATAAGAAAGATGTTTGTTTATTTATTGATTTGTTTATGTATTTTTTTTTCTAAACTTGGAGAGAAACAGATTCAATCAAAGCTGTGTTGCGGTCTACATTAATTCAATGTTTTTTTCTTGAATAAATATTCATTACAAACCTTAGCTTAAGTAGAATTGTTTTTTTTATTAATTGCAATTAATTACAGAAAATTGTGCATATAATATATATATATGCACAATCAGTCGGAGGAAAATATATATATATTTTTTTTAAATGATTGACAGAACTAGAAAAACACATTCGGAGGTGTTGGTATGTGTTAGTAGATGTGTGATAGGGGAAGCCAGGGTCAGATGTGCCACAACTTAATCAGCAGAAGCCTAAATTCACCCAATCTGCACTGATCATGCACAGTGTCGTCTGTATTTTCTACACCAACACGTCCCACTACTTTGCATCTTATTTGAGTTTGTGCTCATGGGGGCTCAGTCAATCAATCCATGGCTAAGACATGCAAGACATGAATACATAAACAATACTGTTTCGATGAGGTCATTTTTGGAGGGTAGAAAAAAAGGGGGGGGGGGGGGGGCAATGCATGCAAAACCCTCAATTGAAGACTCATGTTTGCAAGTGGCTCACTCATTGTGTCATTCTTAGTTGATTACCCACAAAATGGATGCAAACTGAAAGCTCAATCCATTTGAGTAAGCAGACAATTTAGCAGTCTTTGCACAGTATCCCAGTAAATCCGACCCTATCTGAGAGAAAAGACACTTCGTTTTCAGGTTAAAAAAGTATCTTTCTTCTTCTTCCTTTTAAGTCTTTCCTTTTATGTTAACATTAAATGCTTTGTGGGTAAATCTAAGTCATGTTTCTTGTGTGTTTCTGTAGATACTGTTCAGGTAAGCAGTTGCTCCCAGTATTTCAGCTGGCAGCTTGATGGCTTGTTAATGGCAACAAGAGTCTCAGTTGTAACATAATCACATTTTGTTTACTGTTAGTACATGCAAATATTTGTAACACCTAGTTATATAATAACATGCCATACACATTCATTTCTGATTTTAAATTGTTGCATTTGACCTCCACAGGCCTTTAAGGTTCACTGCAAAGATTATAAAATGACATGCAGTGTTTACCACCTCATTTTTGGGAGCACATGAATAGGCTGTAACACATTTTGATGGCATATATTGTATTACAAAGAGGTCTGATATATCAACAGAATTCAATTGAAAATGTCCCAGATGTTCATAATGACCCGTTAAGTTTGATTTGTATGAGCCTATGCACTGAAAGACTGAGGAAGAGAGAGTTTGGTAGCTTTCACACCACCAAGAAACTACAAAGGAGAAAAGTATAGGCTGTGACTGTAGTGGTGGAAATGCCAAACACCTTTCAGTGGCAGTGCAGAGTGGGCTTGAGTGTGTGTGTGAACCTGAATGAAGGAGTTCAAATGGGTGACAGCAGTTTTACTTGCAGCTTTGTAAGCGAGTGTTCAGGCTTTCAGTTTGATGCGGCAGACTGGGAGCCAGTGAAAGGATAAAGAAGAGTAAGGGTGAAATATGCTCTCATAAGCTGGTGGGTGAACTGACCACATTTTACAACGGTTTACAGTCATTGGTTAAACATTTGTTTCAATTGACCACAGTGAATAGAACTGCAAGCCAGTCAAATGAGCAGCCTCACACTGCTGTGTCTGACGAGTTGGACTGAAGTCGAGAAAATCCAAATGCGGCATTGCTTCCATCTGAAAATGATGCACTTGCACAGTTAGTTGGTGACTCTTACATTATTATGCTACAGCTCTCTCACTAATCCCAGATGACACTGTCATAATAACTGCAATATTAGTTTGGCTGCAGTTGTCAAATCCCTCCTATTGAATCTTTGGTGAGGTACAGCTCAGCTTTTTAAAAATAGGAATCTTAACCTCCCTCAAAATGATCTTTTAGACTTCCAGGGCCTGGAAAACTACCTCCATTTAGACTATAGAGTGTAGAAATCCTTGCACATGTTGGTGTTCGAGTTGCAGTGGTTTTGTTTTGTTTGTTTACCTCTTTGCTCCTAAACCAGTTTTTTATTTTTTTTATTTTTTATTTTCCTGATGTCTTTACTTGATATTCTTCTTTTTCATGTCAAATACAAAACAATCAATAAATACTTAGCAAGGTTGGCAAACACAACTAGTGAGATATGAAAATAAAATCATGTCTAATCTAACAAGACTGAAAAGAGAAAATTGTTTAAAACTCACTAAATTAGGTTCCCTGGGGAAAAAATAAATACATAATCGAGTGAGCACCAAGTGAGTACAAAAACAAAATGAATTCAAGAAAACCAGAAGCAGCAGCATGAATGGCGCTCGTTGGTAAAGAGGTTGAATCCAACAGGCTGAACTTAGAAGCTCTATGGCCGATAACATCAGGTGGGGAGAAAGAGATAAAAATAAAAGAGCAAACACATTAGGGTTACTCCAGGGTAAATAGACACAGGTTGAGCAGACAATCACTGAATTGAAAACTACAGCCAGCTAAAGATAACCTCCCACCCCCCCCTGAAAAAAAAAAACCTGCACAGCTCAACAAGCAGAAATGTAAAAATTAAGCAGAGGCTCCAGCAAACAAGAACAAAAAATACAATAACATACAATCTAAATATATGCCACGCCATTACTTATTTAATATATACTGTCACATTCAGGGTAAATCCATGACGAAAGAGACACATATCGGTAACTTAAACTGGGATGATTTTAAATGAACAGAAAAACCAATGAAAACCTTGAACAATTGTGTTTGAACAGAGCAGTGAGTAGAATAAGTGGTTGCATGAGTGGTAAAGCAAAAGGTCGTGTTGTATGGGGCAGAAAAACAAAACAAACAAAACCCAACCAGAATGTGTCTCAGTCGGAGGAAAGAAAGCTAGAGCAGGGTTTGCAAAGAAGCTCTGGCACACTTCATTCAGGTGATGTTGGTCTTGCTGAGAAGCCTTTGACTGACCCTCTGCTTCGCTCACCCTCATACGAGAGCAGCCGCGACGCAAAACGCAGATCAGTTGTCACAACATTCACTACAGAGGACTAAATGTGCCTAAATTAAATCAGTAAATTCACCATAAAACAGTGATTTAAATGTCATTATTCAATTAAAATTGGAATTAAATACATACATGTGCCATTAATTAATTTAAATACCAATTCATTTGAAGTAAAGGGTATGTATAATTATTTAATTAATTATTTAATGGCCCAGTGTTGCACTGCTTCATGACATTATTTCAATTTCGATTACAAATAAAGAAACTAAAAAGACAGGCATGTGAAAGTATTCATGCTAGTACTTTGCATACTTAGTTTGAGCTGTGATTGCAGCTGCAAGTCTTTTGGGGTATGTCTCTACCAGATTTGCCAAGAGACAACATGTTTCCCCCCCATTCTTCTTTCCACTGGAGGTCAAGCTCAATCAGATTGGATATAGTGTCTGTGAACAGCAATTTTCAATTTGATTAAAGTCTGGACTTTGACTTGGCCTCATGAATATATGCTTTGATCTAAACCATTCCATTGTAGACTCTGGTTTCCTACCAGTTGGCTCCATCTATCTTCCCATCATCTCTGACCCGCCTGAAGAAAAGCATCTCAATAGCATGATTCTTCCACCACTGCATTTCACAGTGGGAAAGGTGTCAGGATGATGTGCGGTTCTAGTTTTTCACTACATATCACATTTTGCATGCAGTCAAAAATGTCCATCTGACCAGAGCACCTTCTGCCACATGTTTACTGTGTCCCCAACATGGCAAACTGCAAACACGATTTCTCATGGCTTTGTTTTAACAGTTGCTGTGTTCTTGCCACTCTTCCATAAAGGGCAGATTTGTGGAGTATACGATTGTACTGTGGACAGATTGTCTCTCCGAAGCTGTGGATCACTGCAGCTCCTCCAGAGTAACCCTGAGACCCGTAGCTGAACAGCAAGACACTTTGGTGATAAACTAGTCAGTTATGTTATCTTACTGGTTGAATCCCATTACCAGCAAATTCACACTGCGAGGATCAGTTGGTGAATTATATGATGCAATGGCAAATAGTTTGTGAGTCATGAGTTAGATTGTTGTGTTATTTGTATAAGCAAAGAAACAAAGGCCTTCAACATCCTCTCTGATACTTTCTGTTGACTATTTTGAGGATAGTCTTCCTGTGTGACAGCATATGGTAAAGTTGAAATGACCACGTACCATTTGAAATGAAGCGAGACTCGTATTTGGACTGAAAAGCATTTCAAACACGTCGTCAACAGATACCGTGATGAAGCACCGTCAACCTATCACACCGACCCACATCCAGCACCACCTGCATGCTGAACGTCACTCTGTAGGACACTAAACACTGAGGCTGAGGCCCTTTTATCTGTGGAACTCTCTCCCTAAACACATCACGATGCCAACAATTTGTGTTTTTAAATTGTTACGAGAATCCATCCCTTTATATACTGCTTTTAACATTGTGGATAAAAACCAGCTACGCTGTTTCTATGATGTTGTATTCTCTGATCATCCTATCATTTCTCAAGTTTCTTTATATGTCAATAAAACACACGCAATATTATAAAACATACTATTACCGTACTGCAAATAGTATTATTGTGAAGGGGTCGTAAGATCAGTACCTAAGCGGATTATAGCAATGGTCCTTTTAAATTGGCACCTCATCTCATAATTAAATGCAAATACATTATTTGTACATGGGATGTGAGGGGAATACATTTTCCTTGCATGAAAGGCTCTGTTGAAGTCATTTGTCATTTAAGTAAATATCAGAGCAAAGAAAAGAAATGTCACAATCACTGTGCATATACTGTATATTGGAGTATACCTTTCACACCATTACACAAATAGAGGATATCCTTCATTTAAAGAATGACTTTAAAATAACATTTTCGAAGTACATCAGCAAAACCAATAATGATAATTAAAGTACAATAAGCTGAAAATGAAGCAATAAATTGTTTCTAGTTAAATCTGCCATTTAGCAAGTGCCCATATTTGGTAACTTTCCTATTTTCTAAACTAACAATGAACAGTTACTAAATGGATAATTTAATGTCATAAACACTGAGAGAAAGTGTTGCTTGTGAAAGATTTTTTTCTGGATTTGTAATATTAATATACTGAGTGACACCTTTGTTTTACACGTCTAATAATAACATAAACTGTGTTATGTTATACTTCGTTGCACCTGTCAATCTAGTTTACTTTGAAAGATGTGAAAAACGTGCTTGAGCACTTGCATTGTGCAGAAAATATTATTACAAGAGAAAGTTGATCAGTTTATTTTAACATATAGCCACTGATCCATCCAAATCAGCAACATTGGAGTGAATTGATGAAGCAAACTCGGATAATAATGTCCCTTGATGCCTCACACTTTTTAACAAGGTGCTATAAATCTAAACAGCATGTAATACAAAATCAAAAAGGCATTTCAAATGTGAACAATAGCCTTTCATAGGAAATGTCAGTATTGCAAATGAAGTTGCGGCTTCAATGTTCATATAATCAACAGAAAATGTCTCTCCTAAGTTCATCTTGGGCCAAAAGCATAAAGGCATCACTCTGGCACAAGGCTCATTGGTGAACCGATATAAAACCAGAGGTAGTCTCGCTGTGAGTGCAAATTGTGCATAGCAGCCTTTCATTTATGTTGATTTTAAAAAATGACAGAACTGAAAATGAACATTTTGAACATCCTTAAACAATACCAAGAGGTTGAATTTTTCATTGAGTGCACTGGGATAATAGCTATGCTGGCTTGGAACAGGTGGAGTAATGCTATATTTATTCTAATGAGAAACATTTTAACACGAACTACAGTAAAATTGGAGGATAAAACATTGAGGTTTGTAGAGTATTGAAGGTAAAATGTTCTAAACTATCCCATTTGGCAGCCTTTTCTTTGTGATGTTTTTGTAAATGCTCCTTTGAGACAGTAAACATAAACGCAACAGTAAAATCGAAAGAAAAAAGGAATCATTGATAGGGTGATGTTAAAAAAGCTCATTTTTAGTGCAGAACTGCTGGTAAAAATGAGCCTCTGTGGGCGAGAAAATAGTTTGAGTGATCATAGTGTGATGCAGATAATGCTGTGTCAGCAATCCTAAAAATGTGTTGGGCTGGTTGTTTTGGGGGAAATATGCCAGTTGGAGTGCTCCACTGCATTCGCATCATAGCTCCATCCCCCAAGCACAATAATGTGAAATATAATGTAGCCCATGTACAAAAATGTCTCCACACAGGAGCACTCTGCACCATATTAAATTACAGTTTACATTTTCCATCCCAGTTGCCAACTATTGCTTTCCCCTAAGTGGTTTCCCTATAGTATGCTGGGGTGAGATGTTGAGAAGAAAATCCGTTACTGACAGCCAATACAAACACTTGAGCTAAAAATATCACAAACACTCAATGTGACATATGAATAGGAAACCAGGAAGAAGAGGAGGGTAGGATGACAGAAAGATAACAATTGTCAATGGAATAATAACCATACATACTTTGTTAACATCCATATCTTCCTTACAGTGATCCAAAAGAGATAAAATACCATAACAGGGGAAATCTGTTCTGCATAAATATAGAGATGTCAAAATGTGCTGCTGTTGCTGTTCTCAGCAGCTGAAGCCTCTGTTGATTTCCAGTAGCAGTCACCTCTTTATGGTGCTGCTGCAAGAAGAAACCCAACCTGTATTTTCTCATCCATGCACCCTGTGGCAGTGTTAAATTTGATGTTTCCGCTCTTATACCCTGTCGGCCATGACCGGGGTTTGTTTCGAGAGATTGGGTCAAGACAGGAGCAGCTTAAGATTCGCTCTGCTTAAACAAGAAGGGCTGTACATTTTCCAGACAGATCCTAAACCCCTGTGTAAATGATCTGTAGCAGAAGCAGCAGCAGCACTGTGATTTCTGCATAAATATGGACCCCTGTCAGCTGGTTCTGCAGTTCCATTCTGCACATGTCAAAATTGACACAGTTTGATTAAACTTGTCAACACCCGTCGTCTTTACAAGCTTTTGACTGGTGGCGAACTCGATCACCCCCAGGAAGCACCAGCCGCGGCAGATCCTTGCCACTCACCTTGGGTCACTCTCATCGCACTGTGCTTTGTTCCTCCACCACCATACAGCTCACCTCAGCAGCACTGGAAATATAGCATTATCATATTATTTATGAGGACTGGCCTTCTGGGATGCAACTCAAGCAGGAACACCAATTGAGCTCTCCTGCCGTCCTGCTCCCAGGGCAGCCTTCTGGGCGAGCCACTTACACTTCTACTCCCTGGGTGGAGTGTTATCTTCAAACTGAGGTTCGGGGAGTGTTATGCATTTGCGAATTAAGCAAATATTGTGTATATGCCCCACCACAACAACCCCAGTCCGAGCTTTACATTTGCAGCTCAGAGGGTTAACGCTGTAAACCCAGATTCTTGCGGTTGAGATTGTCTCCGGTTTTTCTGACGATTCCCATTAGTTCCTGTTAATGTGAGGATTTGGTTAATGTGCCTCAGTTCCACTGTGGTTCCCTGGTGGCACTGCAAGGATACGATCTAATGTCTGTCGTGGCAGCAGACAATTCTCCAATCTGTTCGCTGGGATGTGAAACACAGAGCTTCCCTCGGTGTTTGGACTGACAGATTACATTGTTAGCAGAAAGTAATTTTTTTTTTTCCCAGAAATCACACTAATCTGCTGAAGCTGTCCGAAACCAAGACCTTTACTTAGCCTCCAGCTACACAATATTGTTTTGGCATTCACGCTTTCAGTGGAGGCACTTAATGTGCCTGAAATGATGCCAATATCTTAATAAATTTAACAGCATGACTTAAGTAAGTTCATTAGTCATTTATGCCTTCCGGCTGGTTGTGGCAGACAGCTGATGAACCAAGACAAAACATTTGATTTTTAATGCTTTAGCAGCAGCTAGTTATCACACAGTTCGACAATCTTTTTTTTTTTTTTTTTTGATGTATTCAAATAAGCTCATTAACATAGGATCCATACATCTGCCCCATCATCCAGCAATCCAGCAATCATCCAACACTTCATAACACATTTTATGTTAAAAGATAATATTGCTATCAATTTTAATTGTATTTTCATTTGGAAAATGAATTGACTGAATACTCAGAAAGTGGTACTCTCTAGTTTTGCACACACTCAAGAGTCCATTAAGGGGAGTTTGCAAACAACACACAGAAATAAAGCTATTGGTCACCCTGCTGCAAGAGGAGAGTACTAAAAACTACACTATTGCATGACCCTTCAAATATCTATACATTTGCTATTCACATTTTAATCACACTTTAAGTGCTCTGGAGCCAAGCCTAACTGTTGCGTAGTTATGTAGCAGATGCAGTAGAATGCCACAAAGGAAATCTCACTGGAAGTAACTAACGGCAATAAAGAAATACAGCATTTTCATTATGTTGTATGTAAAATAGAAAACATTAGAAACATGTTAATTTGAAAATTTCCAGTGCTAAATAAATCTAATCCACAGCAGTGTTGTAGAGAAAATATCCGTCATTTTTATCTGCTGTGCATTTGTAGAAGGTACTGTTGTGCACTTACACGTCTGAATAAAGCGCCACCTCATGAATCCACTTGACATCCACTGCCAGTATTTCTCAGTGTGTGATTGTACACGCTTAGTGAAAAAAGAAAAAAAAAAAAAACTTTTAGTGTGTTTCATTTACACAACCAAGAGTGTGGACAAATCTTAAACATTTAAATGGCTTAACAGTAAGTAAAAAAAAAAAAAAGATTATTTTGTTTCATGGCATTATTCGCTGCAAAAAGAGGGCTGAATTCATTTCCTTTATTGTACAAACTTGTGAGAGTTAGGTTGGAGAATAATACTTCTCGACCAGAGGGGTCTGACAGCGGAGCGTAAATAGTTTGTGTCGATTTAAATCAGACTCTTTTGATTGTGACAATGAGGAAAGCAGGAGACGGGTGCAATGAGTTCACAAATCCATACTTATCAACAATTCTCCCTCCTGTTCCACCTCCGAATCATAATAAGCACATCTCATTGAGGGCTGTGTGCATGCCACCCAGGACAGATAAATGTGTTGCCGACACATTGCAGAAATTGCCTCATCCTCCTGTGAGCATTTTTTTTTCTCCCACTGTCCTCAACCACAAGCACCGGAGAAGCAAAAAGGTTGCAGGGTGTGGAGTGACATCTTGGGATCACACTGGCCCCAGCAGCACGTCTCCTTTCATGCCTCATTCATTCACTTTATCACCTCATTAGACGGATGTGGAGGTGTGGAGGAGAAGCCTTGTCACCGTGAGACAGAATGGGAGGAGCCCCATACTCTATCTTCCCCTCCCATGGCTCTGTTCTGCCCCATGAGCTTGCTTATAGCTGTACGCTGTCAAACATTGCTCTGAGAAGAGTGTGGAGGTGATGGGGGTGGGGCCCAAGCTGCTTTGAGGCGGGGGCTTAATCGGGTGACATGCAGCATGAATGGTTGTATTTTGCGGGGCCTGATTAGACATCTGTGCGCACATTCACAATCTTATTGACATGAGTCATTCATCGTCATTCATCATCTCCTGTCGAGGTTTATGGTCGTGAGACATCTCCAGCTGTTCCCAGCTGAAAGCTGAAATTGGGATGAGTAACAGTGTACATTGGACAAGTAGACAGTCCAGCACAGGGAAAACAAAAACCAGTAACCCCCCCCCCCCCCCCCCCACACACACACACACACACACACACAAAACTTGCATGCATCATGCATGATGAGTCCCCAACTAAACTCTAACTGAGTGAGTTCTTCACCACTAAACCACCCATATTACTAATTTGTTATTTAACAATGCTTTTTTGTTTTAAGTATGCTGGGCGTGTGTGTGTGTGTGTGTGTGTGTGTGTGTGTGTGTGTGTGTGTGTGTGTGTGTGTGTGTGTGTGTGTGTGTGTGTGTGTGTGTGTGTGTGTGTGCGTGTGTGTGTGTGTGTGTGTGCGTGTGTGCGCACGTGCGTGCGTGTTAGACAATTAGACAAACTTTGTAGTATACTTCAAATCGGCATGTAGGATCCGTTGAGGGAATTTTTGGAGATTTTTGAATATACCAAGTTATCTATAATTAGGTGTTATTTTCCCAATATTATACAAATTAAATGAGTCTCGTGTTTTGACATTGTATCTCCTTATTTTATTACGCAAAGTCATCCGTTTAATTAAGAGACAAACGCAAAACATATCAATGAAACTCCCCTAGCACTCTGAAAAGCTTTCCTCCTCTGTGATATTTTTTATGCAGATTTAAAGAAGCACATAGGCCTTATTATTATTATTATTATTTCTAAACACTATGTATATGAGCCGAATCGGGTATGCCATGTGCATCTTTACACAATCCTACTCCAGTTTCACATCTGTCTTAAAAACTCTTGCTGTCAAATAACCTCCCAGTAGAAAAAAGAAATAGCAGTTGTGTGGATCATAGATAGGGGATAAATTGCACTGACTCCCTGGTTTACAAGAGAACATCGGTCAGAGCTGCCCTGGATACATAACCCAGATTAAACCATGCACACACACACACACACACACACACACACACACACACACACACACACACACACACACACACACACACACACACACACACACACACACACACACACACACACACACACACACACACACACACACACACACTCACACACGCGCACAACCCTTCATGGAAGAGAAGCCAGCAATTTGTCATTTTTAGGGGATGTAGCTAAAATAAGTTTGTTCTGATCCCATGTGGCATTAATCACAAATATAATATAATCTGAAAAAGGTTAGCAGGTAAACCATTGTCTTCATCGTATCTCTTTGTCACGGCACAGAATACAGATGGAGCTTTTTATTTCATGTGTCAGGATCTCACAGTCAGGAGAGGCAGAGAGTGTAATGTAAGAGTTTTTAGAGGCTCTATCATTACACTCTGTCCTTATATTGATTTCCTCTGGCCTCACGTTGTCTCCAATCCCTTCACTACAAATTGCCTTCATATTATTGGGATATAGCCCCAGCATAGGGCACTTCACGATTATTTGTTAGATGCGTGCTTGGTTAGAATTGCTTTTTTTTCCCTGAGAATAAACAATAAGTAGCACTGATGAGGGAAGATCCCTCTGATGTTTGCGCTATGGCCTTTATGTATCTTGGCTTTATGTACAAATAGAATAAAATGCTTCAAAGTAAGCTCTTATGTACAGGTAGATTGTCTCTGAGCTGTCTAATACACAGGGAAAAATCAAATTATAAAACAAACAATATAGTTTATAGGTGGTGATTGTTTGATGTCCCTGGAATGTTAAAACTGGGCACAGAAAAACCTCCATGATGGAAAAGTACTAAATGTTTTTGACGCCATTCAGTCACAAAACAATGAAACCTGAGTCTGTTTTTGCATCACAGTTGGATCCTAATTTATCCATCGATCACTGAAAAGCACAGATGGCAATATGTAGGGAACAGAGTGATCGGCTGCTGGCAAATTGATTGACAGTGTGAATATTTCAACTGTAAGTTAGACTGCAGCTATTTTGTTTGATCCTCTGGACCGATTCTTTCAATGTGGAACAGAAATAACAATGTCAGTGGTGTGATTGTAAACTGGTTTTTAACTCAGTAGAAATGTTCAGCTATTTGAACAACTTACCCATATAGCAGGATTAGAATACCAACGTGTATGAGGTCGGACTGCTCCAGGAAATGTTATGTTCATTACTATTCAGGAAGAGCTAACACAAGAACACTTCTAATTGATGATCAATGGAATCTGACTTGTATTGTTGTGAAAAAGTTGGCGCTATAAGCAAGTTTCTCTAAGGCAGTAACATCAATCTCAATTAGGAATTGAGAACACAGAAAGCAGAATTAGAAACTAGTGAAACAATTTGTGGTTGTGTACAAAATCCTCCCAATAATTATGAGAAATAGTGGCTGTTGTGGAAGCTGATTTAAGTTAATGTAAATAAGTAGTGTGTGTTTTATGTTAATTATGAAAGTTAATGTTTTTTTGATAAATTAAGTTCAGAAAAGAGCATTAAATCATAGAAAGTTGATAAAACATCAGCTACAATTTATTTCATGCTTAATGTGCAATATAAACCACTGCCTCAACATCGTCTCAGTTTGCAGGTAACGTGAGCATTTCACACTTTGGATGAGTATTTTTTTTTTATGTAAAGTTTTCTCCCTTCTTTTCTCCTGTTTCTTGGACCTTTCACCAGCCATCTCCACCATCTTGCTGAAAGCACTGACTGTGCTGTAGTGCAAGTGATGTAAAACAAGGCCAACTATTGGCTGTTAGCTGCTTTTCTTGCTGTGCTGGTAGATTCCAGGCCTGGTGGCTCATTGAACATTTAAAAAAAACAAACAGGCAGCATACCATGAATGCTTTCATCAAGCAACTAATCGATGACTACATTAATTGACAAATATTTTATTATTTGATTTTAACTGATTAAATCTATTAGTTGTTTCAGCCCTATCTGTGTTCATTCATAGATTTGACGCCTTCATTGAGAATCCACAATGTAAATAGAAAATCAAGAACAAGTCATTAAACTGGAAGGTGTGTTCAAACTTTTAAATGTTATCATTTCTTGCCATGGCAAGACATGATGACCACAATATGTAACACGGTGATCCATAAGCTGGTACTTGCTGTACCCAACATTTCTGAGGGTGCCCTTGTGATTTTATGACTTTACACCAAGTTGGGCACCAGCATTCTGCCATATCACAATTCCTTCTCATGTTAATGCTTCAATGCTGTCTTTAATGCTGAATCTAAAACCCCGGCATGCACTATGAAATTGCCTCTGTGCTGCTTGAAACTTCTGGTGCCTGCTTCTGAATACATTACAGGGTTTTTTTTTTGCAGTGCTTACTTTAACGCAAGAGCCAGTGGTGTATTGTGTATTGTATAGATTATTAGGTGTTTATTGATGTGACACTCATTGGAAATCTTAACGCCATGGTCGGCCAAAAAGCAATAGAGATGTAGATAAGTGATGGCAGAATACTTTGAACTCATAGACTGTCAAAGCTCTAGTGATTCTGCTTCAGAAGCAATTACATCGAAGCATAACTTGATCTTGAAGAAGAAACTCTTGAATAATTCATCATGAGCAGTCCTGTTTGGCTTGCATGGAGAGGATGATTATTATGTCTTAATAAAGTTTATGGATTTCCAGTTGGGGCATAAATATAACATGTTGAACAACACTGGTTGACCCGAGGGCAAAACTGACACATACATGCTATGGGTTAATCTGGTGTTGCCGTGTACAGTCATTAAAGGCTAACCCTTTTTTGCTGTATTGACAGTAAATGTAGTGAACATTTGCAAGTATTACCCCAAATCTCTGGACAGTCATTTATATATGGTAAAATGAGTGAAAAGTAGAGAATGTGGAGTGAATTGTGGTCCAGAAACTGTTTTGCTTATACGGTTTCACCCAGGTCTGACTTGAGATTTCCAGTTTATTTATTCATTCAGTTTTACCCCGAGAACTTATGTTTCATGAGTCCACACAATGTCAATTCCACCCATGTGCATTATTGCATTAATCTTGCTTTGAAAATTCCCAAATAGCATTAATTTGGCCTTGTTTACAATCATAGATAATGAATTCCTGTCAAACCAATTCTTTATTTGACGCATTTCTGCAGTTATTGCTTCAATAACGTTCACCCAGTGTAAACCATACACGTACATGTTTTATGAATATGTTGTCAACAGTGAGGTGTGATTCTGTTAGGTCTAGTTATTTTTGGATAAATGTTCATACTGTACACTGTATTTATGTAATTTGCTCATTGAGTTGCGATTATTTGGACTTGAAAGGTCAATGTTGAAGTCACTGCAGCTCAAAATACTTTTCTGATGAATTTTTTAAAAAGCTGAAATGTTTCAATCCATTCCGTAAATACTTCAGTATTAGAGACAGTTGCTCTTATATAGAGTTGATTCAATTTTAGATTGCAGATTTCCTTGTTATGCATTCTAACAGGTTGTCCATTGCAGTTGATATATTTTGTACCATTCAATTCTTCTTTTTTTTCTCCACTTTTATCTACCATCTAAGTTTATAATATCATGCTTCTGCTGTTGAAATGGATTAAAGATAGTTTATTGTTTGTTTTTGGTTGTATGGTTGCATTGCCCACCAGTGTAGTAGCAGCAGCAACAGCAGTTGTTACATAATAAGTTATTGGTTCTTCGCTCCAGGTTGTTCTGGTCCAGTATTCTCTTTGTGATGCCCCCCTTATTTCTAGGTGCAGGTGAATGAACCTTTTCAGACTGTGTCATGGTGGTGTGATGTAGATGAGTGGTCATACCTGAAAGTCTGGTTTGTAATGTTTATTGGCAGCTGTCCAGTTCCGTCATAGGCCTGATGACCACCAGTTTAGATTGCTCTGGCATTCCGTTCAGTTTGAGGAATATTTTACACTTGTTTGTTCATGTGTTTTATTTGTATAAGTATTTTGCCCAGTTTTTTTTTCAAGTTGGGTCCTTTTCTTACAATGGTTTAATAATAATAATAATAAGTCTCCACTTTTCCCACCAGCTCCAGGAGGCCTTTCTGCTGCAGCTGAACAGCAGAAAGGTTCCCGGCCAGAAACCCTCGGGACTTTTTTGTTTCATCAGCCTTCTTGGTTAATTTCTATTGGGGCTAACTACTTTGGGACGAGACCGTCAGCTGTTAGCCACCGTCTAGTTAGCAAATCAACCAGCAACGCTTTGAATCGCTGTTTTTTTTTTTTCTTTCTTTCTTTTTTACTGAACGTTCTGGATCCAATTGATGGACATGGAGGGTCACAACCTTACAAATTGTCCTATTAAAATGAGCAATGACAGACACTTCCATAACTATATTTTGTGATTCTTATTTTAAACCTATCAGAGCATTTTGATTACACTCCTGCCACAATTTCAGACAGTCGGCTGGGTAATTTTGAGAGTGCCTTTATATGTTACGAAGAGTTCAAAATTATCCATTAAACTACAAATAACGTTATATGATGAGGAAGGGTGTCCAATTAAACACTGAACAGGTTCAATTAAATATATAATTGCCTTAGGTAACAAAAAACGGCTGACAGTAAGGGAGGAGTGGGGGGATTGGGGGGGGAGACTGGAAATAATGGTATCACAAAGCAGCATGGGCATTCAGATAAGAAAGCTCTTCATTTCAGCAATAATGTGAGTGGCCAGACTGCAAATCTGTTCAGGATGAAAACTGGGCTTTCTGGTTGCTCTCAGAATATGTAGCAACTTTTCATGAAACATGCAAGCTATTCAAAAAAAAGCATCGTGGTACAGTCGTCATTGTGGAAACAATGTGACATGACAAATATGTGATTATGACTGAATCTGCAGAGACATTGGCAGCACACCTTTGGAGCATTTGTGATGTAGGTTTGTAGCGGGCAAGTTACAAAAGACGATGGTTGTGGGTAGTTGTTCTTCAGATGAACTGAAAGGTTATTTTATAGCTAATGATTTGAAAAAATGCATGGGCATGTCTTTGGATTTGCTCTCTTTAAGAGATATGTGTGAAATGGCAAATGTGTGCCTCCACTGTGGAAGTTGTGCATGTGAATACTGATGGCCTCTAAGCGAAGAGTGATTATATAATTAGTATGGCATTCACAAAATATCATAATCATTCCCACCTGGTGGGTCTTTATTTCATTGCAAATTAGGTAATGACTCAGACTTTGGTTATAAGGTGGATGCTTTCACTTCAAACAAGAGAAAGCATAATCAGTTTTCCTCCAAAAAGATTTACTTATTGAACCCAAACCCCCGATCACACAACAAAGGCTAGCCTACCTCTGATTGTAAGGATTTTTCTTTTGTGAATGGTAAACAGCATGAAGCTGAATGTTGCTTACTTTCTTTGTAGATGCTTTTAGATTTAACTTTTGACTTTTTCACTTCTTCCCTTTGTTGACAAAATCCAAGTAATAAGCACTTGTAGCGCTATACTGCAGCACCGCCCAGATCTCTGTCAGTTTAATAACAAAACGGTTTAATCTAATTATAAATGTTTGCTTTTGAACATGACCAGAGGTGTACACAACCAGAGCAACTTAACACAATGCTAATTCTAACAGGCATCAAAGGTCTCCATACAGGCCAACCTTTTCTTTTCACATTATCTTGTTTGCATGCAGTTCTGACTTTCATTGAGGTAATTCTGCGACAGAGGACAGCCAGCAACTAAATGCAAAGGTGGGCTGTTGAGAGGACAACGGGGGGTCAATTCATTTTGATGCACGGTTGTATTTATTGGATGGGGCGTGGAGCTAAATCAAATGGAAGCGAGGACATGGAGGATAAAGAAGAACAACAGGACTGTCCTGAAAGTCCTGACTGTCTGTGAACTGATGGATTTCATGCTATTACTGTTCTGCTGGTGACTGACAGGACTGACATTTTTGCCGCAGAGTTGGACCTGATGAGGAAAAAAAAGAAAGAAAAAAGCTACCCAAAAAAAACCCCAAATCAATGATGTCCACAGATGAGAGTAGTCCAGATACAGAGTTTTAAATAATGATACAGCTTTGAAAAATATGGTCAACCTTGAGCCAGAGCTTTCAAAACGCAAGGGCCAAGACCAAGGCTGCTGGATCAAATGACAGTGTGCAATATAATAAGTATAACCTATCATCAGCTGCAAATCATCCGGCATGATGTTACTTTATGTTAGTGGGGCTAGCTCAGGTGGTTACAGTGTTTACTTTCAGTGAGAATGATGTGATATCTGCAACTATTAGGAGATCAAGGTGAGCATGTACCACATACCTACCATGAGAACATAATGGGGAATACAGAATGTTGGGCTGAACGAGAACTCTTTTTCAAAACATAATGTTTCGATTTAAATAATTCCTAGCAGCCATGGTCAATATTACCTGTCAGGATCATGGTTACACACACACACACACACACACACACACGCGCGCGCACACACACGCACACACACACACACACACGCATGCATAGATAAACACTATTCACTACTGTGTCTTGTACAAAGGTGCTGTGGTTGAAGCAATGCATCTTTTTATTTAGTCACTGTCTCGTGGACCGCAAATTACATGCCTCCCATAAGTGTGATTTTCAGATCTTAATTTGTTGACATTGTCCAAGAGGAGACATGTCAATCGGGGCCTATGTGCTCCTGGAGTTCAAACCAGACCAACACGGTGGCTCAGTAACAAACTATTTTCTTACTGTAAAGTTCAGCGAGAAGTATTTCTGACAAGATCTGAGGTGAGAAATAAGTTGTGCAGTTGCTAAATCTGTCCTCATTGTCATCGTGCACATTTTGTGTCTTTTCTGTTTCCTGTTTTATTTTGAAGTCTTATTTATGGCTCCTTGACTTCCGCTCCTCGTGTCTGCTTGCTGCTCCATGTATTGTCTTTCAACCTGTGCCGGTGTGATTGTCTGCACCTGATGACTGCACTGCAAGTTGGGCTTCTGTCCTGTGTCTTGTTACCAGTCTGTCTGTGTTGTTTCACCAGTAACTCAGATTTTCTTCTTGTTCCAAGTGTCATGTTTTGGAACTTTTTCTCCCCGACCAGGATTTTTCTGCAGCCCTTGATTGACATTTAAGATTTTTTTAACCTTCGCCTGCACGACCTTGGCTCTGCTACAATGCACCCCACCTTACATTTTCCATTGAGAACTAATAAATAGAACACTTTTCTTACAAGCTGCTGTGTCTAGCTTCAGGCTGCAAGCCCCACTTGGCATCAAACTCACATGATCTCAATGAATGTAGCCACACACTGCATGGGGAGAGAGCTGCTAGACCCACTCGTACAACCATTGGTGTAGATCAGGAGAAAATACAGCCTGAAGCGGCCAGAGGAGACCAATAACCAGGGAGTAGAGTCATCACACACTAATTATGTGCAATTTAGGAAAACGTTTTATTCACAGATAAGAAAATATTGTAGATATTCCTAAAGAATTAATAACATACTTTGCATGCAGTCCTTTCTGACGACACCAGGTGGGGCTCAGCCTCACCTGTGCCTAATGACCAGTCGCCCCTGCTCTCTGGTCAATCTACAACAGTCATGTAACTTTGTGTGTTGCTCTTATTGGCTGTAATGTCTGCCAAGGACATAATAAAATCATTGGCGTATATTTGTTTGTCTGTGTGTCTGTGAGCAAAATTAGGTCAAAAATCCTGCATGGATTTTGTCTAAATTGTCACCACAGATAAACGTTAGGCCATTGACGATTCCATTAAGTTTTGTAGGTGGTCCATATCAAGATTCTGGATCAGGATATCATTGTATAGGCTTTTAATGATTACGTCAATACTGCATGACATATTTTCACCAAAAGCTCACCACTGATAGATATAATCTTTAGCGGACGTCAGAAATCTTTGATTGCCCTTGTTGAGCTATAAATCGATCCAGAACCGTCCATGATGGCCATAAACATGCAGGATCAATAGGTTTTAGTCTGAGGCCATCCCCAACAAGCCATGAAATATTTTACCATAATCACGCCAGACATAGTCCAGGACCAATCAATCCTACCCGCTGACATTGCAAGCAAAGTGGATTGGAAAAGATTTCTTCTTCTGTCAAAACAAATCTGTCCTGATCTGCATTGTTTGCTCCCTGTTAGATGCTACATCTCACTTCATAACCTACAACATCATCATATTCCAGACTCCCTGCTAGTGTTTTTACAGCCAACTTTGTCAGTTCTTATTCTCAATGGGACATGGGTGAAGGCTACACTCTGGACAGTTTCTATGTCCATCACAAGGCAATATTTTTTTACGTTATTAATGAATTAAAGTGTTTCTCTCAAGAACGTTGTTATACCAAGTTCTACAGGGCCACCAGCAGTTTTATAATGACTTCATTACTTGATTACCTCACAGAGACCCAAATATTGTGCACAAAAATGGACTTTAGATGAAGTTATAGAAGGAAGCAGTCATCTCACTGACTCAGACAAGGCTGTCAGCTTCAGCGAATGTGTCACTGTATGACTTGGATGATACCAATTCATGTTAAAGTTAATCAAGCCAGTTGAAAACAATGAAGAGCAATTTAATTTTATACCAACAAAAGGGTCTAATAATTACTGGGTAGAGTGAGAGCTCTGCCACATACAGCATAAAACAATTCAGTAACCATGTGAAAATATGGGCTACAAGAACAGATAAGCTATTTCATATGCTCAAAACACAACTTCACCACCAACCAAATGAATCACAAAATATCTAGCAAATGAAAGCAGATACATAGATAGTATACGAATATATGGGTGAAAAACATCTTTGTGGAAGTGAGGCACGCACACACACACACACACACACACACACACACACACACACACACACACACACACACACACACACACACACACACACACACACACACACACACACACACACACACACACACACACACACACACACACGCACACACACACACACATGTCTAAGAGCCAGTCTGTCAGTTTTCATTATGGCAGATGTTTTCATGTAAGAGAGCAAAGGTGTCAATACATATGCATAATGTCTTTGTTACAGCAAACAATTTTCGGTCAGTTGGATTTACCTCACACAATTCATGTGTCTAGTTCTACCAGATTTAAGCAAATAATTGAGCTACCATTGTGACAATTTAACCACCTAACTCCAGCAGTATAAGCAACCAAAATCTTCGGTCATTATTCAGCGATAGAAAACGTGCCTGGTATGCCTTTGAAATCGAAGATATTTCTTTAAATCTTTGTGTTGAAACAGAAACCTGGCTGTTATAGCAACAGTGGCTCATTACTAATTGACACCTTTCCTCCCTGTGTCAGCGCCACATCACACTTACCGAGACGCTCTACAGGTCAACACTTGAAATATCTATGATTAAAAGAATAAAAATATCTTAAAGTTCTTAAACCCAAACGTGCCGAGCAGCAGATGGAGAAAGTATTACTGTGGCTGATCAAAAGAAAAACAATATAAAATTAGAGGGTGTTTTACCACATTTGAATATTTTTGACATATAACAACCTCATTAAACCTCATCATCTGAATTTGACATCCATTTCTAGAGCTTCGAGGAATGAATCAAACACAAATGCTGGCACGAGATGCCTCATTGACTTTCTTCCTGGATTACGCCTCGCCTACTATCAGAGATCATGGATTAGTGATCTAATCTGACGTTCAGTCACACAAAGCGAGATGAAGCGATTAACCTCATTAAAACACGTTTTTCACCAGTGATTTCAAAATGGACTGACAACAATTTTCACTCTATAGACGCATGTGTGTGTTTTCATATAGGCTGCCTATACACCTATGGTACGCTACACTGTTATTTCTCCTTGAGTGGCGAGCCACATAGAGCGGGAACCTCCCTCAGGAGATAGAGAGCATTTCATTTCAGACTGACACGTTCACCTCTATCCTCGGCATCCCGCTGAGGGTTGCCAGTGTTGACAACTGTGGGGAAATGAAAGAGGAACTCAGGCTTTTGGCAGAATCAAAACAACGTGAAAACTACATTTGTGACCACAAAGCAAAGCTGGTAACAAAATCGCTCTGATCTCTCCAGTTGGGGAAGTTATTCATGATGTTGTATTTCAATGCCCCTGTTCTATCTCTCACTCGTTTTTTTTTTTTGCCCACAAAATAGCCTGAGGGATTATATCACCCTCAAGTAAAGGGTAAACACAAGGGGTATAAAAAGACAAGTTTTGCCATATAAAGGAATAAAACTGTAATGGCTTGTTTTACTCTGCTTGTATTTAGACAGAAAAGGTGAACAGTATATGGTAGGTTTGTTTGTCTTTGGCTAAGTCAGGGTCAGCTTTCCAATAAAGCACACACGGGGGCTGGTAGCAGTCAAATAAATTGGATTTTATATGCTTGCCGTGAATACAGCGCTCATCCAATCTGGAGGCCGCTCGGCACTTTTTAGAGCATTCATGATACCCTCAGGCTTTTCATCTCCAGGAAAGCTTTGGCATATCACTTCTCATTATTTCTTGCTGAATCTTCCAATCTAACCAATTCAAGGTAATTCGTGACACATCCGTTGTTCTCCCGAGGTTGGATTCACAAGGTATACTGGGCATGAGGGGGAGAGGGAAGCAATAGGTTTTGTTTCCTCTGCGATTTATTCTCATCATTTGTTCTTCCTGGATCTTCCTCAACATTTATTCGTCTTGTTAATGAGCAGGAAGCTGGTTGTCATTCTCAGTGTGCAAGGTAATAGCTTTTTTCATTTAATTATAGATTTTTTTTGAAACCCTTCAAATAGGATTTGCTCACTCGTTCGCATCTGCAGTGGCTGTTTGTTTCAATGTGATGCAATCATACTTGATTCAGATGTGGACATTTATTAAAATAAATTAAAATACAAGAGGAGATCTGTCTTTTTTTCTTGATGAAAAATGTGCAAAGACCCACAGAGTCAGAGGTTGCTCTGCTTATGTCGATTCATGATTAGCAATTGTTCAGATGCACACGAGCGCATCCAATAATCAAACGGACTTGTTTCTTTTTTCTTTTCTTTTTTGAAGAACACAAATGAATCTCATTGTTCCCCATGCTGATAAAATAGCAAATACCTCTAATGATGTACACAAAGCTGCTAATAAGCAGACAGTCTGATGTCCTTCTTGTTATGCGTGAGGCAGTTCAGGTAGTTAAAGCAGGGGCTCTGGAGGTGTGGTAGGTAATCTATTTCTCTGTGCCAGAAGGTCAGACAGATTAAACCATCCTATGAAGATCCCCATTTTCTATGACAGCTGTCTGCAGGGGGACTCTAAAACTGAACTCTCAATGAGATGTAAAATTAACTTCAAGTCTTCTGGTGTGAAGGTCATGCTTTTGGACCAAAAGAGCAGCCGCTCTTTGCTCTCTCACTGTAACCAATGCATTTTCCGAGGTCCACACTGAAGGGCTTGAAACTGAAGCCAAAAAGGAGCCATGAAACCATCGAGAGGTTTTGATGAACTGTGCAGTTCAAAACCATCCCCAACAATTAAAACTTAAACCCCACGACATAAATAGCTGTAGTTTTGAAGGCTGCTTTATTTCAATATCACCTAAAATAGCATGTCTTTTATTCATATCTTGAACTCTACATTTAAGGAATTCTTTATTTTTTCCAGTGTTAGTAACAAAAAAAATAATAATAATTAACCTTTGATTGTATTTTCTGGCCTGTCAAATGTTGCACTTGAACTTTAGTCAATATATTTAATTTCAAATAGAATTAGTGCTTTTAGGAAACAATTGCTCCTCCAACAGTTTTAAAAGAGGGTTTCAATGTGAAACATATGAATGTTAATATAATAGAAAAATTGATTTTGCTGATTTTATTTTGTTAAACACTGCCCGAAGGGAAGAAAAAACTCAGGGCAACCAGTTCAACTTTTGAATATCATAATGATGGAATCCTAATGATTCTTCCCTAAAATAAATATTCCCTTAAACCATATGGCTCAGTGATGAGTTATATATTTAATGGCATTTGATTGATATGTCTGGGCATCATGTAATATTATCTTGTTTGATTTACAAAAGTTTCGAGTACATGCCTGTTTTAGCACAAATGCGAAAAGCAAAGCTGAAATGAAAGATATTTCTGGAAAAAAAAAAAAAAAAAAACCTGCCATGACATGAAAACCTTGTTTCTATAAAAGAATCAACTGCTGCCAGGGTTGCTAAGTGCTATATTAACACAGCCCTGAGGCTCACCATCCTCCTGTCAAAGAGTCCTTTGCTGGAGCTGACAGCATCAATGAAGGTGAGTGAGATGTAATGCCAGGTTACGCTCATCGGCAACAGTATGCGTGTATTTAACGTAGAAATGGTAATGAAGAATGAAGATTAAAACTTGGTGACTGGCAATCAAACCAGCTCTAGTATACCTCCATTGACAGCGATCAATCTGTGTATACTGACCATTGTCAGCGAGCTACATAAAGAAATATTGCGTGCAGAGGATGCAAACAAGAATAAAACTTAATATTAAATTCATCTTCTGGTCACCTTTTCCTAAATCCCTCCTTCTTTCCCGTGTCATTATTAAAATGTGGCCCAGAATTGTCAAGATCTAGCTTCTTGCACGCCATCCATCAATAAATAAATAAATAAATGAATGAATGAATAAATAAAATTCCAGAAAAAAAGCCATGCCGCATCTGCCTGCCTCAAAGTGATAACAAAGAGAGCAACACAGTCAAAGGATATTCTGCTTCTGGGGGGATAAAAATAAATATATAAATAAATAAACAGCCCTGATGAATATACACGTTTGATATTTTTTGCTGTATTGCATGCTTTAAGGGGGCGACACAACTATGTCTATATATGGTGGCCCTATTGACAGCTAAGTAAATAAAGAACACTATAAGTGATTTTATTTAACAGTCACCAACACATGTGTTGTCTGAAAAGTGGTCTTCAAAGGCATCCGTTTAGCGACACTATACACCATCTGCTAGCAAAGCACAGCTCCGCAAAGTGTTGTCCTCCTTTGTATGACCATCCACTTATTCTGCTTATATCAGCTTTGATAGATGACTACAAAGATTTGGGATTTTTTTCATGAGGAAATGAATCAAACAGAGCACACCGGGTTTTCTACTTTATAAAACGTCAAGCGTCACTTCAGGTAATTTATGACTTCAAATCGACCTTGTATCACCAACTGGAGATTTGTGACAACACACACACACACACACACACAGGCTGTGGCAAGGCTTAATGTGACCTCCAAAAAAGACAGGCACAAGTAAGCCAAAGTATTAAAACCACCCGCCTGATATAATGTAGGTCTGCTAACCCACTGAAGCCTTCATCCTCAGACATGATGCCTTCGTGAATCAGGTTTTTGCCCAGAGCATCACACAGCTTCCACCGGCTTACTGCACATTCTTTCTGTGTACTTCTGCCAAGTCGTCCTATATACTACACAGCACACAAATACATAGCTGTCCACATGATGTGAAGGAAACTATGTTCCACCACTGATGATAAGAATCACCAGAGGTACCCTGACCAGTCTGCAGCGACACAGGCCCTTCAACCACCTGTGCACTCTTTGTTCTGACACTCGGCAGCACCCAGGTTCAGCACTTTGTTCTACAGTAGTGTTGCGTCAGTCCTTGGCCACGTGCAGATGACACATCAATTCTGGCACGGAAGTTGGAACAACTGATCTCTAAAGTACACAGCCAGCTTATTAGTAGACTTTATTTGATTGTTTGAGGCATTTTAAAAGAGAGTTTGTTTACATAGTCGTTGCTTGATGAAAATTGTATTTGCCAGAAGGCAGATAAAACAAAATGCCGTATACAAAGTGTCCTTCTCAGGAGTTGGAGAAATTACAGACTAATTTATAGGTATAGAAAGATTAGGAGGTGGCCTACTTGCTTCCCATTCAAGGTTCAGGTTTTGCAGTTACCAAAAATGTCCTGCCCCCAGTACACCTTCCAATCTATACCGATGTCAGCGTCAGGTGTTCCTGTCATATTTTAATGAAAGAACTGGTATTTAGCAACATAAGACCAATATAAAGAAAAGAAATAACAATACTAAATTCTGGGATAATTTAAGTGTTTTTACTTCATAATAATTATCTATAAACCAAAGCTACAATTATACTCTCTTAATCCCGACTGTAGGTTGTAAAATCTGAAAATCCAATGGCAGCATGGCTTACTTCAAGAAAATACACATATTGAAAGGATTGGACGCAAGAAATAACACAACGGGTTTTACTTTGACACGAGCTAAAAAGGTTTCCTCTGAAGAAACTGTGATACAAAGGGTTTAATCTTGGCAAAGACACTAAGCATTTACTCAGTGTTAAAAAAAAAAAAAGGAAAACTTTTGGGTACTTGCAGAGGGGGCTTGCCATGTTAGCTCACGCAATCAAAGAAAACACACAGGAGCTGCTGCTTTGCCTGTGGCTGGCATTTGAGTGGGACATAAAAAAAAAGAAAACCCAGGGAGCAGGAAGACAGCGTTTCACTTTCTTGGCGACTCACTGATGTTCGTAGATGCTTTACACTGCCACACAAAAAATGTTCATCATTTTAACAAATGTCTTTAGAAAGGCAGAATATATAAAACACAAGATTGTTGTGAAGGATTTTAAAAGTACAAACAAAAGTAGATTTTCATGATGCCATTCATGTTGTCATAGGCCGCCAGAGTCACGCATTTCTACTCACAGCTGATATATTGGATATGTAAATGTAAAATAAGATTTTAAAATGACTACAACACTGTACAATTTCATAGCTAATTACAGATTGAAGTCTCCTCAGGATTGTTGTTTCAGGTTTTAACACTGAGTTGAACCCTTTGACAAAGACTACCAACTACCTGCCCAGCAGCAAAGCGTGAATAAAAACAATTGTTGAAAACAGTGACAGTAGCTCTCAACAGTGACAATGTCCATTGTTTTATAAAGCTGAAAGGAAAGTATCTATTTAAGTCTGGTCTGTTATAATCATCTGCTTGTGTAGTATTTAGTATGTCATAGAGCCGATGACAAAATAAATGCATTTGTCTAGTGTGTATTATGAGTTGATAAGCTATTATGAGCTTGTTAATTTCATGAGCTCATTATTAATACTTATTAACTATCATGGGAATATGTTTAATGGTAAAAAACATGCATGTGAGGTTAATTGGTGACTCTTGCCCCCAGTTGTGAGTGTGTGTGTTGTGAGTGTGTGTGGTCGTGTGTCTCACTGCCTTTGCCCTGTGGTGAACCGGTAACCTGTTGAGAGTGTATCTTGCCCTCGCTCACAGTCAGCAGGGATCGGCTCCTGCGCCCCGCAGCCCTGCACAAGATAAGGCGTCTGCCATGCAATATGCTCACTGGGAACAATATGAGGTTCACTATTTTGCTCAAGGACACTTCGACATATGGACACATAGAGGGTGGAACCTGCAACCTCATGATTAACAACCTGCTCTTCCAACTGAGCCATAGTCCTGCAATGTCTGCATGCAATTGAGCTGTATGGTTGGATATTTTATGCTCCCCTCGTGCCATTGTGATGCATATGCAGCAAACTATTTGCTTCTTTTCCAACAGTCCCACCTTGAACTATTGGATGTGTGTAACACACATATAACACCATTATATATTTAGAATGTCAGTTAAATCACAAATGCACCACCATCTATATTGAATCATTTCAAATGCATAGCAAATATGTGATCACATTGCATCAATTATCACTGCCCTATATGTTTCACAGTATCTTTCCATTCAGTGGTTTGATGTCATAATTTGTACAACTCAATGCATATTCCCCAATACACTCACATCTAATGTTTGATTGGTAAGCATATAGTTGGACATGGTAATGTCACTATCGTTTGTTTAACAATAAATGTCTTACGAGCACAACTTCTTTGTATGCTTTCTTGGATATTTCATTGAATTCCTGTGATCAGTGAACAATCAGTTTAGCGTTGTACAAGCTTGTTCGGTGGCTTCCCTTACTGTTGGTTCCCAGAGTCTCATTATTCTGTTGCCTCCAGCATGCTTGGTACACCATGGACCACTCTGCATCCTGCCAACTGGGCACTCGACTGTTCCAGACAGCTGCTCCACATTTAAGTGATGAGAATGAACAAGAAACTACACTGTCCTATAAAGATGTCAGTAATGTCTCAGATCTGCCTATACGCAGCATATATTGTGACATGATGAACTTTTCACTCTTCTCCTTAATTTTTTTTTTCTGCCATTAGGTTTGTGCTGCGCATCACAGTTCAGCGAACGCTACTCTCACGCTGAAAAGATCACTTTCTTGCTATATTTAATGACTCAGGAGAGCTTTTTGATCTAACCACCAAGTATGAAATGTGGTTGGTGCTGTCTGAAAGTACAAATCAGTGATGACTCACAAGTGCAGCAGGTTTTGTCCCACAAGGCCAGTGTGGGGAAGGTGAAGGGAAGGAAGAAATAAATCACCGCTTGAGGGCAACATACAGTATATCAAACTCTAGAGTTCATTCAAAATGCATTTTGTCTACTATATCTCTGTCATAAATGTGCATTTGGACTTTGACAGGAAGGCCCAGTGTGAGAAATGTAACACATTATGCTGGACTCAAATACAGTAAGTGCCATGTTCTTGAACTACAGCATAATGGGATTTCTTGTGTGAAGACGCTAAGGCGAAAGGAAGAACATGAAGGGTTTTCTTGTATTGTGTATCAAAGAATGGGAAGTTAACTCTTTTTTCAAAAGTTGAATGTCAAAGCTGTAATATTATGTCACATTTCTCGGGTAAACACTCAATCTACATTTTGCTGGTTCCTCTACCACTCTGTAATTGTCAACGTGAACTATAGCAGCTTTCACAAGAGCTTGAAACTTATCGCACTGTATTGTAGGTTTATCAAACCATCTCTAATGAACCTTCAAACTCCACCTCACTTTATTTTCTCCTACTGGAACACGATTAAATATAACAAATTTCAGTTTCCTGTTAAAACGATGTCAGATGGTATTAAGCTTGGATTGTAGATTAATGTAGCCCCACTGGAATATTTAAAAAAAAAAATGTCCTATAATATTCGGAGGCATCAGAGCAGCAAGAGGCTCACTGCAGTGTGACCTCATGACCAGCAGCATCTGCAGATAAGAAGTTGTGGAAGTATTTCAGTGCACTCAGTTTCACCTCCACAAAGAAAGATTGGTAGTAATTATTTTATACATTTGGCTGAAATACAATATTGTGTGTATGTCTCTCTCTCTCTCTTTCTCTCTCTCTCTCTCTCTCATATCACAGGTAATTTGTTTTGTTTTTTTCTTTATCAAATAACTAAGTCATTTATAAAAGTGATAAATTGGCAAGGAGTCATCATGGATTCCTTTTCTGTCCCCCGATCGCACGCTGCAGGTTTGCATTTAATAGAACTGCTCAGCATTTAGGTGTCTGTTGTGATCGATTGGCACACTTCCCTGCAAGATGTCATCCATTATCTTAATAGACAACCAAATCACTATAACAGAAAAATGACCATGTACTTAACTACTTCAGGAAACAACAGCCTTGAATATGCTGCATTACTCATGTTAAATTAGTCTCATAAACAGAGTTTGGTGCAAAGCCAAAAAACACCCTAGCGAATAAAAGACCGTCGCTACGTGCAATAACACAACAAACCAGCAATACAGAATTCTTAGACAAAGTAATTTTTCTTGAATCTCGCCACTTACCTATAACGTCTAAATAATCCAGCACATGCTTCAGTGGATCTTTGTTACAACAGTCATGCACAGATAAGACATTAACCATGGCTTTTAATCCGCAGTAGTTTCCACTACTGCTCAACTCACACAGTGAAGTCCATTTTTTTTTTTGCTCTGTGCTTGAAATGCTGGTAATGTGGTGTGAGAAAAAAACATGCGAACTTATTGTAGAAACAAGTCAACCCTGTGAAAATGTGTTATTTGTATGTGTCATTGCATTCACTCCCTATTAAGGAGAGTAGCAATCATCGATTTCACTCTGGAAGCCGTCTGGCTGAGGAAAAACCTGGGGGAAACGTTGAAAGTATCCATTACTCAAAACAGCTCAGATGTTGGGATAGTCCAGTTCTGATCGCTTTCATCTTTTTCATAATTCCTGAGGTTATTATGAGTTGAATATTAGAGGTTGCCACTCGTCTGCTCGCTGCTGCACTGTGAGCTAACACTGAATGGAATCATTGTAATTATAGCTTTCATGCATGGGAAGGTACGTTTTCAGAAGTAATTTGAAAGGCTCAAAGAAATGAAAAAAAATAAAAAATGACCATTGTAACTGACAAGAGAAGGATGTTGTAGAATATCTTGACTGTCTCAGCCCCAAAACACCTTTTTCCTCAAACCAGAGTGAGTATTATTGTACTGATGGCATTATCACAGCTATTAACAGTAGAGGGAGCTTCGGTTATGCAAATTCCAATTGTGTTTGTGACAAGATGAACTTTTCACTCCCCCTCTTTTAATGCTGCTCGTCATGGAACATTGCTTGTTGACTCATTTCCAATATGGTGAAATGTTCCCTGTAACCTCTGGAAACCAGTTTTCTGGCTCTTTGTCACACCTACCCGTGCGAACGGAAATCTGTCCCAACTCTTTCTCTCGCTCCCTCACACCACTGAAATAAACAAATTATCTCCTGAAATAAATAATAACCAAGGCTGGAAAGGCAACTCTCGGGGCACGCTGAATGAATTTATGAAGGATCAAAGCTCAATTTCTAAGTTTAAACCAAAGGCAATGCAGTTCAGTGTGAAAAGAACTGAAGCAAACCTTTCAGGACTTCACAGCCTCTCACCCCATTTAATTTCAATGGAGCAGCTCCAGACTGTGCATCTTGATAACATCACAGACTGCAATCTCGGCTCTGTGGTCTGTGAGATGAGATTTTAAGACAAGATATCATGAAACTATATTGACCCCTGAGGAAATTAATAATAATAATAAAAAAAAGTTTTTAAAAAGAATTCAGGAACAGAAATATACGTTTTATATATGATATAAACTCAAAGCCAGGAAATGCAATGAACAATATAAAAAAAAAAGTATAAAAATACTGAAAATGCAAGTGTCTCTTTGTGATTAGACACCACACTTCATAAGACGATCCAGTGGCACAAGTGCCTTTCTGTGTAGAGTTTCCATGTTCTCCCTTGGTATGTGTGTTTTGTCTTCTTGGGGAGTATTCACTAAACATGCATTGGGTTCACATATTATTCTAAATTACCAATGGAAGTTAATGTGTTTGTCTGTCTCGCTGTGTACACTCTGCATACGTGCTATGATGGACAGACCATCTGTCCAGGGTGAGTCTTTCCCTTCAACTACAGTCAGCTTAGATCAGCTTCAGCCCCCGGTTTATATACTGAATAAAACAGATATAAACAATAGATGAATGAAACATTAACAGCCATGGGGAGAAAAGAAAACAACCATAGGGGTCCCCTTGTTCAGACACAAAAGAGATTACTCTTGCTGTGCATTAACATCTGTCACTTGTGGACTTTGCTTAAACCAGAAAGATCTTCTGAGTCAGCCCCCTGCACCAGTTTGGGGAAATTAAGGAATTATCTGAAACACTCATTCGACATTAATACTTTTTTGTTTTTCTGTGGCTACAGCCATAATAAAATCCAAATGAATGTTCAAATCATGTGTCATCAATTAAAATTCATCAGCACCATGTGGACATGTCACTTCAGAGAAATGTATGTCATTTCCATGGTTACAGCTGTACAGCCTGTTAAGTGTTATGTAGGTTAAGTCAAAAGGCTTAGAGCCACATATTACAGATGGCTACTGCACTATAACAAACTTTGTACATCTATGCCCGAGTATGTCTATGTAGTTACATGTTGGGGTTTTATGACTTAATGGAAAAGCACTATAATAATGTTGGAGCCCTCCTGGGGACTTTGTTGTGAGTTCTAATATTTCCAAACTGATTTGTCATCATAGTTTGAAAATTAGATCTACATATAAGCCTGAGCCTTGTGGGGCGTATGCACATTAAAGCAAGTTAGCAGTAAGTGTGAAAGAGAGCTATTATTCTTCTGAAGACACGAGTCACAGCCAACACATGACCAAAACACTCGTCAGAAACAGACACATGCAGGTGAGGAAAAAGAGACCAAAAGAGATTTTGCTCATCATATGAGCAGAAAAACTCAAGCTCCACTAGTAAATTAAATATATGAAAGTTTGCAATTATTGTTCACTTTACCTGAAGTTTACAGTCTATTCACACTACAGTATATGCTCTTGATGGGGTGTTTTTCTTCTTGTTTTTGTTTTGTATTTCTAATCATTTAATTTCACTATTGTGTTTGAATCAAATAAGCTTCATTCATCCTTGTGAAAAACAAAAGAAACAAAAATTGTTCATTGGGATTGATGTTTCTGTAGGTAGTACCAGATACTGAGACTTTCTTCCTGCTTTATATTTTATTTAAACATTTTAAACAGAAAATGGGGCATGTGTGGTATTTAAGTGCTCTTAATTTCACATTTTATGTCATATTTGAGTCTTTTCTTTGTTGATATTTTCTCCGTGGAAATGCCCCATTTGTCCCCATTTCTTCTAAAGATGAATTTTTGTATTTACAACTTTGGACTGGTGATTCTGGCAGTTTCTCCTCACTTGTAAGAAGACCACACAGAAGATATTCATCAGCAAAGTGTGACATTGACACATTGTTAATGTGGAAAACGATTTTTGAATGTAGATTTTAATGTTAATCAATGATAATCTGGTAATTAAAAATAATTCTATAATATCAGGGTTTACTTTATATCCAAATATAATATGTAATAGTCCAAAAAAAAGGCACTGTCCCTGAGAGTCTCTGCCCCTCAGCTCCTCAGGACACACTTGTAAAAGAGATTATTAATCTCATGTTTAAGGGAGATCTATGCAAGAATGTAGCTTTTGTGCTGCATTTCAAGATATATATAAATCAAATCGTAATGCAGCTATCTATTGCAGTCATATCTTGTTTCTCTCAACAGAATTATGTAGATTTAAGAACGAGTTTGAACATGTGACACTTTGGTAAGTTAAAGTGTCACATTATTTAAGATCAAATTTCACTTAGAATTTTGTAACCAATGCAAAATATCAAATGTATTAATTTGTTTTAAGTGTGTTGTACTTGAAACTTAAATTCTGCTACAGAAATACACTTATAATGCTAAGATACAAATTAATAAAAAAAAAAAGACCATTTAACCAAACTCTGTTTTTACCAACCTGTTGAGAACACTACTTTTAAATAATTAGTAATTTGGGGTTGGAAAACATGCTTAACTTGATCTTAACTTGTATCCCAGTTACATTAACCTTGGAAAAATTTTTTGCAGTGCCCTTTGCACATTCTTTCAGACATGATCTACTTTTGTCTCATGCATGTCTACAGTCATGGCTTGGTTGGTAGTGTGGTCATCTTCCAATTGGTAGGTTCCAGGTTCAATTCCCATATCTACTTGTCTAGAAGCTGAAGTGTACTTGGGCAGCACACTGAACCCTGAACTGCCTACCGTATGTGTGAGGGACAGATTGGCAGCCTCACTTATGTGAGTCTGCTCCAGAGCAGCTGTGGCTCCATATGTAGTTTACCATTGTCCAGTATGGAGTAAATTAATAATGCAATGTAAAACATCTTTGAGTTTCAAGGAAATTGCTATATAAATTATTATTATTACGTTGACTTTAATATGATGAGCGACTAAAACTAAAGATAAGCTTTCAGTTACTGTGAGTACTGCAAACTCAAATTGAAGTTACAATAATCTAATTTCTTTAATTTGTTTGAATACTGCAAACTCGCAAGAAGTAATTTAATTAAATTTAACTGATCTAAGTTCATATTAATTCGTTTTTGTAAGGCAATGAGTTTGCATATTTCTTTTAATTAAAGTCAACATAGTATATTTTACAGTGTAGATGAATCTATGGAACTGGGTCGCACATGTGACATGTGACACACGAATCACAATATTCCCCAAAGTTGTCCTTTTGAAAACAACTAACTCAAACTGCCAGATAATGTTAGCCATATCTCACTTGTGACAGTTAGAGGTACAGTGACAATTAAATATAAAATAATTCCACTTCTGTAAAGTGGATGGCAATAATAAATGTTTGCAGTTGGCAGTGAGTTACTGCTGAGAGCTTCAGTTCTTTTCAACTTTTTCCATTTTTACTTTTGCCAGTAAAAGCTGCTTTTTCAGTTCCTCCGTTTGCATGAGTACAGAGACTTACGCCGCCAGCTTTTAGTGGGCTCTATTTTGCTGGTGAGACTCTTGACATCTGTAACTTTCACTGCAACGTTGTGATGTTTATTATGACCCCCGAACATAAATAAACAAACAAAACATTTTAATAAATAAACTACTGCAGCGCATAGCTTTGATCCCACGTCTAACAGAGACACATGTTGTGGATTTATTACTAAAAAAAAACAACAACAACGAAACTGCAAGTAGATTATTACAATGTTTTGGTGAATGCTTTTCACTTTTGAATGTGAAAATGGTTAACAGTATCTTCTATTTTTCCACGGAGAAGACATGACAAGTCTATAAGTTAGTTATCACCATTTTGAATTCATTTAAAATTCACAGTAATATTTGACAAAATATATATATATATATGTGTATTTTTGGTTTGAGGTTGAATTTTTCTGTTGAGTTTTCCTTCGTAACGAACCTGCGTCACCGTCAGTGCGCCGCTTCCCTCCGGAGCCGAGAAGGTTCCAGCCTCTTCGTGTTCTTCGCCTTCTTTCTTATGGGGAACGAGGAGGGGCCGGTTCTCCGGGTCGATATCTTTAATTGCTCTCGGGTTTGTATCAATAACTTCCGGTTTCACCGCTCCATCACCAGCCACTGGAAACGGGTTGCCCGGGAAACAACAGGATCAGAGCCTGGGGGTTGTCTGCTCGTAGGTCTGCTCCCATTTTGCATCGCATTTCCTCACTAGATGGTGCGCGAGCCACCGGAGAGGAGAGGACGCTTCCCCGCACACTGAGCGCCACATCCAGCTAAACAACCCGGGGACTAAACTGCACGGCGGAACGTTTCTTCACCAGGCGGAAAAAAACAAAACAAAACCTAAAACTCTGGGACTGTTTTAAATACAAAGCCTCATTTTGCGTGAAGGTTTTCTTCTTCTTTTTTTTTTTTTAAACATTTGTATTTATTTATTTTTTATTAAGTAAAACGCTCTTTACTGGAAGACTTGGAGGGGGGAGAGAAAGAAAAAGCGGCAACGAAACACAGCTGTGATGGACATAATGATTGCGGTGCAGGACGCTTGTGTCTCCGGTCAGTGGCTTACTGCGATAATTCTCAGCCTGTGCTGCTTTCTGCCGTCCTGTTTGCCCGCTGGACAAACTGTGGACTATTCCTCGGTGGAAAGTGTGGTGAGCAGACAAGGCGACACGGCTCTATTGAGGTAACAACACGGGCTAAACACAACTTTCTCCCCGCTCGCACTCTTTTCACCAGGCAGAGTTGTCCTCCGCACACACGCTCCTCCAGTACGCCTTTTAAGAGACGGGTGGCGTCGTGCGACGGGATTGTCACCCGGCGATAAATGCACAATGGGTCATTTTCCCTCCATCCCGTCCTTGTTTTCGCCTGACGGAGGAGGAGGAGGAGGAGAAAGAGGAGAAGGAGGAGGAGATGGGGGAGACGGCCAGTGCAGCCACGGCCACGCAGGACGCCGCTCTTGCGACAAGTGCAGCTCTGCTGCTTTCCTAACAAAGTTTTTCCAACATACTTTCCCCCGACGGTGCACATCGTTTCACATGGCTGGAGTGTTGTTTTTTGGATGGGGGAGTGTGTGATGTTTTATTTTTATTTTATTTTTATTTTTTAATATTCGCTCCATCTCCCAGGAGCCCAAGGCAGCCCTCCGCTGCACGTCGCTTATGTAATTCGATTATATTATGTTCGCAGATTCCGAGCGTTTGAATCACTTCCGTGCTATTTTCAGGGTTTTGTTTCTTTTTCTTTTTGTTTCTTCTTCTTTCGAACAGTGTGATGTCGCAGTTCTAAAAGCTTGCCTGTGGTCGCAGATGATCTGAATCGAGTCGTAATAATGACGTGCCTTCCTTCTCCATCCCCTGTCCCCCCTCCATATAGGCTCGGGTGGAAGCTGCGCAGGTAGTTTCCTGTTAAATGCTACGTTAATTGCCTGGTGGGTGCGGTTCTTACCATGTGCACTTGGAAGTTACTGAGTTACGACAATGATTCAACCCTGTGATGAAAAGGACGATGGCACCAGTCTGAAAAGTAGCCTGAAATCTAATACCCCCTCCCTCCCCCCCACCATAAGATCATTAAATCAGAAACTTTCAAATTCCCAGTTGTGAATCTGGCTGAAATTGCAAATATCCTCTTCATATGCGTGTTGAGAACAAAAACAATAAAAAAAAAAAAAAAGCTGTATAAAAATCCCGAAATTTTAGGAAGCAGTGATAATATCATGTTCTACCAATATCAAATATCCGCTTTGAGGGCTCTGAGGAAAGGCTGAGTGGGCAGACTTGCCACATTTCGATATGAATTCTGTGGATGTTTACTCAGAGTCGGTGGCAGTGGCCCTGAATACAGAGCAGCCAAATGTCTCTAAACTTTCACTTAGCTTGGCTTTTCATATCTAATAAAAAAAAATGGGGGTGGTGTCTTGTGTGGCATAAGGTCATTGTTAGACTGTAGCGTCACATTATGGAGAGGGTCAAAATGTGCTGGCACTCATCAGAGAACTGCCTTGGTAACAGCAAAGTGATATTCACTGTTTTATCACGCTCCCTTCATGTCCAGAGGCCGTCTCATCAAAGAGACTGCACACCTATGACTGTCTGCCCACAGATGGTGTCTTATTCCCATGTATCAGTCCAGGCTGGCCCTGATCAGTGGCAGAAGCTTTGTTGGATTTTGATGGTTTATTGGAGCAGAGAGTATTCTCATGCAATGAATCAGCTCAATAAACAAGTTAACTTCTACCCCTTGAGTAAGTCATCACTTACCCTTTACAAGCAGGTCATAAATACCAGCTAAAAATCCCAAGGAATAGGAAAAATATTTTCCTGATGCTTTCACTGCTGGGCTCTTACAGTTAATTAATGGGTTATTCAACTCTCAGTTTAACCACTCATTGTTTTTTTTTTTTCCCTCACTTGTGCTTGCAAGTGTTTTCACTTCTCTGTGTCTGCACCTATTGACCTAATAGAAATACTACGCTTATTTAAACTCTGGTTCGCATCTAATAGTGTAACGCTGTCGTCGCTACAGTGATTATAAAGACCCCCTCTGTCTTGTCACTGTGATTTTCTTAAACTGCGAGGAACATGGCCCTCTGGTTTCCTCCCTCTTTTATTTCCCATTGCTCTTATGCATCATACATTAAAACATAAAGTGTCTCTTTGAGGAAGTCGCCGCTGAAACCAGGGTCCATTTCCTGATTCCCTCCATTGTCAGGATCGGCCACTGGTGGAGGTCAATTTTGTTGTTGCCCAAAGCTGATTGCTGGCTAAAAATGTGAGCATTCTGAAATACCGACAGACATCAAAGCATGCGAATAGTCACTGCCTCTGGATTATGGAATGGCTCCCAGAAGGTGCATCTGCTGTCATATGTTAATTCCCCCCCCCCACCTCCTCTATTCTTAGTACTGCCTTTATACTGCCCTGCTTCAAGGTGGACAGTTGGGCCATATTAATAAAAATTATTTCAACTTCTTGAAGATGATGAATGTTCCACGTGTGTATAATCACGCTGTTAATATTGTCTGTCTGATTACCTAAAACCTCAGCATCATTTGCTCTCCGACAAACTCCAAAGCACCGGAGTCGTGCCACAGCGTTTACATAATCTCAGATCGATGCATTTAAGTTATGCACATCTTATTTACACACGTTTTATTTCTTCTGAATGGTGGGAATCTATGCATTTCCAAAGGGCATAGATTGTTTAAACAAGCTCCATATACAACTGGTCTCTCCTGTTAAAGGTTTCATGTCATTTGGACTTAGTTGAATAAAACCCTTACTTTTTCTCTGGAAATGACTCATCTGGCTTTGGATTTGAAGCGGACAGCTGAATGAATAAACTGTTCTCTGTGGTGTCAGGAAACACAGTATCAGTGGCAACCTCTTCCACATGGATGAGCAGTTGTAATCAAGAGCAAAGAGCGAGTGTCTGTAAATGTTGTTCAGACAGACTGAACTCTAAAGAGCAGGCTGCTACAAACAGAGTTGCAATTTGGAATGGTATTCTTTCACCAGTTCTTCTTGTTTTATTCAGGGATGTGTCTCGTCCAACAATGTCTGCATTTTGCTGATCAAATATATATGACGTGGTGAAAAATAGATGACTGATACAGTGATTTTGTTTTTAGAAGCTCCAGTTGTCAATAGATAAAGAAAAAAACCGAAAGGAAAAAAATGAATAGAAAAAAAAGACAATACATGGAACAAGATGGTGAGCCCTGCTTATTTTTGTTATTTATTTTGACAGTTGGCCCTCAGACACAAAATAAAGCCTGCATCAGAGGCCTTGGACTCTGTAATGGTGCAAAATTGACCTGTCAGTAGTTTGAAAGTCTGGTATTCGTATAAATCTAAAATCATTGCCTCATGTCAACAGAGCAGTTGATGGAAATTTCTCCTGGCTGTACGTGATTTTGCTGTAGCTTTGCTTTCTATCCCGGTTTGGGACAAAAACGATGCCATGCATCATCTTTTTAACTGTATCATTATTATGGCTCTGAAAGGTCCTGACATTTACTATAAGCACTTGTGCCAGATTCATCGAGTTTAAATGGCCTGGTGTCTCTGTGTCTGCTAGCAAAAGTGCCGGAAGTACAACATAAAGGTTTGAGACTTCAACCCGAAGAAGGCGCCATTCAAAGAATGAGTTGTTGACTTATCTATTACAGAGACAGTCACCGTGGCTGGAAATCTCTGTTTCCACTTTGTGCATTTTAGCATTATTTGTAATTAAGCAACAGCTCGTGGGGTTAGAGGATATAAGCAAAGTTCCATCACTTCAAGAATTCAGCAAGACGAGCACACTCTGAACCCACCGGTCAAGTGCTAGATATCGGCACTTTCACACACTCTTTTGGGGCAAAACCTGGTTTGTCTCCCATGAAACGTCTGTTGGCACACCTATGTCTGTCACTGTTAATTAAATGCCAAGATTCACTTGCACCACGTGTTTTTTTGCCATCCGTGTCGCTGTCAACACAACAACAGCTCGTTTTTAGTCTTCATACCTGAAAGATTATGTCAGTGAGCAGCCATTTGAACACATTTTTTGTGGCAGACATGAAATGCCCACTATTATTATTCCAAGCAATCGACATATGGGAGGACCCCCCACGGATTGAGCCGTACATACAAAAAAATATATATTACCTTGGGTGGTACTCAATTTGTCTTATGTCAAAAAGGAGGATCATTCCTGACATTAGACCTTATCTTTGGTAGCACATTGAAAACTGGATATACTTAAGTATTCATCAGATTTATTACTTTGGCTTTCATTTGGAGCTGATGTGCTTCAGTGTTGATGGAAACGAGACAAGGTGACTTGCTTGAGCGGTGGCTTTTGATATCACCGCCCTGCTTTTAAAGCCCTCCAGTTAACCTCTCCCACAGAACCACTTGAATCTCGGATCCTGTTGGAACTTGTGCATATTCTCTTCCAGATGATAATCTAGCAGGAAAGCTGCCCAGTGGCAATACTTATTTTGCTGTAGTGATTTTGATATGTTTTATTTAAGGCCTGTTGTTATAAACAAACCTCTGAAACCTTGTGATGAAGAACTGGCATCTGCATATTATCAAAATTTTATTTTTGCTCCAGTTTGTCAGTTATGCATGTGTTTGACTATAAGTGCCAAAGCTTTTTTTTTTTAAACAGATAATAAACAACAAAAAAAACAATCTTGTGATGAATAGTATGATGAATCACACTCATTTCTGGCTTCCTTCATAACACATTCAAGCCAGAGCCTTTTTTTTTTTTTTTTTGAATTATAATGTCATGCTATAAATATGTTGTTGGGCTTACATGCAATAATAGGCTACATTTTCACACCATGAACAGTCCCCAAATGGACTGCTTTTATGACCATCATTTGTTATGCAAGTCAATCTATTGTACTTTCTAAAAATTAAGTATTTCTATTTGTAATATATTTCAATTAGCACTAAAATGATTGAGTGCCCTGGTGAATTATAGCCTGAATGGAAATGCTTTCTCAAAGCAAATCCTTTGAGGGAAATAGATGCTATGTTAGGTTTTAAAGCATCTTTCTATTACTCTTATAATCACTACAATTATTGGCATAGGGAAAATTATTTGGGGTGGAAAATTGAGCTTTTACCCATTCTCAGCACCGAGCAGCCACATGATCGCAATAATTTTACAGGAAAATCTCACCGGGGCATTTTTGTGTTGTGAGGAGACCATAAGCCTCAAAATTAAACTTGACAGACAGAGTGGAAAGGCAATAACCGGTTATCTTTTGGGCAATTTTCAAGAGAAGTTACTTCAAACTGAATTTTTTTTTCACAACAGATTGCCACAGTGTTGAGAGAGCTTTCTCTTTTTTAATGTCGCTGAGTGAAGGACTGGCTAATGGACACTTAGGAACATAAAAATCCACACTGGACTTGAATTTGTCCACTTGTTATGTGCAAGTGTGTAATATCAGTGTGAATACTTCAAATAAAGTGTGGGGAGTTCTTAAAGACTGCTTAAGCAGATAGTCGACTTGCGCATTGATTTCCAGTAGGCTGCATCTTAAACAAGTGCTGAGCCTGTGCATGTTTTGTGTGCATGTATGGTTATTTTTTTGTGCCGCAGCCTAAACTCTGCTTGAGATCAGTTATTCTCGGTTAAATTTGATGTTTTTCCTCACAAGCTTTTTGCTGAACACTGTACAGCTTTTCTTTTTGCTCTGAAAGATGTGCCAATACTTTCAGTCTTTCATCACAGAGAAATATTTCCTTAGAGCCCCTTCAATTATAATCCTAATCAATCAGTTAGCATCGCTTTGTGTTGCGTGATAATTAGTTGTGCTACTCTGACAACATTGCATAATCTCATCTGCGTGTCCTCATCTAAGCTATGTACCATCAACTCTTGGTATGCCTCTCATGTTAGTGGGTTGTAGACAAAAGTCGCTGGCATCATTTACTCGGAGGAATCGTACTTAATTAGAAAAAAAAGAATCCAGTCACCGGGAGAGTGCATTTGGTTTGGAAATTCAAATTAATATTTTGGTTGTTGTTGATTAGCCAATTTCGGGCCAATATTTTGTGTTCATTGTATCAATCCCAATTCGTATTTTGTGAATTTACTGCCGTCTCTTTCAGAAATTACCTTGATAAGTAACAGACCTTTAAATTGCAATTCAACACATGCGTTGGCCAACTGCAAGGGGCAGTCGAGTCATGTTATGCACGTCATGCTATCGCCACCTGTGAGTTCATTTGCAGGCTGCGGCTGGAGCTGTCTTTCATCCGGTGCCATCAAGTGCTCATTCAAATAGTGTCAGACAGCTGTTCAGCCTATCTCTGCAGCTTTTTGCCGAGCAAAGATCTCAAGGTGATTTATTTTGATAACTGGAGAACAAGAATCTGTAGACCAGCATTTGTCAGTCCTCGAGTACCACTTCCCTGCATATTTTAGATGTCACTCTACTCCAGCACACCTGATTGAAATGAAGAGGTTATTATCAGGCTTTAGCAGAGTTTTGATGACCAGGGATTCTTTTGAGTAGATGTGTTCCAGCTGTGAAATCTGAAAAATGTGGGGCAGCGGTAAAGCGGATACATGACTTAAAAACACAACTATAGCCTGCCTGAAGGGAGCAGTGACGCAGCATTCTTGGGCTCACCTCAGTCAACCACTTGTATGTCAGCAAATACTTTTGCACAAATATTTAAGTCAAAAAGAAAGTCCAACATCTTCCCATTTCTTAAGCTATACTATTTTGGCCGTGTTGAGCATGGCAAACGTTCACCTTTCATATGCCTTTGTGAATAGAACATTTTATTGCATGGAACTTTATGCAACAAATATGAATGATTAATTTAGCAGGAAAACAAATACATGACAAAGGTATTGACAACTTATTAGAGATGTACATCAACAACTAAAACTAAAACTGGCTCCTACAGTTTTCAGTTTTCCCCTGTGGATTCTTTAACTTTACTTTAACCAAGTGAGTCCAGGGTGTTGACCAATGCCCTAACATATATTTATAGACGTCTTCCTAGTGTCTGTCAAGAAAAGTGTTAACAGTATAATAAAAGAAATATTGACTGTAATCTGTATTTCAGCACCTCAGTTATGTTCATGGCAAGTGTTCTCTCACAATTGATTAAATCCCCAGCAACTAAAGGAGCAGCATATTGTCATAACGCATTTGATTCCATGTTGGCATGGCTAAAGAATTTTAATTGGAGTCACTCAGACCAGGTTATCATTTTTTTTGTCCACCTTCTCTCTATATTTCTCTCTCTCTCTCTTTGTCTGTCATCTGCATAATGAGTGTGTGCATTTCAGACTCCTCTAAATGTTTGTTGGAGCCGAGTAATTGGACAGTCTGCATTGGTAATTATTAGTAAATGGAAAGAGAAGCAGTGGAGCAAATCAATATCGTTGAGAAATAAGCTACCTTTTTTTTTCAGAGGGTCAGGAGTTGGGATAACAGAAATGATTGATTTTGTGATTTCACTTGAACTTTATCCATAGTAAATTGTGGTTTAATGTTCGATACTGTGGGGCTGTGCTCATGATATAGTAAAGCATTTTGTACTGCAAAACTTAAATTTTCTGCTTCATGAAAGCCAGCCTTGACAAAATCCCCTTTTGGATACTTACTGCCTAATTTCACATTCATGGCAGTATATTAACTCTTTGCTATTTTACACAGATGGCACAAATGGTTTGTTACTGTAGAATAATCCAATTAAAGAGAACAAAGTCTGGTGTGGAATTTAAAACAGTCCTACTAATACCTAACTTATTCGGGGAACATGGAGTACTATTATGACTTAAACAGCTTAGATATTGTAAAGCACGAGATTCGGTCTATGTTAAAATGGATCTGTTGTTTTTTTAAAATTCGGTTTACATTACATAAATAGTCTTGCAGCATTGGCTTCATATAGTAAATGTGGCTCAGGTTGCAAAACAAGTGGTTCGCAACATACTTCCAAGTATCCAAAGGAGAAAGCTTCAAAGTCGAACCGGGTTTGCATGATCACAGCAACTTGTCACAGCTTTCCTTACATCTGCTCTGGTCACAGCTTACTGTAGGCACAGAAGCAGTCACCCAGATGATGAAGCTTGTGTCAAATTACAGGGAGTTAATTCTTCCTGTCGGCCGTCTTGGCTCTGTGGAAATCACGCCAATCAAAAGAATGTGGGTTTTCAGGCAAGGGAGATTTTAAGGAGGGATGCCAAAATGGTTTGCTTTGAAAATATGATGATCTGTTTGAAGGCAATTTTGACAAGTACTTTCCCTTAGATTTCAAGAATACAAAAACAAATTGGGAGGAGAACATTTAAATGTTGTTTAAATAACAATTTCAACATGAAACTGACTTGAATTGTACATATAGTAAAGGAATGTATTGATTATGTTAAAGGAATTAAATTATTTAATTTAAGCCACAGCAGAACACGGGCCCTAAAAGACACATACCTGGTTCAATTAGACTCGGTTGATAAACTTTGACCTTAAATGGTTATTAATGCTCTGTTCCAGTCACATAATGGAAGAGAGCTTGACTCATTCCATCCTCATGTTAAATAGTGAATTCATCTACTGATCTGTAAAACTTGTTTCTCATTAGCATTTTAATTTTAGACGACTGAGAGTTTTTCAATATTCTTTGTGGGAAGATGATTTCTTCCCACTTCTTTTTCTCTTTGTGTGACTCTTATTTGGTCGCCGTTTCTCTACTTGTCTCCCTCTTTGTCCCTGAAACTCATATACTTTTAATTACATGCAAAGAGAAATGTAGTTGTAATCAGTTCCTTGTTTCTCATGGATGAGATGAGCTGTGGTCTCAGTAGTACCTTTATACTCTTGTTTGCACGAGTGATGGTTGGTTGTTTTCTTTTCTATGACATCCTAAACTCATCGCACCTGATCATTTACTTGTCATGAAATGCTAACTTAGTTCATTTAAGGCCAAAATTGGCACAATTGTCAATTGTTCACTTTCAGCTCGTAAATGTTCCAGGGCTGTGTGGCCGTCCTCTGATGTCCCAAGATATTTCCGTTACCATGATTGTTGAGGGTTATTAATACGTGTACAGAGAAACTGTAACTTAATTTACCTGTCGTGAATATTTTGGACGACTTGTTTTTTTATATTCCACCCAGATGCACTTTCTTGTTGACCTCCATCAAATGAATGTTTTTGCAAATCATGTCATTCCATCAGTTTGGTTCTCTTGGGTTGTTTATGTGTTTGCATATGGGCTGAGGTGGAGCAGTGGTTCGTGTTCTCGCCTCACATGGAGAAGGTCAGAGGTTGAAATGCTTTTCTCAGGGGTTTCCTCAGGGTTCTCCAGTTTCCTAAACATGCATGTGGTGTTAATTGGTGACACTAAATTGCCCCCAGGCCAGATGTTCAGGGTGTATGCTGCCCATAGAGTTAGCTCCGATCGGCTCTTGCACTTTGCAACGGCATGGAAGATGGATGGATGGAAAATGAAAATGATAGACCATGCCATCATTGTTAAGCCGATTTACATTTAATAAAGGGCTTTCTTTTTCATATAGACACCTGTCCAACTACATATCGATTGAGTTCAGTAGTTATATTAAACAAAACGGTGACACTTTAATTACAGTTTTACATTAACTATATGTTTTTTTTTAACTGTTTAACATGTATTTGATTACACGTTTAATGTGTAAAAAAGATTACATCTAGTTGTGAAGTCAACATCAATGTTTGTATATTGAGCCATCCAACGAATGTTAATTGTGGATCATATTTCATCTATAGCGCTCATGATGATTTGTGGCTTTCATCATCATTTATGATCTTGCTGATGAGCATTGCAGTAAATACAGTTTGACGCTTTCGCTCAGTCTTTTACCAGCTTAACAGCTGTGTTGCTTATCAACTAGCATTTCAAACCCCCAGAGTAAGGGCTTGGTTTGGCTAAAAGCTAATTCAAAAGCTTTTGGATGAAAAAAAAAAATGATAGTTTTTCTCTCTGGGCACAATATTAATATCCTCTTTAACTCAATTAAACTTACATGTGAGCTTCATAGAACAACATGGAATTAACCTCAGGAAGGTTGTCTGTAGTGAAGTCAAGCTGTGCTTCTTCTGTTTCCTCTCGTGTTGCACACTGTGGTAAGAAAGGGGGGATTACAGCTCCAAGCTAATTAGCATCCAGTCCTAGGAGCGATGGATGAAATGTATTTGCAGATAATACTGTGTATGCAGCTACCCTACCTCTACCGTGTTAAACTGGGCATGCCAGTTCTTGGATTTAACACGGACAGTGTTTCATCCTACTGTATTCTGTGAGCCACAGTCATGTACTACAATAGAAGTTCCCCGAGGCATGCAATCAGTTTCCAGCTTCTCCAATTCATTCTGCAATCTCAAAAACAGCCAGTTGTCTTCCCTGGAAGTGTGTGGGCCATGTCTTTCTGCCGCAAACCTCAATCCAGGCAGTGTCTTTGATTCCAACACAATGCCCCTGCTGCGTTCCTCTCTGCACTCTGCGATGTCACTTTCATTTCTGAATATTCACCCTCGCTTTTGCCAGTGCAATTGCTAATGGGTAGTCTTTTCTTTGCCTGGAGAAGATAATCCTGTCATCTTTGTTTTCATGGCCACCTCAGGGCCGTTCAACAGGTTCAAAAGAAAAAAAAAAACAAAAAAAAACTGCACTGCAGTGTGTTTGAGGTTTGTTCTTGTTCTAGTGCTGCTGTAGTCAATAACTTTAGTGGCGTACCAGCTTACTTAAGGGAATGTCTGTGCCAGATGCTGTAATATGATGTGTTAATGCTGATGTCAGTAAACAATATCACCAGAGTGTAATGGTTAGAGGAAGTTCTTGAAGCAGTTTTGCTCTTAGAGTGAACTGCCTTCACACATTTTGGGATTCAGTTTACAGAACTATAGCATCGCGCCGAAATTTATTTCTTGAGAAGAAAATAATTCACTTTGATTTGATTAGTAGGGTGTGTCATGGGGGAGCATCTTATGTATTTCAGAATTTTTTCTAAGGCTTGTGTTCGCCATCCCACTGTAGGATAGAAACTCCACAAGCACATGTTTCTGGCAAATTATAACCAATGCAGTTTCTCTTTGTCCAATACAACAAAGCCATATATTGAGTGAACTAAAAACTAGTTAATTAGAAAATCCTGGGCAAGGTACTGTTATGATATTATGGGGGATTTATGTGGCAAACACAGAGTATTTCTTTGGGCTTCTTATTGCAACAGACTGAGGTGAGGTGTGAGTTAATTAAGTCATTCTTTATACACACAACATAAACAATGAGTAACAGATTTACTAATCAACAAATGAAGGGCAAGGATTAGCCTTACTTCAATGATCCACAGAAACATTGTGCATATGTTGCATGTGTATATCAAGGAATAATTAATTCTAATATCAGTCACAAGGTAAACAAAAAACAAAACAAAACAAACTACATTGAGAAAGAGTTTTGTCCATTCAAGTGGACCAAATGAATGATGGTGCTCTTACATAATGCTTTTACACACAGAAGATCAGCTATCCTAATGACATAATAACCTTCTGGCATGAATTCAAGCCAGTGGCACATATTGATTTTTCCTGTCTTACTTCATCTTCAGGATTCCACTAACATCACTGTGCGAGCAAAACGTAGGGCTCAGTGATTCCTCAAACTTCGTTGTTTATGTTTATGTGGTTTGGATAGTCCTTCGCTACAATGATACAGTTACATTTTTGGATGGCTGAGGAATCAAGGAGCTTTGTCTTTTAAAGGAAAACATAGCTTAAATCATATATTTTGACAGAAAAGTAACACAATTTTTATAAAATAATTTGTGACTTGTGTTAATAGTAGGGATGCATTTTTTGACTTCCGATCCCGATCCCCAAATTTGTATATCTGCCAATACCGATATTATTCCGATAAAAGAGCTGTGTTTGCTTTAATAATATTATTATCATTATTGTTGCTTTTATATGAGGTTGTAATAAACTCCTCTCTACAGTAAAGTATGAAATGTACAAATATATGCATGTATTCTCTCAAAAGGCAACTTGAGGTTAGTATAAGGTCAGAAAAGGAAGCAGTAAAAACTATTTTCTTCACTTTAGACAATGTGGGGGTCTGCGTGACGTCGCCATCTCATAATATACTAGTTCTATCTTTAAAACCTCAGAATCACTTCATTAATTCCTGAAGAAATTCTTTATCAACGCAGCACAAACTGCATTCCCCGCTATACAACGGCTTTGCAAACATTCACGTCGATACTTTGCAGTGACAGCGACATGTTGGCTAGCATGGATAGCGCTCTCATTGAGACCTGTCTCCACTCAGGACATTTTGCAGCGAGCAGAGCAGGTGGAACAGAAACACATGTGGACTCATTTCAGCAGAAGCGCAGATGAAGCTTCATGGATCGGAAACCTCCGCAGGTTGGATTGGAAATTTCCGATCCGTGAATTACGTTCATATTGGAACCCGTTACCGATACTGGATTGGATCGGCCCCATCCCAAGTTTAGAGCAATTGTGCTTTGCTATATTCATGGAAAGTGGACAGATGTTGTTATTTGTAGGTTGAAAAGGCTTGTTTTGTAAAGGAGTCTGTTATGTTCCCATTTAGAGGTCTATAGGAATAGACGAACTGATTGTGTGAATTGAGATTCAGACATTATACAAAGACATAATTTAAAAACGAATATATTATTGGGAAGGTGGATGTGTCAGCACAATTGAGTGATATACACGTTTTTTTTTCAGTGAGTAAGCTTTAATTTTTCCAGGAACCCTGACATTTGACTCAAAATCAATGTCCATAGCTGCTTTATTTATGCAGAGGGTGCAGATATATCTCTGCTGACATTCGGTGAAAGGCAGGAAGACAATAGCAATATTGCACAGCAATGTATGAAAAGTAATGTGTAACATTCATGAATGACAGAAAAATACTCTGTTAGTGCATATAGGTGTGTTAGTAGAAAATGAACAAAGGATACTGAATCTGACGGACTCATATGACACTATGTGTGCCTTTTTGACAATATAGCTGTATTTTTCATAGTCGGGGCATAGTAGTGAGAGTAGACATTTCACTGCAATACATCTGACGGCAAGGAAGCATCTGCTGGAGAATATTTAGAGCACTTCATATGGACCCTTGCCAGTGCCTCTAAATGGATTTTATTTTCCATGATCAACTTAAACGCACACTTTTTGTGCATTAACTCGACTGCTGTTTTGCAAGCCAATTCACAGAATCATTCTACAGATACATACATACACACACACATATACACATATATATATATATATATATATATATATATATATATATATATATATATATATATATATATATATATATATATATATATATATATATATATATATATATATATATATATATATATATATATATACACACACACACGCACACACACAGCCATCTCTAGAATAATTTATTTGGCAAACTATTTTATCTCAGAGTTAATAATAGGAGAGATGTTGTATACAGCAACATGAATAATTCATGGAGCTATTCCTTTGTAGAGATTAAAAACAGAATAAGAATAATTCACGCTGTAAGCTTACATAAATGGCTTTAGAAACAGCTAATCAACTACCGAGCCTGTCTGCGATGAGGCAGCTACCTAAAGTTCCGAGTTCGTCCTCAGAAGTGGCTGCCAAAGCCCCGATGAGAGTCAGCCAGAGAGTAAATTCAAAGGCTTCTGTACATATTATTGCCACTGCTTTTTCGATACAAAGCCTTATGATTTCCTTTTGGTCGTGACATGCAGAAGCTTCTTTTGGTTTACCTCGCCACTGAGGAAGTGAAAAGTCCTAATTATACAGTCTGGAGTCCCAGCAACACTTAAACATTAACAATTACGTTGAGATAAAAGCAGAACATAAAAGGGAGATAATAATGAGGGGGATAAAGGGCAAAGGAGAAAATGAACCAGAAAAAATGATTTAAAAACAAAAAGAAACATCTATGGCTTGGTGATGAAGGCAAGTTTTTGTTGTTGTTTTTTTTTACAGTAAAATGACAGTGATGGTTCTTTTCACTGGCTTTGATATCATAATCAGATTAAGAGATGTTTCCTGAACATTCAGGAATGTTTCTTTCTCCTTCAAACATAATACTGTTTGTGCACATCAATTGTGTGGATCAGTTATGCATCAGTGCACAGCAACAATTTCTCAGCCCATAAGCTGAACTTTTGTCCTTCATTGAAAACCAGAGAACATACAGCAGCCTGTTATTACATGTCTTCCCAACCATATGGTTTGCAAGTAATTGCCTGCGCTGGCATTACAGAACACTGTGGATGAATTCATGATTTGAACACGCAGGTTGTTTCAGCAAACAGTGCTAAAGGACACTGGCCTCCTGTTTACTCTGCTGTCGCCCTCGGAGCCCTAAATGGATTAATGATCCCGGGGGTTGTCAGTTCAAATGCAGGAGCAGAGGATACTGCTGATGTGTCCTTGAGTGAGGCACTTAATCTAAATTGTGTCAGTTAATATCCATCTTCATAAAGGCTTTATACACATATCATAGGTTATGTAAGTCGCCCTTGATGGGGTAAGGGGAAACAAATGATGCAGGCCCTGGATAGCACTTCACCTCTTTACAAAGTCCTGAAGAATATAAAGTAGCTTTTGTCTGGCTTGTATTGCTTTGTCATTGTTTTGCGTCTCTCCCATAAAGCCTAAGTGCACCAAGGCTATTTTCTGGCCATCAGTATACTTTTGCAAAGGGAAAACTCACAGGCAATCATCCCCTGTTAATATTATGGCTTGTGGTGCCCACCTCACTGTCTAGCAAATGTGCGCAACACAGTAAACAGGACTGCAGTGAGTTGCTGACATGCTAGTGGGGGCTTGTGTGCAAGTGCCTAATCAGAGCAGTATAGCGCCCACACTTCTGTGAGTGGGTGGTTGGCTTGGACCCGGACCCCACATACACAGGGAGTGGGATTTGCAGGGTTGCCCAATTAGTGCTGAAAAGTGTAGCAGAGTGAGAGTGCGTCAGCAGGGTAGTGTGCACCAGAGGAGGCGTGTCATCAATCATCACTCCAGCTCCAGGCTCATTCCAACCCGTTTCCCTATCTGGCAGAAGGAGAAAGAAAAGGGGGGAGAGAATGACAGTGGCGAGCCAGTTGCTAGAATGATAACAGACTGCGCGAGAACTAAATGCATGAAAGCCCTACCGGCACATCAAAACAGGGCAATTGCTTTTTTTTCTTTCTTCATACCTTTATTGACTCAGAAGTAGACCTGTCACAATTATTGCATATGAAACTGATCATGATTATTTGACTGGACCACAATATTTAGAATAATTGTTAAAATAATTAGCATAAAATCTACTAACTAAAAGACATTTAAAGGTTTATGTTTTTCCCCATAGAACCATCATGACTGTATTGCACTGTCCTCTTTTTACAGTTTCTTGGCATGTAAGTACGTTACTATGCTTACATTCAATACTCAACAACAGCATTTCAATGCCAGTGCATTTTTAGTTTTGTGACACTTTGTACACATGGCAGTTGTAAAGAATGAGCATATTTGATTGATTGTTTATCACAATTATTAGGATCATCAATTCAATTCTCATGATCAGTTGAAACTCGATTTGATCTTTCACAATACATTCTTTATTATCCAATGTATAAAATGACGCCAGCATTTTTTCTTACAGATTAGTTACAAATATTTTTTTACAAATGATTTATCATTTTAAGTCAGATTATTCTAAGGAGAGTTTTAAAACATGGTCTAAGTCTAAATCTAAGATTTGGCAATGGATTTGAAATGGATATACCAAAGCAATACCACTTGATAGACCCCTGGTATACTAGCTTTTATTAAGCAGTCAATCAGTCATAAAAGCTTTGTGGTGACAGAATTGGGCATATTCTTTTCTTGACCTGAAGCTTTTTTTTTTTTTTATTTGTTACAAAAAGAAATACAGGGTATACAAAGAGGCTGCCTCTCACATAGGGCCAGTAGAGGGAACAGCAGTGCAAATGCCGTGGTGGGTGAAGTCAGATCTATACACTGACAGTAAGGACGGGCAGACTAACAAATGGTGGACCTTATTGATGACCTGCCAGGGGATAGTGCTCCTCTGGATAGTGCGACCTCTTCCCTGTGTGTGTGTGTGTGTGTGTGTGTGTGTGTGTGTGTGTGTGTGTGTGTGTGTGTGTGTGCGTGCATGCGTGCGTGCGTGTGTAAAAAAGAGAAACAGATGTCGGGAGTCATAGTCATTCAATGTTGGTTTTTTTTAACAGCTGTGCAACTATTCTAGATTTTTACATAATATCAGTGCTGACAGGATGAATTGTATTAGGGCTGTGCAATTTGGGAAAAAGCATCATTGTGATTTTTCTGACATGTTGCAATTCTCATTTTTAGTTTACCTTTGAATGTAAAATACAGTAAACCATTTTCCAAGTAATGGAGTTTCTTTATTTTAAGGTGGCAAACATTATGCTTGAAAAGTATTCATTTAGTATTTACACAGTCCTACAAAGCATTTGGTGAAGCACTTATCTTCACCAAACATTGCATATGAAGAAAGCTTTTAACAACTGTTACAGTCATTATTGTACAATCCTTATTATTAATGTATGATAATGAACATAATGTTGCATTTTCCTTTAAGTAAGTCTTACATATACTGCTCGCGAGTGGCTAATGTTTACCAAAAACCAAATCCTGGGCTCAATATCACCCCCAAGAAATTGACTATTTAGTTGTTTTGGATTAACAGTTGCTAAAAGCCTGATACCCAGCTGTTTTCTAGCTATTAGTTTAGGTATTTACTTTCAAAAAGTAAGTTTATTTTTCATGACCCATTTTTGGAAAATGAATGAAAACAAAAGTGTTTGGGGGTGAAATCCACGCAAAGCCCTGGGACGTTGGAAATTATTGAGACATAGACCAAAGCAATGTTTGTTTTGATCTTCTCTTCAAAATATAAAACACTGCCAGCTATATCCTTTTAGTTCTACTTAAGCAGACAAAAAAAATAAAAAATGAAGAAAAAGAAAGTATTCAAATAAAGAAAAAGTATCGAAACAACAAGGTAAGTTCACCCGGTTTCTGAAGAGGATTTCAGTGTGATAAATCATGAAACTAATTGTGCTTTGTGTATGTAATCACCAATTGCCATCACCAAACACCGTCAGTTTGCCAGCGTGGCTGACAAATATTGTTTATTGAACCCATCAAGTGTTTACTCCACCTCCCTCCCGCCTTGTTTGAGCCATCTCGAACCTACTGCTCCTTCTTGGCGTTCCCACTGACACATTGTGTGACTATCTCAGTGATTTGTAACGTTTCCAAAAATAGTTACTGGGCTCTGTATGGCGGGTGTAATGATAATGACAGTTCATCATCGTTTGAAATGCCTCTCATTTAGGAAGGCTTCTCCCTGCTTTGCCACAGTCTCGACTCTGTCAGTACTTGCTATTGAAATCTTTAAAAAAAAAAAGTCAGCATATTGTTTTTGAGGTATTTTAATCGTGCATCAAACCCCGACACTTTTAAATCAAAATTGTAATATTTTCTGGCACTATTAGTTTTGTTCATTCTGTGCCCTCTACAGCAGAAAATGTCCCTATGAAAAAAGCTAATCTTTCCTTAGGGAGGCACACAGGAATATAATATAGACGCTGCCTCCACATGGAGGACCGTGAGAGAGCTGATTGAGCAAATCACGGTGCGTTTGCAATATTGGCCTAATTTAACATTTTAAGTGTTTTGAACTGTTTAATCTGGCCCAGGTTTGCAAACATAATATGGCCAGTGGCTCAGTGTCCAACTGTTTGACATTGACCCCCTCATAAAACAGTCATCAGCATGAGCACAGTTTTATGTAATTAAGTTTTTGTCCCCCGATTAAAGCAATATTTCATCACTCTCAATTTGTCCTCCGCAGCATTATCTTGATGTTAATGTCCATATGGCTTCGGTGATGACTGTACCACTTTCTCTGGCAGAGTAATAAAATGTTATTGTACCAGTGGAGATTTCCCTTAATTAGAAAAAAAAAGCAAATGATATCACAAGTTGATTTCACAGAGGCTAACCAGGTTTTTTTTTATGTTTTTAAGGCCAGAGTTAATCACTGTCAGCTGTGTTCAGGAATCAAAACTTCATCGCAACATCTGCCGCTCCTAAACTATTACACTCAGGTGGGATAAGTCTGCTGTTACAGACAAAAATGCATCTGTGGGGGACGAGAGCTGGAATCTATCAGTAATAACCTCTCCTTTTAACCAGCAGCCATGAAAGGCCGGGCTGAACTACATGCTGCAAGGAGGATTCTTGCTCACTTGTTAGTGTGTACTAGTGGAGAATTGAGGTCTTTTCTGTCAGGAGGTGATATGTTGAACCTGCAGACTATTTCAGCAAAGCCCAAGGAAAAAAATAAGAGAGAGCAAGAAAAGGCCAAACATTGTGTTGAACCCCTGTGTGCACAAGTATGATTGTGCCGTGTATCTGTTGTGTGTAAGTGTCATGAGCTTGTATGTGTGTGAGGAAAACAGCGGAGAGCTTGACTGACGGCCTCATCTCCCACAACACTGTGGAGCTCAATACATCATTAATCATTAAAAAAAAATGAACATTCTGTTGCTGGATCCTTTAAGGGATAAAAGACCACACTGCTGGCTTTTCCTTATTGTGCACTGGTGTGTGTGTGTGTGTGTGTGTGTGTGTGTGTGTGTGTGTGTGTGTGTGTGTGTGTGTGTGTGTACATACATTGTATGGGTGTGGGTTTACCACCAACCTCAGCTTTCTGACCTGTGTTTGGTACATCGCTTGTATGATGTATGACATGGTCATCAGAATCTCACTTTTAGGATGGCGGCTGTCCTATCTCGCTGTCAAGGTCAATGGTTACTAGGCTTATAGCAGAGTGGCAACCGAGTGAGCACACTGAAACACACCCTGTATTCCATCAAACATCATAATAAATGTCAAGACTTGGGTGGCCTGCAACACTCATGTGCAAGCCTCCAATCCCCAAATCTGACCCCAACAGGCAAAAATGATGTCGATTTAAAGTCACATAGTCACACATGCAGGTTTATTTGTTGTAAGCAGGAAGTTATAACGATTAATAGATTTATTGAAACAATGCATTCCAAATGACAGGCGCATGTACATGCCAGTCAACCGGCAGCTTGATAATGGCTTGATAATGGCTTGTTGGGTACTAATGCTGAGCCTGGGAAGTCGCCTATCTCATTAATCCAAAGGGTGTTGATAACAGATTGCAGACTTTAATACTAAAATAGCCTCAACAGAAATGAGCAAATGCTATAGCCGAGGCAGCCAATTATGCTGCTTATTGCTTAGAGTCATCAGTTAGCTATACAATTATAAGAGCAGTGTCTGAGCATCACCGTCATTTCATAAAAGGAGTGAGAAAAATAATCCCTTTCCCTGAACTTGTTTAGTTTTATAGAATATATATTTTCAGTAACCATCAAATATATACCTTATGAATACATACAGGTACAGTATAACAGTGATTATCTCTCTATCATGACACTTTTTGTTATAAGCAGGAAAGTAGATCAGCAGAAGGATTCTTAAAAGGTTGGCAACGTTGAAATTATAATCTGAGAGGAGAAAGTGAAAAGTTTTTTTGGAGGCCAGACACGGTGTACAATTCAGTCCACTGCTGTAAGAACTGCCATTAAGCAAAAACGATCAACAATGCTGGACCAAGATTACTTGGTCCAATAATTTGTGATTTTTAATCTAAATGAATTGACATGAAATCAGGAAGCACAATGAAGAGACAAAGGCAAGTTGGTCGAGGCAGTATGGTGCTTTAGGCAATGTTCAACTGAGAAACCTTGAGTCCAAGTACCTGTGTGTATGCTGCTCTGACAAATGCCATCACTACCCATGTTACTATAACACGTGCCACCGATGAAATCATTGTTGCAGACCACTTACATTGTTTTTAGGGAGGGATACTCCCTGGCAGTAGTGACCTCTTTCAGCTGGGACATGCGCTCTGACATAGAACATAAATGGGTCGAACTAGTTTGTGCTGTTCATTTAGCCTCTAAATTCACCAGATGTCAATCAATTTAGGCCTCAGTGAGATGTGCTGGACTGACAAGGTTGATCAAAAAGACCCCCACCTCTTAATGTTCAGGTCATAAAGGATCAAGTGCAAACATCTTAGTTTCAGATGCCACAATTTCAGAGGTTACAGGTTATTACATTATCAGGTCTTGTATATTGCACAAAAATCATAATGGCAAAAGTTTAGATATCCTCGTTTGCATAGTTGGTATTTCTCTGGGCTGTTTTCATACAGCAGCCTTATGCTTTTTTCCTTACACAGCTCTTCAAATTTAGAATTTGTCAAGGCTAACCTGCTGATCACAGTTTTGGTTGATTGCTTTCCAGAAGAGCTGTTACAGCTACTTTGAATCTCATGGGCCGGTAAAATTATTGTCTATAATTCAGCAGTTTCTATTGTTTTCAGTCTCAGGCTTCTCCACAAGTGATGGCGTTGCTGTGCCAGAGCAGGTGCGCCCACAGCAATCTTCCTCGGGTTCAGTAGTTTATTACTGGCCTTTTGTTGCACTGCCAGGAAATTAGGTGATTCATAATATCTTTAGGTCACCTTTCCTTCTTCTGTGTCTCATTTTACCCCCCTTGCCACATACTCAAATTTGAACAACAAAAAGGGCCGGCACCTGATGATGACTATGTCTTTGCAGTGCAGCTTTGATAGACAAGAAGGAATTGTTTTGTTTTCACTGAACTCACAGGATCCTTGATATACAAGCTGATTATAAATATATATGGTGTAGTCCAAGATGGTATGCTTACAAAACTAATAACAGTGTTTTTACTTACGATACATCCAGCAGTGGTATAAGACAGATTGGCATGAGTGTTTTTTTTTTTTTTTACGATATAAGGTGTTGTGTGGATTTATTTATTTATTTATTTATTTATTTTTGTGTAGTTTTTTTTTTAGCTCTCACATCAGCACCTTGTGGTTATTACCTCTGAATACAGTCTACTGCTAATGTGTAATTTGTACTTGATCTAGTGGTTTTTAAATTTAGCGTTTTGTCAATTTGCAGTTTCTATTTTGTATACTTCACTAAACCATGCACACACAAACAAATGGGTGTCCAACATTGGACATACTGGATGTTTAAAATGCCCTCTGTAATCACCACACACCAACATGTATGATTAATAAGCTGTCGTTTTAGTTGTTATGAAATACTATCATACAAGCAAAAAGTGCAATCCTTTACTTCTACTTTTCCATGTAATGTGCCATATCCATCCAACTCCAGGGTTTGAATCTGAAGCCCATCCCAGCTGACACTGAGCCACAGGCAAAAAAACAACACAGATAAATTGCTAGTTCTTCACCGTGCTAACACAGTGACAAACGAACGCCTGTGCACTCATTCAAACCTGGTGCCAATTTAACGTAAAATAGTAACTGACCTAACGTACATGTCTTTGTGGGAGGAAGCCCGTGTTTATTGAGAAAACCATGCCATTGGATGGACATTCTACCTTCATACAGTGAATTAAGTCCAGACCTCATTGCCATGAGAGAACAGTGCTATCCAATGCACCATATTCATCATGTAAACAATTGTTAAGTCTTGAATTTTAAAAACAGCCACCAGAGAAATATGTGCTTTGGACCACTGGGCTCAACGATAACATAACCAAACCAATGGACGATGGAAGTGAAGGCAGCAAAAGCTCTACCAGCCATGCTATACTAAGCTGTTTATAAAAATAGATTCCATTAATCCTTGATTTTAACAGTGTTAATATCATTTGCTCGCCTGTTAGAGTTAGAGCCTGCAATAAGTCTTAATATCTCCTCCAAAGTTTCTTAAAAAGAAGACTACTCCAATTAACACAATACTCCGGATCTACTTGGTTCCTAAATTTGAATGAGAATTGTCTTTTTATATTTTAATTTTTTTTTTTTGGGGGGGGGTAGGTACCAGGCCCATAGCTTATTTTATGTTTTGTAGTGACAGTGGGCACTACTCCCCTCCGCCACCCACAGCTCCCGCTAACTGGGCATGTGACCCTCGCCGGTGGCCTGTTTTAGTTGTTTTTTTTTCATCGGCTCCTACACCGAGTGTCGCGCTGTCATTGCCGTATGCTGCAGTATTTGCTTGTGTGCTGACAACAACGATCCACTGCGACGTCCATCCGCAGCTTCGCCGTAACCCTGGCAAGGGAGGCTAATGTAGGTAACGTGCCTTGACCACGGTGCAAACAGGACAGAGAAAATGCAGTATTTTAGCAGGTTGTTCTTTTGTCACATGATGTTTACATTATGTTTCACATCTGTTTTGACAGTTTGGGATGTTAAGGTCTTATTCTTCATAGTTTTGCAAATAAACAATAACTTGGGGGGTAGTTACATGTTTTCATCAAACTTTACTTCGGCCCACTAAAATGTGCTTCGGTCCAGTAAAAAAATACACATTTACTGGACCAGTGTCGCTGATTGGAGGTGGACATAGCATTGGTGCCGAGGCTGTGTGGAGGAGATTTGCAGTGACCCATAGTAGGGCTGGGCAATATGTCGAATATACTCAATGTATTGCAGCTTGTTCTCTGTGGGATATGGAAAATTGATAAATTGTGAATATTTGAGTGTCAAGCTATAGCGTTTAGCTGCGGGCATTAAATTGCCAGCTGCAGCCGACGAGCTCTCGGATACAAAACAAGTGCACCTACAGACATTCCGTACTCTTGTGGGATGCTACATCGTACACCTTAGCTTAGCAGAGTGCTTGCGGATAGCGGAATGCGTGAACAAACACGGAAGTTGTACAAAAATGAGTTAATTCCAAAGAAAAAGAGCAGAGGAGCCTTTGTATGGCCGTAGTTTGGATTGAAGAAGGAAGACATTGAACAAATAACAGTGTTCAAAATATGCTGCAATTGATTTATTGAATTACACAAGAGTAAAAAAAAAAAAATGCTGCAATGGCGTCGCCACAAAAGGCAGCAGCACAACATATTTATATCACCATTTAAAAATCCACTCACTGGCTCATGAAGTGTGTCTGAAACTATGCACGTCAAGATCTGCCATTTCCAGAACGACTAAGAAGCCAAAGCAACCTGTGCTGACGCAGTTGAGTCTGGCGTCTTCCTTCATCTGGATCAATACCATTCAACAAAAAACAGTCCAAAGCATAAGGAGATAATGTCTGGCGTAACCCATCACATAGCAGAAGGCATGGCCCCTGTACACTGCACTGTATTGATGTCATTTCAATATTTACTGTTGAAAACATATTGAAGGTGAAAATTGAGGCTGTAACAAATGCATATGCATTGGGATGCATTGTGGAATCAAGTTGAATTGTTGATACTATAATCGTAGTCGAATCATGAGACCAGTGAGGATGCACAGCCCTAGCTGTCTTGTCTCTCTCTCACTGCACTTGTCTTCCTGTCCACTTTCCCTCAGTGTGTGTGATTCTCCCTAATGTGATTGTACTCGGGTCTTTAGTGTAATCGTGTTAGTACCTTTAATTCTAGACGTCCTGTGTTTCTCCTTGTGGCCTTCTTGTATTTTCAGACTCTTTTCTTGTGTTTTTGAGTGCCCCTTTTATATTAACTTTTCTTGAAAAATGAACCTTTTTAAACTTTATCTTCTAACTGCGTGTCTGCATTCGGGTTCTGCCAGTGAGTCGTGACAACTCCTGAATTAAGTGCAAGGAAAGCATGTTCTCTCATCAAATCCTTGCCATCAGAATCGTGTCAAAGGAAAAAAGCCATTATGTTTGCCTTTAGGCACTTTCCTATTTAACTCCATTTTCTAAATAGGGTTATTCAATAAACCTTGCAGCCATCCTAAACTAATTGCATGTTTCATAAACTGATTAAAAAATCACACAGGTTATAGGCTGACGCCTATACATCTTATTTATATTCCTACACTTCTGGAACCACCCAATTTAGGAGCTTAGCTGACTTCTTAACAGCCATTTTACTTTCAGCTGAAATTACATTTCACTGCAAACTGGGTTTTTAGGGTGATTGACCTAGTGTGAAGAAAATGTTAGTGCTGTGAGCTAGGAACATAGTAATAAGGAATATGTCTGAATCACAAAATGTGTTTAGTGTTGCTTTGCTGTTCAGTGTTTGATGAGGTGAGCTTATTGTATGTAGTGCAGAATCATCGCTCCGTTGCCTCAACCCCCACAGAGTACAGTATTGTTTGTATGCTCCTTTTCCATTGGCCCATTTGAATGTGTGCAATGTCGCTAATGAGTAGCCAGAGCTGGTGAGGCATAATAATGCCCAAGGAAGGCACGAGATGGATTCTCTGCTGGGTGTTTTCACTTTAGCCATTATTATCCCGGTTGCCAAGATGCCAAAGTCCTGAATGCTGCAACAATTTACGCAGGCTTAATGGACCTGTTCACTTACACATGCTTCCTCTTGTTATTCCTCTCAACTGCTGACGACATGGGTGGAGCAGACTCAGGACTCAATCCATCATGTAATATGTTTGAGATAACATCATAATAGTTAATATGCCAGTCTGGTGCTGCTTTGAAGCAGTGCCATTGCCTCTACCCATGTTTTAGTGTTCTAATGCAATTGATTTAATGAATTAAACAAGAGTAAAGTTTCCCAGGATTTTCTGATTGATTCTGTCATTATGGAGATTGCAGGAAAATAATAGCAACTGATCAGGACGCTATTGAATTAAACCTGACTGTGGGCTGTTGCTGTATTTCCCATGTGTTAATAAGTTTGAAGATTATCACTCTAATGTTGAAGTCATTCTCAAATCAGTTTTCTTGCTCATTGCCTTTGCACATTTAATTCTGAATCCAGATCCTCGGGTCTGTCCGAAATTCCAGACAATGAAAGCAATTCCTTCTTCAACACGAGCATTCTGTGATTTTGCTCCAACTAATTATGCTTAACGAGGTCATTTGGTAACAGGCAACTGTTGCAAAAATGAAAAGGAAGGATTTGGGTGAAGACCATATAAAAATACAATTACTGTATGTCATTTGGACTAAAATTGAACAACTTTACTTTGACTTTGATTTTTTTTCTTGTGCCTGTCAGTCAACATTACCAATATGTCTCATCATATTTTTAATTGCTACTTCACATGATTTGCTTCCTCTACTGACTAAACAGAAAACTAATTGCTCCTTACTGTTGCACAATTATCTTCTAATGAAGACTTTTGTATTTTTGCAGAGTGTGCCTGCCATCAGATCAGGGTTCGGCTTGACTTGTTTGTAATTGTTAAAAAAGAAAAGTCAGGACAACCAAACTCCCCCAGAAAGAAGAAGAAGAAAAAAAAAAAACGGTTGGCAAAATCAAGGAAAGTTTTGTTATCCAGTGTCAAGAGAGTTTGGGTAAACTTCATAATATGTAATTGGACTTTCTGACCATCTTCATACACAAAGAAAAATGTATTCTGATACAACAGTGATTTGCTGGAGTATGTGCATCATCTCATTAACCGGACACAGCTGGAAAATGGTGACATGTGGAGGGGCCATCTTGTAACATAGTGGTTAGTGCTCTTTCCCCAGAGCAAAAAAAGCGATGGATTTGATTCTTTGCTGCATGGTCTCTCCATACATGCACATATTTTTTTCCCCACAGGCTGCTATCATATATGTGAGATTAATTGATTACTGTAATTTAGCTGTTGATGTGACTTTCACAGTGTAATGTAACCTGTTTTTGCCCTTAGTTAGCTGGGATCCCTGAATAAACAGAATAGAAGATGGTTGGATGGATGGACATATGAAGGAGTTTGAAAAGTTGGTTTTAACTTACTTCATTTGTCAGTTTACTCTTTTTTCACAATTTGCCTGGAGACATTGTGATAAATATGATTATAAAGTTGCACATAGCCAACCCAAATACAATTTACTGCTGTATAATATGGTTGTCATAAATGTCAATCTGATGAGGATGGAATATAGCATACAGTTCACTTTGATTACTTCATAATCTTTTACGGTACGGTGTCCCAGTGATTTCTTAGAGACATTTCCTGGGGAACCAGCAGGTTCCTGCTTCATATGAGACTACGATTGCCCACCATAGCTCTTTTAACTTAGTTGAGTTGTCAAGTAAACAAGAAGAAAACTCGATGAGGAAGCAGAGAACTTAAAAAATTGCCCTGAGTCCATCATTTAACTTAAATTGTTTGGTCCAGCCTATGTTGCACGTACCACCCAAAGCTTTGGATTGTTTGACTGGCTCTTAAAAACTGTATACCAGTGTTGACACTCCTGGAGGAATTGGATTGTTTTTCACCCTGCTGACCACTACTCCAGTTTGTTAAATGCATCAGGCTCCAAGCCCAGGTGGAGTGTGGTAAATAAGTGCCTCTCCAACCCATGTTGTGCCCCCTTATTGGCTACCATCAGGAAGTCATGCTTAGACTCTTGGTTTGCCAACTCTGTTCTGACTTATCCTTTCCACACTTTCCTCAACTCAACTCTGGAAACTGCACGCACTTTAAGGGTGCATCAGTATCTTTAATTAATGTAATAGTATCTTACTCGTGGTAATGTCTTCCTACAGAGACTTTACAGAGATTAAGGGAATTTCAGAATGGTGAATGTGCTCCATCATTATAATTACTTACCTAAATCGCTCTTATGAATCAGAGATCCTGTTTGTGGGACCAAGTTTAAGCTGAACATAATCCTTGCCAAATGGACCGGCGATTTGCTTAACTAAGCCCTTTTTGGTCCCTACCGATGCACAGGCTCTGCATTTTAAGCAGAGGAGCATTGACTGAATTTCTTTATTCCTCCAACCTTCTGCTTCGTCCTCCCAGACAAACAGGAACACATGCACTCTAATACATGCACAAAACAAATATCGCATTGTTGCTTTTCAATAATGATACAGTGACACAATGAATGCACTCGGCTTAACTGGCGCGAGGAAATCTGCTGAAATCTGTCATCATAATTAACAGACTCAAACAAAAGGCTTCAGGCATTTTCGGAAACACTGAGTTGCTCTGATGTCAGCAGGGGGCTGAGATCAAGTGTTTCCCTAATGTTTTAGGGAAGCAGGATGTTGAAGCTGCTCACGTTTTAAAAGTGTTTTACAAGTGCGTTCTTTCACCCGCTGTCTAAACTGAAAGCAAGAAGTGCAGGTGCATGGCATGTATCTGTGTAATACAGTGAGGGAGATAGAAAAATAGGGCGTCCCTAAAACAAGCAACTAAGCACAAATAGGGCATGTAAAATATGACTACACCCAGAGGGACCTCTCCTCTGCCCAATGTATTTATTCCAATATTTGCAGATGACTGAAACCAGTTAAGTACTGTGGCAATTGCTTATTTCCCTTTGTCAGGATGATGAATGTGGTTGCACCTATCGGACTGTGCAGGGGTTCCACAGTCCTCTGACAATGAAGGATTGTCCATTTGTGCCATGGACAGAGCACATCAAAGACGGTATATAAAGCCCTACAGGAAAGCAATAACAAACACTCTCTCGTTACTGTCATTTTTTGCGACGGGATGCTTTTAAAACAAAGAAAGTTCCCGTTTCAATGCATACATTAAAGACCGATGACGATTTAACATATGAACTGATAGACACATGTATTAATGTTTTGCTAATGTTTTTTGTAGAGATCTAATTGGACATTTTAAACACATTTTAGATACTGGGACATGAATTGTATATTCACAGTTGTACTTCTCTATAGAACATATTGGATTCCTAAAAGTGAACTGTATGTTGTCCTGGAGATTATGTAGCTATAAAAACAAATTACATATGACATATTGAAAAACTGATTCTGAAGTACTTTACATTTTGTAGAGAACATTGATGTTTGCATGTCTGTTGAAAAACGTTTAGACACTGTTTAACCTCAGGTGTTACAACCTGTAAAGATGTCACGTTTGATTCGGTGACTAGTGCCAGTGTGCATTTATATGTAGAATAATTGCTCAGTTCACACTGATCCACTGTGAACGACATTTCTACAAGCGGACAACAAAGACTGAAAGCCAATACTTTGCTCACCACTTAAGAAATACAAATTAGTTTCGATGTTGATTGTTTTCCAAATGAACTGCTGGCTTCCCTGCTCATTTGGAATTTCAGAAACCAGCTTTGGTATCCTATAGTCTTTCAAATTCAGTAACAGACCCTCTGTGACAAACCACATCATTCTAAAACAAGTCCAGTCACCTTTCCAAATCCAAATATTGACTTATTTGAATGTTTGGAGTACACTTCAACCAAGGACAAATATTAGAAGAATCTTCAAGTATGGCATGAAAAGTATTGCTTTACTGAAAAAAGAAAAATAAACAGTCATTCAACAGTACAATACTGCATGGAAACAACATACTGTACACATAACCTTGGTGACATGTACCTTTTTAATGATATATGATAAACATGCAGTGGCTCTACCCATTTTCATTGAGTGTCTTTATTAAACAACATGTCTCTTCTCTCATCCCTTTACTGAGTTGCAGAGTTCTGCCATTGGCATCAATGCAGTTCAGTCGGGTTCACAGATAATGAAGAGAGCTGGGTCACCAGGCAGATGTTCCGAGGAGATTGTTGAACAATTCAACCTTTGGCTATTTATGTATTTTTGAAGTTTCAGTGGAAACAAACAAAGTGTCTGTAAAAATTGAGAGCTGCCTTTATGAACCAAAAGGCAGCAAACCCATTCTGGTTGGCCTGATTTTAAGACACTGTTTTTCCATTTGCATTGTGAGAGAGATGCTTTGCATGATTTGTATAATGATATATGTATGAAGTTGACACTGTGAAAGCTATTTGATTTAGGAATAAGGACATTTTGGAGATTGGACGTTACAACTCGCCTAAAATGTTCCGTGAACCTTCTTCAAGGATGTGCTGTAATACATAGCAGGTTGAAATGTTCCTGTCATCACACGTTTGGGGGATTTGTCTGGTTTGAGGGTTAAACCATTATTGAGCACCGTAAACTTTCACTGTAAAGTAAACTTGACAATCCCCGGCTAACAGGCAGTGAGTGGCTTTAGCACTGACCTATCCGTCTGACTTCACTTCCCTCTCGTCTGCCTGGTGCATTGCCAAGCCTGGCATGTCAGTTGGGCAGTGAGCGGCATAGGTAAACTGTTGGCAGTAGAATACTGAGCTAAGCAAGTGCGTTTTAAATGCCACAGTTCAGAAATGAGAATTCTGGAATATTTGGGCAGATTTGGAATGCTTGATCATTTTAGAATGTGTGGCAGTTTTTAAATGTTTGAGAATTTTAGGACCGTGATTCTCAAACTATGGTACTGTGCTCCAGAGAACTATGGCACAGAAAAGGAAGGAGTGAAAGTTTGATAGAGAAACAGGGATTAGGAGGACCTGCACACAGATGGCTGTGGGAAGCAGACATCCCCACTGAGCTGTTCAGCGTAGTCCCTGCCAGCCCGGAAATGGTAACAGAAGTACACGAAGCAAACAGGCTACCTCCAAACGGGTGGCATGATTTGACAAAACAGATGCTAAAAAATGTGGTCTCCGGTTGAAAATGTCACCAACATATTAAGATGCAGGAAAACAACCCTCATTAGAGTTTAGAAGTTTTAAATGTCCCATATTGCAAGGTTTGCTGTGTGCTTTTTGAGATTGTCTTTAGAATTCTACCACAAAGAAGCCATTTTATGTCCATGTTTTCATGGGTCATCGGTGAAAAAGACACACTCTCATCTAATGTGCTGTTTCTTGGAGAGCCGTGGTGGTGGGCTGCACTAAGTGCAGGAAGTGAGCTGTTGGAAATGACATGGCAAGCAATGAAAAATATAGTAAGAAAAAACAGCTCATTTCAAAATGCTTTTTCTACTTGTGTGTGCCTTTTCTATTGAATGAGAATTTTACATTATGTAAGATCTGTGTTTGAATTAGGGACGCACCGATCCAGGTTTTTTCACTTCTGATCCGATCCCGATGCCCAAATTTGAATATTTGCTGATTCCGATATTATTCTGATACCAGAGCTCTGTTTGCTTTAATACTATTATTATCATTATTGTTGATTTTATATGAGGCTGTAATAAACTCCTCTCTCCAGTAAAGTATGAAATGTACGAATGTATGCATGTATTCTCTCAAAAGGCATCGAGCTGGAGTTATAAAACGGTGACGTCTGGCGGCAGAGGGTCCGCCTCGCTGTCCAACAGCTTCACAAACATTCACGTTGATACTTTGCAGTGTTTTGAGCGTAAAATCCGCCCAAACAGCGACATGTTGCCATGAAAATTCGCTACTTCCCCAGCATTCTAAGCTGGCTGCAAACTGTGGAATGGATTTCCTGACTCATTACTCCACGTCTCATTGAGACCTGCCTCCGTTCAAGAAATCCATTCCACATTCCCCACAGCGTTTAAAATAAATCGAGTTCTTGTAATGTGATTTATTTGACTGAATCTTTCTGACATCTGGAATGTAAAGACACTCATGGGTCCATACAGTTGTTGTAGACTGTGTTTGGGAAATATTTTGCATTATAACCTTCCTTAGAAATATAAACAATACACAAACACTTGAAGAAATAATTGAGCTAAAGGTCCTAACATTGAAGGTACCTACAATTATAATTAGTATGAATAATATGCATATCTGCCAAAACTACTGTTAATGAATAAGGAAGTGTAACTCAAAATATAAGACACTTTTAAACTTTTAGAAATAGAAAAAGGAACTATATAACCAATGCCTATTTACCAAGATCACTTACCGTTCATATGATGGGAGTTCTTTTTGTATCACCTTGTGTCGTGTTATTTTCTAGTTGCTCAGCATCTTTTTGATTACATTGCTTGCATTACTTTTTGTTTTCCTCTGTTCTTTGGTTGGTTTAGTTGTTTTCTTCAGATGAAAATGCATCATTTACTGCCCTGCGTTGGTGGAAACATATCATGCTGCTACAATAATATTGTGATATTACAAATCATAATTATCTTAAATGGGTTTTTGTTTACTTTCTATAAGCCTTGGGGGGCTGCAGGTATATTCAGTTTCCATTTTTGTGCTGTAAATTAAACAAATTTGGAGTAGTTAAGCTTACTTCATGCTCGAAATGGACCTTTGCTGATCTTATCTAACTTAAACACACCTCGCATACAATTTATGTAAATGACTGTCAGTCTCTGCCTTATGAAGGGAAGATCTTGGGGAAATGTTTTCTCACTTTCTTTCAGTTGATCATGCAATGTCATACTAAATCGAGGATCAACTGGTCAGCCTTTGGTGTTCAAACGTGCTTCCATACATTTATGTTCCCACCGTGGGTATGTGTGTGTTTTCTACAGGTTTCCACCTTCTGTCCAGACAATCATGCATTTGAGGTTAACGAGTACGTCTCATTTGCCCACAATTGTGATTAGAGTGTGTGTGACTTGTGTTTTCCCAATGATGGACTGGTGACTTGTGAAAGATGTGCTTTGCTTTCATCTATAATGAACTGGGGTTGGTGACACTGAATTGGTTAAAGCATTGCAGATGAAGATGGGCTTCATATTAGCGTCCGCTTGAATTTGCTGAAATAAAGAGAACACACTCATTCAATTGAGACGGTTTGTTGAAGGCCATTCTAACCTCACAAAAAGAGCTTTAATTTTTACTGGCCTTCCTGTATGTGTCATGTGAATCTAGTCTGGACAATGTAACTGTCTTTCTGGGAAATTAAGAACTTTTTAACTTGTTTTTTTATTCTGTGAAATAATCCATTGATAACTCAAGGAAATAACTGGAATGAATGGGCTCAGTCATGGGGGACTGAAATCTCATACTGAGTGATCTGGTGGACTGTTTTCTGTCCACATGTAATAGCATATTTGAAATTAAATGAACCATAATTAAAAGGCTCCCAGGCACAGGTATTATTACAGCACCCTGAACTGTAGTGCACTTGTCTGGGGTTTGTCAGCCACCCACTGCCTCACTCTGCTCGCTCATGGGGTCCCTAACAGACATCAGATATGCAGTTCCCACAGAGCTGGACTGCCTTCTCTTCTTTGCACCCCCCCCCCCCCCCCCCCCCCATTCCACTGTTCCTTCCATAGGAGAGACACAGACGCTTCACTATCAATTCATGATAAAAGTCAAATTCCACTCAGTCATTAGACTGTCACAATTGCTGCATTACTAAGAAACTTCACAAAACATTCACCAATGAATGCGTCTTACTGTTTTTGGGTAGACCACAGTTTCAAGGAGATTCCTACTGTAACTCTTCATGAGACAGTTCTTATAACGGTTGGAAAATGTTGCCAACATTTCCAGTCCCTCTTTCTGGAAGGTCCAGTCTCAAACTGGCAATCTGAATGGAATGGCTCGTGGTATATAGTTGGTGGTCTTTGCAACCTCAACAGATTACACCAGACAGTGACATAATTGGACACAACAATGCTTCATTTTTTTTAGAAGATATTCCACAGTTTTTCCTCATATCAGGAACACGTAGATGGAAAAACCCCAGAAAAAAAAGACATTAAGGCTGCGAAAGTAGAAGCAGTTTGTTTGGTTTGTATTTGGAAGTGAAGTCATTTTATTTGTTTGATATGAAATATGCTTTCACAAAAAAAGGTAAACAGTTATTGATTAGTCAAGCCCTATGTTGTATCTGAATTCATTTGTAAGCTTTTCCACAACATGATGTAGATGTGTAGTATTAATAATAGAAGAAAGATGATCTGAGGGAACATTGTTAAACCATGTTGATCCTCCTCCCTATATATACTGCAGGTCACAATCTCTTCTAAATAATTTAGGAATGATTTAAATGCATCAAAACCAAGGTGTGGGTTATTCAAGAGGGCAAACTGGCTGCTTTTCAATGCATGCTTTGCAAACTCAAATAAGTGAAATGATTTAAAACTCTGCCGTCAGCCTGCAGCATGCTTCAATGCTGCAGGCTGGGTTAGCGCCTTGCATTTCAGCGCTACTGACTGGTCTAATACAGTAATGTGTTCACGGAATTCTTGTTTGACAGGGATAATGAATATCTTTAAAATTTGACTCAGGAAATAGATTCTTAGACAATATAGTGTTTGTTTGACAAATAGTGGTGTGGCAGACTGGTTAAATGTTTGAACTTTGTCAAGCTGGGCTTTGAATGTGACATTTAATAGCGTCTGTGTGAGCAGTGAACTCGGTCTTGATGAAAATGTACTCTGCAGTAACGGGTAGGAATGGTCTGGGATAGGAGATGCTCGGCTGTCATGTGCAAGGACTACTCTTCATCCCTTCAGGATTCCAGCTCTTAACTTTTATTCAATCTTAAATTTGTAATCCTCATTAATTTTTATTCACTCAGTTTGAATTCATTCTGTCAATGTCAGCGCTTGGAAAAGAAAAAAAAGAAAAGAAGAATCAATAATGTGAATTAATCCCAAGATTACTCGTGTAGCTTTTTCAATGATTTTCTGTACTTGAATTAGTTCTTGTAGAAGGACCGGTGTTGATTTATGCTCCAGTTGACATAAACAGCTCATGAAATCTTCCACACGTGTGGGGTTGGAGATCTCGGAAGAAGAAGCTACAGCCCTTCACTAATCTTCACACATGAGGAATTACAGTTTCCTCCTCACACGTTGAGGACGGATCTGACTTTGAGGCTCCTTTCTAATGCATGTAAAACAAGACAAAAGCATTCAACCAATGCTGTACGAACACGGGTCACTTCATGTTCAGAGCTAGGGAGTTGGGCAGGTGTATCTGAAGGGGACCCAAAGCTGGAGGGCAAAAGGACATTCTGTGTATGCTTCCTTGTAATCACTGCTATGGTAACAACATTAAATGGACATTGGTTTGACTGTGTGCCGGAGTGTGAAGAATTGTAAGTTCAGAGAAAATAAATAGTCTTACAACAAAAAAGGGCTTGAAAACAGACCAACTACAAGGTCTCCTTGCTTTGGCCACGGCACAGTTTTTATTCTTTTCTATGTGCCTGGGATGTGAGATGTTGGTTTTAACATTGAGTCTGTGTGGATTATAGCTGCAAGGCTTCAGATGTGTCCCACCGGCCACAGTCGACAGGATTATTTTAGGGATTAAGAGCCTGGTGCTCTGTACCTTCATTCGCACAGCACTACAGTGTGTCCTCATTCTCCTCATCCTCTGCAACAGCTACACACCCCACTGCTAAAATATCCAAAAAGAAAAAAAAAAAAAAAAAAAACACAAACCTAAACCTATGCTCAAGGGTCACAGGAGCAACATCACTACAATAAAGGTAGTTCATAAAATGTGTTTGGTAGGATATGGATTTGATACACTAAGACCTGCATCAAGCATGCTAAATTGCATGCGCATGCAAATAGATCTGGCTTTCAAATCCAGTGTGTTTTGCACTTGACCGTGTGAACAATTTCATAAGACTTGTATCATTCAACGTCTTCACCTGAAATGTAATTGAAACTTCATATGGATCTATCCATCCACCACAAATCCACAAATACCAGCTGAGTAAGGGCACAGCTCGGACAGTTCATTGGCCCATTTCTGACAAGGATGCACTCATTTTCCAACAAATTTCAGGCCACAGATTGACCTTAAATTAATATATTTGCACTGCGGCACAGGCACAGGGAGAATCTGCAAACTCCATGCAGGAAGGTCAACCAACCTAGACAAAACTCAAAATATTATCTTTGTGCCTAACCACTACTTCACCCCAAAATAGAGTGTTTTCCCTCAAAATAAGAAGGATCTATTAAGTGGAATTACTCAACCACAAAGCACAAATACCTCTGGACGATACCACTGAGTTTGATTATCTCATCGTCAGTGTGGTCATTATTGCCAAGTCATACGCACAAGACATAATTGCTGAAAGAATTTGTCATGTCAAGTCAAATAACAGCCATTCCTTCATCTCTTTTGTGAAATTTATCTTCCTGAATTTCTTTTCAAGTAAACTTGAAACGTCGTTTCAGGTAATGAGATGTTGTTGCTTTTTGATGTAGTCATGCGATTCAAAAGAAACACAAACACATTCTTCACATCCATCAAAAGTAATCATGTAGTAATCATGTAGTAATCATGCAGTACCGCTTCAATACAATGTGACAATATGTTGACGGTTCATTGAGGTGGACAGAAGTGGGGATTTTGAAAATCCATTCTTTTTTTCTTTGAAATACTTTTCTTATGCTGTATGTGTACTGTATTCCATGGCTACACATTGTGTAAGATTTCCATTATTTTTTTTTATAGTCTTTGCCCTATTTTCTGTTACAACTCATGTCTTTTGAGACTAGTCGCCTTCACCTGTCCTGCTTTTCCGCCTTCTGTATTACTGCACCCCCCCCCCCCCCCCACCCTCTGTTCTCCTGTTCCCAATCTGCTCATTAGCCCATCAATATCTATGTGCCACTGATCCACCAGCTGCACCAAAGCCAGATTGCAAACCACAAGTTCATGCCAGTACTTTTTTGCATCCTTCCGATTTGTTTTTAGATTGTGCTACATAACTTGGGCTCTTACGCTTGCTCTGAGGGGGGGGGGGGTTGGGGGCTGCAGCTCGGTTGGTTGAGCAGGTAATCTTTCAATTGGAAGCTTACAGGTTAGATTCTCCTTTTTTTTCCACATGTCAATGTGGACAAGACTAAACCCCAAATTGCTCCCAATGGATGGATTCAGCATCTTGCATGGCAAGAAGGTGTGTGAATGTGTGTGTATGAATGGGGCAATGGGATTAACAATGTGAAGCACCTTTGGTACTACCCAAGGGGTGGAAAATTGCCGTATAAGTGAATTCTGTTTTTGGTTATTTTTGTACCGGCTGGGTTTCTGTGCTCTCCCGTTAAATCTTTCACCTGAACTATGACATATCTTTTCACAATTAACATATCCATTATTGTTGATGTCAGTTTAAGTGAGTTCAACCAATAAATCATAGTTGGCAGCTGCTTGAGGAATAATAATATGTCATGTAGATATATTTTTGTGAGTTTCAGAACTTGGACCTTTTTTTCTTTTGCTCTTGAATTTTTAAACGTTCATCAGGCTTTAGACACATTTTTATTGAATGCCATTTGTCCTGAGATATTATACAGGTCCAATATTTCTAAATTTCACAGCACAAAAGACCACATATGTTCACACTCTTGTTCACTCTGTCTGCTGTCAGTAGTCCTTCAGTATCCAGTCAGTCAGTGTAAAAAGTATTTTCTCATTTGAGGATTCACTGGACAGGTGAGCTTTATCGAGGGCAGTGAGTCCTTCTGAAGGTTGTACAGTTTAGGGTGCAGTCATGAAGGTATTATGTCCTCATGTCAGAAAAGGCTGAAATGAAATTGAACATCTGCTACTAAATTCCCCCTTTCAAGGTTTTTTTTTCCACACGCTCTCACATTCTACGTGTAAAATTCGTATTTTTTCCCAGATGGGTTTAGTGTTCACTGGTGTTAGTATCAGAAACGCCAAGACATTGTCTCCACCACAGCCATAGCATTCACCATTAATTTTCGGACTCATTCTTCTTTAACAAGCACTGGAATGTAGAACATTCTGGCTGGTCTCCCCAGTAGGTGAATCTCATTTATTATTTCAGTGTCCAACAGCATGTCCTGGAACAGTAAGAGACAAGGAATCGGCTTAATTGCTTTGATATTTTTAATGTTCACAGATTATATGAGGGTGAAAAATTGTCATTTAGGGTGTGTTGACAGTGTTTGGTCACATTTTGGTCTTATTCAAACACCCTCGGTATGGAGCAGGTCTCAGCAATTTGATTAAAGTCTGATCATAGTATGGGCCAATTGGACCAAATACGTAATGCGAATATACATGCTCCACCTCTAAGGAGTTTATCATCGTTGTTAATGTTGGGGCAATTTTTTTTTCTTCTTACATTTTACATACTGTTGCTGAGTTCTCTGGTGGAAACCTTACAGTAGGCCTACATACATTGTATTGCACTCAGCCAAAAAAACCTGGATTGTTCTAGAAGTTATGTTATTGAATAAACATAACAACACCTGTCTAGCATATGCAGTTGGTTTAGTCCTTAACGCCCATATTAAAAATGCTAGTGTGGGTATGTACTGGATCAGGGTGAAAACTTAATTTTTTACTGTTTCCCCATCTCTAACTGATAAAAAGTATCCCCACAACCTCTCTTTTCAACCAGTATTTAGAGCTGGGTGATATGTCCTAAAATCCATATTGCGATGTAATTAGTAAATTAATTGACTGTAAATGACTGTTTCTGAACACAGTAACATGCCATATATATTTCAGCAGAATAAAACATGCTTCAAAAAGATTGAATGCCATTTTAAGACCATTTATTGTGCAAAACTCCACTGAAAGAAACAGCACCTTGTCTTTAGACAGCATCACCATTGGGGGGGGGGGGGGGGGTACAGCAATTATTCTGATATCAAAATTAATATCCAGATGCCACCACAGCAGCTGAATATTCATATTGGCTCCAGTCCTAGTATTGTGGCCTGTTTAGCGTCCGCTCAGCTTGAAATTTGCCAGGAAAGCCTGTCCGTTGTCCGTGGTTGTCTCTCATTAAGGTGTGTTAACAGATAAAACCTGTCAATGCAGGGCGAGTCGTCCATTCAGTACAGAGTCGCTCTTTTTGGAGTAATTATCTGTAGTTAATCTGAGTACTCACAAGTACCTGACCCAGTGCAGGACTCTGCTGTAAAGGTGGAGACTCGTGGCGGTGGTGTGTTTGTGACAAATAGAAAAGAAAAAGAAATTTGAAGGAGCAGCAGCGAAGGTTTATGAGCGGAGGTCCACCACTCCTCAAAAAAGTGAAGGAAACACTGGATTATGTTTTTCTGCTCATTATCCAACTTGGTCTGCATGACGTGAAATACAAATATGATGTTTGTTTAATAGAGGAGTACATAACAATTTTATAAAATCAAAACTTTCAATTCAGTGACAATTATCCTGCAATGTGCTTCGTCCCTCTGTCATGTTTGCAAAAGCAGATTTCCTTGTGCATATTCACTTCCAAAATCCAACATGGAGAAAAAGGAAAAACAGATTTGTAATTAGCCTGGCTGCTATGCAGTCACTCATCAGACACACGGACGAATACAAGTATCAATTAGTGCATGTTTTAATGTCAGGGATGCTTCAGAGGGAATATTCTGACGTATGTGGAATAATTAGTGGAGCTTTGTACGAACAATGGGCTCTCTGTTTCCTGGGGCGCTCCTGAAGAGATGGGACTTGATGTGAGCAAAGCCCAACTTTGGTTTTATCGGTTTCACACTGCTCTGCTACTATCTGAGAGAAAGAATCAGTGAAATGTGGCAGATGGAATTTTTAATGGGAAACATCCATGCTTCTTGTTTTGCATGGTTTCTTATAACTCAAGACAGCAAGTGTCAAAGGGAGAAATGAAAAGCTGTGACGTAAAACACAAACAAATAATCCCTCTCAGAGCAGCGGAACTACCTCCGTGACGACATGCATTTCTCTCTGCTGAAATCAAGCAGGTTTTGGAAACATACTGAGTTGACATACCTGATTCCTGGGAGTCTGTGTGTCAGGCAGATTTAGGCTACTGACAATTATTCCTGCAGTTTGATCACAGCGCTGCATGTTGTCTGTAGGAATTGGTTTCCATACAACTGATCAGCGTTGAGTCTACACTCCCATCAAATTGGTTGTTATCACAGAGAGCCAAAATGGAGCAGCCCAAATCTGCCACGTTGTTCTGTCTCATGCCAGGCCTGTGAGGGCTTCTTGTGTCGTTCCTATGGAAGAAAGCAGAAACAAAGGAAGTCGCCACATTAAGCTACAACACCACCTGTGAACATGTGCTAATTTAAAATGACTTGTTTTGAAAAATTGCTTTGTGTGCAGTTGTTTTGACACAGGCATATATCTGTGTGACTCTCTGGTGCATGATTAAGTACATTTAGATAGCATTAGTAATTTATGGATGCAGAGTGCGAGAGAAGTAAGAAAAATGCAAAGTGTCAAAAGTGGCTGTAGATATTAAGACAAGCACAGCTTTGTCAAAGTATTACTTCGCCACAAATCTATTCTTGAAAGGTGGCTGTTAAACTCAGGTTCCTCCTCAACAACAGCACAACAACAGCTGTTGTCAGCAGTTTATGTATGCACATTATGGCAAGAGTAGGCATGTTTAGGACAAATATATATATGTTTGTGTGTACATATATATATATTTCTTTTTTTTTCATGGAATGAACATGCCAAATATGTGATTCTGAAAGGATCATTTTAGTGAGAGAAGATATAAATCAATTTCAACTTGATTTCTTTAAAATGTTTTACAATGTTATCGTACGGAAGCCCAGCAAGTTTTTGTGAAGCTGTTCACATCAGTGGCTGTGGCCTGGGCACCGGTGTATTGTGCGTTCCTGTTTAGCCCTTTAAAAGTACTGAATGGGCCCCACCAAAAAAAGTGTTAAGCTATTAGTCTCTGAATGATTGCCTCTGAACAGCAAACAAGCCCCAAAACAAACAAATGAAAAAGTCAATTTTACAATACAAAATGAATTTTCTTTTAAATGTATCAGAGTTATAATTATCTCAAAGTGGAACAATGTAAACATTCAAAACCTCTAGAAGATTAAAGTACATTACTTTTTTCAGAAAACACACACAAAACAAAAAGCCTCTCTATCTCTCTATCTATCTCTCTATCTATCTATCTATCTATCTATCTATCTATCTATCTATCTATCTATCTATCTATCTATCTATCTATCTGTCTGTCTGTCTGTCTATCTATCTATCTATCTATCTATCTATCTATCTATCTATCTATCTATCTATCTATCTATCTATCTATCTATCTATCTATCTATCTATCTATCTATCTATCTATCTATCTATCTATCTATCTATTGCAGCAGTTGAACCTCACAAGTTGATATGAGTTTTTTTTTTTTCTTTCTCCATAACTCCCCTTTATTCCTTTTTTGCCACCCCTTTGCCCCAATACCTCTCAGGTATCTTAAGCTTTCTTTGAAGAGAAAAAGCAACCTGTACTAGACCATTGTCCTCTACTTGCCTTACTGACAGACACTTTCTTGGCACACAGGGTAAAGAGCTTTGTGGATAGTGCCAAACTGATTTCCTCAGTGGCTTTGCTCCTGGTGCTGGCAGTCTGCATGGCATGTTGACAACAGTTAAAGAGCCAAACTTCATTGCCTGTTTTCCTACTCATTATTAGAGTATTTTTCACAGAGGATTTCTCTTTTTTTTTTAAGTCACAGCAACTTATGGATTCATAACCAACACAGCAGTCTTGTGAGAGTGGCGACTTCATCGACCACTTTGTGCCTGGGCACTCAGCTTCCCAAAGAGAAAGACATTTGTAGCAGTCACAATGTTCATAGTGGAGCGGGTTTGACCGTTGGGCATACAACTGATTTATCAGCATTTTAAGCATGGAGTTGTACAAATGGAATTGAAAACTATCACTCTATCCATTCTATTATCTCATCCGTGCCATAAGTGCACAATAAACAATAAAGGTAATAATGTGTATACTCAACTCTGCAAACTCCAAGGATCTGCCAGAATAAATAAAGTCAACCTGTTGCCTTTATTGGGGACATGGGACTTTACAATATCATCTCAAATTGTTCATTGCTAAGCTGTTCCTAGGTAATCTTTTATGTAATGCAGAACCTTTGTGTAATTGACTATTATGTGAAAAACAACTGACATTATTTGCTATTTTAATTATTATATCTTTCCATTTGACTACACAATTTCATAATTTGTATATTTATTGTTAAGAATGTCTTGATAGGATTGGCAATAACGGATTGAGACCTTTTCTTTTTTTTTTTTTTACTGTTTTTAGTGTCGGCGATCGGCAAACTGTTGATCAGTTGTGCAGTTTTGTAGTGTGGCTGTCGTGATTTGTTTTACCTAAAGTAGACGGCGAACCAAATGCACAATGTATGACAAGTGTTTCACTTTTTCACTTTCACCCGGTGTCCACTTTAAACTGCACAGCAGACTTACTTATGTTCAACTATTACTCATTGCTCCAGTTATTTTAGTCCAGAGTCACATCTCATGCCTCGACACAACTACAACAGGTTGAGTCACACCATCCACAGATTTCAGCTTGGGATGACTCATTTTCTGGCACCGCTCCCATTAGTGTTTCTTGCTCAGGTGAATTTGTACACACCGTCTGGTTCACATGCTATTCATGCGTGATACACTTAATTTTTGCAAGACCCCAGAAACACACGTGAACCATAATAACAGCTCAAACACCACGTTAAAGTTTGATAGCTAATAAATTAACCAAGACGACAGTTTCTGAAAACACATTTTGACAGCAAACATAATGATCATTGAGATGGTGACTCTACTGAGTTGTTCAGGAGTCGGGCAGAAAACATTCCTCCGAGCAATCTAATATGCTTTCTCTTGCCTTTTAGGTGCTACCTGTTGGATCGGATCTCTAAAGGAGCCTGGCTGAACCGCTCCAGTATCATTTTCGCAGGGGAGGACAAATGGTCCGTGGACCCACGTGTGTCCATCGTGTCAAGTGTTGGAGACAAACATGAGTACAGCCTTCAGATACAGAAAGTGGATGTAAGTGATGATGGCCAGTACACGTGCTCCATCCAGAGTGAGCGCAGCCCCCGGCCAAAACTCCTCAACCTCATCGTAAAAGGTAAGTTCAATAGTCTGCGTGGTTCGTTACAGACACACACATGCGTTTAACGTAACACTTATTGACTCATAATCTACAATAAGATGGTTTTCTATAAGATGTCTTCTGAGGGATTTCAGTTGTCTTGTACATCTGCAGCCCAATTCTCTATTTGATTTGTAGTGCAAAAGTTTAAACACTTTTTTTTTTCCTTGTGTGTTTTTCTTTTCCTGTCTTTTGTGGTTTCACGTCTTATTTGTCGCACACAAAACTGAAAGACAATTTTCTTAGGTGACGGCAAACTGAGGGTACATTTTGTGCCTGTGGGCTATGTAGCACAAAGAACAAACCTGTATGTTTAAATGACTAAAGGCAGACCGTGAAGCTTTAATCAGCCCTCCTTGGATTTTGTCACAAGAGGTAACACCAGAGATTTGATTCTTAGAACTCGTAGCTGTAATCTGTAATAACTGGCTTGCTCCATGTACTGCCGCGCGGGCTAACAAGTGTTAAAGGAAGAAAAAGCTACTGAGCACTTGAGAGGCTGTCAGAATTAGGTTTCATTGTGGGTATATAACAAGGTCGCTAGGTACATTTGCATTTTATTAGGCATTAAGTAGGTGTTTTGGGCACACAAGGCTAATTGACAAGAGTGTCCTAATTGTTGCTTGTTAGAATAATAGGGTCATGGCTGAGTTTATATGGTGGTACCTCACACTGTAGGTAAGCAGCTCAACAGGAAAAACAGCCCCACTAAAAATCCATTTTCCACTTGCCATGTCCTGTTTTTAATAAGCTGATAAAAAGCTTTACTGAAAACCTGCCTGAGGAACAACCTCTCTCTCTCTTTCTCTCTGTCTTTTGTTTCGTTAATGAAGCTAGTGTTCCATGTAAAGGCGGGGTGGCTCTAATTCACTGTTGATGGAAATCATATCAACTGAAAATGTAAACCATAATGTTCTGGCTCTATTCTGTTTCAAATCAAGCCAAGGTTAGCACTTTATCTAAAGAACATAATGCTGGGATACGCATACCTCCACACAATTCAGTATATTAATAATAGAAGAAGGTAAGGGTCAGGCACACTCCTTGTAGAAGTGTGAGCAGTGATATGTGAAATTTGCAAGTGGTAGCATCTCTCCAGCTGGCATCTCTTTTATGACATATGGAGAGAGCCTACGATAATGATTTTAGTTGTGTGGCTATAACTGTACCTGCAAGTTCTTGGTGTAAACCATAACTGGAAATATATGCTTTTGTTCTTTTCTTTGTCTATTTATTTCTGTTTTTGTTTTAGTCCACACAACACGCCCACAAAAACAGCAGTTTTCATAAGAAAACCGAGATGGCCTGGACGAAACAGAGATGGCCTGGATAGTGCTTGGATAAACTGTTATTCTGGGTACTTACAGTTTTCACTGGTGATGAGAAGAATTTCCTATCAGGTGCTCCTCCCTGTGTATACAACATTAATTTAGCAGATTTTATGCTTTGTTGGTCTTCTTTTTCTTATCTTCTCTCACCCATTAACAATACCATTATTGCTCTTTGAACTGAGATATTGAGATGGCAAAGCATTTACTTGACATTTTCAATAACTTCCCTTTGATTATCATGTGGTTCTCTCTTCTTTGGTGGTTCATAGCTCTTGATAGGAGTGCAGTTTACCTCTGTCCCTTTGCAAATAGCCTACTGGTGAAGCACATTTTAAGATCACATTCAATGAAAAGCTGAATGAGTAGATTTTTCATATAACGGCTATTTTACATTCATTGTGTTATTATGATATAAAGCACATGCAAAACATGTTTAAACTCAGATATATCACATTTCTAGGTTTGAAAATGAGAGCCGGTGTTAATTTTAGGAACGGGAGTTTCAATGCAGGCTATAGAGATTCTCAGTCATTCAGCCGTGGTATTGCACCTACCAGAGTTCGGCTGCCATTGGAGACATTTTTTGTTCATTTTTCCTTCAACATCATACAGAATTAATAAATGTTTTGTTTAGCAATCCCTTGTAGATGATGTGAAGCAGCATCAGTAACGATAACCCCATTAAAGGTAGAAGAAACTCCGACCCTCCCAGAATGCAGAAAATAGATTGATTGCATAACAGGGTTGAAGCTGGCTGTGGAACCGTTGAAGAGACTCCCTGAATGAGCTGAGAGCCGAGGTAACGATTAACGATGGGAATGAGTTGCTTTGAATGCCACATGTTCGGAAAGACATGTTTATATTGATATTACAGGAGCTGGTAGTAGAAACGAATTGGCTGTCGGGGGGGGGGGGGGGGGGGGGGTGAAATATGAGACCCAACATTAGAATTGAAGAGTAGCTGATTTTGACAGTGTGGAAAGAGATAAAGGAAATCGTGCACCAATTTGCATAGTTTCATGTGTGTAAATACAGACTGGACACGAATGGATATATCTCCTTTCAATAACTCATTAACTTTGTATAAATCAAGTATTCATGCAAGTCTGAGTTTCCAAGAAAACACTAATGAAAAGGACCTGACAATCTATCAGTGTTTACTCTTTTTATTTATTTTTTTATTTTTTTGTGATCTGGCGTAATAATTATCATCTCTGTTAGTTTAACGATAAGAGTGTTTTCTGATGCACAGCACCGACAGAGATGTTTTATGCAATGACATTCACAGTGAAAGCGAGCAGAGCTGTTTTCGGTTAAACAGTCTCTTTCCACCACTCCAGGCACATTTTACAGGTGCGCCATGTCTGTAAATGTACTTGTGATAAACCGTAATCAGCTGCTTGGCAGGCAGTAATGGTCGCAACAGGACCATCATGTTTTTGTAGGTGTTGGCTTTGTAAAGAACACTCTGTAATGGGACTCTTACCAGGGGTGTTTTGGGTCATGGCAGCTCGTCACCCACCGGCCATATGGCCACAATCAAACTGAAGCTAATGTGCCAGCTGTCAGTGGTATAATATGCTTTGCAATGGCATGAACTCCTGATGGATGTGACCTAGTGGCTATGATCTGGCAACAGTTCTGACTTACAAATATCAAGTGTTGTTCACAAATGTAACATCTTTGTATTCTCACTCAGATGTTTTCCAGTGAATTGTCTGGAACTGTTTTTTTTTTTTTTTTAGTCCTGAGTGGAACGGTCATAAGAAAAGATAAACAGTGTATGCAAAAAAAAAAAAAAAAAAAGGAATTTTCTGATGCTTGGATATGCAATGTTCTTGTTGCTTTCTCTGTTATCAGCTCTTAGTACAGCCAGGTGGTGTTATGATGACATCTTATGCTACTGCTGAGTCATCATGCAAATGCATTTTCATGTATCAGAGTGATCTGCAGACAGGAAGCATGGAGAATTTACAGATTACTCAATCCATCTGATAATTGTCTGTGTTCATGTCTTTAACCCAGCCCTGTAGTTAGTCTGAATTTTACTTTTATTACTCTGACAACCACTCTGCCATTTATTTATGTATGTAGGGACAACAGCATATGTCTACTGATATGGCTTCTATGTAACTCTCCACCATATTGCTCATTATTATGTTTACTTTTTAAAACCTCTGTGGACAGTGTAACATTACCTGTCACTGTTCTCTACTTGTGTACACATGCTTAAACCCACTCATGGAGAACAGAGGGATTTCTTTACAGATGAGATTTAGCAAGGGAGCAGCTCTGTCATGTTGTAGAGGCTTGTGGGACTGTGCAATTTTTTTTTCTTCTCCGTTGAAATGAAAGGAAGACTTGCTAAGAAACCCCCCCCCCAAAAAAAAAAAAAAACACCCAGACACTTTAATCTTGGCTTTCCAGTCCAAGCATACACCATTTATTAATACAGCGACACAGATGTTACAGTTGACATGAAAGGTTTTCATAGCACTGGATTTTTTGGCACTTTTATTTTGCGAGACTGTGCACCGGGATAAGTAACAAGAAAATGAAAGCAGAACGGGGATTACTGCAAATGTAAGAAAAATGTGCAATGTTCTCAACTCATTTCAGGTGCTTTGAAGGGTCCTTGACCAGCTTATCCACCGAGCAATTATGCCCATCTATAATGCATATCTATGTCTGTGGAGCCAGAGGACTTTCTTGTATGTGCTTGTTATTGAAGTTTTGTTAAACAACTATTTGAACGTTTTTTTTTTTTTTTTTTTATCTGCAAGGGATGCAGTCACTCAGTACTTGAGCTCAAGAGAGAAACTGTATTTGAACTTTTTTTTTTGCTGGAACGATGTGGTGATCTCTCTCAAGACATTAGTTTTTTGATCTTTTTTATTTTTTTTTTCTCCTGCATGAATTAGACATTTGGCCTGGCATGGCACATTATTCGTAATTCTACCTCAATAAACTGCCTTCCTTATCCTCAGTTCAATATATGAATTATCTTTCTATTATCAAAAACATCCATCCATCCATCCATCTGAACCGTCATTGGAACTTCATTCAGTTCCTCTTGGCTGACCTCAAGATGCTCCCAAACTGCTCAAAAGCAACCAAAACATACATTATACACTGAACCGCTGGTAACCCTGAGACTTCTCCCCTGTTCCCCTGCTAAGCATGTTACACTACCAATGGTAGGACAGCCAAATCAGACACCCGATTCACTGGCGTTTCTCAAATTGGAGGAATAGCTGTAGCTTTGAGTGGCTTTAAATCTCTCCCAGATGGCCAGACTTCTCGCTCAGCCAACGAGAGTGAGACCTGCCACCCTACAGAAGAAACTCATTTTTGCCACTTGTGTCCATGATCCTATTCTTTTGGTTATGACCTAAAACCCCTAACCCTAACCCTAAACAACCTGCAAGCAGAAAACTTTGTTTTACAGCTCAGCTCTCTCTCTCTCTCTCTTTACTCCCATGGGTTTTATGTAGCGCTCAAAAACACTTTACTCATTCCCTCCACATTACCATATGGTGGCTAGCTATGCCTGCAGCCACAGCTGCCCTGGGGCAGACTGACGAAGGCATAGCTGCCGAACTGGGCCATCGGCCACTCCAACCACCACAAAAACCATCACTCACATACTACATTCACCCAGCAGTTGCAGTTCAGTGTCTTGCCCAAGGACACTTCAGTATGTAGGCATGCAGATATGGGAATCACTGCAACACTTCCGATTGGGAGACGACCGGACAACAATCCGAGTCATACCACCTCTTGTAAATAAGAACCTAAGGTATAGTTCTGAAACGAAGCCACCTGTAAATGGTTTGTCTTTTTCAATGCAAGAACCATAGTTTCAGACTTGTAGGAGCTGATCAATATCGGTAATGTTTGAACCACATATGAAACATTTTTTTCTCACCAGCCACGTCTCCAGAGGGTTCGTATTATGTGAACAATACATCAGTTATAAAGGAACTGAAATGTGAAGTTATTATCACGATTTAACTTGTGAATCACATCCTGCTGTAGTATTAGAGGCCGTGGTGACTTCCCTGTAGCCTTCACATATCTCAGTGTGACATTTCTCTCGCTCTCTCTCTCTCTCTCTCTCTCTCTCTCTCTCTCTCTCGCTCTCTCTCTCTCTCTCTCTCTCTCTCTCGCTCTCTCTCTCGGATATTACCTCAGCAAATTAGATTCCTGCATTTGTGCTTCTGCCCCTACTTTCGCATTCAACAGTGGCCCTGAGGAGGGGGTGTTGGAGGCTGGATAAAACAAAAAAAAACAACCACTATCTTCCTGACTTTATGGTTTAGAGTCCTCTGATGTAAAAGGAACAGGCAAAAGTACTGTATTTCTTTTTCTCTCAGTTCTGGACACTCCACATGCTCATGGTAGAAAACCAAAACATACAGTCTCTCTATCAATATGAGCAATGCGTTTATAATTCACTGCCATATCTGAAGAAACTTTCAGCGTCCTATAGATACTTGATTTATCGTGATTAAACTGAATGCCCTCTGCCTTGTGGCTGTGCCAGGGATTATTCAGTAAATCTCAAATGTCGTGACTATTGCCCACTATAACTGCATGTGTCATCAGCTGGTATTATTTTCTGTACTATATCACTCTTCTTCATCTATATGTATTTTATTCTCGCCTTTCCTACTCTGACCTATATACAGTCTATCTTGTCCATTATCTAATGTAGAATCCTGAGGACTGAGAGATTGGTATCGGGTCCCACCCGCCCTACTGCTCATCACATGACTATCCCCTCTACTCAGCTGCCATTCTTTTCCTCCTGCTCCGTTAATTAAGATTGTAGATGTGATAATGCATTAAATATGCAGAGCACCTCTCATCTAAGAATATCTCGTCACAGTGAGGAAGGGGGAAAGAGACACATTTTCCGTTTTGAGCTTTCATCTCTGCAAAAACATCTCTGTTTTTGCCCATCATTCATGTTTTTCTTACCATTTGATAGTTGCGTGCTCTTTCTTACATTAAAGAGCAGCTTTGGCTTTCCATCCGGCTGTGTTTTCTATGTTCTGAATACTGGAGCACTGTGAGATTTTGTTTCACTATATCAGTTTTACCTATCAAATTTTCAATCACATAAAATCCCAATAATATTAATTATTATTTGTTGGTGTAATGTGCCGGAATGTGACAAGTGGAAAGGTCATGGTGTAGGAATGCTTTTGCAATCCATTGTATTTATGAATGTGTAAGGAACTTGTATGTGAATAAATCATGAAATGTTTGGCTTCACGTGGCATGCGGTCTAATTTTGTTCTCTACTTCCCAAAAATGTAATGGGAAATCCTGTATGTGACGAAAATGCTTTAGCCATTGTATTAGATCAGAGAGGATCCACAGTAAAACTTTGCCCACGCCTATGTAGAAAGAGTGTTTTTTGGAGGAAAGTGAAATGGATGGATAAACCTCCAGGTCGCAGCTCCTCTCTTTAATGTCAGCACAGAGATAGAATCTAATTACAGTGTGGCATGAAATGGCCCAGCAAACCGCCCCCTCCCCCAAGACAGATTTAATTCTCTCATGATCTTAGTTTGAAATAAGAAAAAAACCCACAAAAAAAACTAATGCTCCCTGAATTAATCCACAAAATCAACACCTTTATGGTGACATTTATCCCTCGTTTATTGTTGAAAATGTCTCATCAACATGGTACGATTTAAGTGTAATTGCAACCCAACCTCGTGCTGACTTGCCCTTTGCTCAATTTAAAATGGATAGCGGTGTCCAAACATATTGGTTAAACAATCGAGCATTTAACCCTGATGTCAAATAGTGCAAAGGGTTTTGCATTTGTTGTTCATCTTTCAAGTAAAATCAAGACGACCTGCTATTTTGTCATGAGCAATGTTGCCACAGTTACCTTGAAAACATAATCTGATTACTGATTACTAGTTGCTCCTTTAAAAAGTAACTCTGTTACTCTACTGATTACTTGTTTTGAAAAGTAACTGTGTTAGATTACAAGTTACTCATTCAGTTACTTTCAGCAGCTGCCGACAACAGCCCCCAACCTCTCAAAATAAAAATGACAACTCGCGCTGCTAAAAATTGTGCTGATCACTGCCGGGCCTCCTGCACCATGTTTATACACATTTTAACCTTTGACCTTCATTCTTTGTTGTATTTATATCTGACTCATGATTTTATTATCCAATTTTTTCTACTGTTACTGATATCTATTTAGCCAGCGATGTAGTTTTACTCTGTTGTTGCACTATTCATCTATTTATTTATTTGCACCGCCTGCTCTATGCAACCTTTTAATTCTTCCCCTCTCAGACAAATAAAGTCTGTCATTGATTGATTGATTGAAAAAAGATATAATAACGCACAGTGACTTCGAGAACTAACTTTAATCCTATTACTGGTTTGGAAACAGTAAAGCGTTAGATTTCCCGTTACTGAAAAAAGTGGTCATATGATAGTGAGGCGTTACAAATGAACTCGTTACTGGCATCATTGGTCATTAGCCATGTTAACTCACCATAGGATGGCCCTGGTAAGTTGCTATTCACTACACTTGTGTTAAGCTAGTACAAGAACTGAACAAGTAGTGGAGAAATTGATTCATAATTTTTTACGACCAGGATATGCTTTGCACTAGCTGATATAGTTTGTCATTGTTGAATGATCAAATTAAGGGAGTATCACAGTTTCAACTTCACAAACTTCGACTAAAAGATCCGTCCGTGCTCTAAATAGGTCATGGGGCAGTGAAGCTGATTGAGGTATTAAACTAATGAATATAGATTGCGATCTTTTGACCTTTGCGGATTTTGAATAAATCATTGTATATTCTGTGCAGTGATTCTCAGGTCTTGTAAATATACCACAATGCTATTTTGTGTAATGGCATAATTTTTGGCCAGTCATCCACATGGGGCCGCGTTTTAGCAGCTTGAATTTTCTTTTCTTTTTTTTCTTTTTTTGAGAATAGATTTCAGAGATATTTGAAAATGCCACCTTGGCTTTGATGTATGGATGTGCAAGACGCACAGTCGCTGAGAACAATGATGTCATAGTCCCACCTCTCGAACCTATAACCTTTCTGGAATGTCACTTAACAACGAGAATGGCAGACTATACGCCCCATATCGAGCTGCAGAAACGACAGATGCTATTTGGTTTAATAAAGCGAGATGTTAGATTTATCCAAAACTAGGACCTTTTTTTTTTCATGCTCTGTGTATTCTTCTCTGTTTTTGGTCTTTATGTGGCAGAGTTCCAGCACCACCCATAGGCGTGCCATATGCACCACATCGTTTTGAGTCACTTTAATGGTGCCGTGTAGCTGGGTAAAGTTTTTTAACAATGACAGACAAAAAAAGATTGTTTGAGCTCCTGTGTACAGGGCCTCTGTATCAAAGCAAAACAAAAACAAAAACACACTGTGAGGGCATTACTGTTCCTTGAAACTGTTTAGAGAATATCGCTGTATGAAGACTCCCGATTGCACAATAATGCATAAAACACTGTTCGTTCAGTTTTGCAGGTTGCAGGAGAAAGTGTTTGGAGAATATGAGTGTGTCTAAAGGAACAGATTTGCCATTATGGCCCCTGACATTTAGTTAGTCACTAATTATTGTCTGTGTGTGTGTGTGTGTGTGTGTGTGTGTGTGTGTGTGTGTGTGTGTGTGTGTGTGTGTGTGTGTGTGTGTGTGTGTGTGTGTGTGTGTGTGTGTGTGTCCACATGCAGCATGTGTCTTTCTGCACATGTGTGTTGGCAAGTGTGTGTTTGAGCTGTGCTAATGTGAGTCCTCATCATGGAAATAGCTGATATTAGCTGTGCTTAATTAAAATGAGTAAGGACAAAGGTCAGCCTCTCAGCTCTCACGTCTCTCTCCTCCAGAGAGGGAATAGATGCAGCTTGTGGGGAGACTATCCTGAACATTTATGTTTGGGCTCCTGGAACAGTTTTTCCCACTGAAATTGCTTCGTTTAAAGGTCACTATCCCGTTTTTATCACGCCACATTTGGTCTAGCCAATGTTGCTTGAAATGTCACTTTAGCCCATCTCTGATTCAGATCGTCTAAAATAAATAAAAGCTTAATTTATTCATGTACATTTGTTTTGGGCGTAATTTAGGGACTTAGGCCCTGTTTAGATGTCAACATTTCACGTGACGCCACCAAATCTGTTAACAACAAGGGAGTGTGTTTACACTGCAGCTGCTGACACGGAGACAACGATGTAGTGAGTATGCCAGGCAACATGAGGGCGCTGTTGCTTGATTTTGTAATGAAACTACACAGACGTGTGCAGAGAACAATACACTATAAATGTGAAGAAAATGGAGAGCACCCGACATCCGCATTGGCTGATGACGCATCAGATACTATCAGGGGTGAGTCTCAACTATAAAAGTACTGATATGGAGGATAAAACTAGAATACGAACTGCAAGTCATACCACTACGGGGCCGCCATGTTTGTTTACAACTGGATGAGCGGAGGGAGTGCGAGAGATGTGCATGCGCAGTAAGAGCGCTCATTGCCTGGGTCCGTGCCTAGCGACCGTGAAAGAATTTTTCCACCTTGGGAGCCGGATTAAAAACTTTGTGGAAACAGTGGATCAGCACACGAGTGAAGAAAGTTTTGCGGATAGACTCATATTCGTTGTTGTGTAAACGGAGCCTAATACTGAGTGATGCTTTTGTACTTTTTGTCCTTTGACATGCTTATTTCAGCTCGTACAGCACAACAAGCATCAGTTATGTTGATTTATATTGCAAAATGTAGATTTACATCCACAAAGTTTTCTTGGATCCAATCCCACTTTGATCGTTCCACCTTTTCCAGGTTTTTCTTTTCATGCCTGCACTTGAGGATTACTTGGGCAATTTCATCAGTGTTTTCTTTCACTGATGCTGATCGTCGCAAATATTGAATCAAGAAGTTGTCATCGACCAGGCTTTCTTAAGATGGACACAGCTGGCTTATGCACTGATCTCCCATAACATTATGAGCACCTTCCTAATATTGTGTTTATCTTCTTGTTTGTTTTATCATAAGCAACACACTGTGACACATAGTTTCTGTTGGATCCATATTTATCACTGGCAGGACTGTCAGATGAGTTGGCATGTTCGTGTTCATACTCGAATTACCTATTTGAAATGTCTATAGGTCCTCCAGATAATGTGGTGTCATTTGCCTTGTGATAAAACAGTCATATTGAGTTATTGTCTGCTCTGCTGGTGACCATGAAAACGGAGGACAATGGTGGGCTTCGCCATCCTGAGTGACACCAAATCACGTAAAGAGTAGCATGTGGAGATATTTGAGGTTTTGCATCGTGGATTGTAAAGTCATAGACAAAGATGTTTGTGGACTTTGTAAAAAAAAAAAAAAAAAAAACTAAACAACAACTACAAAAACACAGCATCATTCTTCAACAGCAACAAACCTTTTATATTTTAACTTGCTCCACTTTTCTGTCAAAGCTGCTGAAACTCTTTTCTCATTTGATGTTTTTTTCTATTCAGAGAGGCTTTTCACTTTCTAATACTGTAGCACTTTGAGATTAAGTTTCACTATGTAAGTCTCACCTTTTTTTATTTCATTCGGTTTTTTTTTGTTTGTTTTTTGGTTTTTTTAAGCAAGGCAGAACTGGCAAACAGAAATAAGGCAATGCACCAATTAAAAGTGCAGCTGTCTCACTGCTTTTCCTTTGTTGGACCAGTTTTGATAGATTAACCACTGCAGACTAGTAGCACCCGACATGAGCCGCAGATTTGAAGCTTATATCACATATTAGTGGTCATACTGTTCTGGCGCGATATGTATTATGTTTGGACATTTAAACTTAGAAATGATATCGCTGCTTAAACAGTCAGTGATCAGAGACTGAATCAAGTATATTTCTGAAACGTTATGTACGTGTTGAGAAGTAGTGATGAGGCAATAACTAAACTCTTAAATGGTAGATGCAGTTACATGGACCATAGACAATGTAATTGAACATATGTGTCAACATTTCTACCTGATTAGGCTCTATATCTGTTGATTACTGAGGGTTTAAAGGAGATGCGCAGCTCTTTTTATGATCTGACTTTTTTATGATCTGACCATAATCCATGTAAATGGCACATTAGATTGATTCTAACTGTGGAAGCTTTGAGCTCGTGTCTGTTACATCACATCAGTAAATCTTGTTTCATGCAGTGTTTGAAAAATAAGAAGAAGACAAAAACTAAATACAATGCTGGAGCACAACTCGTCAATGGAGGAAACACTGTTGCTTATAAATATTCAGTTTTTCTGAAGATAATCTGATTAAGAATTATATTTCTTTTGTGCAGTTTGAAAAGAAATACAAATAAAGGGCGAACAATCAGAGATTTTTGACCTCTGCCAAGGGTCAACCTGGACACAGGGAAATGACACATATTCCACATCCAACTGTCTTTATTCATTTATCAAGTGATTTTATTTCATAATTTGAAAGGATACACAAGATAAGAAGATATTCGTTCCTCCTTCCAGGTTATCATCTGAACCGTAGTTGAGAAGCCTGGCTGCGCCGGAGCACAGCAGGACAACTCAAACAACACTTCCAAAAACCAAAGCATGCTTTGACTCCATTTCCCACAATGCACTTGTCGTTTCAAGTGACAGGCTGAGCATGTATATAGTTCACATCACATATATAGTGAAATGAACATTTGTAACAATTATTTTTGATCTGGATCACCACCGGCATTTAATGGGTTCTTCCTTTGATCAAAATGCACCTGTGAACCAATTTTCATGAAGATCAGCTCATTAGTTTTCGAGATGACTTGTTAACAGATGCGGCTGATTTTATAACATTCTTGGTGGCAGTAGCAAACCACCAAAAACACATCAAGCTTGATTAGATCAGCAGTCTACCTTAGTTTTTGGTAGGTTTCCAAATGACGGTGATTGCACGATCGTGTCTGCATGTCACAAGTGGAAAACATCACAGTGAAAACCATAATGGGATTGCTCTGCTGCCAGAAATGGATGATACTTTTGCGGCATTCAAGCTGTCGATTATTTCGTTCAATGCTCATGTAAATAGCACAATCTGATCTCAATTGGACAATTTACCAAAAACGTTTGATTGTTGCTGCTTGAAGATGTATTGACTTCAAGAGAACTCCCCTTTAAGCCACACTTTTTAGGCTGCAAATGTTTTTTTTGTCTCTATGAATTACTTTCACCTTATTCTAGTACGAAGTACAGTATTTAATTAATTGATAAACTTCTCTTGCTCTTACTGCAGGTTTATCTGTGGCAATGCTAAACCCAGGATCACCATCATTTTCATAGCATTTTCTCCACTGTAGTGTACCCGTGCTTTCTTTTTTTGGAGAAGCAGGCCATTTTGAGCCTTACAACACGTCTATAGGTGGGAAAGTAATCAACAAATCTTCACCACTTGTTTTTGTTTGCACTTCATTTTTCTCCTTGTCAGGCACTGTTATTCCTGAACATGAAGCTGGTTGATATTTTTGCAGGAAATGCAGCCTTCATAAATCACTAATGCTATAATGTGGCTGAAACAGAGTTTGCTTTTTCAAACTCTTATTTTACAAGCAGCTTTGGTTTTGTTTTTTTTTTTCTTATTATCAACTTGCCTTATCCTCATGTGAAGTCCCTGCTGCTACTTTGTATGATGCACTAACTAACGTTGGCCCTACCAATAATCTCAAGAAAGACTAGAAGCAAGAGACATGCCACAACAAAACACAATTCAACTTTCTTTTTCTACTTTGCCTTTGTTTCTGCTACCTCTGTCTTTTGTGTAAATATTCAAACTGTGATGGATTTCGTACAAAATACACAAATCAAAGCTTTTGAAATTAAATATGCCGACATTTAGTAATTCAATCTGACAATTTATTTATATTTTTCCTTTAAATGGTCTGAACAAATTTATACTTTGACAGTGAAACAGCAAATTATTAAGTGAGATTTGAGTAGGGCTGGGAAAGTTAACAAGTTAATATTGTCTTAACCCATATTCTGGGCGATGCCAGCAATTGATGTTAGGGCTGAGTTTTGTTTGTGTTTTTCAACCACTGACTCTGAAGTCATATACAGACTGCAGGTTTAGCATGTTAAGCAGTTCTGATTAGTGATGGGTGTCATGAGGCATCTCAACTAACATGAGCCTTTCTGTAGCAATAAGACTGTTGTAAAGCCAATCGAGCCACAACCTAAAGGAAGTGGTGCTGACAGAAAAGTGAAACATTCCTTAATGAAAACATTTTATTTTCCGGAGCTTGATAAAACGTAAGTTATTCAGAAACACTGCCAAGTTGAAGGTTTTTTATAATCTACTTGTTTGGAGTCTTTGCAGTCACTTTAGTATAATAACAGCACACCGAAGCAAAAAGAAAGGGTCTCTCCTGACCAGCAGAACACTTGCTGTGCTTTGCCTTGTATGGGAGGCCTCAATTTCATCAACAATGAGATGCAATCATGTGCCACTAGAGAGCCTCCTGCACATCATGCAACCCCAAATGCTTGTTTGCAAACATTTTCAATATGAATCCAGAGGAGATGGCAACAAAAGGTGTCCAGAGTGAAGGAGAAAATGTCCTGAACAGAAGCGGGAGCTTTATTCAAAAGTGTGATTTTAAGAATAACAATCCCAAAGTCTATCTATAATATTAGCTTTACCTGTTGTTGTTGTTGTTATAATAAATGTCTGCTTACTGCAGCATGTTTCTGCTCCAGATGTTCAGTTATTTCTAACAGGAGATTTTGTCAGTCTTTAAATATCCTATTTAATGCCATGACTGCCAAATGTAACACCGACCTCACACGAGTGTGTTCAGTTGACAATTTGCAATGTTGATACTGTTTAATTAACTAAAGCGGACTAAATAAAATGTGTGCACCATTATTTTACCTCTTACTAACAGATGTAATCTTAGTTTAAATTAACAAGTAAATGAGTGTTTAGACTGACCCACACAATGCTGACAGTTCAGCTACTGTGTCATGGCTACATTGCAATACAAACCCATGTGCACTCTATTAAGATAGGGCACACTGAGTTGTTATTTTGTTAATCCCATATGGTATTGCACTGTATTGGTTTGCAGTGCATCCCTTGCATTATATTGGACAAATACACAACAAACATTCGCTAGAGTGTCAGGACAGTTGTGACAAATACATATATTGATGTAATTTCACATGATGGTACATGAACTAATCCAAATGAATGATTGCAAAATATTTGCTATCAGCTACGAGGACGTCACGTTTGAAATGACTTAGCCAACGACAATGCCAATTACTGATATGAGGACTGTATAGTTATCAAGGCACAGAAAAAAAATTATAAATCACTCAGCCTGACATGAGGATTCCTCTAGTCTTAGCTTAGGATAAAGAAAAACAGAAATGTGTAAAAATATGCTGTCATGCTAGAAGAGTTGCAAAGTCCACTTGTGAAAATTCAGCTAATTTAGAAGCTTTGCGGGGTGTCGCTGGAGATGGAGACATTCACTGGACCCAAAAATGATCCCGGTGGCTGGACTGAGTGCCCTACGTGGAAGCCACCTCCCTTCGTGTGTGACTGTGTGAACTTTATTATAAACATGCACGGAACTCGTACACGTGCATACATCTAATTAAACACACACATTGATGTGATGCAGGTATATGTCTGTTTCTGTACAAATCCAAATAGGCATGTAAGAACCACAGTACAGCAACACAAAGGATCTTGCAAATAATCACATTCGTTTTTCAATTGGCAATGCAGGAACGTTCTGTTACAGTGCCATGTGCTGGTTCTGGATGGTATATATAGGTGTATTAGAATATATGAATGGCTTCGTAATATCAGGAAAACAAAGCAAAAATTTAAATTAATGTAAAAATGAACGTGTGAACAATCCAATTTCAGGTTCTTCTTATTGTATCTGCTGGCAGTGTTAACCCGTGACTTTTGTGGTATTTCACAGCTGATTCTCTGTGCTGTAAATCACAACAGTGATATGGCTTATTTAATTTCCGTGGGTATCTGAGCCTGGGTGCTTCTCTAAACAATACTACCTTTCAATAACTGCGTGGTGGCTGTGAAACAGATTTGCTTGAAGTGAAGCACTGGTAGACATCCGAGATTCACTGACCTTAATTGGGCAGATAAATATCACAAGCTGTGCTTCCTCGCCCTACAGCACTATTGCATACATCACCCTGAATGCAGACTGACCACCATCAGCAGGGTGCCGCCTGCCTGTCTCATGCCTGAAATTTATCTGGTGCCTGAAGTGCAATTAAAGAGCAGGAAGAGATTTCCTCACTCAGTCTGCTTCCTTCTCCTGTGGCTGTGTTCGGATCCGGTTGCAGAAGCCTTTCTGCTTTTTTAGAGAGTCCAGTGGCCATCTGTATTTATAGAGCGGTAGTGGGCATGGCATAGGATGTATCATCAAAGACACAAAATGCCGGCAAATCAAGGAGAGGATGCTCATTTAAAGTGATCTGACTCACCGGTGTTGTATGTGAATTTCATTATGACTCCAGAGTAACAATGTAAACAAACACACGGACATCTGCATCCTGCAAAGTAGCTGAGGGCTCTTGTTTCAAATAATAAGCAATTTATTGAATATTCATGACTCTGGCCTTTCCAAAGTCCTCAGCGGGTAAGAATTGCCCTGTATTACCTACGTGTTGTTCAGTCTAAATCTTTGACTCCCAGCCCATAGGGCACACTGTGAAGAAAGCATTTGACACAGGCCACCATCAGAGAATAAATGCAGCATCTGACACATGCAAACAGTACACATGCTGTGTGCTCGCTGCGTCTGTCTGTGTGGGTGTGCTCTGTCGCTTTTACCACACACACACACACACACACACGTCCCATAGCTCTTCACAAACCCTCTGAATTCTTTGGCGGTCACTGCTATTTATCGTGACTCATCAATGAGAAAACAAATGAGGACTGAGAGACAAGAAAGTGACAGTCTGACAAAAAAAAAAAAAAAAATGTCTGTGATGTGTTTAAACCCCGAGTCCATAAAACGTCTTTGTTCACAGAGCCCTCCATAATTGTTCTCAATATTTTAATGCATTTCTTTTTTACATCACGCCACCAAAATGCATATCTAGATTTTAAGGTAATAACTTAATGTTATCACAAACTGATGAAGTACTCTCATGGCGTTGGGTTCTTCAGAAGCCCAAACAAGAATATGCCGAAGGACACTCATCAGGACGTCAACGACACTTTGAGAAATTATTAAAAGGGATGGTTTTTGTGCTTAACAAAATAGTTTCCACATCTTTTGATTTTAAATTGTCCAGCAGCAGCTGGGGACTTTCAAAGCAACATCTCTAACGATTCAAGTTTTTGTTTTCTGATGGTCGTCGTTTCATAATTCCAATGCCTGAGATCAGTGAGGCTATAAATGAGGACATTCTGTTCACTTTTATTCAGTGTTAAGTATTGGATGGACTGGCTGGCAGGAAATGTGTTGACAGAGGTTTTAGATCTTGCCTTTTGATCTTAAAATGAAACATAGCGACCATATTGACCTCGACGCTCTAACAATGCAACCACAATGCACTGTGAAGTATTGCATGATGTTTTGACCGGAATGGAGCACGCACAACACAGATGAAAGAAAAGTTCCCAAAACTGCTAAAAACACCAGATTTGTGAAAAATGTGGAGAACACACCCAGTCCCACATATTATGCCCCACAATGCAGAGCAGTTAAACAGGCTTCTTCTTACTTTCCTTTTTTGGAGAATGTTGATAATTGGAAAATGTGAACCGCTGAATAGCAATTAAAAATATTGTCAATAGAGTAGTGCAACATAACCCAGTAAGCCTGTTAAGCCTGGTGCCAACAACTGTAAAATAAAAACAAACAAACAAACAAACAAATAGAACTGAATGTATTGATGGATTCATTGAGAGTTTAAGGGAAAATGATTGGCGAGACCACTTTATCCCTCCCCTTGACAATGGAAACCTGCTCTCTGACCATAAACACTGTGAAGTAGATCAACTCGAGAGGTATACATTATATTACTGTGAGGATTTCTTTTAATATATACTACAAAATACATGATATGTATGCCAATGATTTGTAGCAATCATTTTACAAAATCTGTGGCACATATTGAGGCTTTTCCGTGATAAGATCAATTCCAGCAAAGTGATGAGCAAATGGCCAGTAAAGAGCAGATCTAAACTCCTGCTGAGCCACGCTCCTTCCCTCTGACTGGGTGTAGTGTGTGTCTGCTCGCTTTCTCCCCATTAATCACGACCTGCATTCTAAAGAATGAACTTTGACCTTTTGCGCTACATCAAGGCCTGATGACAGATGGAGACAGAGCTTTGTATTCTCACATCAAATCATCCAGTTCTCTCTCTCTCTCTCTCTCTCTCTCTCTCTCTCTCTCTCTCTCTCTCTCTCTCTCTCGCTCTTTCTCTCTCTCTGTCTCTCTCTCTCTCTCTCTCTCTCACTCTCTCACTCTCTCACTCGCACACACGCACACACACACACACACACACACACACACGCGCGCACATAGCAGGTCATAGCAGTGATCATTTGCTCATGGACTGACACTGTGTAGTTAGAAAGCAGAGAGCCCTCTGACATTGTGCAGCGGTTCCCAGTGACAAACTATTTGGAATAAGCCTCTTGCATGGGTACGCCTATCAAAGACACTTTGTGGCCACGCAGCTAATTGAAAAACCAGTGATCATCCTTGAAAGTGAAAGGAGAGTGGTCCATGCAGAGGAATTTTGTTTATAAGGAAGATACTGTGGCTGAAAGATGCTGATTAGCATGAATAAATTAGATAGCTTATCTTTGAATTACATGCCCAGTGCAGCTCTCCCATTGAAGATTAATTGCCTCTCACAAGGTATTTTCGAAAAGTTCATTCTCATCAATTGATTTCCCCTAATTCATGAATTCCCCAGAAGTGCATGAAATTGGTAACAAGCTCTCCATAATCATGCTTTGTGCATCGTTAACCTCAATGGCAATTACTCATCATATGTATCAGTTGTGACATTTTTGGCAGCATGTTATTTTTGCACCATTAGGTCATGACAGGGAAATCATCATAAACTAATGTTTAATTACAAGTTGGACAGAAATGATATCATAGTTACCTTCCACTTCTGCAAGAGGCACACCTTGAATACAGCTTGATCCTGTTTTTTCCAACATTCAAACTTTTTACACACTGTTAATTTCACAAATACATACAAAAAAAAACCCAAAAACCTGATGTAACCAAGTAATGCTGCAGTTCCAATAGTTAAGATCCAGCTGTAAGTAGTAATGTGTGAGATCATTATTTTCCTGTCCGGTCCAGTCAACATGACTTTGATACTCAAACTGTTGAATGTGTGAAGGCAACCTTTACTTCATGTGCTAAGAAAAATTAGCTATACATTATTGTTATCGGGCGGGTGTGTGTGTGGGTGTGTGTGTGTGTGTGTATGTGTGTGTATGTTAAATAGTAGCAATGAAAAATGTCGCAAAGTAAACACTATTCTTTCTTATTCTCTATTTCGGTGCCAAACATGACTTTATTTGTAGTCAGCCATAATCATTTCCATTACCAGCGTATAGAGAGCAGAGTGCAGCTCTATTGACATCATCATGCATAATCACAAATGAAAGAAGTAGGAAATATGATCTGAATAGACAAATACATTTTAACATTGTTGTTCAATTTCATGTTGACATGTTAAAATGGCAATCAGTACGTTAGTATCAATATTTTGCAATCAATCTGCACATCAACAAGACTGAAGCTGTTCCCTCCCATCAAATAAACCCAGCAATAACATCAACATGGTGATATTTTTTTCCACCTCTCTAACATTGCCAACCATACAATTCAGTTACGTTTTGGAGGCTGGAGATATAATTCTTAAATGTATTCTCTTTCTAGGAGGCTTTCATCACCTCACAAGTACAATATTGCTGCCATGGCAGAGGGGTCATTTCCATTTCAGCTCGATGCATGAATGCTGCCTTGAAGTAAAATAAGGAGGGAGGGAGAGAGAGACAGAGAGAGAGAGAGAGAGAGAGAGAGAGAGAGAGAGATGTAACTGCTTATTTAGATAGAGTGACGTGAAAACTGGGGGAGACCAATGGTAAAAAATGACCACTGCAGAGGTATCTCAACTTGAACATTTTCACCGGTAGTACATGAAACTTGATGTATGTTTACCTCAAAGGTACCAATCTGTCTGCTGCAGTGGAGGACGCCATACCTTCTGGTATATCATCATACTGTACTGGTTTTCCCACACCATCAAATGTTATCACCGGACCCTCAGGCAAAATCCTGCAGTACATTAATAGGCTAAATCACTATATTCATCATACATAATGGTACCATTATGGAATAACATTTATCAGCTAATGTGCACTTGCCAGGAATCTATTTGTGTCTTTGCTCATTTGCTGTCTGCTTCTGTCTCACATCACAATCCTTTATGAATCTACCCAGCATTTTAGCCACAAGGAGATCTTACAATATGAAGAGATGCCAAAAAACAGACAGCCAATAAGAGCTGATGAGGTTTTATGTCTTGCCCCTACCATTTCAGCACTTAGTCCACCTCCTCTATTGCTGCTGGGCTCAAATAAATGGAGAGAGAAAGAAATAATCTTTTTTTTTTTTTTTTTCATTGCTTTTTATTATTAGTGTATTGTTGTGTGGACTTTTCTGTTAAAAATGATTTAGATCGATATGTCAAAACAAACACTATTGGTATGGCGGGTGATATCAGAGGTAAAACTTCTCTGTCTTTCAAAGTTTGCAGGCTAAACGTCAAGAACAGCAAACACTGCGAGCACCTCAGCACTAATTTGAAGGACTGATGTTTCCACACCCACAAAGGTCATATGTTGTTGTTTTTTTTTCCAGGCAGTAACATGTCATGTCTAATAAGGATAGATTCTGCTATTTACTGAGGTGAAGTTTCCCCAAATATAAATGCTACAAATGATCTGTGCCTGGTTTATGACACTGCAAATGGAGGTAGTCCCTTTGACTAATATAATCTGTCATTGTTTATGTTTATTCTCTGTGTCTAACACCAAATTAACAGACTAGAAGCTGCGTCTTTTTTGCTACATGCAGTTCCAAAAGACAAATGAAAACCTTGTGGACTTGCTGTGGAGGAACTGTCTCATTATAGAGGTGTATATTACACCCAAGAAGCAAGAGAATATTCACAAGGAATTTTACAATTTGTATTAGTGTCATCTGGACAAGCTCCACGTTGGGGGAAAAAATTGGAATAGAGGATTTATTTTGAAATAAAAAAAAAAAAAACATCTCCCCTGGAAATCTACACAAGCACAATCAATGCTGAAAAAAAAATTAAACTCTAATCTAATTACAAAACACAGTTTAAAACTGATTAAAGAAGATCTGTACTCAGTTCAGTAAACATATTCACTTTAATAGGACCATAATTATGCGCGGACAGAGAAGTGCCTCAGGCAGGTGCATTTCCTTTGTCCATTCCAAAGTTGTATGTAAGATGATGGGGGGAAATAAAGGAAAGATGGCTCTCTTTCTCATGTTGCTTCTTCTCCCCTGTCGAGCTCAGCTTTGCCTCACTCATCACCCACACTGCCGTCCTTTACAGCTCCTCTGCTTTGTGCTCTAATTGGAGCGCTTGATGGCGGTGGGTTTAGTCAGTAATGGGGTCCTGCTATTTGGTAGCAGGAGTCATCCAGGAGAGGGCTGTCAGAATTCATAGAAAAGCCCAGTTGTGTGAATCCCCACTGCAACTCCAGAAGAAAACCTCTGCATTTTAATAGTGCAGCTGTAAGCATTTTTTGTAATTCAAGGTGGCGTCATTAGAGGCTTATTTATTCACCCGAGGCGTCTACCAGGAGGGAGATGATGCCACCCAGATCAGTCGAGGCAGCTCACTCTCAGTGCCTCCTGCAGGGTGGGAAAAAAAGGGAAATCAGAGCAGAATGGGCAAACATGGCAATCATAACACTGTTAATGAATTAGCACGTAAAGAAAACAACAAGGAGTGTTTGTCGGTACAGGGGGAAGGGCTACAATGTTTTGTTACACAGAGAATTTCACAACCATGACCACTTCTGATGTTCAAACAGGCGGTGAAGGTGTAAATGTAATAATGTGAAGTATGCCGACAAAATCACAGAGAGACAAAAGAAATAGCAATCGGCTGCTCAACGTTTAAATGTTTTTTGGGGGGGTTTTTTCCCCCAAGAACTCTGCAGTCGACACAGCAGTGTCTGAAAGTCTGGTGATGAATGTCAGTATGAATAATTTTCACTTTGGATTCAACCACCCTTTCTCCAACCTACTTAAACTCGCTGGTTGCATTTGATGAGAGCAACGTGAATTTGAAAATAAACATGTTTGGGCTGATGAGAAAAAAATAAACATTTCAAGAAAAATCTAACATAACTACTGCCTTATCTTGTTTTGTTTTTTTTAATGTAATTTTATGAATTCTTGGGTTTTCAAAGTGTGTAAGGATATAGCCCACCTACACATTAAAACGCATTGCCCCAACCCCAATTATTGTCAATATTTCTAACTAATCTTCAACAGGTTATTGCTTCTTACTCCTGTTCAGGCATGTTAATCTGAGGTGTGTGTGTGTGTGTGTGTGTGTGGGTACTTAAACGTTTAGCGCTAAGCTAAATATGGCATATTTAGAGCACTGTGTGTGCTATTAAAATAAATTAATCAAGAAATAAAATAGATTGTATATTTTGTCTAACTATATTTTCACAAGCTATTCTTAATTATTATTTATTATAATCAAATGAGGTGTGTGTGCCTGAAATGAATTTATTAAAGACAATTAAAATCATTTCTGGTGGTGCCAGTAATACATTAACACCAATGAAGTAATGGACAAAGCAAAGTAATAAACAAATGATATAAAGCCCACTTGTTGAATGTAGTAACATTTTAGGTTGTGGTTTGATGCTTCAAGAACCCATTACTGTATGTTATGGTCAGCAGAAACAAAGAGAAGCAATTCTATAAGAATACATAGAAGAAATGTACTATAAAAGTATTCAGTCAGTAAGATATGTATATGTGCAGTTAGCACAGACACTATTTATATGTGTTGTCTTAACTGTGATGAAACAGTTTGTGTGCAATTTGTGTTATGTCAACTGACCTGCATCAGGTACAGGTGACATTCAAATAAATAAAAATCAGTTGTCGTGAAATCTTTGGTTTCCACGGTTGTAGAATATGTCAAGAATATGTTTAAATTAAGAAAATAAATTGTTGAACAAAGCAGTATCGTAATGGCAAAAAGCAACAACGACACAACAAAGTCTAAAAAAACTGTAACCGGTTAAAAGCATCTCACGTGTTTCCGATCGGCATCATACTGCCAATGACATTCAGATACTTGTAGGTTAAGTTCCTTTCATCCAGTTCATGTGTATCTTTGTAAAATTGTCAGGATTGCCATCCTTCTGTATGTGGACTTTTCTTATTGTGATAATATACCGCATGAAAATACTCTGAAATTGTTAGCAGTAGATCGTAATTCACTACTTTTATCCTCACTATGAGCTCAAGGTAGTCCTTGCTTCTGATATTATCTGGTGACACTGGCGTGTATAGTGTTTCTTAGTCAGTGGTGTGAACTTCTGTAACCTGATTCATCAACTCGATTAGTCTGAACATTCTCTTTCGGTACCATTCAAAATAAACACTGAGAAGTAGGCTCCACATAAACTAAATCTTTTCACTTTTGTAGTCATTCAATTTCCTTATCAATGGCACTGATGTAATTCACTACAAGGCTATATGTTTAGAAAAAACAGCCCCCATAGTCCTTGGTGTCACTTGATTCTCATATAGAAAAGGAAAAAAAAAAAAAAAACTAAAAATGCTTTTCTGTTGAAGAACATCATATGGCTGAATCATATTGTGTGTAAATGATAACAATGTCCAAAATCAAATTGTTTCTGTTTTTTTACTATTATTAACAAAACAAACACGCCATAGTTGTAGAAAAGACATTCAGAGTGTGACGGTATAGCGTCTGCCTTAAGTTGTTTATTTATGGTCACACAATTATGAATCAGGCCTGCATGTTTGTGATCATTTTTGAAATTTTTTAAAAATATTATAGTGTTCCTTTGTTCGGTTCCAACAGCAGGACCGAAATAGAACATCACCACTACAGATGAATATAGCAATGGGGACTGCAATTCAGGAGCTTACTGATCTCAACACAGAGCAACGAGCTGTAACAGAAGCCAGAATGCAAAGAAGAAAATGTACATGAGAGCAAAGATTTACAGTGCAGAGAAAGAATAGCCTCAGGAAATTAGAAATTGTCTTGCTGTGATTGATTTTTAAGACACAAAACGAGCAGTTTATTTTCTGGGGCATAAATGACTATTGAGTTGGTCACTGTCATCCCAGTTCCAAAGATGATGAACGTTCTTGTACATTATAATGTCTGAGGTTGAGTTGGTTTTCCTCTCCATGGTGGTATTCCCAGCTGGAACAAACAGCACCATACAGTAAAGCAACAGAGTTACAGTTGCTCTGAGCTGAAAAACTGAGGGCTCTTCATCTAAAACCTTTGAAAACCTCTCAGTCCCTGCCAGGGAGAGATAGGATCAGTAGACAAACCCTACATTTTCAATTTTGTGCTATCAGACACTGAGGAGATGTGTCAACACCAGGGTCCTACAGCAAGTAAACACAGGAGTCTGACAAGCAATAACCTAGATTCAACATCGCCTCTGGTCTTCGCCCACTGACGGTTCCCCACTTTTATCTCATTTAGGTCCAGATCTGTTGATCAAAAATGACGCCAATCCCCCCCCAACAAAACAAAGAAACTTCTTTGCTGGCAATCATTTCAGTGGCTCCCCCTCTTGTCACTGTGGCTGATGCTTGTCTCAGGCTGGGTCAATACACACAGGGGTGCTATCATTTGTGAATCGGGCAACGTTTCATCCCTTGAGCCTCCGAGGTTCCAGCGATATGTCTGCAGTTGCTTTTTAATGATGCTCTAACTTATATTTGACTGCAAAGTATTTGCTCTTATCATGGAATGAGAGCATAAACATGTATCTAGTAAGCTGTGTTAAGGCCTGCAGTTTATATGAACGGATCATCAAATAGACTAATTTCACTGGATTCATACCTTAAGATACTTTGCTAAGTAGTATTGCCATACTATTTAAATGTAACTATGTGATTATCCAGTGTTTTGTGCGCAGAGACACAACACAAGTCTGACACTGATCAGTTTCCAATAAGAAAAATAGTCAAATGAGGGTGGGTGCAATGAGAGTGGACAGAGTTCAATGACAAAGGAGAACAATGTGACTCTAAAAAGTGTCAGTCAAAAGAAAAACTCTCAAAATTGTTGAATCAACTTTTTCTTTGTTTGGTTTTTTTTCGCAGGCGTCAGGCAGGATCAGAGGGTGGAATAGTTGGACCCAGATGACTGAGAATCCATTACTGTATGGCACAGTCCAGTGCAGAAAAGCTCCTTCTGAGATTCAAATCTGGCAGATTAAAATAGTGTCTCATAAGCCTGTGTGTGCGTGTGCGTGTGCACGCTGTACCTGCATGTGTGCTTATTTAAATGTGTTCAAATGCCTTTGTGGGTGGCTGCATGTGTCTCTCTGTGTTCTGAGAAGCCTAAATACCGAAGCTTTTAACATCAAAGCTCCAAGAGGATTTAAGTGCCCAGAAACTTGCCAATTATGATTGTAAGTGTGGTCCAGCAGGGACTGCCGAGGAGACACCCTCGACAGAAACGGAATTCACTTTTGCTTTTCAAAAAAAGATCCTTTTCAGGAGTTACTTGGCTTTATAATGTATTGCCTCTAAAACACCTTAATAGAAGGCTGGTTACATATGTGACTCTTCATGATTTTCTTGAATTTTTAGTTTTGTTTCATTTTATTTTTAAGTCCAATGTTTGATTTGGGTCTTTTTGAGGAGCTGTTTGAGAAACAAACAGATGAGTTACTGCTCATAATGTGTTTAACTGTATCCTACTGTAACACTAATGTTACAAATGTTGTTTTAGTGTTTTTTTTTTAAATGGCCACATTTGTACCTTTCTGAAGGAGGAAGCAGTGATTGGACAAAAGTGAGAGATCTTTATGTATGAAAGATTGTGTCACATTAAATGTTGCTGCTATTTCATATTCCATTTAGTTTTTTGGTAAGTATCAGCATTAAAACAAACATTACACACTTTGAAGTGTCTTGTGACACAAGAATGGCGGCATTGTATATTATTTTCTTGTTGCACATATCTTTTCATGCCCTGATGCTTTCTATCAGAAAACTGGCTTATCTGCAAACCTGCTTAACCTACAAAGGTAAACAGGCAAACGTTACCTCGGTCCTGACTGTAAATGTCATCAGAGCAGCAGGATCCGAGTTATTGGGAAAGTGGAAAATGAAATTCCCTCTCCCCTGCAGAGAATATTTAACAAGAAGGGCAATGTCAAAGGGAGGCAGTGAGGCAGGCAAAAAAAGACTTTTAAGCATGTCTATTTTCACTCATAATTAAAGTTACTCTACCAGAAAAAAAAAATAAAATACACTTCTGCAGAGAATAAATTAATACACAAAACAAGACCATGATCACTCATTTCCACTCATTTCCAACACACAGTTTCCCAAATCGGTCAGACCAAAGTTGCTATGTTTACAAACAAACTGGAATTTGTAGCCTTCGAGCTTTGGGGATGTTTTTCTAACAGACCTTTGGAGCCGATCTTTGATAGAACAGATCTTTGGTAAACCTGCTGCATGGGTTTCTGGGATATCAAAAATGGCGTCGCTGCAGCTCAAGCGAAAATATCAACATTTGACAGACTCAGTCCAAAAAAAAAAAAAAAAAAAGGCAGTGCACATCGAGAACTTACGAGATCAAGTGTACAAACGGGAGCTTGTCTATTTTGTCTCGGGAAAGTTGGGGAGTTTCCGTGACGATAAGATCTCAACAACCCCAGGGATTTTCCGAGAAATTTAAATGCCAGTGTAATGAAAAAGGTATTTACGATGTATTAGAAATGTACATCAACAACTAAAACTGGGTCTTAAAATTTTAATTGTTCCCATGTGGATTATGTTAGAGTAACTTTAGAAACCCACCTCGACGTAAACAGTTTTTTCCTGTTATAAAACCTTCAATTTGAATTATACTGGGTGAACCAGAGGTTGTACTTCATTGCTAATCTTGTATATGTGATCTTCTGCTTTTGTGGTTTTCTTTGCAGTTCCTCCTAAGATATACGACATTTCCGCTGACATCACGGTGAACGAGGGCAGCAACGTGTCGCTCATCTGCACAGCCAGAGGGAAACCTGAGCCAACCATTTCTTGGAGGCACATAACTCCATTAGGTAAGTTCACTTCACCTATCACGTCCCGATGCTAAAAAAAGAAAGGTATGACTACATGGATGAATGATAGGTGGATGAAAAGAGATGTGTGAAGTGGAAAAAAGTTAAACTTTACAAGATCAAAAGGTGATTCAGAGAAGACGGTATGGTTAGCAATGTTCTGGATATAAAGCTTCAAGGGGGAAAGGATGCAGTGAGAGATAAATACCAGTGAATGAATTCACAAGTCTCACCTAAGATGTAAACAGATGTAATGATTACTTAGGGGAATAGCTTGTTCATGTGTCTGAAAATAGAGCGTATATCTCCGCTCAGCCTCACAGTCTCTTTGGGGAATGCTGTTGTGTTGAAATGATAATTGATAAATAAAATAAGTCAGTGAATCGGAAACAGAACAAGCGTCTACTGAACTGATGTCTCCAACATTTCCATGGCAGTGTGAACCCGGTAGTCCTGTTCATCCATAGACTCATCCCTCCCTCATGATTAGCATTGTCCTGCTGTTGACACTATTGTGAATATTAATTTACCATTAAATTTGTTTTGCACATAGGCCAAATATATATCTTTTTTTTTTTTTCACATTGTGTAGTGAGCTAAAATCAATAATCACACGAGTTACCTCTATTTTAATGCACAAAGACACTCTAGGCAATAGGTGAATAAAGGTGAGGACTTTTTCTCGAAATTTCCCGAAAATTTGCAAAATGTTTTTTTTTTTTCTTTTAAAGATCTATTGAGCTGTCTTCCATGTTGCATCTGTAGTGCACCTGATCTACTGTTGTGACCTGCTATTTTGAAAATATCGATAAGTAGAAAAACATCTATTTATGTAACTACAAGCCTGGGCACACATGTCTTCAAATACTTTTAATCCTCGATTGTTCCTTTTAAAACTCATTCCAAAGCATTTATCTGTTGCTGCGTAGCCCTCCACCCAGCCACTTCTAGTCACCCCTCATTTTCATATTAATGGATTAGAGCATGCTGTGCTTATCTGATAGCTGGGAGGATGACTACATTTATCTTATGGCTGTCAAATCCTCCTCTCTGGTGTGCATGCCCTGATTGCGTTAGGGGAGTTTTCAGAAGATGATCAAAAGAGGCATCCTCAGAGTCCAAGTGGCAGTCACTCATTCTACTTTGAAGTGTCCACACTTTGAAGTATGCCAGGGAAGAAATGATATGCTGGTCAAATGAAGGGGCCCACGAATAAATGCAATCACAGACTGTCTCCCGCACATCAAAAAAGAAGCCATTTGCTATGGGATCGTTGAGTCTGTTGTAGTTTGGACCATTTGTCCAAAGGACATGGTACAACTGGAAGGTTGTAATAGGCTAATTACCTATCAATGGAAATCCATTAAATCTCTTGGATATGCAGAGTAGCCTGCTCTAACCCTCGCATATGGAAATATTTATCTCAGTTATGTATGATCCTTCAAAGTGAAGTAGACCTTCAATGAACTAACATGAACTGAAGTGCTGTGGCTTTAATTCCAATGGATTCACAAGGTCTACAGATATCAGGTAATTGCTTGCAATGAGTAAATATTAACTGTTGCTTTGGATTTGTTAAGTCATTCCTAAAATCCTACAAATGATTTGTCAGATATAAAATCAAGACTTTATACCTACTGACGCAGTCAGAACAACCACTGCATCTATTATGGGAATCAAAGTGTGTATCCATTCAAAGCAAATGTGTACATATCCCAGGCTGAAATAACAGCGTCAGTGACCATCAGAGAATTTGTGTTTCGCTTGAATAAAAAGCCCTGCATAAAAAAACAAAAACACAAAACTTCTGCAAACACTAAAATGTTGCATATGTGTCACCACAAATAGGATGAAAATGCATACCTACCAATTCCCACATACGTTTTAACTATCTGATATTGAGTGTTGTTCGTAACCTATATACTGGTTATGAACATTTCCAAATAGTTAATGTCAGTTATGTCTTATATGTTGTAAATGCCCTTCTGATGCATTTTGCAACATATGAATAAGTGTTGTGTGTCGTCTTTCAGTGTCAACAGATAAGTGCAATTGTCACAAAATTAGTAATGTCGGTTACACGTTATCAGTGTGGAGATACAGTATTATGGTGTCTCTGTCAAACATTTCACTTCAAATACAGTCAGTGTGTTGAACATGAACATGAATTGTAATGGGCTCTGCAGCTTCTATCGAACTTTCTTAAGTCTTGATGCACTAAGGTCTCTGAGGATATATATATATATATATATATATATATATAAGTGTTTATGTGGCCTTGAAGATGCTTTCTCTGCCTTGAGGCTAAGCGGATGTCTTTCCCATTAAGTGACAAACATTTCTACATGGCGGGCTTGATTTCAGTGGTCTTACTCTCCTCTCACTCAGCCATTTTGGGGTTGGGGTGGAGGTTTTTTTTTTTTTTTTTGCACTGTAGATAGTTCTGCTGCAATACTCAGTGAAGTTTGACAGAATGATAAATTGCCCTGACTGACTGTCAAGTTCCTATTCCCACTCTGACTGCTTTGTGTTTGCATTTTTGCCCCCCTTCTCTCCCCTTTCTGCCAACCAGCAAACTGCCAGCTAATAATAAACTTTGTGCATCCAGTGAAGTGTGCCACAAACTGTTCATTCAGACGATAATTTGGCTCACCAGCCATGCATATTAACTCAATGCTGGTTCTTAAGTTTTGTAGAGGAAAATTCAAGTAAGTACTTCAAAATCACAGATTCTATTTGGTGACATGCTACCAGGGTAGCTGCAGCGGCATTGACAAATGTTTAGACTTTAATGTGTAGAATTTTCACAAGGCCATTTTAATGTGGGAGGCCTGCTGGAGTCCCCTCATCTGCTGATATCTCGTATAGCAAAGGGCATATTTAATGTACAACCAGCACATATCCACGACACTTAATGTTGTCTTTAACAAGGGTTTCTGCACCCAACTCTCCCTGTGCTTCTGCTACCAACAAAGAAAAAATATAATGAATAAAAATACAGGAAACAGCCAGTAACTCAACGCTACAATGTTAACAGAGCAACCTGCATCTTCAGAGAAAACAAAGCCCACATTTAAACAAGAAACACCATCAGATAAAGAACACTGCATTACCCCCAGAAGCCACTCTGTCATTATTAATTCAGCCCTTGACATCCCCTCTTACTTTATTGCTCAAGCTTACAATAGAATTGGTGACATGTCAGCTCTTCAGGGTATTGCCTACGTAAGTAGTAGTGTCCTGCGTTTCCTCACCACTCCTTCATAGGTCAAAAGGAGGAGGGGTGAAATAGCCCTTAACATAGTCTGTTTCAATCGGGTTTGGTTGTGTGGATAGCTGGATTGCTGGGAAAATTGCTTTGATAAGCTTTTCCATTGAGATTTGAATCCACGGGATAAAAGTGTGACCTTTGAAAAGGCTGATGAGAATACTGGAATACATATTGGATTGTTTCTTGTGACAAGACTCGCCAGGGACACATATTTTTTGTCTCACATTCCAAGCAGCTACTGTACATGTATCAATACTATGTGCATTTTGTCTTGGCTTTCTCATTGAAGTGCACAAGGCATATCTTCTCTAAAACACACCCTCAGGAAAGAGTCAGGGCATCCTCTGTGCTGACAGCGCTCGACAGTATGACTACCGGAGCTTCCTCAAATCTGGTTCTAACAGAACTCAGTCCTGAACGAAGTGGCAGTGCAGTACAGTGGCTCAGTCAATGTCGATGTGAACAGTACAATGAATTATTCAAACTTGACTTTTTATCAGTACTACATACCTTAAGTTGAACCTGGCATTCCACACTGGAATTTGGCAGCTCTTTATGAAATGCTACGCAAGTTTTTTGGCATTCTGTTCACCAGGGGATCTCTCATAACAGTGCTTGGTTCCTTTTCACAAAGCTTGCATTGAACTGATGTGCACTTCAAACAGTGACACTTGAGCGTGCTTTAAACACTATAGGAGGTGAGAGATAAAGAGTTCGCTGCTGCATTTTAAATTTCAGGTGTCAACAGCGAGAAGCCATGTCTGACAATTTCCCACTCGACTGTTGAAATGGAGATTTTTTTCTTTTTTTTTTTACCAAAGAGGTCCTCTTTGATCAAATGCTTTATTAATAGTTGACTCGCTCCACTTTATCCAGATTTATGTACATTCCGTGTAAGTGCAAGACTTGAAATAACCCTGTCAGACTTCATGGAATGCCTGCAGACATACATTTAAGCAACAGAAAATATGTTCTATTGACAGTTCTGACTCGATCAAGGACCTCATCCATAAGCGTTTGACCAATAAATACCGTACTTAAAAAAAATGAAACAACTAAATATTAAAATGTTCTTGTACATTATTCGAATAAACCTGACCATATAGATTTTAAGCTCGCAACACATTTTTTATCACTGATGAATGTGCTGATGACTATGAGATTTGACTTTGAGTTACACTTCATTTGCTTCAGCCTGACTTTATGAAAAAGTGCCTTTTCACTAAGAACACAGCATTTACTGATTAAATCCCCATATTTACTTATCATGGCACACAGATCTACATTGTAAATTTTTCTCAGGAAAGAGTGCTGTGAAGGGTTTATTTGTTTTTGGTTCAAGGGTTTTTCATATTTTTCATGTCACACCACTGCCACTATCGACGTTGGATTTACTAAATGGATTAATCAAGGTTGTGGCATTTCTTTTTGAAATTACACCAAAGAAGCAATCGCCTTGGTCAGGAGGATCAGGACAAGTCAAAATTACGAAACAATGCTATACATTACAATGATACAATGGTCTCCTGGGTCGATTAGTTGTACTGTACGATTGCCCCCCCAATCCACCCCCACCCAACACTGGGTGAAGCGCCACACGGCGACGCTACACACATTAAGTTTGATTCTCTAATCAGATTATACAATCTAATCTGTGTTTAATTTGACTATTTTTGGCCCATAGACGTGCAGCAACTGTCTCATCACCCAGTCACAAAGGTTTTTCTAACCAGCTTATCATCAGAAATGGTGATTTGCTGCATTTAACTAAACATGTCATCACCAACAGTAACAGTGAAGTAATTCTGTGGGTCACGGGGGTGGAGGCACATCCGATCAGATATGACCTAAGACTCCTTTGGCCCACTTCCACTCTTTAGATTTCAGCTGTGTCAGATTGACAGCCAGGGAGCACAGTTGGGGGTTATGTATCAGGGCAGACTAACAGCCTGGTTTTCTGACAGGCCTCTGAACACAGTGTGATTGTACCCCTACATCTGGCCCCACACCTTGAGCCGAGGCCAGAAGGCAGCAGTGCACAATGTCGGCGCGTGGGTTGTTCTCCATTTTCAGGAGTTAAAAGGATAAATTGATGTAGAAAATGCTGCTCTATGCTATAATGGATTCCTCAGCAATGCCTGCCCTATCTATGTATTGCAGCCCTGAAGGAAGTGTACCCACAGTTCTCCTACACGATGTGTAAAATTGCTTACTGCAACGGCATTTAGCCAGCATTGGCAGTGAATACTGAATTAACCTTGCTGTGATTTCTTTAATTTGGTTGGAGTGACATCTCCCTCAGGTGAGAGAGGCCTCTGTCAGGTTCTTAAATACAGTATCTCTCAGCATGCACTTACTCACAACTCATATTTAGTCATTTGATGGTTTTCATTTCACTTTGGCCAGTAACGGTGCCTTTTTTCCTCCCACTACAATTTTTCCATAATACATCATTTTATGTCTGTGTTGTTTACTATAATGTCAGAGTGGAGCCCTTCACATATAATGCTACTCAAAGTACATATGAAGGATGGGATTTTTCTGTAATGACTCCAGTGACCTTTACAAAATCCCCTTGCAGCTATAATCAATACAAATATCATCTGCATCCCAAACAGGATCACAAAGCTATCCTGATAAGGGGGAAAAAAACTAACATTTTCTTTAATTTATTAAGAAGATTGATGCTTGAATTGATTTGTTTAGAATGGATCAAATAAACATTTTTTTTTCCTTTGAGGGAGAGATTTGTCGTCAATGTAGTTGGTGTATAATTTAGGGATTTTCAAATTTAACAAATACAAAGAAACAATTACTTATGGATGTTGTGAGACTCATGCTTCACTCAATTACATGATCATCAAGAAATTTTACAAAATAAACACATCTCTGTCTGTCATCTTGTATTGTTTCAAACTCACAAAATCCAAAATGAAACTCACATTGTATTATTTCAAACTTGCCTTTGCACTTTTTTTTTAAGTTATCAAAGTGGTTATGTAACCCACATAAAACATGAGCCATAATAAAAAACAAAATGGGGCAGAAAAGTGTTCAAATGAATTAAAGTAATTATATTTGAACATTTATAAAGGAAGCACATATACATATCCAGCTCTACATTCCTAAATTGAGAAATCTAATCCAATCAATAAGGCTAAAAGAGAGAGATCAGGACAGTCAGCCAATCAGAGAGGGTGTTATGGGCAGGCGGTCCCGCCCCCTGTTGACGTCTTTGCAAGTTACGCTGCTGTGAGACCCAGCACCTGCAGATTGACAATTGAGAAACAGTTGTGGAGCAGCACCAAGAGAACGATCTTCTAAAGTGATTGATGATGGAAACATCTTGCAGGTTACCATCTGTATAGGTCAGGGGTCGGCAGCATGCGGCTCGTCCGTCCCTGTGCTTGCAGTATGTGCCGGGTAATTTATCTTAGTTAGTTATTGACTTATACATATGGTCCCTACCTTCAGTCAATCTTTTGATCACATAAAGGAACATGATGTGTTAAAATGACTTTGGCAGCAATGATACAAAACCATGGAGGAACCCACATTTCTGCAATGTTCTTTCCTATCACAACAAAATTCACTCAGCTTTCAAGCTGCATCATGAAGACCCCAGAGCACACCAGACAAGTCAGGGATAAAGCTGTGAAGAAATTAAAGTAGAGTTAATTTATAAAAGAGCTTGCTTTACTCAAATATTGACCCCATATTATATCACTTACAATCAATTACATATAAATTGATTTTAGGTAAGTTTAGGATTCTGAGTGCAGGTCAATATTGGTAACTTAGGAGCCATTGCTACTTTCATTGATTGGACATCATGTGCAGCTTGCATGGCCAGTCAAAATGTCCTCCCTGTTACAATAATCAAATGACAGCAAAATAGTTACAGTGTATTTATTCTTACATGACATTTATGCTGTGACTGATTCCAATTTGGACTCACTGCCTCGATGTTTGTGCTGCTTTTCTGTGTTCCACGTCCCCACTGTTCAGTGATATAGAACTCCTTTTGTCAGCTCTATTTATGCTTTATCAATAATGAACCAAATGCTGTGTTCTGATTTTCAAACCATTCAGCTGAGGGCATCAAACAGTCAGCCTCAGATACTTTGAGATATCTCTGGGTCAACTAAGCGTAGACGGCCCACTTTTTACCAATTCTCTTATCATGTAGGCTGCACTTGCAAGCAACATTGGAGCGCTTACTTTCAGTTTTCTTCTATTGATCTTTTGTACTTGTTTTGTACTTGTTTACTTTTTATTGTTTTTTCTCACTATGCAGCATTAGTAGCACACAAGCTTTATGTCATGTTGTCTCAAAAGTATTTATGAGAAGAACCTGTGTGTCTGTTACCTTTGTGTCTTTTAAGTAGTGCTTTATGAAGCCGACATCAAAACAATGCTCGTCAAGAAAAAGTAGAATTACTGAAATCAGGTAAAATTTGGAGCAGCATGATTCCGGGAGAGTGTAGTACATGAAAAACATTCCGAGGTTCAGTTTTCATTCAGAAACGAGGCAATACCTTGTGTATGAATAGATTATGTCTGTGCACAAGGAAATTATTAAAAGCACAGAATAAATATTAAAACTGCCACAAGAACAGCAAATAAGCCTAGTTTCAGGAAACTTCAGTATCACAGTAAAGTAAAAAATGAAATAGGTTTACATTATGTAGTGCTGATAACATACCCAGGATATAGCATGCCTTTCTGTCAGTGTTGGTAGGAGCAGCTCCGGACCCTGTGCGACCTCAGTCCAGATAGAGCGAGCATAGAAAATTGATGGAAGACATTATATTTAAAAATTCAGGAAATGTCATCCAATACACTATTGTACAAAAATAAAATGTTTTCAACAAAGCTATTGTTCAACACAGTCCAATAAAAGTAAAGCGAGTCTTGTGTTTATCTCAGTACACCGCACCACCGTGTCATAGTGCAGGACCAATAAGATGTTTCAAAAGTAACATTTATCAGAGAATTATTGCTCGAACATGCCTTGCAAATCATTTTCCCCCTCGTGGCAAGTCAATTATTAGTTATGTTATTCAGCTTGGGAAAAGAAGTACAGTAAAACTTCTGATGTAAAGACGCCCTATAATCCAAAGCCAAGTGTCCCCTGAAGGCAGGTGTGCTCTCTTCAGAGGGACGGGTCACGAGGACAAATTGTAGGACCAATTGATACTGAATGAACCAAACACCAAATATATTATGGTTAATTAAAAGCACATAACTGAACCAATACGAAGATGTATACAATATATATTTGTTCTACTGTAATTGTGCTTCACCATTGAAACCAAAACATTATTCAACCATTTGAAAAGTGGGATTAAAAGCATCAACAATACTTGCTACTATACTTACTTCATACAATGCTTTTGATTTCAGTGCCCTGCTAAAAAAGCACAATCAAACACTGGATTTCTACATTCTGCGAGGCTTAATTCCCAAGCACATGGAAATGCAGTGGGACTGTACATTAAGGGCAGTATTCAGGTCAAACATGAAGTGCAAGTACTGTACTGTATGGTGGAGTCTAAAGGTCTGCAATGACAATTATAAAAAACTACATGCACTGATTTTTTTGTGATACAGAGGCTGGTCAATAACATGGAGCTCATATGGCTCCTGTTTGGAGGAGACATCAACAAGTTGTAACAACATAAGGCTAAATCAGAAGAAATAACCCTGCTGTGTTACATGCTGTGTGACATAGTGCAAGTATTAAATCAGCAAGCCAAAGTCCAGCCCATAATGATGCATAAGTATCCATAGAAAGCTGCCATACGTACAGTTTGATTTAAAAGAATATGCATGATCTCAGTGGTGTCTTGTTCAGATGTCAAATGAGTAATTGTGATGCACATTGCAGCTTGGAGATGAAGAACCGCCTGAACATTCTGCGCTTGATCATTGGTTTATGGAGCACAATCTGTCACATATACTAACAGGCACATATACTAACAGGTACTACAAAACAAGGCTTTTGGTGCTTTGTTACCCATAACCTAAGCCTAATTATTGCATAAATTACAAAGATTTTACCTCATCTTTACGATGACACATGACAATATTTTCTGATCTGATGCTGCCATCATCTGGACTGTGTGTCATTTCAATTTTTAAATCATTGCATGGTAAATTTAAAAAATGAACTGCTTAAATTCTTAAGTACTCAGTCATTACAGGTACATTGACACTATTGCAACTAATGTTTTTTTGTTGTTGCTTTTTTTAGTTTAAGAAAAAGGTTATTAGAAAAGTACAAGTCTCATACTTTAGGGTAATGTTACATTTTGTCCTTATGTGGTTATAACATGCGTTGCCATCTAATCATTCGAAAAGGACAGAAATTATTATCAACAAACTACTATTAGGAATGTGGTATTTAAGCAACCAAAAAGCTATATGTCACAAAATCATTTGTCAATAATACTGTTCTGTAAGAGACTCTGAGGAACATGCAATGAACTTATTAAATGCCATGTAACACAAGATTAAATAACAAAAGGTATAAGGAAACAAAAACAAGAGTCGGCTGCCCCACCCACCACTGTAGAACTCCTGCAGCTCCAATTCCTCTTTTCTGCAAAAAGTTGAGCTGTAGTAGACACACCACAGCAAAAACAGTGACTACACAAACTGTTGTTAAAAAATGTCACCTGTGTTATTTGATTCCACCTGACAGACGAGAACCACCGGTGCTTGACAGATAATCGGTTTTTCATCTAAAATGGCATCTCATACCTGGCCATGGTCAAACGGAATATGTCCTGTGCCGAGTTTTATTTTAAGAGATATAGATACTGCCCTGCTGCAAACAAATACTGAAATAAAAAAAAGAAAAATCCTTGATGAACATGAAAAATATGTTTACCTTTATGAGTCAATAAAAAAACATTAATTTAGCATATATGGATCAATAGTGTGGTGTGGACACCCGTGCTGTTTACTTTTAGTGTCGGATTGATAAGAACGTTTAATTGGTACTATTACAAATCTAACAAGTGAATAAAGAACAATATAATGAACATTTCACTTCAGTTTACAAAAGAACCAGATTCCTTTTTCACCAGTGTCACTGAACCAAAAATGTTTTGCTTGACTAATTTCATTGAAATTGCAATGTCATTTTCTAAGCACTTTAACGCAGTGAGCCATAATATAAGCACTCCCTATATCTATTCTTCTCCCTCAAACCAAACCTCTTTCACTGTTCTTTTTCACCTTTATGAGAAAGATATGATGTCTTTTTCTGGCTTCAGTATGTGACTTCACAGTCGATCTACTTGTTCGGTGAAACAGATAATTTGTGACCCCTTTTGCATCCGTCAAAACTTTAGCTCCTGCTATGGAACTCAAGCTATATGTCTCAGCAGAACTACTGTTTAGGCAATGACTTACTTGCACTAAAGTTATAGCAAGTCCTATTCACAGTTTAGCCAAACTGTGCAAGCTCAGTTCGAATATATTGACTTATTCAAGAATAAATTTGAAACAAAAAAAGTGTTATACTAAGTAGCTGATGCCTGTTCTCATGTAAAGAGCCTTGACATGGAGACTGATTTTGACAGCAGCAAGATGTACCTCTTGTATGCGCGAGTCAAGTACATGAGTATGTTATTCAGAAAATACATTGGCTTATAACACATCATGAAAGAAGTCACAGATACTACACAAGAGGGAAGAGTTCCTCTCCACTCTGTTACGATAACCTTGTCTGCACAAATGCTTGTTATTTTTAACATCAAACTTAACACTGCATCATTTGATCGCTATATTGACATTCTTTGTACTGGATATACCCTCCCACCCTCGGGAGATTAAGTTAGACTAAAAATGTTTTTTTCAGTAGTGCAATGCCCAGCCGAAAATAGAGCCCTTTGTGTTCCATCTCCGCCCCGGCGCTCTCTTGGCATATTAACTGGGCTGATTTTCAGACACATCCATTGCTTGCTTGTGGATCAGTTTTTCAAACATTGTCCTTCTTTTGCTGTTGTTTGAGCAGCCACCAATGTCTGTGCCAAGACTCATGGACCCCATTGTTTTCACCACAACAGTGTGAGAAGAGACAGGAAATCTCATTATTGACAACAGCAGTTTGAAGTTGTTTTTTTTTTTTTGGACATAGCAGTTCACAGATAAAAAGCCACCAGCATTGCAGAATAAAGGATGAGCAGCATTATATAAGAACTCAACTCAGTCGCAGGAGAGATTGGTACGCCAGAATAACAGCATTTTAACTCCTGAAGCATAGATTGTCTTGATTCCAGCTCCTCTTTCATGAGATTTTGCAGTCAGTGCTCGGTCTCGATGGCTTTCTGAACAGTGTGTTGAGCTCAATTTTTGCTCTGTTGTGCACTCTGCCTGATCCCTGTGCCTTCTAAATCTTCCCAGGCATTTTCTATTCAACACCACTATTGCCACCCTGAAAAGACATATAAATAGATTTCACACTGAGCACCACTGGGTTGGAAATTAATTGTGGTCTGGGGAGATTCTGCCACATTCCCTCCTATACATATACAGAGCTGCATGCTGGGATCCTATAACCATTTATTATCCAGACACAGATACAGTCCAATTATCTAGCTGAAGTATCTAACTAAACTGAGGAGTAATTCTCAATGTCTGGTATGGTTGAAAATTCCACACATTATCATTACTAATGAATATGTTTCTTAAAGTGTGATCGTTTGCTGCTGGCCTTTAGGTTGTCGTCATCCGTGTCTGACTCCTTTTTTTTTTTTTTTTTTTTTTAACTGATTGTTTCTCTAATTCACCCGTTAGAGCTGATTGCTTTTTTTTTTTTTTATCTTATGGTATGTGTTAACTTGTGCTTTAAAGTATGTTACATTCAGTGATGACAAACTGAATCAATATTTTGTCTACACTATATAGTACAATTGTTCTTTATTGTCACATTATTATGTTAATACAGTGGAACCCAGCATGAGGTTGGTGGAGGGATGGTGGGAGGTGTGGGAGTGGGATTGTGTGATTTGGGTATAGGGTTGTATCTATCTATCTATCTATCTATCTGTCTATCTGTCTGTCTGTCTGTCTGTCTGTCTGTCTGTCTGTCTGTCTGTCTGTCTGTCTGTCTGTCTAAAAACTTTCCAATTCGTGTGCATTGATTTAAAATAATCACACATCATTTTGTCCACAATAGCCTGTCATTTAAAATGTCCAGAGCATGAATGCCTGGTTCACGTAAGCATTTGTTTATCTTAGTGTTATGCCATCTGTATATCGTCCATGTTGATGTTGCAGTAACAATACAACAGAAGTTACAGTAAGGTGGCATATTTTCACAGGTTTTTCCACAAAGATCTCCAGAAACCTTTGTAAAAGTCCTTAATAACTTTATTACAAAAAGAAAACAAAAGGAGGATAATTTCTAATGTCGATTTTGAGATGAAAGTTTTGTACTTTTTGTGCAAATAAAGAAAAATTTATTATTTTTTTTTTTTTACAAAGTACTTAATAAATGTCGTTGTTCAATTGAAAGTAAAAAGGTACAAGCTCTGAAATAGACTAGTCCTTTGAAGGACATTCCTCTTCTTCGAGCTGACATCTTCAAACATATCTCCTAAGTGGATGGGGAATGTATTGCTGCACTGAATCTGCTCTGTCGCCAGTGTTATCTGCTTCCCTCTCAGCCATGTTACTTGTTCTTCCTGTCAAAGCTCTCACACTCATCTGTCTTTCTTGCCTGTCTGTTGAGTGTGGTTACATTTTTTTCAGATTGTTTGTGTCTGTTTCCGCAGGGAAAGCATCTGTTGTAATTTTGATTGTCATATTTTCAAAACTAAACAGACAAAACTGGTTTGAAAATGGGACATGTAAAAATGTAATATTTATGTTCAAATAAAAGTAAAGGTTGCTCGAAAAATATGCTGAAAATAAGCTACGTGTATATTAGATGTTTATAAAAATCAAATGTTTGTACCTTGTTACTCACCTCGGATGTGTTTTATTTAATATCAGTGTGCAGAATGCCTCCTTTTTGTCATTAAAAGCAGAAGCTGTGCAGTAGTTGAAATAATACAGAAATGATCAGACACCTAAAATGTTGTCAATTAATTTCCTACTCATCAAAGTTGGTTCCTCATCAAAGTGATCATAGCGAATAACACATTTACGGACATACCCATATAGCCAGAGATAAACTTAATTCACTTGGCTTTTGTTGTTTTGGATTTACACCAGTGCATATGCACATCATTTCACTTTATAACAATTTCAGTTAACGTCCATCTCATGTAATATAATAGATACTGTCTAACTTCACAAAATTCACTTTTATTCATTATTCTTGATGATTCAGGTTACTGTCCAGTATAAATTGTACTGGACGTTACTCTGCCTCTCATTATTTCTTTCTTTGTGTAGTTACCATGGTATTTTCCCATGACAATACATTTGTCACATGAGCAATAATTTCCTCATGACCGGAGTGTTGAGCTGAAGTGTTTTACAAAGAAATTTGCACCTAACTATTTATAATGAGGGCAAAATGCCATTTGTGGAATTCGCTCAGGCTTTGGCACCGATATCTGTCAAAAAATTACTGACATGTGCATCAAGCCATGGAATCTGTCTGTCTTCCAGGAAGTGGCTCTGACTGCATGTTATGGAGCTGAGCAAATGATGACCGGATGACTGCAAATTGTTTCCCCTCGTTGTATTAATATAAACTGATCAATGGACAGCTGGTTCAGTTCTATTATATTTTTCACCAAAATGTTAATCAGCAGTTCAATATAACAACTAATGTTATCGCTCCTGTTCAGGCTTAAAATTGAGAACTATTAAAAACAAATGAGGGGTTTCACTCGTGCTACATATTAGAAATGTGCGTATGTGTATTTGTTTGAAGGCTGCTTGAATTCAGTGTGTACATGCCATAAGTACTTTGCTTCCATTTTTCTATTTCCAGCCAAGAAACATGACAACGGCGAATATCTTAACATCACTGGCATCACAAGGGACCAGGCTGGAGACTACGAATGCAGCGCTTTAAATGACATTGCCTCTCCTGACACCAAAACAGTAAAAGTCACAGTCAACTGTAAGTACATCTCTTTTCTTCCGACTCGCTCTCTATTTTTTTTCGCACACTGGCCCTGCCGTCTCATGAAAGACAATGGGGCAGGCTGCAACGATACAAGTGTCACATCCCTGACGGTACAATTCAAGAAAGTACACCTTCTCAAAGTTTGAAAAAGTAGAAAGCTCGAGCTCAGTGTTTCTTAATATTTAATGTGAGAATTCCCTTTTTGTCCGTGCGTGTAGGTGATTAATTCACACCAAGGAAAGGTCTGACTGTTCTAAGCACTATTCCATTATGCAGGTAATGAGTCTTTCAAAAGTATGAGGAGACAGTAATGAGGAGCCAGGGCAATAATGAATGATACTGGGCTTCAGCTACCGTGGTCACATGGAAATCACCAGTTTTAAGTAGGTGCAGGAATGGGTGCTTGACAATCATTGCAATTCCCTCTTTTTTTTCCAAAGTGCCCCTTTACTTCACTGTTATTCATTGATGTTTCTACATACCGTAGATGGTCTGTGCTAAATCTCAGTTTTTGGCAAAGATTTTCAGGCTGTTACCTACAGATGGGGGGAGGAGGACAAGTGAAATAAAAAAAAAAGGCTCCACTTGGCTCAATTACAAAGACATATCTTCATACCAAATCATGTAAGCTTGAATAATTGTATTTCAGTGTTGAATATATATATATGCTTTATTTTTTTTTTCCCACTTTCAAGTTTTAAGACAGAACTCTTTCTGGCTCCGTTTTTATACCAAGTCTTGTGGCCATTATTTCTATGTAATGCCTGGCTCTAATGAGCTGGGCCTGAGCTGAGTTTTTAGAGGCCAGTTATTTATAGCTCCATTGAGACAAGGGTTCAAGGATGAAAAGTGCTTTGACAGCTGGCAGTGTCTTTGTTCCTGAACAAAGGAGTATTGCAATGATTGATAAGGCATGTCATAGCACGATGCTGAATTTTATAGTGAGACCACAGCACACATTTGCAAGTTTAGTGCCGAAACTGAGTGAATTGATTTGGAAGGCTTTCTTATGCTGTCGGACAAAGTCACTACAGCTTGGGCACTGGAGCAATACTTCAGGTGGGAGTGTGCTGGAGCTAGTCAAGTGCTGAGACTGTATTTGCCTGTGGGCCTGAGCTGCTCTGGCGTTGACCTGTAGTCATTCTCTCTTATTCACCTGTACCGCAGAGAAGAATGGTCTAAATATATATTTGGCACTTCATAAATATGATTTCTAAAAACAATTTATGACTTTCCTTTAATGCAATATTTCACACAATCCCATAGTGGAGGAGATATTTTTTATTTATTTGCTTTGGGATTAAGAAGAAAGAATTCTTTTTTTTTTTTTACTCTATGTCATCTATAAATCATATATTATGTTTAAATTCAGTACAGGGAGAAGCTTGTGTTGTATTGCACCCATCCTACAATGTCCTGCAACATATTTTCTTCAATATGCTCTGACATATACGAAGAGATAAACACTTTAAATAAGCACAAGTTAAACACTTTCAGCTTTTGAGGTGTCCTCTTTCTCTTTTCTGTCTGAACAGTGACTGGTGACACGTGCTCATTTTTAAAGATAAGGCAGTATAAATGAAGTAAAGTTGTCCACTGGAGCGGCTGATACGTCCACAGCAGGCAGAGTTTCAGCCAGCTGGTGGCCACTCTTCACTGCTTTCTCTCCACCCTCCTGTAATTCGTCCTCTGTGAAGTAAAAAGGAACGCATTTGGACCCCATCCCAATCTACTGTATCATTCATGCTCTACTGTCACATCAGGCACCAGGAGCATGAGGCATTTATGAGGGCTGTGCGTATCACCTCCTGAATTGAGATGAAGGTGTTTGGCTGACGCAGGAATTCAACAAGAGAAAATAATTACATAGCAAGAAGCAAGAAATTAACTTTATTACAAATATCACACTGCGTGGACTCATATTCATACAGCTGTTCAATTTAGGTTCCCCTGGGAAATCGTGCAGGTGTCACTCACACTCTTGTCAGTCCACGATGTGGAATGTCTGTTTGGAAGGGGTTTTAGCTTGTTCAGGAAAAAGAGAAGCTGGATTTATGCTCCAGTAGAAGTGCACCAGTCACCACAGTCATCTCCCTCAAATTTGAAAGGTCTCAACGTGATGAGGCCCATGGAAGTATGCGACAACTGGAGGAAAGTTCTCCAGAAGTCTGTATTAGGTCTTTATTGGTTGCCAGTAGCAGACATTGATTAATGCTATGCATCATTGTGAAAAGCCAAAACAACTGACTTCTCAAGCATGAGTGCCAGATTTGCAAACTGATGGCTGACCACATATATAAGAATCCTCCACCATGCCTTGCAGTAACAGTTCATCACTGAACAAAGAGGCTGTGACTGTGGTAGAGCAGGTCATTTTCCTGTCCCAAAGTTGGTGGTTGAATCACCATTTCTGCCTGTTGAGTTCCCAAGTTGCTCCTGATGTCAGGCCACCAACGTGCATTTGGGAGGAACGCCATCGGTGTGGGAATGAGTTTAATCACGCAACCTGTTGAAACCATCAAAACACCCTCACATGAAGTGTCCATTATTATGTGCAGCTTCATTACAGTGTCAGTATTGGCCATGCTGTTAGCATGAAAATGAAATTGTCATGAACATCATTTTAGTCAGACAGCATGGAGAGTGAGTGACACTGACCTTTCATGAGTTAACAGTCTAATTAAATTCCCATCCAAACGATTTCTTTTAAAACAATGCATTTTTTTTTCCAACCTAAGAGTATAGTTGACCTCTGGGCTAATTGCAGATTAAGGCCACTAATTAAAATAAGCAAACCACAGTAATGGAAATAAAATTAAGCTCCAGCATATTTGCAGTTTTAATAACACCAAGCCACTAAGCCTGCCATTTGGCTTTCTGTGATATGGTGAGTTGGAGGCAGAATGCTTGAGACGTCGTCACTGTGCTAAGTGTTAACTCTGCTCCATGTAACCTCAGTTTTAATTTCTCAAAGGCTCAAAACACTACCTTGATCAGACCGCATTAATTAAATTACAGCCCTGAGTGAGTTTCTTGCCTTTATGACTTCAGTGATAAATGAATGGCAACTGAATACTTTTATCAGCCGAACCCGAATGATGGCAGCCATCCAGAAGGTCGCGCGAGAATCAGATTGGCTGAAAAGCCCCGCTTGGCGAAAGGATATTTCAGCTGCGATTTCACCTGATGAAATTTGATCTCCGACCAACTTTTCAAATTTACATATTCATCTTCACTGCAGGTGGGTGCCGTTATTGGCTGAAATTCTCAGTGCACAGTGTGACTCAAAAGCATAAATATCACATCTAGGTGGCTGAGTCGGAGGGATGAATGGAAAGGAAACCACCGTGGAACACCTCCGCCTGGGATAAAAAGGCTATGTTTGATTAATTAATGAAGCCACCTTGTTGTCGAACGAAGGCGTCCATCACTGACAGTATAAATACAATAATAACAGAAACTGTTTCTTTCTTTCAAGATGAGAAATCATGAGCGATTGACCTTTTTTTTTTTTAGTTGAGGACCCGTGTCCCTCCTCTGAGAGTTGTCTGCACTTCTCACTGAATGAGTGAGCCGGCACAGTTTGAAGACAATCACGTTGCGAGATGGGATTTGACAGTTTGCGCAAACTTTAGTCACACGTGGAAGGAACACAGACAACCAACTGTCTTTCCGTGCTACGTTTTATTTGCTCATCACTGTTTCAGACGCTTTAACTAAAGCTGCGGGAAACCACAGCAGATGTTCTGATCGTCTCTTTCTGTCCATGTAATAATCACAAAGCTGTCACATGTAAATTCCCTCAAAATAAATGAGTCAAAAAAAATAGAACTATGAATTAACACCACGTTAACGAGAAAACATTTTTCTCTCTCTGGTTTTTTTTTGTTTTTTTTCTTGCGTGCATATGTCTTTGCTGTAGATAGATAGCTATACAGGAGCTGCAATTCTGGTGAGGTCAGAGTTGGTGTCAGTCAGCGAACGCAGCAAGAGAGGATGTGATGCATTTGGTGGAAATGGTCTTCCAGCCATAGTTGGCTGTTGGATCCCCTCTCGCCGTGGCCATGCGTCAAAATGTTCTTGCATGGCTGGAATTGGATAGATGTGAGTGATCATGTGACTCGTGAAGAGACTGCTACAGTAATGAAATGCATTGTATAAGTAAAGTCTGTTTGCGTCCTGAAATTGTCAAAGCTTTGTGTTTCACACATATTTGAAAGTTGTATTGCCTCCAATGCATCATTGTTGCGGCGATCCACTCTCTGAGACTCCTGATGGTTATTACACTCTTTGGCTTGATTGGGGCGAAAGGACTGTTGTCTTTCCACACCATGTCTCCATCCACATATGTATGTTTCACTGGTTTTGTAAAGAAAAACTATAGCCTCTATACTTCACAGTTTGCCAGCTCTTTGTACGCCTCCTTCCTCCTCCAGTACCCTGTAGCTACAAATTCTGCTCACACATTCACAACGGCTGTTTGTTAAAAAAACACACACACACAAAAAACAGAGCGTCTTGCTTTTTTTCATTCTTTTTTTTTTTTTTTTTTTTTACTCACTGTAATTTTCCAACAAAGCTGTGATCATTTTTAATTAATTATAAGCATGCACATAAGACCTGCTTGTAAGCAATTACAGCTTTATTCTTGATAGATTTTTGAAAATAATTGCAATGCAGGAGCATGCCGTGAACTCTTCATATTCTTTACATCACTTGCTCTTTTGTTTGTTCCTCTTACCCTGCCTTTCTCTTTAATACCCCAGGCATCACGGTTCTGTTTGTAATTCAGGCCCTGCCCTGGTAGATACACCAGCAACATGCACCTCTGACTCCACTGACAGAGTTGTTTTGGGGAGTCATGGCCATCTCGGATAAATAAGAGGCAAAACCTGTTTACTTGTGGTCAGGAGTCGAAACTTCATGACCACCCAATATTACAATGTCAAATAATGACAAGAAAATAAACAACTATCAGAGGAGTGAGGGCACGCTTGATTAGGATTTGCTGCTTTTATGAAGAATCACTGAACACCGTAACCTCTGTACTGCTGTACACCACATTTACATCTGACAAAATACATGTCCTGAATACTGTGTCAGTGGACTCTATGTCCAGATCAGGCTCAGTGCAGTTGTGCTTTGGATCAGTGAAGGCCGGATCAAAGGTAGAATAAATGTTCATTCCCCAGTTCACTGACATCTGTTATTGGAAGTATTTTAAAATCGGGGAAAGTCTCAGCTGAGCATTTGTCGACAGTTTGCTGTATCCATTGAAATACTGTGGCTTACAATTCAAAAGTGAAGCCTTCCGAGAATTGGATTCTGATCCAATCCTAAGTAGAGTTAAAGCCAGTACCCTCGAGCTGTTTGGATGTAAATCCATCTTTCTACATCTCTCCAAAGCTCTTGTCTTGATTGCTATTTGGATTCCTTGGTGCATGACGTGCATGAATAAATGAGTGGAGTCTTGATCTTCTAAAAAAAAAAAAAGTATGATGTGGCTTCTGATTCTCCGAAATAGATTGATGATCACTAACTTTATCCTTTTGATGTATCTGCGATTTTAGGAAAGATTCAAGATAAGTCACAAGGTTAACAAATGGCAAAGTTCCTTAAGAGTCACAATAATTAAAGTATGTGTTTTTTGCTAAGTTCCATGTTTCAATGTATCACACTGGAAAAAGATTGCGTATGAATGTATGAGATTTTTATGAAGAGACTCTTTGAGGTATTTTTCTGTATGTGTGGTATGTTCTGTTATTTCTGATAACGCTCTCATCGTTGATATGTCTATGTCATCCTCATTTGGCCTATGTGGTGACATTTCTTCACACTTAATTTCACTTGTATGATTAAATTCTATAAATGGGCTAAATATTTTAGAAGCCTACTTCTGTATACAATGTTGTTCTTGTTTACACGGTGGGAGGTCACTTGAGTGTGTATATACATATACTACAAAAGAGTTCCTCTCTTAAGAACATCATCTTAATCAAATCACATTTTAGCTTTGTGTGAATAGCATAGATAGGTAAGGATTTGTGCACCTTGAACCATTTATTGTTGAACACGAACAATAGATTGAATCCTGGTGCTGTCAACCTGCTGCACAGTCCAGCACTCTAAGCCAGTTATTTATATGCCTTCCATGGTATAAAAAGAAGGAACACAATGTTCCATAGCTGTTCTGAATAGAAATCTTAATGAATTAATAAATCTTGGCAGTGTAACCATTCCTGACTGACAAAAAAATATATATTTATATAATCGGGACAATGAAGCCCACAGATGGCAGTGGGGAACAGTGTCTCTCTGTGTGTAAGCTGACAAGTCATGCACTGATGAGTCAATTTCTTAATTGCAGTGAAAACTCATTTTCAAATCTGGCTGAAGAGGTAGGGTTATTAATTGATCTTTTAATTAAAAACCCTGCCTTCTCTGGCAAACAATAGTATGTAGTTAAATAAATCATATTCAAGTCTTGACGCAAACCAAATAGCCATCAATCGTCGCATAAAGATTCTTTAATGCAACGACCCATTGGAATCTGTGCATTACAGTGCTATATTTTCTGAACAGACCCTGTCCAATACTCCATGGACGCCAAATGTATCTGTCTCTAAACTGTCCTTTATTTTCATGTTCTCCTGAGACATTTGGAGACATTGCCTTTGTCTCGATAACAAGCTCTGCATACTGCAAGTGTAATGAAAGCTGGTTTCTGATCAGTCCACAACTAGCCATTTGTCACCCTCAAAGGCCTTATAGTGCTCATTTTTCTGCCATGCCTGTGCTATTCCTGGACCCAACCATTCACCCCCATCTGTTGGAGTCACCACAACTCCAGGCATGATTTACAGCCCCACCACAGCATTCTCGAGACACTAAATTACCTGGATTATCGGGCCTTCATGGTTTTTAGTGCACTACTTTGCATTACTCTACAAATCCTGATGGTGTGGTGCACAAGATATGATGATAAAAGACATGCCAGTAAGTTGAAATTGGAATTATTGAATTTAGCTGGATTTTATGGGTGTGATCTGTCTTAACAGAACCAAGTGCCAGGATCCAAATGGCAAAGACTTGATAATATTGATATGCATATAAAATGTGCATACTTTTAGACCACCTGCAACATGGCGGGATGCCATTTTTTGTGCAACAATTTTGATACTGTTAAATTACCTCAGTGGCGTTCGATAAATACATTTGAACTTCTTTCTAAATCCGACCATTTGGCGGAAAAAAATATGTGGAATTTCAAAGAAACTGATTGATAGTAAAAAAGAAGCAACATGAATCTCACCTCCCTCCCGTTACAGCACTGGAGATGTAGCTTGTGATGCTGAATTGTATATTGATGAACATACAAGTATATAGCATTATTGTGATTAGATATATATGTAAAGTATCTTTATTTTTGGACTGCGGTGGACTGGTAACGGGGTGTACCTACTCTAGATAAAGCAGAGAAAGGATTGAACTTTGAGTCCTATTTGGATTCAAAGCATTGGTGAACAGAAGCTATTGCACTTGGTAACCTATAAAATCATGTTCAGTGCGCATATCACATAGCATACATCCAACACTCAGAGTCTACAGAGGCAGTCTTAGAGAGAAGAGAGGGCACCATCCCTGATGTTGGAAAAATGAAATGAATTGCACTGCATGGTGATAAATGGCTTAATGGAAGTTCAAAGACTCAATGGCTTATGCAGGTTCAGAAAATGCAAAATAAGGCTCCTTTTATGTGCTGAAATACAGTGTGGATCTCTTTGCCACTGTCATGAAGGCAACTTCACATACACACAGCTTCCAAAGACAGCCTGTTCATCTTCGCTTCAAGTATTTTCCCTGTTTATAGGTACACAGCCTGGAAAGAAATTCATGTCTTGGGGTGATATAGACTGCCAACAATGACATTCTGTAGAATGCAACATCTAAAAGCGGACACATTGCTTGTATGTTTCTAAATACTGGACATTGTCAAAAGGTTACTTAATAACTGTTTACAGTATTGAATAAACTCAACTCAGTGACCTCCTCATGAAGCTCAACAGAGCACACAGTTTCTCACATAAATCAATCCATACAACGCTTCAAACAATACAGTCCTTCACTTGTATTGTGAGTTCTGATTCCTGCTAGTCTATTAAATAACAGAAGCAGGATAGACCAATCTGAGGGTAGAGCCACACGACGAAAAAAACTATCTTCTTTCTCCGCAGCCTTCTCCAAAACAATTCTGTGCACACGTCACTACGGCTCAACATGAGGCTTCAGGACATGTAGTACACATGCCAGGCCTTTAGAGGTGCTGTGACTCACCAAACACACCAACAACGCAGAAGAAGACAAAGCCCGTAGAAATTTAGAAGGAGATTCCTGCGCCGAAACCTTAATATAACTCTAGTTCTATAGGTCTACGGCCACGCTAATCCTGCTGTTAACGTCATGTGGCTTATGCAGCTCCACCTGAGCTTGTAGTCTGGGATTGTTGTGGTTATTTGATGACATTGCGGACCGCGGTGGGGGGAGAGGGGGGTGATTACATCATCTTTTTTTCCACAGATGATCGTCTTTGCTGACTTTACACATGCCGGGGTTTAAAATTGTCCCCACACTTGGACCCGTGTTCTAAAAAAAAACATCTTTGCACTCCTAAAACACCACCTCATGTGGATGACAGACCAAAAACATCCCATTTAGGTTAAACGGTTTCATGGTGTGGTCGGGCCTCTCAATATCGGACTAAACTCAACCTGAGATTGTCTATTGTGCAGAATTTGCTCAACTTGTAACAAGCAGACAAACAATTAAACTGATCTGAACGCTCAAGCACAAAGATGGCCAACAATCAAAATTACTATCTCACCACTGATTCTGATAAAAAAGCATATAATTCAATGGCAAAAAGCGACCTTGAGGTCAGTCCTGCAGCTTGTATTGGATTGCCCATTCATGTTTGAAAATGAAATGGAGACTATTTATCCATCCATCCATCCATCCATTGGCTACCGCTTTATCCGGGGCCGGGTCGCGGAGGCAGCAGTCTGAGCAGAGTTGCCCAGACTTCCCTCGCCCCAGACACTTCCTCCAGCTCCTCCGGTGGCACCCCAAGGCGTTCCCAGGCCAGCCGAGAGACATAGTCCCTCCAGCGTGTCCTGGGTCTGCCCCGAGGCCTCCTACCGGAGGGACATGCCCGAAACACCTCCCTCGGGAGGCGTCCGGGGGGCATCCGAAATAGATGCCCGAGCCACCTCAGCTGGCTCCTCTCGATGTGGAGGAGCAGCGGCTCTACTCCGAGCTCCTCCCTGGTGACTGAGCTCCTCACCCTATCTCTAAGGGTACGCCCAGCCACCCTACGGAGGAAGCTCATTTCAGCCGCTTGTATCCGAGATCTCGTTCTTTCGGTCATGACCCATAGTTCATGACCATAGGTGAGGGTAGGAACGAAGATCGACCGGTAAATCGAGAGCTTCGCTTTTTGGCTCAGCTCCTTCTTCACCACGACGGACCGATACAACGTCCGCATGACTGCAGACGCTGCACCGATCCGCCTGTCGATCTCACGCTCCATCTTTCCCCCACTCGTGAACAAGACCCCAAGATACTTAAACTCCTCCACTTGGGACAAGGGCACTCCACCGACCTGGAGGGGGCAAGCCACCTTTTTCCGGTCGAGAACCATGGCCTCGGATTTAGAGGTGCTGATCCTCATCCCAGCTGCTTCACACTCGGCTGCGAACCGTGTCAGTGCACGCTGGAGATCCAGGCTTGATGGGGCCAACAGAACCACATCATCCGCAAATAGCAGAGATGAGATTCTGTGGTCCCCAAACCGGACCCCCTCTGGCCCCCGGCTGTGCCTAGAAATTCTGTCCATATATATGATGAACAGAACCGGTGACAAAGGACACCCCTGCCGGAGGCCAACGTGCACAGGAAACAGGTCCGACTTACTGCCGGCAATGCGAACCAGACTCCTGCTCCGGGAATACAAGGACCGAACAGCCCTCAACAAGGGACCCCGGACTCCGTACTCCCGGAGCACCCCCCACAGGACATCTCGGGGGACGCGGTCGAACGCCTTCTCCAGATCCACAAAACACATGTGGACTGGTTGGGCGAACTCCCACGAACCCTCAAGCACCTGGTGGAGGGTATAGAGCTGGTCCAGTGTTCCACGACCAGGACGAAAACCGCATTGTTCCTCTTGGATCCGAGGTTCGACTAACGGCCGGACCCTCCTCTCCAGTACCCTGGAATAGACTTTCCCGGGGAGGCTGAGGGGGGGGGTATTTATATTACTATTATATTATAAATAGACTATTTATATTTCTGACAATGAGCTTTGAAGAAGGACTTGTCGGTCAAAGCTGAAGCCTAAGTCCAATGAATGTGCTTGGCCAAGTGCCTGCAAACCTTTACTCTCAATTGCGTTTAGAGAGGGTTCTTATTGACGACCTCAGTCTGGACTGTTCCAACCTCAATGCATAACCTAGCATCAAGTTCCCCCAACTGCAAACGATGGAAAACAAATCAAATAGAGAAATACCCTATTCCTCCTCAATAGAATTATCTGAATGTGTATTCTGGGTACAATAATGTACAATAATGACATACTGACTTTATTAATCCCACATGGGGCAATTCTGTCATCATCACACCAGCTTCACATTGCACAAGCATATGACAAAGTAAGACTTTAAAGAGCAGTAAATATTCAAATTTTAAATACTGTTCAAGTATACAAAAATTAATAATAGGATATTATTTTACAAAAAGAAATATTAATTACAAAAATGTTTACAATCATGACATTTTTCAGTAAAAACACAAATGTGAAAAATCAACACATTTACAGCATATTTCAGTTTATTATGTTGGACCGGCAGTTTTATAGTGCGAATGCACTATGTGTCAATAGTCGCTGACCGAGCCTGTGAGAATCAACATAGATAGATGAGGTGTGAAGTCAGGTGTGATTATATGTATGATCTTGCTACAGGGGCACATTGAAGTGATAGCATACTCTGTGATGATGGATTTCCTTCCGCCATCCGTTTTCTGTATCCTAATGAGCATATTCATGTGACTGGTGGATTCTGATTTTCTGCTTGTGCGTATGTGTGCCAATTATACTGTTCTTTCCCCCTTCATCAGTTATGCTCAGGCTGTTCCTCTTCATTCATCACTGTATAGAATGTTGGGTATCCTCTTGAAGGAGCGGGGGTATTAGTAGACCTTGACTACATGTCTCTGTGTATGCATGCTATGACTTAGCAGAACTTTTCACTTAAACTCATCAATAATTTTCTGCTGCAGAAACTTCACAGATCCACTTAAATTCCATTGACCATTCCAGGTCTGGATCTATTTCCAACATAACCAGTGTAAGCTTCAGCCACCCCTGAAAGGGTTTGCAGAAAGGTTACAGAACCTGGGGCTACCTTCGCAGAAGAGCAACAAACAACCTACAGAAACTGCTAAGGGTTGCTAAGCTTGTGATAAAATGGCATTGTAGTGTTTCGCATTTGACAACAGGCTTTACACAGAAGCCGTGCTATACCTGAAGAAAAGCGAGAGAACAAGAAGAGAAAATTGCAGCAGCGAGCTACACCACCGAATGATAAGCCAAAAACAAGTATGACAAAATCAATGCAGTATGCCGACTGACAGAGGCTTAGCGTGTGCTCGTAATCCTCCATTGGTGTCATTGTGTGGGGGCATTGATTATCTGAAGCCTCTGAAAGCGCCAGGGTGACCTGGCTGTCATGCTAGGACAGTGGACATGGTGGCCCAGGCAGGTGTGTCAATACTTGAAACATCACACAGAGAGCCAGTGTCTTTTTGTTAAAACTGGTGACGTGAAACTATTTGGAAACCATCTCTCTGAATTTGCTTTTGTGTGTTACTGTTGTTCCGTCTTTTTTGGGCGGGTGATCATTTTGATGTGTTACCAACTGGACCAACCATTTATGAAACAAACACTCTCTTCATGAAACTCGAAGGATTTTTTTCCTTATTCATGGTTAATTGGGTTTGCTGTTCATTATAAGGAAAGTTGCTTTTAAGACACTGAAAGAATCAAGTTATACACACCCACACCCACAGGCTTTGTAACAAGAAAACTGACAACACCCAAATGACTGGGCTCGTATGCAAACTTGTACAGCGTATCATTGCTTTCAAGAGAAGTGACAATGATATCTACTTACTTGCCAGTGTGATTTGTTCTAAGATTGTGTGGTCTGGTGTTCCTCCAGTTCCCCCATCCATTCATGAGATGAAGAGTCAAGGAGTTGGTCTGGGACGCGTAGCCCTGCTAAGGTGTGAGGTTGCTGCCGTTCCTTCCCCAACATTTGAGTGGTACAAGGGTGAAAAAAGGTGAGTGCAGTCTGATTATTTGAGCTATTTTCTTAGAGAACAATGGCACAGCTCCACCGTGGTTCAAAGGTCAACTGGAAGCACTTTAGAAGCTGTATCTTCAAAGGGAAAACAAATCTTAAATGTTGTTTGCTGATCATGTACAATAAACATTAATATATGGAGTTATTTTACTCAACACAATTTACAGTATGTGTTGTACTTTGAATAATTACTCTCAGGCTCCGAAATGAATAAAATGTACATCTTTAAAAGATGAATCCATAAAAAAATATATTCATTGTTGGTGTAAACTAAGAATATATCTTCATTTGAAATAATGACACACATTTAAGTTCACTTCCATGCTTTCAGAAACAGTCATTTTGTAGGCTGTTCGGCCAATAACACCTAAAAATATCATAGCAGAGGGAATAGCTGTTTGTGAACACTCCAGTACAGTGGCAAGGGATCATATGTGGGAGAGTTGGAAACAGCTTAACCACATCCGCATGTTTAAAGAATCCTCACACACCACTGCAAGTTTAGTACAGAACTGATTGGATTAGATGCATTTCATATTTTACAAAATTCCCTACATTTACACATTCTTTTGACAGCTTGCTACATATTTTGGTATGTCATTGTGAAAGTGAAGCAAACAAACTCAACATCAACTTTAATTGATAAAACCTGTTTCATGTATTGTTTTCATGCTTTCGCGTTTCTAGTATAATGTTGGCATATGTAGTTCAAACTATTATATTATCCATATTATGGAGGTCTTAAATAAAAATAATATCCTCACTGTTAAAAATGTTTGAATTATACTTGAACTTCAAACCTTGATGATTAAATTGAATAAAGGTTGTGCTAGGCTAAAGGTTTCATTATTAATGCCATATTGTCGGGGCTTTTTTTTTCTCCCTCTTCCCATGGGAATTGCATCTGCTTGTTCTGCTGTCTGTCCAGCCTCTGGGAAAGGCAATGTTGAAAGAAATGTTCCAGCAAGAGTCATTTGTGCCCTGTCTTTACTTTGCATACTAATACAATGTTTGCCTGCAACTGGCTCAAATCATTCGTGACACATACATCAATCAGTTGAGATTCAAGTGTCAGTTCTTGAATTTAAAAACCAAATTAGTCCCATTACCCATCATTTACCCACTCCTGGTGAGCACAATTTCAATCATCAGCTCACACTGTGCTAATTGTAATTATGGGGTGGATTCAATTTATTCAAATTGCCAAGGAGGCAAGTTGGCATGATTCTAGTCTTTACTTAATTCAAGGACTTGTTATTTCTGTGACTTCTTACATGGCTAAATGGTGATTTCTTCATTTACTTCTCATCATGAATGGGACATATGTAGCTGTTATACAACATTGGCAATGGCTTTTTCCATTACGAATTGACTGTGCATATAAAGTGAATGCCATTTTGCATTTGTATCTGTGTTGATGAGGCCATAACATTGGTGCCTAAGCTTGTCTCTGTTGTTACTCGTGTGACATTTTTGACAAGTAAATCTCTGTGATTTGTCATCACTTTCATTCTTGAATGGGCGTGGGTGAGTGTTTATATGTGCATGTAAGGATGGGGATGTGTTTTCACCCTGACAGAGGGGAGCATCGTCTCGTAAGATGTTGAACCAGTGAGGGGAGAGACATGCCAGGATTATCTGCAAATGTTCAGTTAACATTTGAGAAATTCACCATGGGAGAGGAAACAACAGATTTGTGGATATTTGCTGGACATAAGGTCACACATAGTGTTTCAGCTCCGGCTGTTTCTCAGAGCGACTCGAGCCACGCTAAAGATCACAGGGGGCCACAGCAAGGCCAAGACAGAAACATGGCTCCAGTCTGGAGGTTCTAATGGGTTATGATGCCAAATATAGAGCTCTAACTGTGGGAATAGCTGCTGAAATGAAGACAACATTGAGCTGCACTGTCTGACTTAACAATCAACATGCACAACGGGTGCCTTTACAGAGAATTTTAATCTCTACAGGCTGTTGAAGATCATCACAAACACTGAAGTCAACTACTAAACATTTGTCAATTTCTCAGTACAGATGCCAGAAACAACTGGAAAGGATTAATTACCATACCTGTGCACCTGCAACAAAACAATGAACAAGATGTCAAGTGTCACCCAGCTGGTTCACCTCTTAGTTGTGTCGCTCTCCTCTCAGTCCTTCAAAGCATCTCTCCAAGGCAGCCGCGGCTCAGGGATAAATAGATCTGTTGAAGAGGGTGATGAAGTACCATACAATCTGAAGATCCACTAAAGACGACAAACATTTATAGCATTCTTGACTCATGTCCCTTGCACCCTGCCACAATGTTTGCAGTTGACAAATCTCCAACTTCATCTGTTGTGATTGTGTTCTGTTTGCAGGCTAAACAAGGGTCAAGGCATTGATATCAAAAACCTCAGCTCCAGATCAGTCCTCACAGTGAACAACATGACGGAGGATCGTTACGGGAACTACACATGTGTCGCCTCCAACATGCTAGGGACGGTTAATGCCAGTGTGCCTCTCATTCGTAAGTTACCATTATACTTGTTTTGTGGCTGACTGGATTTGGGAAAAGTCAGAGGGCTTCATCATTTGAAATATTATTATTTTCCTGCAGCATTATTATCAAGCAAAGCCAATGCTAAACCCGGTGCGGCAACTTGGTTCCCACACATCATCAGTAGAAGTGTATTCTTCTGTTCCAGTCATCAGTTTTGTTTGTGTGTGTGCATCTGTGCGTGCGTGCACGTAGGGGGACAACTTCACAATCACAAAGCCAGCCACATAGGTCAGCCATGCTAAGTTTAGTGCCAGTGAACCAATGACTCAGATTTTAAAGAAGCCTGAGAATGAGCTCGAGTGGTCATTTTCAAGCTTCAGAGAGGGCAAATAAACACAGTATAAACTGCTGGCTTGTCAGCAATTAACTTCATAATTATATATTGCAGTCTGAAAAGTATTCTTGGATAAATTAAGGTCCTCATAAAACACAATATCTGCACACATCACAAATCGTGATAGCAAAGGTTTCTATGTGACAGATTACAGTCACTGCAGCAGTGACCGCCGTTCAGCCCTCGGGAAGCTGAGGTGGAAATATTTGAGTTTGAAGGATTATCAGATGTCACAACACTGCAATATTCACTCTCAGCGACAGATAGAACCTTATGCAATGGTGTAGCGTTTGTTGTGACAACTGCTTGGTAAACAATAGAAGTAATTTATTATTGCTACAGAACAATCAACAAGGAACGTGTCTGCTCATAGCTGATTGACCATTCACTGACATACCAATAAGAGTTCCTGCATTGGCACTCTGCCAGTGAAGACCACTGTCTCTGCGCCTCTTGAGCATTAAGAGTAAAGGAAACACTAAAATCAAAGACTATATTGTGAGTCGAGCTAAGCTAGTAATTATGAGACCTGTCATTCTATAAAGGTCACTAACTAAACCTATCACTGAGATACATGAAGGTAAGGTCACTCTGTGGACGTACGCAGGCTTGGAATGGTTTTGTGGTCTAATGAATGCTCTTTCACTCTTGTCAGATTGGTTGTAAAGAAAGTTCATAAACAATAAATGCTGAGAAAAGAATAGTGTTTACATTATGAACCGAGGACTGATAATGTTACCAGGTCCCCTGTATTTAGCCATATAAGAACCCATCTGGTTTCAAGGTATACACCAGCAGGGATGAGTAATAGGTTTATTACTTTGTAGGTAGTTTTTCCTTTGTCTGATTGATGTTTTTCATTGAACATAAAATAAAGCTTTAACTTTAAAAGAAAGATTAACTCACCCCAAAAATGTCTGGAGGCTAACTGTAGTGCTTAGCAACCAGGGTCCGTCAACTGCTTCGTAAGAAAGAATGTGAGCGTAACTTATATCTTTGTTTCCTAAAAAAGTCCTTTGCAGTTATTCGAAAGCAGGTTTTCGGGAAGTTCGTTGACCTGACTCACCAAGAATCATATATGGGAACTAGAAAAGTGTGCGAACATTATAGATTTTCAAATGTTTATGAATTCATCCAAAAATGCGATTTTGTCTTAACCAGGGCTCCCCAAGCTCGGTCCTGGAGGGACGGCCTCCTGTAGGGTTTAGCTCTCCCAGTTGCAACACACCTGATTGCAATGAGGCGCTCGTTATCGGGCTTTTTCACAACCTCGGTGACATCATCATTACATTCAGGTACGCTGAAGCAGAGAGAGAACTAAAACATGCAGGACACCGGCCCTGCAGGACCAAGTTTGGACACCCCTGGTCTAAACTATGTAAAGTCCAGTATATTTTTATATAATTAGTAATAATTAGACAGTTCATCACTATTAGACACAGCTAATACTCGGTGGGCTTTCAGAAAAGAATTTGTGACACAGATTCAAGACAGGTCTTGTGCACTTCAAAAGAAAAAGAAAAAAAAAATAGCGGAAAATAAAATCTGAACTTTGTGATTCACAAGATGTACTTGCTGATGCAAAACAGAACTCACAAAAAAGATTTCTTATGATCCTTAGGTTGACTTTTGGCTAAGCTCCGCCCCTTTGGCTATTGTTTATACCTTGGACAAGCCATCACAGCTGACTGCATGTTTACATGGCCGTTGAAACCACACTGTGATGAGCGCAACACAACTTTTGGCGCCAGCATGAATTAATTTTGTCAAGCAGCAAGGTCAGTGTGGTGGTGGTGGGGGGTGGGGGGGTTATTAAGGCCCTGATGGGAAACAGGTGTGTTGCCTAACCTCTCCGCCCATAAAGGAGGAGCCGCCCTGACAGGCGGGAGACACAGACAAGAGAGACTGAATGAGGCAGTGTGGCAGTTGCGCACACCACCCAGAGAGTGACGGAGTCAGATGTTCCAGAGATCATTATTTTATTAAAGTAAATCAAAACGAACACAATATATCACACAGACACACTTTCGACGTTTAAAAAAAAAAAAAAATCTTAATTTACACTAACCAACATATACAGCTGGTTCAGAGCTGCTATGAGCATGCCGAACCTGTAGGGGGCAGTGTAGCAAGAAGCCTGAAGCCATTATAGCTAATCAGAATCCTGAAAAAGCTTACTTTTAAATGGCGTCAATAGCCCAGAAAACAACAAAGGTGTCACCAGCTCTAATGGTTCTCTACAGAGTTTTATGCTGAGAATATCTGAGTTGGCTTTTCTGCGAGTTGAAAGCTATTGGTTTGTTTGCGTTTGGGGGCAAGGCTCAGCCAAAGGTCAATTGAACCTGGAGCAGGAGTCATACAGGGCCATGGAAGACTTCAATGACTTTGGATGGTCTCCAGTCCTCAGCAAGACAAACTCTTATGTAAACCAAGTCAAATCAAAAAGCATGTGTGATGGCGTGGTGCTGACAACCTGGAGAGGACTTCTACTTTGAAGCACATTAAGAAACAACTGCATCCCTGCCATTTTTCTAGGAGTATCTTAACACTCGGCGACACAAAAACTCATCATGTTTTGATGTCTTGTGGATTTGTGAAACACATATTTATTTATTAATTAGTTATTTTTATTATTTATTTAATTATTTAGTGTAATTTACCTAATAAAGTGGCTAGAAAGTGGGTGCATATTCAGTCAGAATTGTATTATCAATTATTTCACAAAACTCTATTCTATTCTGTCACACACTATTTCTTGCACCGATGTCGATGAAAATGTCAGTTTTGAAAGAATATGGCAGTTGCTTAAAGAACTGTCTATATGCATCCAGTTGTATGAAACCCTACTCTGCTTTATTCAGAAATCTTTGATATTCATGCGCTGTAATTTTTTTGTGTTTGTTTGTTTGTTTTTATTGTCCACTTGCTGTACTTGCCAAGCGGCATTGCTCTCTGTTTCATTGAGGATCGGTTCAGAGAGAGAGTTTAATGTATTCAGTGATGAAATATGAACAGGTGAATTCAATTATTCACCAGTTTGTGCTGAACCCTCTGATGACAACATTGTCCCTCGCAGGCCAGAGATGCAGAATACAAAAAGAGATTTCTGTAGAGTTAGCAATTGTCAAAGGAGCGCTCCACTTTCCTGTTTGTGTATGCACAAAGAACATCAAAGCCTCATCTCAGATTCTCAAATGGATGATCCTAATGTGACACTAGCGAGGCCTCAAAGGCAGAGCAGCAAAGAAAACCTCAGAATAGACAGAGGTGGCGGCTTCATGAGCTCCCCATCCCCCCTACCCCCCCCCCCTCTCTCTCTCTCTCCCTCTCTCTCTCTCTCTCTCCCTTCTATTGCATCTCTTTGTGTTTTTATCGTGGCTTTGTCTGTCTGATTTCCTTATCTCAGTCTTCAAATTTCACATATTTTTTCTGTTCTATGTTGTCGCTCATTTTTTCCTCTATTTGATTCTAGATCCGATCCCCCCCCCCCTCTCTCTCTCTCACACACACACACACACACACACACACACACACACACACACACACACACACACACACACACACACACACCACATTATGTCATTACTCTTTTTCTCTCACTCTCGCTCTCTCATGCTCCCGATTAATTTTTGCCAATTTTTCTGTCACTCTTAATGAGCTATGGCAAGCAGTCACTGTGGCACACCTCAGTCCTATACTGCCGCAAATAACAAAACCCAGAGGTTGCATTTCACCACGGGTGACTTTGGATTGCTATTTTAAAACCAGTCAATAGCCATTGATGAGCAAGATGTGAAGGGGGAAAGGGGCATGCATATTTGATAGAGCATCATATCTTGAGGTGAATTTTAAGTAGCTACACAATGTGGGTGGTTTGTGATGAAGTATTAATGTGGATATACAATAGTCTATGTGGTTGTTTCCATGTGTCTGCAATAAGAGATTTACAAGTGGTGCATAAACTGATAAAGTAAGGTAAGAGTTAGCCCATTTCAAAACGGGCTCTTGAAACACAACCACGGGGGAAAAGAAGATACAGTACAATGTGAAATACGAAGCATCCGGGGCTTAGCTTCATTACTCTGTTGTCAAGGTTCTGAAATTGAAAGGTCCTTATCCTTGAGCAGTAGAAATTCTTTTTGTCTTAACCCAACAGAGTCACTTCAAATCAGTCCAGGAAAAGGCTTGCCATTATCACTGATGACATGGAGTGTGACTCTGGAAAGCCAAGTCCCAGTGAAAGTACACACATCCAGCTAGAGTATCCACTGGTATACAGTTAGTTTGGTTTCTGTTTCAAGTCAAATAGGAATAAAAAGCAGTATTTTGTAGTCTGGCTCTGTGCCAGTGTTGACATGGTAGGTTCTGACAAATTGCAGCATTTTTGAAATGAGCTGGATGGCCATGTCCTCATTGTTTGCCTCCAGTCGCATCACATCTTTTGGGGTTGTGTGCTGGTAAACCATTAGTGGAGCATTGTGATCCCTTTGAGTTAAGTACCACTTTAAGCTGTGTGTTAAAAGCTGTGTTAAAACACAAACGGTTATCTTTGAAGCGGAAAGAAAGCATACTCCCTCTTTGATACTGCTTGTTGGAGTGCTCTTTGTACGTGTGTGTGACTGAGTATATGGATCTGTTCACATTCTCTGAATAACACAATATCCTATGAATGAACCAAAAATAAAGTGAAAATGCACTGTTAACAGAGTTGCAAAGGTGTGAAGAATTGAACCAGATAGTTAGAGGTGAATAAAGCATTGGAATACGCACTCCTCTTTGTATCTCTGCATTTCCAGATGGATGTATTGTATCTTGTACTTTATTAATTACTGCTGCATCAGAGCTCACATAGGTGTAGTTTGTGCTGTGATTCATTGTCGCTCAGCTGGATTAATTCATAAGATAAACCCCTTCTCTCTGTTGTTTCTTTGTTTTTCGACATCACTCTGGATCAAATCAAATCTCATCGCACCTACAACAGTGTACTAGTCACAGTTAATGAGGTGTCAGCTTTTCGGAAAAATTGAAGTTTAATTGTTTTTTGTATTATCAGTTTTCCTAAATCAAAGCTGTCAGGCTCGAGCAGAACTGGCAGCATTTGGGACAGCCTGGATGCACTTGCTCAAGAGAGTCTCTAGCTTTATGACTGAATCAAACTAAAGCTGTCATGAACTGTTTGTCTTGCCAATATATTTTTTTTAATTTAATTCAACAAAACTGGACAAGTGCTTATTAATACATTTTGCAATTTATCAGACCAAGGTGACCTGACATACTTTATGATTCTCATTTTGAACCACTCAATTTACTTGTAAATTGTTAATCAGCTTTTGTTGTCACTCGCTCACTGGTCCAGATGCCAAGAATAGAAGCTTGTAGAAGTTTCCTCTGTTGGGTGGCGGGCTATGCACACTTTGTACATGTGGCATGCTTCATCCACGAGCATGCTGTGTGTTTCATGTGACGATAGGTAACTATGGGGGCTTGTCATTGTGTATTTTATGGTTCTGTTTCACTGCTGCACTGTATTGTTTCAGGTTTTTTTTCAGTGAATTGTATGATAAACCTTCATCACAGGCATTTATGACCTATGCATGCCCATTGATGGTGGGTGCACTGTTTGCTGTTATGCCCCAAAAATGTTGTTTACAGGCTATATTGTTATTGATTGACATTGGTGTCATTACAAGCAAAATACATGTACAAGCTCAACTCCGAGTTGTAGTGTGACTGGGCAAATGCCTGCCCTATTGCTTATACTATGGTGTGTGTGTGTGTGTGTGTGTGTGTGTGTGTGTGTGTGTGTGTGTGTGTGTGTGTGTGTGTGTGTGTGTGTGTGTGTGTGTGTGTGTGTGTGTGTGTGTGTGTGTGTGTGTGTGTGAGATCAAACAGTTAGTACAGAAAATGACTATACTCACAGCATAACGTCAGTTTTCATGAACCATTCTCTTGCAAAGTACAGTCAAAATAAATAAATAAATACTACTGTAAATTTTATAGAACCCACTTGCTTGGTGGTTTGTGGAGCTGGGTTGGAGCTTTTTAGCTCAGCGCTGTGGGCAGGCTGTCCACCCATTAAGGAATGTTCACAGTTAAAACTTCTCTGTGCACGACAATTCAATTCAATTCAATTGTATTTATATTGCACCATATACAACAGTTTCAACATTTATTCTTGATTAACAATAATGGTATTTGCATGTTCTTGTTAGAAAGACCATCTCCATCACATACATGTTGTGAGCTTGGCCCACTTGCTTTTTACAATTATGTTTATTTGGAAGGATTAGCTACCACAGCATTATCCTCATCACTGCTCGGATTTATTGAGAGCTCCCTCAGCACCATTAGCTGTTTTCGGTCCCTCTACCACCTCACATTTTCTCATTACTGATACTAATTGCGGATTTAACTGAGATTCAATGTTTATGTGCATGCTTGATAAGTGAGATATATTTTGAACATACATTTTAACATGCATATATGCACAAATTACGATTGAGCTGCCTTATAAGGCCCACCACACTGGCAAACCCTATTAAAACTGCCTATTTCTTGTGTTAGATAGAAGCGAACTTCAGTAAAAAGACTGAGGCCATTCACTCCAATTTTCTGAGGAGTTCCAGCTTAATTGGTCAAGCTCTTATCCCCCAGCCCACCTCAGCTTAGCCCCCGAGGAGATTTTCTTTGCCTATACCTCTGCCTTCATTTCCCCTCTTTCCTCTCCCTCCTCCGCCCCTGAGCAGTAATCGGAAGAGAGTGATGGAGAAAAGAAAGAGTTACTCTCACTCTTTCCATCACTGCGTATCCTCCCTCAGGCAGGAAAGACACTACTGGCGAGTTGGTTAATGAACGCTGTGTTCATTTGTCCCGCTTATCAATCACTGCATGTGTAGGTGTCATTTTGACATGTCTCCTCATCTGCCGTTGTTGTTGATGATGTTGTTTGTTTCCTCACTGTGTGATTGTACCCAAGTCATAGAGAAGAGATGTAGGAAAATAGAAGCGAAAGGTGAAACCTGAAATGTAGGGGATGTGTGATAACAGCTACAAAAACAGAAGAGTAGGAATAATTTTAAATTTAAATGTGGTGGTAGCATCATATACAATCCTGTGTTAGCAAGTTTTATCCATTTCTTGTTGGAGTTGACTCCGTGTTTTATTTAGATTTATTTTTCACTATGAAACGAAAGTGACTTCTGGCAATGCATTCTGGCAATGTTGAGTTGCTGATACATTTTCGCTGACAAAACTGTTTAGGTGAATGTATTCTGAAATATTTTTTGAGGTGTTTTAATTTGCAAATACTCGCGTACCAAAATATGCCAAATAAATATGACCTTGTGAGGTTGCAGCATTCTTTATTTTTCCCAAACGCACCAATGCAGTGTTGTACCATTTACCTATCATTTGAATGTCTGCATTTCCATATTTAAGCAATCAGGGAAACCATTAACATTTTCCTGTTGCAATGTGGCGAGGAAATGTTTGGTGCCGAAGCTGAACGTTCATCTTGGAGCCCAGCGGGCGATGGACTTTATACCCACCCACACTCTACCCACCTCGCCTCCTCCTTAAGGAGGCAAGATGCACCGAGTGGCATTCATCCCTGGATGACTGATCCCAGTATGTGCCCACAGGATGATACATACCATGGCTTGCGTTAAAAATTACATAGGACAGATAAATAATTAGCTGGCTCGTGAGTGAACGCAGCCTTTAGCAGTGACAGATCCATCATCATAGAAGGGTAGTGAGAAATATGTTTAAAAATAGCTCAGCAGTTCACACAAGGAATGTGTCGCTGCATGAACAATGGCTTGATAATGCACTCAAATGGAGTAGTGAAGATAAATTGGTCTCCTGCGATGGCTCAGACAACGCTCCATGTTCCTTTATTGTTTTACTTTACTTTAATCTAAGGAATGCTTCACTGGAGAAAAGTACAAAAAAAATGGTGTTATCTTGCGATCTGCTAATCATTATCATTTACTCAGCAAGTATCTCATAAAGTGCTGAGATAGGACACTTTAAAATGCCAGTCTAGGAACCTGCGTTTGCCACCAATTTGCATTTCAATGCTATTCCTGTCGTCTTTGCTTTCATAAGTTCAACTTTGCCTGCCTTATATTTCTTAAAGATTGTTTCTCCAATCAAACCTTATGTTTTGGCAAACTTCAGTAAAATAGCTGTTGTCTCTGTGTTAGAAAATCAAACCCACAAGCCTAAAGTATGTGTGTTGTGGTTCAGTATTATAATGGACTTAATTCTGGACTACTCATGAAATACGTTTTCTCCAAATCACCTCAGATAAATATCTCGTATTATCCCTTTTTCCAAAGAACAAGGACAATACTAATCCATGAAATGAAATAGCTGTTGAAACTAATGGGTTTTATCTCACAAGTTGAACAGGAGACCGGCTGCCATACACTGCATGTGAAACGATGCGTCGCTCCTGAATGAAAGAAAGAGTCCAAGTCAGTGTGCAGCTATGAGGGGAGAGATTGCATGTCAAAAGATAGTTCCACTGTAATGGAGGAATGTCTGCAAGCCCATGAAATGATTCACTGGTGAATTCATGCTCAAGTATTAATCAGATACCACTCGAATGCCTTTTTGAAGAAAGAATTGAAAAGACACTGTCTTCACATATCGGCTCCCCCCCCCCAGGAGTACTTAAAGTAGAAACATTTGTTAAAGAAAAGATTAATTCAACCGTTTTCTCATCAGTATACTGAAGGGAAAGGCTCATGATTTCACATATAATACAGACTCTAACAAATGCCCCCATTGAATGAACATATTTTATTGTTGTGGCCAGAACTAGCACTGTGAACCAGCAACAGAGCACACTGCTATTGGCGCTGACGGAACACCTTGAGAGCAAGGTGTGGAGCCTTTTGCCCCTTGAAGTGAAAGTGACCACATTGAGTTCCTATGTGAACGGATTAAAGCTAAGATCCTAAGTTGGCCTCTGCACGATTGCATGTCTTAGATACAGGAACTCACGGCAACAACACAAAGTAATATTCCCTTTTGTGTGAGTATACCTGAGATGTAATCATGGTTGCCATGGTTTCCCGTGTCACACATAAGCTCCTCCTCTGCAATGAAGTCTTTCAAAGAAGGTGGCTTATCCAGTACCTTTGTAGGAAGCATAAATAGTTTAATAGTTGCAAATGCGAGTTGTCCTGTTGATGTGCTACAATTGTGGAGTTTGAATGAACTGCATGAGCCTGAGTGCTGCATCATTTTAAAGTGATCTCTCATGGTCAAGAACAGCTTTGCTTTGGTTGGCTTTCTGCTTCGCCACATGCATCTGTGGACTCTGCTTTCTAGTGAGTCACCGCACAAAGCTGGTCACAGCTTATAGTGAATTAAGTGCCTGTTTACCAAACAGAAAGCCTTGTTATTTATTTATCTATTTGTCACAAACTTTGGATCAAATAGACAGTGATGTTTACATTACAGCCAAATGTTTACGCCAGACTAGTTGGCAAGAAGATAATTGAGTCTTGGTACAAAGTCGGCTGGAGAATCTTTACTGCAAGCACAATCGAATGTCAGATCCACACAGAAACATAAAGAAACTCAAGCAACTCTAGTACTTTGAGATACTGGACTGAGCATGTCCCAATGTCACATTATTCCATTTCACAAATGCCACCGGTAGCTGAGCCTGAGAAGAGTTCATACGGTGATCAGATTGAAACGCGGAGTAACCTTCCCAGAGGGATCAAAGACTCAGAGTTCCCTCACACCTTTGTCATTTCATACAACATTAAAAGGACAAAGAAAAGAAAGACTGTCCTAAAAAATCTTTGGAGAGGAACAATAAAATGTAATTGATGTGATTTAAGAGCTACCTCGATGGAGCAGATGAATTTATGGGTGTGACCGATGTGTGAAATTTTGAACCGTCAAAACAGGGAGGACACTTGTTTGTTACAAGAAGCGTCACGAAACTCCCTAAAGCTTTTCAGCAGCCCCACCCCCAGGGACTTCTTTTTAATTTTTAATTTAATTCTTTTTTGTTTGTTGGTTTTAGCAGTAACTCTGCAAACATGAGGCAGTCCACGAAATTAAACATGTTTATACGCAAGTGGAAGTTGCATCTTGCCACAGAGACATCAGTCCTGATGCATGGAGAGGATTTGTCACCATTCCCTGTCCTTTTGTCCTTGCATGCATTACTCTTTTTTTTTTTTTTTTATTATTATTATTTTAGGTCTCCATTCTGTTAATAATACATGAATGTCCTCTTTCCCTCCCCCTCCCTCTCCCCCCTCTCCTCCCCTGTAGCAATTATTGAACCCACCACCACTAGTGCTGTCTCAAGCCCAGGTCAGTATATGTCACCATGCTGTACACCAAATCAGCAAAGAGGTCTGCTGCCTCATACTAACCTGAGCTGAAATCCTCTCCTCCATCTTGATTTGTTTCAATTGGCTGGCTGGAATGCCTGTTGGGTGTACAGCTTCATTGTATGTCCACTTTTATTTGCATATTATTTTTTGGGATTGGCTTTTACAGTCTGGCTACATATACTTCCTGCAGCCTGTTTCATCACAACACACCGCCCCCTTTCTATCATTACAACTTGCACTACCACCTGCCCCACTCCGAGCAAACAGTAGCATCATCAAATGGCTGTTCCATATATTCTTTTGGGTCTTTTCATAGTGCTGATGGCTTCTTCTTGTTCTCTTTATGGCTGTCTCTCTGCCTTTGCCCTGCTCTTCAATACTACCTAATGCAGTATAATGAAAGTTAGGACTCTGCTGGTGGCAGGGGTTCGGTTTGTAGCTTGCAAGATGCTGCTTTTATACTTTTATCTTTCCCTTTCTGCTGCCCTCTGTCAGTTCCTCCCATAATTTTCTTATATGTGTCCCTCCCCTTTTCCTGTGTTCTTTACTTTTTTCTGGAACGATCAGTTGCCACCAGGCCACCATCTTTCCCCTGATCTTCAGCTAATGACATTGTCATATCAACATTATCAATATGACCCCCTATCACTGTATTCTGCAGCTTCCACATTACAGCCCAGGGTAATTCTCTGTACTGGGTTTTCTTTTCTCCCTCTCTTACGCGTTTAAGGAACAAACAGAATGTAGTCCTCATTGCTGGTTACAATATATTTTGCTCAATGTTGCTCATGCGCACAGAAAACAGCAAAGACACACGCACAGTGAAAAGCTTCCTCTGGCACAGACACATACGCCACGGATGCTGCAGGGAAAACATGATGAAATATTCAAACCTGCTCATAAATGCACCTGCTCTTACAGTACATATGTAATCATGTGTGAGCAATTATGCTGTTTGATTTATCTCCTGGGCGTTTTTTGTGGCTTCCCATCCAGCTCTGCAGATAGACGCCACTCCCAACCTGCCTACCTGAGCCAAATATAATTATCCATGGAGATTCTGACAGATAACAAGTTAAATAAGCTCAGCAGCAAGAAACGGTCCTGGCATGGCCCTGAACTCTCATTTGATGTAACGCTTGCAGAACAAATGACAATTTCATGGTCCAAAGGAACACCGATGGTTTCAGTCGTAGAGATAAACTCACTCAGTCAGCGACTGTTCTTGTTTGGTTCCAAGTTGTATTTTGCAGGTAATGTTTTCGATGGCACCCTTGCTAAGTGGCTTGGAATTATTTCATATCAGAGTAAACAAATATGATTTTTTAATTGTAATTTTTTTTTTCTCTCAACCATTGCATAATAAGGTTTATTAATTCATTTTAGCAGGTTATTATCTGCTTTTATTTCCCTGCTGAATGGTTTTGGAAGGATGTGATCCCAAAGTAGGAAATGAATTTCATTTCTATAAGGTGAGTGAATCGGGAGATCTGAGGTGGAAAAATGTGTTCATGCACCACAGCGCTTGCAGAGTAAGTTTCACTTCATTGATCAAGGGCAAATGAAAAGAAAATAAGAAAAAGAAATCACTATGAAAAAACAATGTTAATAGGAAACATCAGTCATTATGCCTTTATTTTGAACCTTGTGCCAGTATTTCATTTAGAATTTTAATTTTAATAAAATAGGGGGCACTATTTTATGGACAAGTTAATTGCCTGTTTTCATACTTATTGGAGTTAGCGTTCCTATACTCTAATCGTTTTAAAAATGCAAATGAAATCATGTCCACAATATTTATTTATGTTTGTTTATTTTTGTTGGTTTTTTTTGTTACTTTACCAGAAAAAAAAAATCTTTCAAATATATTTTACATAAAATGTATCACTTTTGCACAGAGAATAAACCAATACAACCCATCACCACAACTTTCCAACACAGTTACCTAAATCTATCACACCAAAATTGAATTCTGTACAAACAAACTGGAATTTGGAGCTATTGAACTGTGTCTGTGGTTTGCTGACCAACATAATCTTTGGAATCCTGCTGCGTGGGTTTCCGGGCTATGAAAGATGGCATCCTCAACAACTCAAACTGAGTCCTAAATGTTCCATTGTTCCCGTGTAGATTCTGGTAGAGTAACTTCAATACCACCAAAACCTATCCGCCTTTTAAACACACTTTATACAACTCAAGGTCGCAGAGGCTAGAGTCTATTTCAGCTCACCATGGACAAAATGCAGGCTATTCTCTTGACAAGTCTACAATCTATCACATGACTAACACAGAAAGAAAAGAATACACTACCTTCGGGCAATTTAAAGTCATCAGTTTACCTGACAACCACATTTTGATCATAAAAGGAAGACCGCAAACCTGCAAAGTCAGCAGGGGAACATGCAAACTGTACAAAGAAAAGGCCTTTGTCCAGAACCTGAGCAATTGTGTTGTAACTGTTACACCATCCGAGTGCATCACTGAAAAGAACACTTAAGGCAGATTCTAATAAACCAAAAAAAATGATGGCTGGTGTACAAGAGTACAAGACTTTCAGTTTAGAAGCCAGTTGTTTTACAGAAATATGATCAGATATTCAAACCACGCTGTTGAGACAATATTCAGAAGGATCCCGTAATGATGGACGGATTTGTCATTATGTGCACTGAAATTGTGTACTCCCCTATGAATTGTTTTTGGCTATATATCATTTTTAGGGGGGCGTGCTGATGATGAATGAAAACGCTTAGTAAGTTCTGAAGGCGATCCACTTTCATTTTTGGAGTCAAAATGGACAGTTTGAAGAACAAAGCAGTGATAAGAATGATGAGCACCATCCGGAATAAGCCCGCCCACTCACTCAGTGATGAACTATGGCAGATGGACAGTGCGTTCAGCCACCAGCGTGTCTCACCAAAGAGCAAGATAGAGTGCTTCAGGCATTCATTTGTGCCCACTGCCATCCGGCGCCACACGGCAACTGTGACCACAGCCTAAGCCAGCTGTGCCCCCTTACCACCACCCTCAGCCAACTCCCACTCAGCCAGAGCTGTCACACTGAACGCTCGCATCTCACTAGCTCCAATATCCAGGTTTGTAGCTGACCGCTGAAAATAAACTTTCTGACCATCTGTTGATGTTAAACATTGTTTTTTTTTTTGTTTTTTTTGTTTGTTTTTAACATACGTTATTGTGCAGGAGCTGCTGTTTTTATTAACAATATCAGTAATAAAGGAATAGTGTCTTGGGGAATATTTGTTTTCTTGCCAAGATAAGGGCATGTGGCATTACTCTCATGTCTGCCTCAAATATATAGAGATTCACTTTCACATTTATTGGATTGGAAGCATGGGGAAACTGACCTGGCTCTGTCTGGAGATAGAATACAATTCCTTTATCAGCAGACCACACAATATTCTTCACTGTATACATGTTGGGCAATTATAGGTAATACTGGGAGCTTTATTTATTTGTTTGTTTGTTTGTTTATTTATTTATATAATTTAATGCAGATCATGTAGATGTTCTGTATGATACACTACTACCACCATATTATACCACCATGATATATTATATATCTCTGGGGGTTAATATTGCTTATGTTTTCCATTCTTACCATGAAGCATATATTTATGTTCTTGACTTGATTATTTAAAAAAAAAAACACTGTTCAAACAAAATGTAATATGTTAGATTTAGTCAAGAGAACTGTTTTTAATCTTTGTACCTCTATGAGTTCAGCTGATAGGGTTTTAGTAGCTTTGTACTTATGAAAGTGGTTTTATTCCATGTACCTTGATGACAACAGAAATGCGGTGTTAATTATTGACTGTCCTTTTTTTTCAATGGTAATTCAGTCTGATAAAGTCACAGCTTATGTCTTAAACATGTAAGGAAGCCCACTAGGGCGAGATTCAATTGAGGTGTGAGCGTTAACCATTGCACCACCATGCAGATTTACATATTTATATAACACATGTAAAGAAATCTTAAATTATTAAGTCGTCTTTCAGCATTGAACAATAATTTCATTGGCAAAAGATATATAAGCTATTATGTTATATTTTTTCTAAATAAGAATATTTAATAGATTCAGAAAGGTAGCAATCTTAACACTAACCCTCTGTGATTGCGTGAATAAACACAGTTAATGCAGATGGATGGAGATGCATTGTGCAATACAGTTAAGCACGTGACATCCAGTCATGCTCAAAGAGTAGGCAGGCTGACCTGTTTTGAATTTGTCTGAAGGTGGCAAAAACAAAAGATCAAGTTCACTTTGACAGACAGTTTATTATTGAGGACAGGAGATGAGTTGTAGTCACAAAGGCTAAGCAACTTGCTAGTGTCTCCTTAAGGAATATGCTTTTGCATCTATGTGAGAGATGTAAATAAATTGGGTTGGAAAGTCTGATTGACTGTACTTATCACGGGTAGTTCATTCTTGTACAAAATGTGGATGTTGATGGAAGTATTGAGGATTGGTCCTCAGGTGAAATGAGAATGGTCAATGTTTTAGGGATTACATTGAAAAGGATAGTTTGAAAAAGTCCACTGTACCCTTGGGTGGACACCGAGGAAGTACTGTAGGGCAAAATTCTACAAACCCTTAAAAGGGAGGGTCTCGACTGGCGGTGTTTTCTGGATTTCTAAGAGGGAATGTTCACTGCAATTAAAGGCAAAGTTATCCTGAGTTGTTAACTTTCTGCTGTAATGGAGCATTTGCCTCACAATGTGAGTGGTCTCTTCCAGGATGAAAATACCTCAATCCACAGGTAGACAAGCATCAACACATCAACCCAGTCGAGCACCTTTAGCAGATGTTAGAATAATGTGTCAGAAAACACATGATTCTCTCTAATGAGTGAAATCGGTTTCTGTGTTCATCTGTACAGTAAAGTTGTAAAGACAGTTAATGAAATATACATTTTTTTTAAATGCGATGTTCTCTGGTAGCCTAACACAGACTTGACATTTTATATTTTTGTCCCCTTTAATGTGTTGCCCTTTTGTTCACACTTGTTAGATAGCCACATATGGAAAGGGAAACCATCTGTCGCCGCTACTTGAGAATTATTTTTTTTTAATCTAATGCTGAACTGAAAGTTTACTCTGCTTATATACAAATGGCAATATACCATTTTTTTTTTTTTAACTCCTGAGCATATGGATTTTTATGTATTTACTGAAACATAATGTACTGCTCCAATTCTCTGAAGCAGCTGAGGTGCCATCCTGTCATCCCAATGAAATGTAGATCTGTGATAATAGCATCCACTCCCACAGGCCCCCACTTCTATTTATTTATGCAAGTGACTTGACAGAAGGAAAACAATGTTCTTTACACTGTGCTGAGCGACATTTCTTGTCTTTGCATTGCACGGTGTATGGGCCAATTTGATCAATGCATGTTTAAATGCATTAATGTGTGTGAAGTGACGGTCCCAACCCACCCTGCGTGTTTTTAATCCGTACATTTTTTGGGGGGAGCCCGTGGCTGCCACGTTTTTGGGCACACATGGGGAGGGAGATTTCAGATTTTTTTGGGAGAAAATAAATCGTGTACAATGTAGTTTTACATATTATTTCTAATTGATATTTTATATACGTTTCATATATCTGGTATGTTCCCATATACAGTATATTTAGTAATATCATATGGCTTTGTTTCTCATGAAGAATTGACGATAAACCACATACAGTTTCACGTTTTCCCTCCCATCTTTCGCGTCCTTTGTTTTCATGATAACCTCCCCACCCCCGACCCTTTCCAATACATAGCATCATCAGAACTAATTACAGACAAAGTAGCACTGAAGCGGTTGTGTGTCTTGGAAGTCGAGCATGAGAGTCATTATTTTAACCCTCCCCCTATCCCTAGCCTTAGTCTGTAGGAGAGAGGAAAAAAGATTAATTAGGCTATGAAAGTTTATGTGTCTTGGCAATATGGCAAAGAAGGCTATAAAACACATGGACCTGATCCAAATTGTTAATTTTTATCCAGAGCTCTGTCCTAGAATCATCATGTATGTGTCAACAAATGTTTTTGTTCATATATATGTTGTGAAATCTCAATTTTTTTATCCAGTTTAATGGAAACTGCTTTCTCTTTCATTTGGAAATTTGGAAGTTTACGTGTGTGTGTGTGTGTGTGTGTGTGTGTGTGTGTGTGTGTGTGTGTGTGTGTGTGTGTGTGTGTGTGTGTGTGTGTGTGTGTGTGTGTGTGTGTGTGTGTGTGTTTACATGCAGTATATACTGTATATCTCTTCCCAACATCAAAGAGATAATCTACCTCATTAAATATTCTTTCAAAGTTCTCCAAAACACAAAAGTCATTCACTCCCCAAGGCCCAGAAAGTTATGTTAATCAAATTCTTTTAGTAAGCTTGTAAAGCCGCTCTAACAAACGGAAAGCTGTCTAATTTAGTCCGAAATGGGTTTAATGTCTTCTTTGGACGATGACTGTACAAGTTTAGGTTATCCTTTTCCACTTCAAAATTATCTGATGTTAATCGCAGTTACACCCTGAGGCACAGTTCGTTTATATTACACTGCACGAGGCCTGTAATTGAATCCATAACTTGGCATTTTTCTCTTAAGTTGTAATTAATATACTCTCTTGGTCACCGCTTTGTAAATATTAGACTTGCAGTTACTGGAAGATGCTCATAAGCACATTTTGTCAGCCTTTGAAACCATGCAAGTCAGTGCTTTCGTGGTTTAATCTGGATTTGTTTTCAAGATACTGTTGCAACATTTTGTAACTTTAGCCTTCATGCATGATGCATCCACAGTGATGTTCTTTAAAGGATTTTTTTTTTTCAACTTTATTTTTTTATGTTTGCTTCAGAGGGAATTAATGTTTCTGAAAAACTATATGTTTGTTGTCAAGTTTTTTTATATATCTATCCAGTTCAACCCAGTGTGAATAAGGAACAGATTCTGCTGAGCTTGAGAGTTTTAGGTGCTATCTGCTGTGGATTAGTAATTAGAGATTCTTTTTTTCTTCGTTTTATTTTATTTATCTATTTTTTTAATCATAGTGCGATCTCTGGGGGGTGTAAATGGGATATGCCCTATGCTCTGTTATACACATCGCACCTTCTGATGTTTTGTTCTGTTTTGTGTTGCATAAAGTGTTGCATAAAATGTGTCTTGACTGCATAGTGATTCAAGTAATGTCACAAGAAGACTGGATCAAATCAATGTATTTTGAATCTACTAAAAGCAGAGCTGTCGCCTCTAACACATTGGAAGTAATTACCTTTAAACTCACATTCAACCAGGCGTAATTTTCCTTCCCGCACTTGGAACATCAAAAACATATTCCAATCTACTTTTTAATATAAAGGAGTAAAAATTATAATCCACTCTTGTTTTCGTTCAGTAAGGCCTTTTTGGATGTATACTTGTGTGAACGCAGCATTCACCAGAGCACGCTCAGGTAAATATTCCGTAATGTGTTAATAAGATGCAAGCGATTTACAGCAGAGGGTTCCTGCTCTTGGCCCCTGCAGCAGTGCATAGAACGTTCTTGCAATATTTTTTGAAACATATGCTTCAACATATGCTGCATATCCACATGGAGTAGTGGAATACTAAATACTATCGATAACCTAAATACTAAGCCAACCATGATTTATATGGGCTGCAAGAAACAGGGGAATATGCACAAAATCTATGAACGTAAAAACTAAAAGAATATTAAAGTCTTTTTGGCTTAAAGATACAATAATAGGTTTTTGATGCCACAGTCTATCCTTAATTTCCAGCAGGATTATTTCAGCTATTGTTGTAGAGAACACTGATACTTGGAGACTGATATTGGATTTCCTGAATGTCACTGAATGAGCTGCATAGATCCGCATGTCCTTTGTTTCACCCCAGGCAAAGTCAGTCAGACTAATCACTGCCAGTCATTGCACATCACTAGTTACATAACACTGTCTTCATCTGTTCTTTACCTTCTTTCAAAATAAACTTTGTTCTCTCTATATCTATATCATTTATAGACACTTTCACATTCGAAGATAAATGATGTGACACTCGGGAAGACTCGATGTGAACCAGGTATCGGATTTTAAAATAAGCTTTTTCTCCATGCCTTGGTGAAAACTTCACACACAGCAGAGTCTCCTTCACCTCACTGCCTCTGCAACCCTCACAATCTTTGTAAATCAGCCATCGCTGACTTCCGGAAGTTGAACTATAATTAAATGAACACTCTTGGATACTGTGTGGGTTGGCTTTTTTTTTTCAATTTTTCAGATGTACTGTGGATGTTTAGTCACCCTAATGTGAATTGAAACAGCTTCCAGTTGAAAATGTATAAACTTCCTCTTTACACATATGTATGAATGCATACATATGTGTATGCATACATATGCATACACATATGTATGCATTCATTATTATTATTATTATTATTATTATTATTAACAATAATAATAATAATAATAATAATAATGATGATGAATTAGTTGTTAATTTAGTTGTTTTATATATATATATATCCATTTTGCATGTATATATAAATATATTCCTCTCATCAGTAGGATGAACAATCTCCCAATGATAAGCCAACGAGTAACATAAATCTCAGGGGACATAACTTGTTGAAACTAGTGTGTTAAACTGCTCGAGGGCTGCCTCTACAGTAAACAACCCTGCCTGCACTTTACCCAGCATGCCTTGTGTCATACACACTGAGCTACCCGCAGATAATCCTTTTTGGCAGAGCATTTTCTGCCACCCTTATCAGTGATATGGTGGTGAGATCAAGAGGCGTGCAAACCCTTTCTCCACCTCAGCATACTGCCGCCCCAACTCCTGTCCTGTATGGCTTGTTTTGAGGCGTTATGTTGACCTTCATTTTCACCGAGTGCTAACTCTCCAATCACCCCTGTTAGGACCTGATAAGCAGATGGCATGTCATCTATCATATTTAACCTCCAGATCCCAGGACAATGTGAATAGACAATGGGTTCTGTCCCACGAAATTTGGAGCTGGTGATCTTTCCCAGTTGAAATCCTGTTGTAAACAAGTTCAAGGGCAGACCATTTGTGCTGTGAAAATGAAATGTTCCTTTTAAAATAATGACTGTTGGAAGGTACACAAAAATAGTGAACAGGAAAACAAAAATCTCTTGAGGTTAGTTGAACCAATGTTAATAAGACTGATTATTCCACAGTGATCCCCTGCCTTCGAACCATATTCACATTAACATACTGTAATAGCGTGTTTTCAGGAAATAAAAGCTATTAATTTGATATTAGAATGCAACACAATGCGTTTGCCCGGTCATCTTCGATTTTCTCTGCGATTCTTTTTGAGGAGTATTTATCGGGGGAAGAGTTGTTTTTGTTGGTTGTTTCATACTTTGTGTGATATTGATATGGGTCATTGTGTGTTCATTTAAATTTTGCTGTTGCCGATCTCAAATACATTTAAAGTGCTAATACTGATTAGTTCAGCGTGGGGGATGATGACAAAGAAATTGATTTTGTGTTTTATTATGTTTTACTAGAAAGTTGTAGTACTCAGTAAATAGTGCTTTCTTCCTGTTTTACTTTGCTTAATGACTTACAAAAGACAAGTGAAGCTGACAAAAATGAAACAAAATGTGACCCAGTAGTCACTAAGTAACAAGATGACACGTGAATGCACAGGTTTTAATATAGAAATGATTTCTTCAGGCAACAGTTTGCATCTGGAGGCTACGCTCACAACGCTGAAGTGTTAAACATTCCATGGACGCTTTGTATGGAACATAGAAATAAGTATAACCACAATATTTCATCACCATCATCTGTCTCCAAACTAATGTAGTGAAATTGGTCTGCATGGTCGACTAGTGGATGTAACTCTCAACTCAGAAGGAATACAAATATCCAGGTTTATCTCTGTCTTTTGGTTGTGGAGTTTGCGTGCCCTCTTATATCCTGTAGGTTTTTCTTGGGTTCTTCCTAAAATCAAATTCAACATAAATGCTGCTAGGTTAGTTGGTGGATTTGAAGTATTTGCTGTGTGTTTGTGATGGTATGTCTCTCTGTGTTGGTCTGTTGACAGACTGGCTTTCTGGCCGGTGTAAACTCGTCTTGTCCTGTCTTGTATTATTAACTCGGTCTTTGTCAGGTCCTCATTTAGTTGGATAAAGCAGATATAAACAATGGATGATTTCAATCACCTTACCTACAGTCAAAGAACATGTTTATCAATTAAAAAAAAAAAAAAAGAATTCTGCTTCTCTGACAAATTCATGTTGCTTTAGCAAAGCCAACACCATATCCAGTTGTGGTTTTATCTGAAATATACCAATCAATGTCCCTGCCTGAGCTGAAATACTGTGTACCCCAACGATATTTTTCAACTTTATTATTGAGTCTTGACTCAAGGCGCGGTTCAAGACTTAAGGCACTTTCTGTGGCGGAGCGTCGCAGGGCGGGACTTTAAAGTTGTGGATGGTACAGAAAGAACCTGGGAAGACTTATTTTCAGAGCTCCCTTTCACCTGTCTCCCCGCCTCTGATATACAGTAAATGACAATGCTGCCCTTCCCTTTTGCCAGCAGATTATTTTACTTACACGACTTCTTTCTCACCCAGTCTCTCTGTCTTTGCCTCTCACTTTACCGCTTTGTTGTTCCCCTGCTCCCACATGTACCACTCTCCTCTCTGCCTCTGATTATCTCTCCTCTCTTCGCATCTCCTCAGGAGAGCTGGCCATTAAATGCAAACCTGGCCATGCTGTCAGTCCCACGCACACAGAAAAAGAACATACTGACGCTCACTGAAACTGTAATAAGTGTCTTCAGAAGAACAAGAAAACTATTCTAAACACTTTTTCCCACCCCCCTCTCTGTTCATCTTTCATGGATATTCTTAGGTACTTGTTGTGATAATATTGGTGGCGAATAATAAAACTGAGACCTGTCAGAGGCTTTCCAGTTTTTGAATTGTGCCAGAGAATCTTTTATTTCATGTGTTTATTCACACCTCATATTTGAGCTTGTGTTGCAGGCGGTGCTTTTATCCTTGTTGCTGTCACTTGTATATTTTTTTTTCTTTAGTATAACTTTTCAGAGTTTGCAGATCACTAAATCGCACGTCTCACACTGTACCAAGGAGATCAAAGCACATTTATGCATTGTAGTGCTTTCAGGTCTGCGACACCCTTCCCTATTTCTGATGTTGTAAATACAACTGTTTTTCCAAGCCTTCATTCTCGCTCTTGTATTGAAGGTTCTGCAAATAGGGAGAAAAGACCACAAAAGGGGAAGCCACTGCAGAAGGCACAGGGAAGATGTTTTTTGCCAATTCAAATCTTCCAGCTTTAATTGGCACTCTCACCACAGTCGCCAGGGTGATTAATAAGACAATTCAGTTGGAAAGATGAGTTTTGGTGCTCACAACAACAGACAGGACTGTGCGTTCGCTGTGTGAGAGCTGGAGCAGAAAATGGATAGTCATTTCCTTTTATGGCCACGAAAGGCAGCTGTAGAGATTCAGTCTTGGTCTATAATTGAGACACCAGGGTATATTCTCTTTCTGGACAGACTCTAATGGTTAGTGCATTAAGGAGGATGATTGAAGAAAGCCACACACTTACAGTAGAGGCCACGGTAAATCAGAAAAGATGGCTTTTTGGCCAATTTGTAGATTGCAGTAGGCTCACATTGTGCAGTGCTTTAGGTCTTCCCTGTCTCTCATCTGTGGTGAGAGCACTCTTCAGCAGAGTTAAATGGGTGTAATTTTGAGGTAAAAGAGAGAACACTTTTAGTCGTAATGGAGCGAAGGCTGTGAACATGTTGTCATTGCCCTTGGAAGTATAGTAAATCTGCTCTTCAGGCCTCTTCAGGCCAGTTGTTGGGGGTCTCCTGTATGTACCAGTCCTGTGACAAATGAAAACATTAATTTAGACATCAGCTGGACTAGACTGCATGTTTAGGCACATGTGAACCAAAGTCCCTATCCTTATTTCTTCCCTAATTTAGTTTCATGTTGAACTGTAGGGTTCTGTACCTAATCATGTGGCATCACTGACTCGTACCCTAAATTCAGTCTATCGCTTGGTTTTTTTCCCTGTATACCAATTTTTGCTGCACTGTGAGACGTAGTATTGCATACTGAAGCCAAAACCTATAATACCCCAATACCAATTCTCCCGGCTTATATTTGCTTACAATAAACATTCCCGCTTGACACCGCAGATCTCCAGCATCTCCAACTGTTCTTCACTTCAGCTCATCACATTTCACTACCACAGCAACACTTTGGCAAACATCTATGAGATTGTGATGGTAGACCTTCTGTTACACACACACTCATTTCCATCGTTATCTATCAAAACACAGCACAGACAACTGACTATTGTATTTTCTGCAGCTGCATTATATTTCCATCAGTTATTTCTTCTTGTATACCTGGTTTCTCTGAGTCATTGTTGGGGGTAGGCTGGAGGTAATCCCAGCTTACAATAGCAAAAGCCAGGGTACCCCGAACACAACTTACACAGAGTGACTATCCTCTATACACTTACTCATACAGCTACAGTAAATTAAATATAACCAAACACTTAGGTTTATTCACATTATTTTGGACCATCAGAGTGTAGGAAAAATAATTACACAAAGGCAATGTAGCAAAGGTAAAATTACACAGAGAAACTCATTGGCACGGAACCAAACCACGATATTGGCCAGTTGCTTTAAATTAGCAAATAAGGTTATTGTTGGACGCTAGAGTGCAATGTCACCACGCTGCCGCATTAACTCACATTTTATATTGTGACTACAGAATATTACCAAGCTTTTTTTCAGCTGAACACAAACATGTTGATGCTGCTACTGGGTCACATACAAATTAATTGGCCAAAATTATTCATCCCAAAATAGAAAGAGTCATGGACCAGCAGCACATTGGACTGTCTCAGAGGTTCCACTTCTAATTAAATGAAAGTAACACCCCTGAACCCAAACAAAGGAAATTAACCCAACACAGGATTACCAGTTTCTCATCCTCAAAAAGAAAACTAGCTACAAAAAAAGAGGCAACCAGTGGACATACGTAGCCTCTCCTTTGTGCATCTTCTGGCCTCCAGGTGAAGAGCGATCAGACGAATTATCTAATTGTAGTAAAATAATCATATATACCGGAGATGAAAAAAAAAGCAAAACATGTGGAAGCACCTAATCTATAATCCCGTCATTATTTTCGCTCTCTCAGTAGTTAATTTGAATAGAAATAGTTAATAGTCATAGTAGGGAACCCTATTACCAGTCATGTGATTGCTCCAGGGTCATTGAACCGCATTGTCAGCTATCCTGATAAACCGTGGGAACTCATCCCACCCATGACATGTCTTTCACTCATATTTTAATCTTTAAGGGAAGGATGCCTATGTTTTCCATGATAAGAGCTGGGAATTACAGAGTAATTAGTTTGGCCATTGTAAACAAACCCCGACTCACAGTGACAGTAGAAGAAGCCTGAGGAGCAAAGATACTGTTCCCACTGCCTCTAAAAGCAACCACTACTAAACCCCCTAGCCTAGCAAATTAGCATATAAATTATTCTATTCTCTTATTCCAGGATTTTTAGCATTTAAGTTGCTGTATGGCTCTTTAAGTTTGTTCTCTCCTTTTTTTTTGTATTTGGAAGCCTGATTCATGACACTTAAGAAGTCCCATGTGTGCAAGATTTGTAGAACTATGCAGTATTACCAAAGTATGTAAGTATATCACTGACGCAAAATTTTGTTCTATGTTAGTGATTTCTTTGTTTATAATTTAGTTTTTTGTTTTTGGAACATTAGTGTTTTAGAATGTTTTATTATAATGAGATGGTGGGGAGCAGTTCCAAATCACGAATCATGCTGTGTGTACAGGTGTATAATGTTGAGAACTACTAATAGAACAGACAATGTCCAGAGATAGACCCAAAGATTGACTAGGTTAGTCCTGTGTATAGTTACATTTTAGTGTGGTAAAGTATTTCTTAAATGCTTCAGTAATATTTGTAATATTCGTAAACGTAGTTCAGTAGAATTTTTGAAAATATGTTAAAACTAAAACACGGTCCTGCTGATGTTGTAACACACCTTCACTTTTAATTATTTTCTGATCCAGGCACCGCAGTGCAGTGCAGGTCACTTAGAAAATTGAAAAAGTTCTTGAGGGCAGAATAGTTTTGTTTGGTGCACACTTGAGTTAAATTACTGTATTTGCTGCCATAAGTCCTGCTTGAGCATCTTGATAACATTCTTGTCAGTCATGACAGATTTGCATTTGTTCTTGCCTTTCAAGTCAATTCATACAAATGCTATTATTAAGTACGGTGTTCAACACTAATTTATCTTTGTTTGCAGAAAAAGAGAGATTTTCTAAACAAACCCTGTGGACTTCCTTCTCTTCAAAAAAATTGTTATTATTGATTATTTGGAGCCATACGAGCTGTCCGTGTGACACCGGAAAGATTTTAGTGCATAGCTTTCTTAAATCACACCCCAGACACTTCCCCCTCATCTTTTTTGTAATTCCTGCTATACTGCTTTTGTGGAGTTTGATGTCTTCAGTGTTGTACCCCCACGCTCTCAAGATGAACTGCTGCACAGTGTTGTTTGGCTCTGGCAGACAATTATCTGTAAGAGGTTTGAGCAAAGAGAACTGTCACGACAATTTCCACTTCCTTTAAATCTGCCCACATGTTCCATCGCCCATTAAATGGAACACACTCATAATCATGCTTACATACCCCTGTAACCCTAAAACACTTTTCTGTCTTTTAAGTTATTGAGACCCTCTAGGTTTGCTGTAAAGTCCATCAACTGCACACACACAAACTTCTTCCATTACTGCTGTGAGCCTCAGGAAAATCCTTTCAATCAGCTCAACAACAAACGATAGAATCTACATTAAACTACCCATTAAAATCTGAGCATATGCATTGCCTCTTCCTCTGTTTACCACTCCTCAGGAGTCTTCAAATTCCTTTTATTGACAAACCACACCTTGAAGACCTTGGAGGTTTTTAAACGTGGTTAGAAAAGGTCATGACATTCAGAAATGGCATTCTCTTTGGGGAAACAGCTTGGATGTCTGGCCGTTAAATAAGGTTAGTTCTATCGGCTCAATTTCTAAGCTGTTTGGCGTCCTCAGCATCTCTAAAGAGTGGCCACGCCACTGCCAATAATAAGGGCTCATTGTGCAAGTTGCACTTGTACCAGACTTTATTGCAGATAATAAAGGGTTGCAGACACGTCCAATCACATGTACTGTACAAGCAGTAATATGCCTTCAATGAATGCTCCCTTTTGGCATTTCTGCTGTGTGTTCTTTCTTTTTTTTCCCCCTCATACATTAGTGGTCGGTGGCTGTGGGGGTTGTTATTGTCGGTTAATGATACACTTCACCATGCACACACAAAAACAATCCTGCTGCATGCACCAACATTTTTATGCATTCTACATAGATCACTTCTATCTCAGCTCCCCACTCCACTTCGTAGTTATTCTCATGCAACAGAGGAATTGAAATGCAAGTGCTTAAGGGTAAAGCCTTATGGGCCCCAAACAGAAACTATTAACCCTTTAGTATTCCCCCGGCCTTCCAGCTGATGAGTTATTCAAGGCTTTTGACAAGGATCCACCCTCTTTACATTCGCTAATGATGAGGAAAGGTCACAGCACGTTGTGAGAGATGCCTTTGGCAATATAATCTCAGTATTCAGTGCACCAAGGTTGTATTGGCCTCTGAAGTGATAAACGACCTTTTTTTTTTTTTTTTAACCCAACTCACCCCTTCCAGTTCTATTACTGTAACATATTTGAATCAATCAATAGGCTGAGCTACTCACAAGTTTGAGACCTGTCACAGCTGACACTGTTAATTAGCTCTAAAGAATACCAGCTGCTTTTGTCTGACCACATTTAAAATGAGCTGGAGAGGATTAGACCATTTTGCTTTCCGTTTGTTATTCGTAATGCCATCTAGCACGCAGAGATCTTAATGATGGTGGGTGGCTCCCGGTTTCCCCACGGCCACAGATCTGTAACCCAACATGAAACAGCAGAAAATGACTGGAAAGAGGCCCATGTGCCTTTTACTACAACGGTAGAGGATCCCCGTGCAGAGCAGAAGCAGAGGAATAATCCCTTCGTTTTAGGATTGTTCATTTGCATATATTCCACCAGTGTGTATTTGGCTTTGTTTGTTAACATTTGGATGATTGATGTTTGTAGATGACTGCCAAGTCCCATTCTTTGCTAAAAATCAAACCAATTTCTTCTGAAAGTATGCTCGGCAAGTCTACCAACCATGCAAGTCTAATTTGGATCAGTACTACATATGATAAGCGAAACGATAAGCTGCTGCTTTTTGGGTTTTTTTACATGCTTTGAACTCTGCGTGGACGACTCTTAACTTTTTAAGGGTTAACGAGCGTCATGCCAACTCTGATGTTTCTTTTTCTTTTTTTTCCTTTTTAAATTTGCCGTGTGCATCTTATATTCCGGTGGGCTCAATAGTCCAGAAATCACGGTACATTCTTCCTAAACAATTGTTCGCAAATAACCATCTACAAAACATCCACGTTGTTACAGTGGGTGCCACGATTTTTAGCTAATAAGATAACAGAATTTGCTGGCAGCTAGTTCTATCCTGTCACCAATTAAAATTAAAAATCGTCATCACAAAGCTACAACTTTTCTTCTAAAGTGTTCTCTGCTTGTTCTCATGTTCACACAGAACAACAGATTCTCCAATAACTATGACTCGGTTTTTTTTTTTGTCTGATTTTTTTTTCACCCATAGTGGACTGGGTGTTTTCATGATTTATTATCCGAGCTGATTGCACATGGCAGGTTCAGACATAACATAATTCCAGTTCCAACTCATACTGGTAATTTGAGTTCACCAAGAAATGCTAATGGTCATATGTCAATTTCTTTTTCTTTTTCTTTTTTGTCTACTTTGGGGTGAACAGAGTGAGAGCGTCGTGAGCATGCTCGGGCATCAATGTGAAAAAATGAAAAAAGTTATTGTGTTGATGAGCGTAGAAGAGGGAATAATCAAACATGTCAAATGAAATTCTACATCCCTTGTCTGTTTTTAAAACTGTAAGCTGTCTTACGATAGACATTATATGATGCTTTTCTATGGTATTTTTTTTTTCTCACCACTGAAAAATTTAAAATTCTATATTTCATTCTTTGCATTGTTTTAATATTTTAATATTGTTTCTTTTATTGTTAATATGAATATGTTTTCGACATCTCTCGCAGGCTCTACAACTCGAGCTGACAAACATTATAAAGCAAAGAAGAAATATTGGGGATAATCAAATATTTACTACATTACCAAATATTTTGAACTTTTTTAATTACATTTGATAATCTCCAATCGTAGTGGAATAATATGGATTATGGATAGTACACGTGTCTCATAGGACATATATTTTTTTCTTTTTTTTCAACACATGTGCCTGAAGTAAAATATTTCACCGTGCTTTGTGTTATACTTAGAAAACGTAACATATTTACTTGGGAATAGTATTTTAGCCTCACAATGTCTTTGTGAGAAAGCACAGATCCAATTAGGCTAGTTCACTCTTTTCCTCACACATTATACAGAGACGAATCAACAGTGATAGGATGGACTCCGTAATTGGATTCTTGATCTTATTAACCAATAAAACAAAGGATTTGTCAAACTGCTGGTGAAACCAACTTGTGATTATTATTTCTTGAATTGATAGGATTACCCCTTTCTTTATGTCTAGTTTTATCGCTCTTCACATATTGCGATATTTGTCCACAATAGTATGAATTTAATCGAACTTAAGTGACATGAGCATTAATGCTGAGAAGAGCATTGGGCTAATTTAAGGAAATTCTAAATGTAAATGTGAATCCATCTTTTCTGTTCTCAGTGACAGGAGGAGACGTGAATGCTTAGCACATGTATCGATATCCGCTACTCTTGGAACCAAGCTGAGTTGAACCTTAGGTCAATCCACCAGTGTAATTTGTCTGTAAACACAGAAGCATTCTCCTCACTGCTTCCAGTCAATAATGTTTGCCCTCATGTGAAAGACAGGAAGACAGAGGTGTAGCTTGTGGTACTCACTGAGGTGAGAGTCAGAGTCACTGAGCCTAGTCCCACTTCAAAAGCACAGATCATGTGTTACCGTCATCAGTTCTGGTATTTATGCAGCTATAGAAGTTGCATGTAGATAGCGTCAGTGTGGCAGAGAGGATAAGCCTACAGAGGAAAGGCTAGAGTGGATTTGGAGTACAGGGGGTGTTTGTGGAAGAGCAGATAAGAGTTAAGGCCTTGGAATCTGACACATTTCTGAGTTAGAAGATATTGTCTGTTTTTTATTCATACAACCTCAACATTCAGAAGTGGTACACAGTTATTGTCATTGTGCTCAACTGTACAGTGCTCAGTATTTCCAAATGGTTTAAATCCAGAAATACGGCTACTACACACTGATTGTAACATTCAAATGCACCCATTGTTTTTTGGGGTTTTGCTTTGTTTTTTTGTTTTTTTCATTTTTCTTACTGCATCCTCTCAACGTATCGACTCTTAAACAATTTAGTTTTTTTCTGAACCATTCAACTTGCAGCAAGACTTTCAAACAGCTTTACTTAAAATACTATTGTATACCTAGAGATAATTTGTGGCAATTCACTTAAATATTAAAATTTTATTTGAGCAGGTTCTTCCACCCTACGACATACCACTTTGAACAACGCTTTTTGTGCCACCACATTTAGACTATACATGAAAATAAGAAAGAAACACTGCCATATTGTAGTTTGAGGTAATTGTTTCCAATCAGTTTTGATTGATTTTTTGGCTCGACAGAAGTACTCTCTGATTTACAAACCCTAGCATCAGTTATTAGTCTTGGCTTTTTAAGCATCTTGATACATAATGTTGTCATACTGTACTGCCATGATTATCCAGACAATGTTGAGCATTTCCTCCTTTACCTGGATAACCCAACTTGTTTGGATAACAAAAAGGATGGCAACACAGTGTGTTGTAAGTCAGAACTTAGGTGTTTTCATATTTTTTTCAGTACTACGTACAGTATATAGCATATTCAAGAACATTGGCTTATTACTTTTAAACCTTTAATTGGTTGACAGTATATTTGTTCATGTAACAATACTTTGTACATTATACAAATATTTATGGGGGGTTGATGGGTAGCAACATGTGGCAGACATATATATCCTGAATTTAGTCACATTCCAAACAAATCAGTCTCTGGCCGCTCTGGCATTATCTTGTGCTGCATTCACTGCAGTGGGACATTGGAGATTCGTGCTCGTAAATGTCAAGTTGGCCATAGTGTTCCTCTTAATTTGTTGCTGCAAAGTGGGCTGCAAGGGTGTCAAGGCTTTCATTTAGGGTGGCATTTCTCAACTTGTGCCACCCCAGGAGATCTGCCCATTTACAGTTTATATCCAGTGTTCGGGCTGCAGTCCAGTACCAGTCCGTGGATTATTTGATACCAGGCTGCAACAAGACAATAACAAGTCTTATTTTGAAAATGTAACATTTTGAAATTATGATTATCAGGATAAACTGATTAAAACATCATAATACAATCCACCCAACTGCAGTGCAGAATGACAAAGAAATCCCTGGCAATGCATTCATGCCACCACTCATTCGCAAATGGACCGTTATTCCAGTAGTGACAGAACCAACTCAGTGTGGAAGACACGAAGCAGTACGATGGTTCTTGATGGGAAATTTGAGTACAAAAGATCCCAAGATGAAACGGTCGACAGACCTTATTCTGCGCCAAAAGTAGGGCACCGCCATATTGCATATTTTTGTCTGACAACTTCCAGTGGGTGGGACCACTGTAGTGTCTACCGCTCTGTAGTGTCTACCTCTTAGATTAGAGTTATAAACATTGGTCATGTGGATTGGTGCTTGGTAGCTAGCCGGCAGTCTGTGTGTGGTGCTCCAGAGCTAGCTGGTTAGCTGTGTGTAGCATTATATGCTTCGTGCTGCTCTGTCATAACAACTGGATAACGAGGAGAAAGCAGCTGAAACAACAACGTACTGAACATAAAGTGTAACATTTAAAGCAACATAATCTTGGATGTAGAGTGTGAGTGAGTGCAGAGTTGTTGTTGAGGTGTGCTACACATCTGTCCACATATCTCACTGTCTAAGCTCATGGTTGTAATAAAGAATAACAGGTTTGAAAGGATTTCATCTTGGTTTATTTCCTATAATGAGAATTGAACCTTCCTCAATATTGCAGGAACAGCTGGAGCCTCCACAGCTCCTTGGTTGCTCTGCTTCACCCACTCAAGCAGAGCAAGCCGCTGACTAGCTGAGACTCGCATCTGCGTTCAAAAGGTGAATTATCTTTCTCTGAATAACAGCACGCAGCCCACCTTTCCACTATGTAGATACTGGTACACCCCAGTACTCCGTGAGCTGGGAATGACAGGACAAAAAGGTCATCGGAAGTTACCACAGTCCACTTTCTCATGTCGTCGTCTCGAGTCAAAATTAAGGATGGATGAGGCAATATGATGCCATCCAATCAACCCAGCTCAGCTTTCGTGTGTTCCCACTTTAGTTTCCTGGTAGCAGCATTGTTTGCTATGTTTTATGGTAGTTTTATAGATGAGGTAATGTTGACACAAAATATGGAAACACAGAGAATTGAAAGTGGGCGGAGCGGAATAAGGTCAATACAAATCTAAAAAGCAGGTATCTACAAGGATTGATATACATTCCTCCTATTCTTAACATCTGGTAAGGCCAAGGCCAGTTGGTCACCAGTGAACATTGAAACCAATAGATCCAGCACACAAGCGCCATTGACATTGTCTAGAATAATGTGAAACAAAGACAGCAGGGACTCATAAGGTTAAAAAGAATGGAGAAATGACAAAGCACAAAACTAAAATACTAGAATGATAACATTGTGTGAACACAGGTATACCAAAAACGCACACTCTTAATCCCTGCATTAAATGCATTCTTCACAGTAGTCGCAGCTGGCAGTCGTGACTTTGTTTTTAGCCATTTTTAGTGGGACCCATCTCCAGGATGACAGATGGAGCCTATTAAGAATTAATTAATAGCACAACAATTAATTTTCTAGTTTTCATGTAATAGGGATTCATTCTTATTCCAGGCAATAGTCTCCCAAATCTTCGTATGTCATCAGGGTCATGTACATCAACGATCAATTTTGTCTTTTTGTTTTTTAAGGACTACAAGGCGACTGCAGGCATTATGGCAGGATATACGAAGATGTTTGTTTCTTGATCTAAGACTTTGAACTCATAACCACTTAAACAGTGGGAGAACTGGTAAAAAGGTTCTGCATACATTGAGAAACCAGACTGAGTTTGGTGTTGAACATATACACGCTGTACTGTGGCTATAGAAAATACACCTCTGAAGCGATGCTGCTCACTTCAGGACGCTATAGCTTTTATCTGAACCCTCCCGCAGGCAGTTACCAACAAGGTGGAGAATAGAGACTGGAGTGAATTCACTGCCTCAGGTTCTGTCTTGGCTTAATAAAAGAATATGTCATGTGTGACACTCACACAGCCTTTGGGCGTATGCATTCTTAAGCAGACTTTGAGCTAGCAATAATTAACGTAAACATATGGTGTGTGCCTCCATTGAATTGTGCCTGTTGTCCACTCAGCCTCAAGTACTATGCAGCGTCTCAGCTCGAAATAATCCACTGCACATGCTAATCACTTGGCAATTGATTTGGCCCTTTTTGGTCCAGCAATTTCTGTAAACCACTGGATTGATCTGAGTAAAATCAATTAACAGCTCAGGGTAGGTAAATATGAACAAAAAATATGGATCGCTATGCATACAGTATGACCATCTGAACAAATTCTGGCTGCTGCTTGTGTGCAAGTGCAGAAAAGCTCAGCGTGAGCAAATTCCAGTCAGGTTCGACTTGCCCCAGGTGATCTGCGATAACCAGGCAGTCTGTAGTGATAAAGTTATCTTATATCCATCAAGAAAAAATACACTTAACCCTCTACATTCAGCCCTGCTCTGTTATCAGCATCATAATGAAATTTGATAAAAGAGAGTTGTCTTATCATAATCCCACGTACATAACAGCAGGGAATTGCTATTTTAGGGCGGCAGAAGTGAAGGAGCTGGGTGAAATAGAGCAGCCAAAAAAAGACGGTTGCCTCCAAGTTGAAGATCAGATGTTATCAAGTCGCATTGATGAAGCAGCTTATGGAGATGCAAGTAGTGGCAGTTTGTTGTGATACATTCCTCATAATTGACCAGACTGTCCTTGTCAACATGTGAGTAGAAGAGCTTTGACAGTGCCTGTCTCAGCAAAACACTTGGACCAGCAGCAGGACTCACAAAGCAACAGAAATCTGCTCAGCATAAAGAAGTGAAGAATAAACAAGAGCATATGGAATTATTAGGGAGCGAGGGAGTGTGAGAAACATATCTGAAAAGGAGAATATTACAGGGACAATGAGAGGAGAAGAGAGGCAAAAATGGGTTGATGAACTTGTTTCATGCTGACGCCATTTGTTTGTGTCCCTCTGCATTTTATTATGCCTCTAACATTAAACAGATTTAGTGGTTACAGCCAAAGTCACGGAGTAATTATGCTTTTGGAAATGTTTTGATTAAAAACACTTGCTTAGACTATCAATCCACACTGTACTGCAATGTTTGTTTATTTATTCTCAGGGTATGCTGATGTGAATTTACCTTCTAGTTAAAAAGAAATTACAAGGGAAATTCTGAAATCATTTTAAAAATGGAGATTTCTCCATCAGGTTTGCATATAAAGTACATCATTTGCAAGCTCATTGATTTCCCACATAAGGCATGTCCTTGAATTGATAGGTGTAATAAATATAAACTGCGGTCAGTCTGATATTTAGATATTCTCAAGCAAAACAGGCTTGTTTCATATATAAAGAACACCTACTGTATATAATATAGGAGGGAGACTGAGAGGAGAAAAGTGAAACGGTAAGAGTAAGAAATGGATCAATATAAAAAAGGAACCATATCTGTGTGGAGAAAGCTAAAGGTGTCTCCTGTGTCGGGATCCCGCCTTACAGCTCACATTGTGCTGAGGGCTCTCTTAAGTGTCCAGATACCCCACAGAGGTGTTGATTAAGTCAAGCTGAAGGCCAAATGCCTGCCTAGAATCGAGAGCCCCCAGCTCACTCAGTGAGCTATCAGGTGACCCGTCTTCTGCTCATTCAACTCTTGAGTCTGATACTGATGCTGAGAGGAGCTATTAGAGCCAGCCCTAAAAAGTGTTCTGCTGGGTGTTGATAACCGGCAGGTACCAGGATGTAGAGAGGGAGGCAGAAAGGTGGTGGGGGGTGTTAGGCAGTACCGGGAGGCGGAGGAGGGTAAATGATCTCTGAAGGCCATCTTATTAATGGAGGCTTTTCATTACTAGCACTAATGCAAATGATTGGTGGGGCTAATGAGCTTCAAGGTCTATGTGGATGAGGACTCTGCGGAGCTGCAGTGTATGATGATCATAGCGGGAGACAGAGGTGATGAGTTTTGAACATCATCTCTGGTCATGATGAACATTTTGCTTGTTCAAGAAGAGAAGAAATAGAAAGAGAAATGGATGACTGAGCTGATAGGTCGGCGAGTCAATTGTACACCAACTCAATATGGCAGCTTGCTACAGGCAAGAGGCCACAAGATGAATGGGCAGGGGGACAAGTGTATTTCACTGTCAGTGGAATGAGGTGAGGTAAAGCATGGAAAATGTCTTGATCGGCTTCTGTGAAGTGGCTGCACACTCTATATGAAAGCACTTAGAAGACGATGGACCATAGCACATTCTTTTAAGGCGGGGCATCTCTCACCACGTCATGAGGGTTGCATGATATACCATTTATACTCATACATTACCTGGGGAAAAAACAGCTTTTAGTGTCTGCTGTACTGTGTTGAGGAGACTTTCAGTGGCTGCTGTGAACCTTACATGTAGGGGGATTTAGCCCGATTTACAGCGTGGTGTGTACAGGATCAGTTCTGGCTCAGGAGTGTCTCATATGGGCTCTCTCAAGGGAGCAGTGGGGGGAGGGCCAGAGGCCACTGATTGATGGTCAAGGACACTGAACTCCTCCCTCACGGTCCCCCCACCCCCTGCACAGAGGAGCCCATCTCTAAAGCCATGTCCTCAGGGGGATTGGGATGCTGCCTGGCTGGCTGCCGCCATGTGCTGCTAGTGGCAGCTTATGGGGTGGACATGACATATCCGTGCACAAGTGATTAATTATCCACTAAACAACAAAAAAGTGAAATGGAGGCTTAATCCATTTAAAAAAAAGTGTTTTCTTTTTTTTTTATTTTGGCAGTAGAAAATGTGCCTCATGAAACATGTATGGATCTGCAGGCCAATAAACCACCAAACTGAGAATTTCTTAATGAAAAATTGTGTCGTGGTGAAAGAGGCTTGAAAGTGGACTGGAAAGTACCACCCAGTGTTACCTATGAATAATAATATTCCAGTGAATTACAGTACAGTGCATACCCAAGGTGGCCCTCAACATAAAGTCTGCATTGAATTTCACTGTTGCATATTTCAGTATCATTCATTATCTGTGTCAACAGTGGCTAAAGTTCAGGGCCTTAGCATTTGCTGTGTATATGATATGTGATTTACAAAGCTGCCCTTGATGAAGAGCCGGCAGTGATAAGAGGGAGGCAAGAAGGGGAAGAGATTTTTATAGGAGGTTTAAACTGCGGTACACACTATTTAAAGCGAATAGCTTCTGTTTGGAATCTGAGGAGAAAGCCAGGGAATGGTTCATATTACTCTTGCTACTGGTGTGGGGGCTTTAGTTTTTCATTTCAATTCTGTAGCAAAACAGTAATTGAAGCGTATCACTCTCATCTCCACTTATCTCCTCGGCTCCTCTCCCTTTGGAGTGCTGCTTGTCTTCCAAGCATTTGTGCATCTTGACACTGTTGGTTTCACTATGATATATTGTCTGGGATTCTGGTACTTCATCGTAGCATGCTGCTGATGTACATGGCAATTAAATTCAAACCCCAAAGAAGTAGAGCTCATTCAGAATCCCACTCCTTCTCCTGTCGACCGCTGCTTCAGCCTCACTCTCGCACCCCCTTTCAATCACTGTCGTTTTCCCTGGCTCTATCCTGCTTTGATTCGCTATTTGTCTCCCCGTATCTGTCTTTCGTTTGCACTTGCTTTCTGTCTGTGTCTTTCTTTTCCCTGAAAGTCCCTTCATGTTAATGAGCAGAGTAATGGCGTGCAGGCAGTTCTTGGTTGGGGAGTTAATTAAAATGGCAAGTTCCAACCCACACAGTCAAAACAATAGAGGCCCCTGCTTTCCACAGTGACACAGGGAGATATTAAACAAGCCCAAATCAAACACCGTGAGGAGGCCAGAGTAACACTGCAACTCTGGCTGTAAGCCAGCTACACATAATGCCTCTCCTCCTAAAGAACTGGGGAGTTTGTTACTATCTCCAGGCCAGTCAACATTACTCATAGCAGAGATCAAGTAATTGCATTGTGATCCCCTTGAACTTCTATGCACGAAAAGCATTTGTGTACACAGTATTAATGTGATTGCTGCAGCAATTATTGAGCCAGAAACTACACTGACACTGATCAGATGAGAAACAGAAGAGGAGAAACAGTGACATCTGCCTTTTCCCCACCCACAACCTTGCACTGAAACACACAGATGCACACCCCAAATGATTTTGCTAGCGTGGCTAGCACAATGCAGTGCACTCAGGCTCAGGCAACAGTGGGCTGGCTGAGCAGGACAGGAGCTGTTGCTATGGTTACCATTTCTCGGCTCGCTCTCACAGCCCAGGAAAACTGTGTCATTATCCTGTACTTTGGATAGAGGGAGAGCGAGCGAGAGAGAGGACGGATACAAAGACAGAAGCGGAGGTAGAAAGAAGAGACAAAGATACAAAAGCAATGATGAGGAGAAAGAAGACAGGGTCTGGAGTTTAGTTAGGCCGGACATGCAACTGATGCGGCATGAAATTTTGAACCTATTTGCTTGGCTATTTTCAGTGTTTTCCCCTTTATTTCTGGTTCCTATCTGTCAGGTGAGCTATGGTTTCCCCCCCTAATAGTTAAACAACTTCAGTGCTGACAAATAATGCCTGAAAACATCAGGTAAAAGCAAAGCTGTGTCAGGTGATAATAGAATGTCTTCCTTTCTCTCTCCACGGTATAGCCCATGAAAATTGTCTCCATCAAGCTATTATGCTGGTAAAAAAAGATCAATACTGGCATCAATGTCTTTTTTCCAACACACATGCAGTCATGTCAAGCAGCAGAGGTTTGTATTTTATAAACACATGGCCCACATCAACAATAGCTCAGTGGTATAGCATTTTTATTTCCTGCAAAACATGTAAACCAATTTAACCTTGGAAAGATGCAAAAGAAATTCATTTTCATGTCCATAGCTGAATTTGGATATAAGTACAATCTATATGTGAGTGAATGGTTATGTAGTTTTGCACTGGGCTTGGTGTGTTTGTACAACGCTGGGTCCACATCAGAGGAGTTACATTGTGAACTAATTATATGGTCGTGTAAATAGAGGCACCCTACTGATATGGGCTGTGCACCACATGATTTCCCCTGGTAGAGCAGAGCCTGTTTGCACTGCCTCGCTGTGCTCCCTCTGTGCAGGCATGCATGTGACCAGTACATGCAAGTGTGTGTGTGTGTGTGCGTGTGTGTGCGTGCGTGCGTGCGTGCGTGCGTGCGTGCGTGCTTCCGTGTGCCAAGAAAATGTGCGTTTTCTAACCTGTAAGGTGTGCTTTATTGAGCTGCAAGCTGAAAGAGTGAGTCTGTGATGAGGAGGCAGAGTAGCCCCTCCAAATGAAAGGCTGCCCTCTACCTTTCTGCCCGCCTGACGCAGCTCTCCAGAGATACCTGTTCATATTACTGTGGTTGTCTGCTGGTCACAGAAACACAAACAGCACAAAGCAAAGCCTCCGTCAACAGCACCGTGAAAAAAGACCTTGTGTCGCCCTCATCTACTTTGCTTGCCACCAATGGCTTTGGACCACTAATGTGAAAGAGAGTAAAAAGGGGGAATAAGTGTTTTGACACCCAAGTAAAGATGAAGTAAAGGAAAAGTTTTCTTGACAGAGGTGTTTTCAATTACTCCGGCTGATTGAACCTCCAGTCAGGCGATAACAGAGTGAAGCAACTTATTTCATGCCAGATGTTTGAGGTATATCATAGGAGCAACTTCCCGGTAGGCTCTACAACTATAAAACTTCAGGTGGTGGAAACAGCTGATTGGTCAGTGATGCAAGAACACAAACATGAATGTAACAATAAAAAAATAACATTTGGCATATTGACAGCAGGATCAGTCCAACATTAGTTTCAGCCGTTACAGGAAAGGATATATTATAACAGTAATATATACATGTATTAGTTGTGTAAAAGCAGAATTTCTGTCACTAGCCATGTGAAACTCAGTGGTTCCACTTGAATTGGCTTCTGTGATCAAATAACGAGCTGCTGAGCAGAGCCAGACTGCAGACATGGAGTCAATAGAATGTGGAGACTGAAGAAACTGTCAGAAAGTGTCCAATCACATAAGGCCAGGAAAGCCTTATGACGTCCTCCAGTGAACATCAAGTCTGTATCCTCATTAGCACGTTCATGTAGTGGTTTTGGTTATTGGTTTTGTCTGTGTGTTTTTTTTTCAATAGCATAGTAGTTTTTGTCAACCCTGGTGCTGAGGGACCTCAAACCTGCATGTTTTGAAGGTCTCTGTACTCCATGCAACATGCCCGATTGAAACAAATGAGCCATTATCAGGCCCCTGTAGAGCCTGATAGCAATCTGTTCATGGCAGGCAGGTGTATTGGAGCAGGAAGGCCTCCCCAGGATCAGGATCCAGGATTACTGTGCCAAAATACATGAGTGAAAAAAACCATTCAATGCCGTTACTGAGCATTTCCTGTCTCGAAGTACAATTTTAAATTTACAGATTGAGAGAGATGGTATTTTATGTCAGGCAGCTGTGAGCGTGACCACACTGAAAGTTTTGTTATTTATTGATTAGGGTAGGTGTTGTGATCCCACAAGAGTAACCGTATTTCAGGGGATTTTGACATTTTTCATTTCATCAATTAAATTGGAAGACATTGCAATTAATGATAAAAATGAAGAAAAAAATCTAATATAGATTTTTCTCAAGTTGTCATTGGCATATTTGACTCTTTATTGGTTTCTAATCAACTCCTCTGTTTTTTCACATTTTTCTATATATGAGTATATATTTAACACTACCTGTTTTAAGTGCAGTTTGCAAAGCAAAATGGAATCTTAAAGATATTAATGCAGTCAAAATATTCCATCTCAAATATATACCGTAAGTGACATTTATGTTTTTCACATGTAACTAACTTCTTATGAATTGTCCTCATGATTAAACCTGCTTTTCCAGCAGAACAGACAATCAAGTAAACCTCGCAGGATTAACTCTTAACTTAGATTTGGACTTTTGTAATTTTGACAATAAAGTGTAGTTGTCAACTGCAATTCCGATGCAATAAAGGACTTTTGATGACTGGTGCTTAAAACTTTGTGACGGCTCTACAGTCAGTGCACATGAAACATCTCGCCTCATGTTTCTTCTTCCACTCACTTGAGCTTTTTTTTTCCACACTGGCACCACAGCCATACTTAAAGATGCAACCATTAACATTATTAGCATTTAAAAACACATATACATATACATATACATACATATATATATATAGATAGATAGATAGATAGATAGATAGATAGATAGATAGATAGATAGATAGATAGATAGATAGATCTTTTTCACATTGCAGTGAGTCTTTCGAAACCCACAAATAACCTTAATGGTTTCCATATAGCTGAAGCACTCACTGCTGTGATGTTATCGCTAAATTTCGCCCCCAAAAAAACCCTTTATTCTTCTCTCTTGGTGATGTTAAAAGCATTTACTGAGGAGGGAAATCCATTTCATTCACAATTTAGCAATTTTGGCAAAAGTCCAGGGAGCATCTTTTAGCCCTGCTGGTGTTGTATGAATGCAACATTACAGTATTTGTCACAAAACAATCTGTCATAACAGCAGCAAAATGTGGCAGGTTGCCGATGCTTTGGAAACCAAGATAACAGTGTAATGGGTGTCAATCAATCATTGTCTATTTGCTTGGCAGTTCAGTGGAAAGCAGCTTAAAATGGAACTTGTTGTCAATGAAAACCAAAATCAGAAAGCAATTTCAAGATTTTGAAGAAACTAGTTGATTACATCACCTGTGGTTTACAGTTATTCTACAAGTTACAGGTTGTGGTTTGGTTGTTTTTTTGTGTTGTTGTTTTTTGTTTGTTTTTTTCCCCAGAGGTTCAACCCCCCCCCCCCCCCCCCAACAACAACAACAACAAAAAAGAAAAGTATCAAAACAATCCAGCCCAGATCTATGAACTATGTTAAAATATTGTACAATTAAATTGATTGCCACCTACTGTGTTTTCATAACGTTATCCAAATGTTTTTATATCTGTTGTTACTGAGTCATTGCCTAATTGCAATAATTATGTCTTTGCTTTTGTCAAATGTGAATGTCTGTGAACGTGTTTATTCCCAGCTGTTGATGTTTCTGAAACAACCTGTTGTTTATTTTCATGACTGATGTCACTACCTGGCTTGCACCCTTTCATCAGCTCCCTCCAGAATGTAAAACACTGAACTGAATGGGTGTAAAAAACAAAAAAAATCTAACAGATTGTGGCCATATGTTTCGATATTTTGTACATGTACCTTAAAGGACTACTTTTACTTTCCATGTGTTGGTAATATATCCATAAAAACAAAGATTCAAAATGCAGGACTGAGTTTTTTGTATCCATTTATTCATTCATTTCATTTATTCATTGATTATTTATTGGAAGAAATAAAAACATCTGAGTCCTTTCTGCACGACTGTTCAGAGTACACAGAGGCAATACTGTTGTGAATTTCCCTGCCTCCCTTACAAGCCAACTGAAATCAGTGGCGGTAGTACAGTAATTGCCATTTTTCTCCCGTTCTCATTTGGAGGCCACATGCCAAGCCAACTGTGGGATTGTAAATGGTGGGGGTAGCTGAGAGAAAGAGCAATCACGACTAATCAGAGGTTCTCTTGTTTCCTGTCCACAGCACCCAACACTGCACCCTATGGGAGCACAGGGAGTGCACACATCCCACTGGCCTGCCGATACCTGGTCCTGGCTCTCTCCTCGTTCATATGTGTGTACTAGCAGAGGCAAGCCCAGACACAATGACTGTCGAGAGCATTTATGAATCCTTTTTGACGTTGCTGATGGCTGGAGTCCAATCTGGTACAGTTTGTTGAGAAGCTGTGGTGGAAAAATTATCTGCATCACTCTGTGTGGGGATATACTTTTTCTTTTAATTTTTTTTTTCTTTTCTTTTTGGTGAAATTTCTCTCATGTAAATAATGTTGTTGTTTTTTTTTTTTTTTTATTGCTATTGTTTTATCTCTTATGGGTTTTTTTTCTTTACTTCTTTGATTGATCGACCACCTTGTGAATCAGTGCTCACCCCCACCCCACTTTCAATCATATCAACAGCCCCCAAAATGATTTACATCCATCGATCTTTTTCTTACAAGGCGACGATGCGAAAATTGACATTTCCATGAGGTTTTGTACATGGCTAAAAAGAAGCAATTGTGTCTGTCACTACACAGAACTACCATTCCAATGTTGTATTGAATGTATTCTTGGCTGTTGAACAAAGGAAAGACATTTAGAATCCTAACAATTCAAAAATTTTGATTATGGAATGTGCTTAAAACATTGCCATTAAAAAAAGCAAGGAAAAAAAAAACAAACAAAAAAAGAGAAACAGGCAGGGCTTTTTGAGGACCTGTATTGTCATAAATACTCAATAGATGGATGAACAGTGTTGAAGGTGTGCTTTGTTGTATTCTGAAAAGGGTCCTTCAGTTACTATGCCTGCCTAACAGCTTTGATCAGGCAGCCGTCAAAGTAGCAAAATATACTGTATTGTATCTTTATATTTTAATATAGTGTAGGCTTCTGTTATAAAGTGGGACCAGCTTTTTCTCATTCAACCAAGAGCATTAACACAAACCATGACTTTGTACAATATGAAAGGAGAAACATGGCTGCCCTGTGTTTACATTTTTCTTGACAGTATAAATATTTCAATATAATCCTTCATACGATTATCCACATATGTGAATGTCTCAACAAACGGTTGCTCTTCCAGAGAAAAACTTCAATTGTTCCAAGCGTGTAGTTCTTTGAAACGTGCCACCTCCAGGGGGCACAGTGTTTATGTCTGAGGGTTTGCTGTGTACCTACCAAAAACTCACAGCATCATTCTGCAGCGTTTTGACTTTTCCTCTCCATGTTTTCAGTTCAGAACAATGCCCTTTGCTGCATCTTTTACAACAAATGTCTCTTTAAATCAATACAATTCAGTGGGCCAAACCCTTGACCTCAAACTTCTATCAGAATAATCAGGAAAAAGCCACATGGCCTTGACTTCAGTCCTATGAAACAGTGTAAAAGTTATATTTCATTTTCTTTCTATACTCATTTCCCGTAAAAACACTCTAAAGTAAGAGGGGTCGTATTCAAGATTTAAATGACACGTTCCGTATACAGTCGCAGCAAATGTGTGTTAGAAACCTCAACGAGTTCTCACTAACATCTGAACCAAGGACAGCTGTTACATATGCATAATTGCAGATATGTTTCTATGTGGTGTTGATTTAGGTGAAGCATTTGAGTGCGGGTGGAGTTACCAGTCATTACATTTTCAAGAAAAGAAAGAAATGTTAAATTAAAGTGGAAAATATTGTGGAAATCTATTGATTAGCACAGATTAAAACATAAATGAACAATCAACCTATTGGACCAAGATACAAAATGAGGAAATGTATTTTTCAACTCACGTGGTCTTAAAAGGGAATAAAACCAATACAATTGTTTGTCACTGCAAACTTAAAGTGCTAACAGCCCCTCTATGATGCTTGAGTTTAACAAGCAGTGGCTACCAAAGTGTAATCAGTTTATTTCATGGGGTCACGCAATACGACAAACCAACTCTCATTCCTTAAAAATCAACCACAGAAAAGTTCTCAACCACTGTTACTATACCGCTGTTTGTTTTATATTGTTTTGTTTTGTTTGATTTTTTGGTTTTTCAGCTCAGTTAGCTCAGTACTTTCATTCTCAAATTCCTTCAAGTCATACCAGAAATAGAGATACTGTACTGCAATGCCTTAATAGTACCATACACATGAAATTAACCTCCTCGTGAAGGACACTTGAGCATGCTCTGGATAAAATACAAACACATGTCTGACATAGTGCTGGTGACTGAATGTTTATATACCATTAGCTGACGTGTATTTCCAATCAGGCATTATATTCAGTGAAATCAGTCTGGTGACTCGCACTGGTATTTACTAATGAAGTCACTCACATCCGATGCAAATGCAGTATTTGTGGGGCGGGCTAACATGTTGGGTTTGGACTGTGTTATATATTTGCCCTACAAATCAATGGACTCGCGGTCCACAAGAGTACTCCACAGGTGGTGAACTTTAAACTGTAAATCTATAGAAAAATAGCCATCGCAGTAAAAGACTTAAAGCACAAGCAAGAGTTATTATTTAAACGTTTTGTGGTGATTTGTTTTAAGGTCTGCGAAACATATTTCCTTTTATTGTTTGTACCGAAACTGTTCTCAGCTTGTTTTACAAATTATAAAAATACTGCGCCATATGATCTTGTTTAAATGTTAAGGTATTATGAACATGGGTCAGAAGCATATTTATTCTCTTCCTTTATGAAAAAAAAAATATATATATATAAAAAATACATTTGAAACATGTAAAACTGGATATGTGACATTTATTTGAATGAGGCACAGTATGGCATAGTTTATAATGTTGTCAAGTTCATTTAAATGCCATAGCTGTTGTTGATTTAAATACATGAAAAAGAACTTGTTTGCAATCAAAATACCGTTTTTGAAAGAGAGAGGGTGTAAACCGATATAACAGTATCATAGAACAGAATCAATGTGTGTATATTTGGAGAAATAGAATAACTTTTCTTCTTTAGAGCCAGTGTGTAGTCATAGTTTTCACACACTTGCGTGTTTGACGATGTGCAGAGAGTATGGTTGTGCTGCATGTCAAAGTTAACCTGTGTTTTTGAGGTGGCCACTTTACAGATATTCATACTTTTTATGAATGGAACAAGTTTTTTCTGAGCTCTTTGTTTATTACCTGGTCTAAAAATACATACCTCCTTACAGATCACCAGGACTTCTTTTTTTTGTTTTTGTTTTTTTGTTTTTTGTTTTTTTATTTGTGGCTTATTTAAATCTACTTTGCTGATTAAACTAAAACATCTGCTGTGGAGAGTCATAATGATGATTGTGGCATATTGGTGACAGTATGAAGTTAATGTTGGTTGCTTGTTTGAGCAGTTAAGCCGATGCTCGTATTCCATATGAAGTGTATTGGATGTTGATTATTTTGAATAATGATATTAACAAGTCCCTTTTATCAAATCAGCATTATTTGCAATAAAAGTCTTCATGTTACAATATGAACCCATCCATATCTGAGGGCTTTGTTATCATTACTGCAAGTGCATTTGAGATGGGGTGAACTAATGTGACAATGTCCTCTTCTAAACAGTTAATGCAGAAGCATCACTGGACTCTCTCTCTCTCTCTCTCTCTCTCTCTCTCTCTCTCTCTCTCTCTCTCTCTCTCTCTCTCTCTCTCTCTCTCTCTCTCTCTCTCTCTCTCTCTCTCTCTCTCTCTCTCGCCTCCCTCATTAGGGCAGAATGAAAGTTATCACCAGATAATATAAAGCAACATTTGAAATGACTCCGCTTAATTACATTGTGCACAGTTTATTGTTACCGAACATCACAAACGAGGCTGAGTGGCACCACTCACTGTTTTACTCTTTTGTTATATACTAGTTTCAGACCAATAATTATTAAATCAGGTTACATCATTCCCATATTTGAAGTATGTTGATTGAAAAAGCCCTCTACACGTTTACAGAAGCATTTTATATTGCACAGAACAATGGATTAACTACAGAAGTGCTGAACTCTGCCCACAGCTGCTGAAAAGACACAACTTGTGTAAAACCAAGTAACATTATTCTCCTTGTTATTTGCTCACATGGAGATTGTAAAAAGCAACTTCCATCTCAAGGTGACATGTTTATCCAATGCATGTTAGATCTCAGTGTTTAAGAATCAACACTGTAGCTGTTTCTCAATCTGCGTACTTCTCTGTTCTTACATTCTTGTGAAACGCCATCACTTACTGTGGATTTTTGCTGTCATGGTAAAAACACAGAGAAGTGAAATTGTTCTGCCGATTTTATTATGGATGCATCGGCCATAAACTTGTCTTCACTTGGGACAGCCGTGTATCCCAAAAGCTATTCCCACCGGTGTCAGTACTGGAAAGGACGAGGAGTAGAGTCATACCTGTAAGTACATTTTACAAAAACATGCTGTAATGTAAAATCCAATTTATATAATCTATCAAGTCAGAATAGATAAACTATGCACACAATTTAGACATTTGTGTCTGCTGGATTATTTCTTCTTGGCAATGCATCTTATATTATTAGAAAGCTCGTGGATTTCCTTTCAACTTGGCCACATTTGTACATGTGGAAGAACCATATACAATCAAGACAGACTGGCACCTCCCTCTCCTGGTGACCACCAGCCTGCAGACACTGCTGTGGGATGGTGTCCAATTCTTTAACCATTAATATTCATGAGTCAACCAATGTAGTTGTGTCATCACAAGAGCACACTGAATCTGATCCTGCAAATGTTCAATGGAGTCGAGGTCCGGACCACTTACAGCCCATTCCACTGGGTCCCGTTCCAAATTCTGAAGGTACTTTTTCTATAAACCCTGGTCTTTGAGCGGTAAACATCGACATCGACTTGGAGAGTAGAGTTTTGTCTCACACTGTAGAGTCATAGGATTTCCACTGGCTGCTAAATTCCATCTCATTGTCTCTCTGCATTGACAGATTGTATCCAACAATTACTTGCCTTGTTTTCCAGTGACTGAAATGCCGACCAAAACCACCATACTGCATCCACTAAATACTGCTTCTGTATTAGTGCAAAAAATCAACAAAGACTTGTCCGTTTTTATTCCGCACCTCGACTCCACGAGGTGCCATCATGACTCACTACTGAACATAACATTTCTCCTGTTCAGGTTCAAGTACATTTATTGGGGACGTGAGCACAAATGGGCCTGGCGGGTGAGATCAGTCTGTGCAGAGAGCTATTTACGAAAATGCTACCTACAACCCTTGACTTCAGTTTTGTACAACACTTAAGGTTCCTAAGTACCAAGAGAAAACTGCATTTTTGGTGATGTCCTCCTGAAATACAAATCTCCTTAATTTCTGTGCATAGTTTTGATATTTAGACTGTTAATGCAGTTTTCACGTGAAGGAGCTCATTTCCCCGTCAACAACAGCCTCGTGTCCACAGTGAACCGCTTGGTAGGATGGCCAGACCACAAATAATAATGGTTTCACATTGGCTGTACTAAATCAGTTCAATGTTCAGATTAATAACTTTGTATATTTAATTTGTACACTAATCTATGTAGATGTATGTAGAAATCAGTGGTTCTGAGGCATAAACATCTTCTTTCTTTGTCACTTTGCAGGAAGAAGAATTTTTATGAAGATCTAGCAGCACCACAGCGTGGCCATCTTTTTCTTATATCTCCCAGGCATTTATGTTATATTCTCTATTTTCTTAATGTTTGCATTTTTATATGTTTTATTTATCATGTAATCAGCAGTAATTAAAAATTAATTGTGTTAGAACGTTTCCTTGTCTTTATGATGCTTATTCTTTATCTTCTATTTTATATAGATATTTTCTGGTTAGGGGTTGCTATAGTGGATCCTCTTATTTATCTACCTTCTGTTTTTTGTATCTTCTTAACACCAATCACCTGCATTCATTCATCTCCTTAAGGGAATTCCTTCCCTTCTTTCCTGGCAGTTCAAGATCTTTTACATATCTGTCATCTCTTCAACATACATGATAAAACTGTCTCCACATCGTCTCCCACTTTCCCACCAAGCTGTTGAACATTAGCGGCCACTCTAATGTACTCATTGTTAATCATGTCCATTTTGTTCTTTCCCAGTGAAAACCTTAACACCCTCATATTTGCCATGCTCTGGTCATTCTCATGTCTTTCTGTTAGTGTTCACATTTCTGAACTATTCAGCTACTTTCACAGCTGCCCTGCGGTCTTAAGGCCTCTGCATACTCCCATAAAAACCCATTAGAACAAGCAGAAAAGTTCAGCTATGACGTCAGCCAGCACCTGGGAAAAAAAAAATAAGGTTTTTTTCGGCAGGAGAGTTCATACTCCGAGAAGAAGATGTTGAACTTGCAGGCCACGCCCCCTCATGACAGGCCCATGTCTGTGAAGCTGCGTTTTAACTTTCACTGCACAGCTTATTTCTTGCGTCAAATGTTTTCAGGGATACATTTCGCTGAAGTGTTTCTGTGATAAAAGAGAGTTTGTGCATGCGCAGCACATAGCAGTGGCAAAATTCCGGCAGTTTGGAACCGTCATACAAGCACAGCCAAACTAAATTTGAAAATGACATCATTTTCATCCCGGAGTGCCGAACTTTCTTCTTGTTCTTATGGAGTATGAATCAGGCTTTACCCTTCAACTTTGCAGGGACACTGTCGCAGATAAATCCCCCTGATCTCCATCAAGTCCCCCCCCCCTGTCTGCACTCAGGCCTTTGAGTTGAGCATAAATACCTAAACTGTATTTGCAATGTCAACCCTCCACATTGCCACAATTTTCAGGTCTTTCCATTCACACTGAGACTCTTGTGTCCTGAATTCATCTGTTATCTTGTCTGCCAGCATTGCAAACAAGAAAAGATTTATCTCTCTTCCCTCATACATAACCTCTGTGACATACTTCTGAGTCACCACTGACGTCCTCATGCAATATTACTCATTTACACCTTTTTTTTTTAATTTTCCAAATCCACAAAGGTCAATCTGTTTTCCGTTTGAGACATCTCCCTTGTTCTTAAAGATGACAATTGGCAAAGTTCATCTGCACTTATCTGGCATCCTCTCATTTCCCAGGGTTAAGTAAAACAATCCAGTCTGAAACCTCATTGTCATTTTCATGAAACATTTCCTCACTTCCATTGGTATGTTGTCAGGCTCAGCAGTCTTACCATCCTTCATCTTCAATTCTGTTCTCCCCTCATTTTATTGACGTGCTTTACTCCCCAATCTATAACATATGTCCTCTGCTATTTGCTCTTTCACTTTCTCATTCTCGTCATCCATCACTCATAGCAGGCAGGTACGTCTGTGGCATCGTTCAATTTGTTGCATACCACAAATTACAACCACACTTGTATTGATCCATATCTTGATGTGGCCCATCAAGCCTCTTCTCATCCCTCACTCCTCTTGACCTGGAACCATGCCTTTGATAGTCACCATCATCAGGATATCTTGGTGCCTCTTCTAATGAAAATACTTCGAGATCCCTCTCTTCATCATCTCTTCCAGTGACCGTTCCTTCTGTAGCCCATCAACCTGCTTTCTGCCCCAGTTGTTTATCTACCTTCCCATCCAACTAAAATGCAGAATCCTATTCTACAGCCAAAACCTCAAATGCTTCAATGCATGAGTGATCCTCTGTCTTGGGTGTCTCCTACATCCCTATGGGGTCACCTATCTGACTATCAAGTGTGTCGGTCTCACCTCAGAGTATTCCATCCATCTTCTAGGCATGCCCTTTTTCCCTTGTTGTGGTTAGCTCATATGTTCTCATCTATCTCTCAACAGCATACCTTCCTATACATTTCCTCAAGCCATTGAGTCCAGCTATATATATTTATAAGATACAGTAGATTCAACATGTGTGAACTTCCATCTGCATTTTTTTTAAATCACTCCACAACAGCCAATTCCATCTTTTTGGCAATTTCCACTACCATATTTCCCACTGCCTTCCTCTTGCTTGAAACATACCACCCCATCATCATCATCATGACTTCTCTTGTTATGGTGTGCTCCAACCATGACTCCCCCCCCCCCCCCGCAAATGATCTGCACCACTTCATCCAGCACTAAATAACTCTTTCTTTACTATCTGACGCCTAGAGAACGTATGCTCTGGCTATATTCATTACAGTACCATCTACCTTCTGCTCAGAACTGCCTTGAAGCAATTTGACGCTGTTTTCACCTCTAAAACACTTTTGATAGGTTCATCCTTTGAAACAACCTTATTTCTCTTGCTGTCTATTTCAAAGCTCAACAGCTTGTATATCTGACCTTACATGCCCTACACCTGATCTGTAAACAAATTTAGCCTGGCTTCTTACTCTATGAAGTCAGTCAGTTCGTTCCATCATCATTCATAATACCAATGTTGACAGTACCCTTCCAATTGTTCTTCTTTTTCTGTCTCCTGACTCATTATCCTCCGCTCCTGTTCCAGCACACACCACCACAATTTAGTGACATCCTGTGTGCAAACAGTACTACATTATTGGTAACACTGGCTTTGTCAGATCCAGTACCTTAAACTTGCTATATAAAACAATATTAAGCAGGCAATGTATATATATCAACGTGAGTGTACTTGGCATTGAGAAACAGCTAATATTTCTTTTCAAATTGAAGCATTGAAATCAGGTTTGGTTCCGTGAAAAATCAAACTGTGATTAAACTACAAAACAAAACATGATTTACCTTTGTTCACGAGACACATACTGTACTTGGTACATGTTCAGTCTATTGGATCTTCTCCATTGTTCCTTTCATATTTAAGATGGCCACTAGAGGATGCCCTCTGCCACCAATGCGATAAGAAAGTGGTTATGCCACATACATCAACCGAACCATAGACATTTTTATTCTGGAGATTCACGTTGGAAAACGTGTTCATGGTGCAATATGTTTTAGCTTCAAGGATGTAAACCTTTTACTGCATAATGTGTGCAACAGTCAGTTGACAAAACTAAGAAATTGTTATTAAAAAAAAATTCTTATTATTTTCAAATATGGGAAATGTTTTGTTGTTACTAGTTAAAAAGCCTCTAAAGCTTTTCTCAAAATCCTATTCATTAGTTGGCGACATGATCAGAGCTGATACAATGACAGTAAACAAAGGGAGTTGTACTTTTAAAAATTTATTTTTATTTAATCATCTTGATCTCAATTTGGGATATTTGGGGACTAAGTAACAGCTTCCTCTACCAATTTATTTGCAATTTATTGAAAGTACGATATTTCAACAAAAAAAAAAAACCTTAATGTAATTTTCATTTAATGAAAATAAAGCTGGATACGCTAAGGACCAATGGAGGTATTAAATATCTTCTGCTATGATTGTGAGCCATGATTCATCAGATGTTGCTGTTAAGAGATACATTTATTTTAGTGTTTAATACAATCAAGGAGCAATTAGAAACATCGCGACACCATCCCATTTTTGTTAAATTAATAATTTCTGCAATGCAAACATGTTAAAGTGTTTGTCAGTGACAGTTAAATACTGATAAAGAGCAACATATTGTATCATGTATTTATCACAATTGTACCATTTCAAAAACATATTTTGTTAAAAGTAATTGGAAATGAAATGTGACTTCGTAATGCTGAAGTCATTTAACGCATATTAATTGAAAAAAAATGACTTTGTAGCTATTGAGAGAACATGTTGGTGTTTAGTTTGCTTAAAACGTTTGGGTCCATTGAAAGCACTCTTGAACTAATGACGCTCACAGAGAGTATCATCCTATTTGTACTGTGAAGCCTGAGTGATTGAGTCATCTTAATTGTGCAGTATCATGCATATTTGATCCCCTCCTCTCTGGCCTCGGACACTGTATAAATCCTCCTGAGCCCAGATGGCCAGATGCCACGGCACATAGGATTAACCACCGTTTGCGCTGCATCATAATCACTGACTGGAGTCTGTCACTCAGTGCACAAAATATTTACAAACCATAATTTCCATCCCATAATGCATCTGGGATGAATCACACGTCTTTTTTTTTTCACCCCCCCCCCCCCCCCCCCCCCACAGTCGCACGGGGGCTTTCAAGTATCCTGTGACCTAAATACACTCGACTAAACCATCCACGGTGTGACCTATCTCATAAAAGTTCAGATGAAAGTCATGTTGATGCACAAGCTGAAAAGAGGCCATGCCACCCACCTGCAGAGATCACTGCCTCACCTCACGCTTCCAGCTGACAGCAGAGGGAAAAAAATCTCTCCACTTTTAAATTTAAGATAAGAGGATTTTAAATATTCATGCCAGCCTGTATTATTACGGCCCCACAATCCCCCACTCTGAATATTTAAATTTCTCATTTTAAAGCGTCCTCTTTCCCCTCGCCCCGATCTTTCACTGTATGAATGCAATCATTACACACTGTTTGTTGAATTATTCGACACAAAGCTGTTTAAAGTGACTCTCGAAGGGGGACATGCACTCTACTGAACGTGCCTTTAAAGGATTTTATTAATCAATTGAACACGATAAGTCAACTCTGATTCAGAGCATTGTTGCCGTGAGCCAAGCCAAAGCTCATGAGTGCGTTGATATTTTTTTCATTGCATTGGCTATTCACAATATAAAATATTGAATTAGCCAACACAACAGCAAATAACACTTTGTCTGTTATATAATCACAGGGAGTATGTATTTGTACTTCCTTGAAGTGGTTTCATCAAACATTTTACTCACTTCTGACACATGTGACCCCCTCAATAATATAGAACACAATTTCATTTTAAAAAAGAACCTTAAATAAATGTCATAGCAAGCCAATAGAGCTTGATTCATGAAAAACTAGGTTTCAGTATAGTTCTTTGTTTATCTTCTAGAGATTGAGAGGCAGGGTGCAAACCTTCTTGATATGATCCAGTCTGTCCACACTAAATATTGATACTGTTTGATTTCACTGGACAAGAGGTGTAGTTCAAAGCACACTTATGAATCATTTCTGCCGGAGACAAACTGACACTAAAATGTTTATCTGTACCTGGAAAAAAAAACAACAACCTGAAAACAGTAGGAATTGTTGTGCATGTCATACAAAACATCATAACAAAGCTGGACTCCAGTGACACGCTGAGTGCGCCACTGCAGATTCATACTGTAATCACTCCCTTTTTGAAGCCGTAATAACTCGACCACATTTCGGCAGTGACGTCAGCAAGCAAACGCAGGACTGTTCATACTCCGATAAGACGCTGCCGAACTCGCAGGCCACGCCTCCTCACAGCAGGCACACGTCTGTGAAGCGGCGTTTTAACTTTTCAACTGCACAGTTTATTTCTAACCTGTGCTGTCCAAAATTCATTTTGCTGAACTGTTTCAGAGAGTATTTGTACGAGCGCGATGTTTGTCCAGTTTTAACTGCAGGAGCTGACTGCTTTGAGTGATGCGTTCAGGTGCATCGCGACATTTTAACGGAGCTGCGGCGCTCAGACAGTAGTGATGTTATGAGCTAAATATGATTAAAATATGACTGATCGTGATTAGCAAGCTGGAGTGCCGAAGTTTCTATGGTGCTGAAGCAAATTTGAAGGAGCTGAAGGAAATGACGTCATTTTGTTCGGCAAGACCCCGCACAGGCCGAACTTTCGTCTTGTTCTTCTGGAGTATGAATTGGCCTTAAGAGCTTGAGGCTGAGGCAGTAGACTGCACATGGCCTTGACAATTTTAAATTGACAAACGTGAGTAAAACCTGACAGGTTGCGTTGTGGTATTGTTAAATGTTTAACTCAACAATATGCTTTCAAGCTGGAGTTGCTTCACAAATGTTTCTGATGGCATTTACATTTCTGCAGATGATTTCTTTCCAAAACACTTTTCCCTCCAGATCATTTACAGCTGCCTACTTACTCTTTGGGGTGGGGGATTTTTGGCATAATGGCAAAGTGTTGTTCAGCTCTTCACAAAAGCATCTGTGGCCAGTGTGAGGACAAAGGGGACTGGAAGAGTTGTGAGACAGGGATTCCTCCTGACCTTGCGGTTAATGAAACCCTTCCTGTGCCTTTGTCAGTTTTAACTGGGAGACGGTGACATGCAACACGCTGGGGCTGCTGCCGGGCTCCTGCAGCCACCGTCTCACCTCCCTGAGCAGCATACTGAGTTGTCACTATCAAAAAAAACCTCTGTTTCTCAAGCGCATTCAGTTTGGTAGATATGTTTGTGGCACAGCAGGCAAAATCTATCCTTGTTGTCATACCCAGGCAGTGGGAAACTCACATTTATTTCTCTATAACCACTCTGAGAAAGTTTGATTCAACTTCAAATGGAAAAAGAAAAAAAATAAATAAATAAGGTTGATGTTTTTTCAAACAGACCTCTTACGTTTCCCAAACATTTCAATATATATACGTGAACAGAGAGTGATTTCTGGCTGGTGTGAGACCAACGTTTCTTTGAAATCTCCTGATATTGGTGCAGTCGCCAAAGTGGGTGGTGGGGGAGCGGGTGTTGGGGCAAGCTATCTTTAAAAAAAAAAAAAAAAAAAAAAGGCTGCATCAAGTATTTGTCAACCTGTCCCTCATTATTTTCAGTGAACTGGAAAATAAGTTGCCAACCAATGATGCAGAGCCTGAGATAATGCCTTGGTTTTAAAACAAGCTATCTGAACCAAGTCTCTCCATGACGCCGATGACTGAATCGCACGCCGTCGCGAAGTGCTTTCTCATGAAGCTCCCCGGGCAATTGTCAGTTTTTCAAGGAGGATTGAAACGATTGCCATGGAGAAAATGTCATTATTTGACTGACAGTAAATGCAATCCTATTTCATTTGTTTTCATGCCTCAAAAGGCAGATTACACATTTTCTATACACTGACTGACACAGCAAATCAGTTCTTTGTAGCACCAGTTCAACGCGTGTCTTCAGTGTCTGTGTTCATTTCGACGGAGTCACCTCGGGTGGAGTCAAGTGATTGAGGTCCAGCATTTGCTCAAATTGTTTTCTTTACATTTAATAAATCTACTTATGGTTTTTTTTGGTGTGTTTTTTTTTTCTTGTTTTGGGGCTGGACTCTATCAGGCTGAGAGAAACACACTGATGTTTTCTGTATAACCTTTTTTTATTTTTATGAATTGTTTGTTATACATGAATCTTCATGCTGAAAAACAATGTGACCAGAAAACTGGATTGGAAATGTTTCCCCAAATGTGTATGAAGGTCGGCTAGCCACCAGGAGTGTAGTTGTACATTTATAGGCTCTAGATCACAGGAATGATATATATGGCTTTAAGTGGCATTGATATATCTATATATAATATATATAAATATATATATTGATATTTGTCCAGAAATGAAAAAAAAAAAAAATCATGTACTTTGATTACTTTAAACGCTTACATTGTGTATAGCACGTATGCAAGTCCATTTTCATCATGTTTGATGTAATTTTGTAGCAGTGGTTTGATACTAATAAATGGCAGTCGATGATGGAACTGTAAAATTGTGTCTGTGTTGAATTGAACGAACCCTCATGGTATAAAACTGTCGCGCTCTCATATGAAATTCAAGAGACAAGAGACAGGCTTGAATGAGCATGCTCACTCTGCAGTCGTGCTGAAGTATAATTTATTCATAACAACATGTTACTGGTTAAAAATACCCATGTTGTCAATTTAATGAGAGGATACTTTGTGATTTCCTGCCAGCAGCTCATGACTAGCAGCAAAATGCTGAGATCATTTATGCATTTAAAACCAAACTTGTGATTCATTAGATTGAAACATACAATCTGTTGTCAACAGTTGGCAGTTGTGAATGCTTTCTTTCAGCGCTGTTGTGTTTGTCACACAAATCTTTTGATGTAGTCACATAATAATCCTAAATAGCTGATAGCACGTACCTTAATCTGACCATCGTTTGCTTAAGTGACACACAAACTATAAACTGCTCTCCTGAGTACTTACTGCACAGCCTGGAGTTTGGTTTTTACATCTAAACTGGAAGTCATAACGAGGATTTTGCTGGTGATGTTCAGCATGTAGCTCAGTAGTATTACAACATAATCATTTATCTTAAAGTAGCTCCAAAGTACAGCCTCACAGAGCTGCTGGCATGGCTTAACACTTTTAGTCTTGATATTGGACAAACGGCTGAAGGACTAGACACAAAGCCAAACAGCAACCAAAATTGCTCCGTTTTACATTTTACAATTTTGTGATCTCTGTGAGTACTTAGCTGACACAACCTCAATTATTTTACCACACTATTTAATATACAAGTTAAAATGTGCCCTCTACCTAGGTAGTATACTTTAAAAAGCTGTACATTTCCTGCATAATTAGGGGAAAAAATAGCAACTTACTTGTAAAACAACTCATGTTACTTTGAATTATTTAATATTTTTTTATTCAATTATGCCCGATAGATAGATGTCAGAAGCAACAAGCCCCCCCAGAAATAGGTAGCAATCAATCCGCCAGACATTTCTGTTTGATCTTGCAGCCTCTTGTTTATTTATGTCTATATTTCCTGTGTGATAATCATAACAGTTTATTTGTGAAAAAAGCTTCAGTGTTGTCTGTACTTTTATGTGATTATTTGTTTGATATTGTTGGAATTAAAAAGCTGGAACAATTAGTTTTGGGTTTTTTTGTGTGAAAACTGATTCCTAAAATTGACTCATGTAATCAGTTGCCATAATTACACAGCACACTGCAGATTACAAAAAAACCCACTGAAAATATTGTAGAATCCTTCTTTTATTTAATTAGTTTCAAAACTGTAGCTCTGTAAAATTTTGGAGTGGATCTAATTATTGACATACTCAATGTTTGTCACTCAAGTTAAGTGGCCACAGATACATGTACTGCGCTCTGTTGAAAATAGGAGCGTTTTTTTTTTTTTTTCATGTCTTGTTGAAGCCAATATTTTACTTCGTCAACTATCTTTCAAACAAAAAGAGAGCTTGTCCTGTCTTCAGTTCAGTTTCTGAATCATAGCCGAATGTTCCCAGACACTTTTGTGTGACAGTATTATGTGGGAGGCGCTGACAAATGATACGTCTGTGCTTCAGATCCCAGAACATTAATATATGAAGAAAGCATGCTTGGGAAGATGCATTTTTGAACCATCTTCAATATACCAACATTGTCCAGCAAAGTTACTAAACAGGAATTCTTCAACTTCAGTTTATCCTGAACTGACGCTGTATTTCACCACTAATGACATTTCTTTTCATTTTTAACCGGGCCGTCTGAAAACCAGTCACTCCAGCAACAGGGGATTTCATATGATGACAAATGGTTAAATGCATCAGAATTATCGACTGGAACCAAAATGTGACGACTGAATTCCTGTGGGAAGAGAGTTGAGTGGAAGCTGCTCTCCACTTTAATTGCCCCCCCGCCCACTAACTCGTTTCTTCCTTGGCAGGCCTGTGTTGAGTGCTGGAGAACACTGATGAACTCCACATCACACTTAAAGTGTCCCAATAATTAAAGTCCACAACGATTGTCAAGATAATGCACCACACAACAATAAGCTCTGTAAATTTAAGAGACTTAAACAAGTTTGACCACGCCGCCTAATTGCACATTCTTTGCAGTTCTCACAGTCTTGAGCCTTTTTTTTTTTTTCCCTTCTTCTTCATTCTCGATGATTCCGGCCCTCACCTGAACAGACAGCTGGGGCAGGAGCAGACTTTGTGGCTCTGGAGAGAATATGCAAATATGAAAAGATGGAGTTTATCATCCAGAACTACTCGAGCCAGAGATGGAACAATAAGTGACAGCGGTTGAAGCCAGCAGAGAAGAATTGGTAAAGTATTTGTGAAATGAAAGTCAGATTAATGAGACCTGTGTCTCAGGCAAATGCTGGCTCTAACGCAGCAATTAGGACAACTATGACAAGCTCGATGGCCGTTTGCCTGATGTTATTCCTTCAAATTGTGTCACTTGGGAAAGCAGACTGTAAGAACAAATCCTTGCTGTTTTGCAGTGTCCTCTTCAAACTTCCTCGCAGATGATGTGCAAATTGCTCTGCCTCCTAAAAGAAGTGTACAGTTTGGCACAGTAAATATGCGTTGACACAATGCTGCTCAGTTGGAATCTTTTCTTCTCATAATGAGGAATTCTTGCTAATGAACATCTGCCGAGTTTTTGAACATTAATAAACTCACAGTATAAACTCTTGTGTTTCAAGTGACAAGTTGCCTTCAACTCTGTGTGATCTGTGACTTCTGATAACCTCAGTTATTTTCTCCGAACCCGATTTTGTCGATTCACACTCAAAACAATACTGACACAAACGCCAGGTCAACTCATCGGGTGGGTGTCTTTTTTGTTGTTAATCTCTTGTCATCATTTTAAAGTTAATAACTATATAATATTTGTACATATGGAATGTTTCCTGAGCTGAAAAAGGTGTGTTTTTGTGATAAAGAATATCAATTTCACCCTCGGACCTGATAACCTCATCACACCAGCTTTACTTCACATTTTACTGAGAAAAAGAAGAAAAGGTCCTTTCAACTGCAATGACTTTGTTCTGTGACAAGAGTGAATATCAATGTATAAACTTGTATGTGATTTCTTAAATTAACACTATATGTATTGAAAGTGTTTGCATTGTTTTCCCCTCCACGCCACTATTCTGTTTCATTCCTCTCAATTTTTAAAAGTCACCTGAAAAACGAGACGCACTCGAGCAAAAACATCTGTGTGCTTCAGGCAATGTGGTGACCGCGCTCATTTTCTTCCGAATTAACGAAGCACTTTGCCACTTTATAACACAACTCGGAAGAAGCGCCAGCAGATGTTGCTTGTGGTTATTTCTCAGGGACGTTTGTTGCTAATTGCATGAAAACCATCCTCCAGCCACCGCCCACCCTCCATCAGACAATAGGAGGAAGGATTCCAGCACCATGCATGGAGGGAAACATGCCACCAAGCTTACAAATAAAGAAGGAATGTTTTTGAACAGATGGACTTTAGTCATCACATATCTTGCCAAAGGAGATCTGTCCCAGTAAAACCTGAAGAGATTATTAATGTGTTTAATGTGTTAAAGTAGGAGAGTCATTGGGCGAGAGCTATTTGTGCATACACACTGGGAAACTATGCAGCTTCTTGTGAGGGCTCCGATTAGTGTAATGTAATATTGACATGTAAATGAATTCACAATCATTTCCTCATTGTTTGCTGTCTGAAGCCTCACACCAGCAGAAGAGCGGTACCCACAGGAAAATGTCAGTGCTCACAATGCTCCTTGTCTCATTAGAAATAAAGCAGCTTCTACTTGAGATGACTGAAATCTGACCTGTTTCTCCTAAATAACCTCTGAGGACTGATTAAGTGCAAAAGAAAAAGTACTTCTAAGGCAAATGATACTGTCCAATTTGAGACGAACTCTAGAAAGCCAGGAGAAAGGAAGAAAAATGAGTTAAAGGTTTGCAGCGGCCAGAGTTCAAACTTGAAATTTGGTGCTTGGAGCATATGTACACTCATCGTATGAACCTTGTCCACTTGGATATTGAGTTATTCATCACAACCCCAGATTCCCCTTTGGCCCCTGTTTGGAAGAGAGTCATCTTTATCTTTTTTTCTGGTGCACACCTGTCTTTGCTGCAGTCACCCACACAGACAACTCGGTGGTCAGTGGAGGGCAACAACAACAACCCCACCTCAGATTCACTCCATTGGTTTACCACTCTCCTCTCTGGTGCCTCTTTTCTAAATCTGTTAGTTAGAGAGAAGTAAAATGTTGTGAGATTCACTGAAACTGAAGTTCATGATCTTCAAGTTGCAAAAATTCTGACAACAGATACACAACACATTAAGACCGGAATTTGTTCAAAGACAAAAATCTGATATGAACGTTTCTCCAGCAGAAGCTGATGATTTCAGACATATCAGCTCGATCACTTCTAATCAGCGGAGAGAGAAAAAGGGTTTCTGGATCTTGAGCTGGGAGAGTTCTGAGAGGAGACGAAGGATGTTTGTCAGGAGCTAAATTTAAAAATTAGGAGAAAATGGTCACTCGCTCAAACTGATGTTAAACTGAGCTCATTCATGTCCCTGAGACATGAGTCTCATCAAAGAGAGAATCTCGTTCTAAGGCGAATCATTCATCTGAATCAATTAGTGGATTGAGACACGGTTGCTGATTCTGGAGGCTCTGCATGCTTTAGAAATGCAGAGAACACCAACACATAATCACTGGAAAAGACAAGACTTTGTTCCTGAGTATTATTCAGTTTGAAATAATGAGCTACTTAAAAAAAAAAAAATGTAGGTAACAAATCTATACCCAGACAATCATCCTCTACGCGTCTTCATTCTATTCAGAGTTGTGGGCGTTGTACCTGATCCCAGCTGACTATGGGTGAAAGCAGGGCACAACCTGCACAGGTCACCTGTCGATCACAGAGCAAATACAGAGAGACAGACATGCATATTCAGTCATACCAATCAGTGTTACACACACCAATTCACCTCAAACTAATGTTTTTGGACTGTGGGAGGAAACGGAAATGTGTGGAAAAACAACAAAGGCTCCAAACAGAAAGGTGAAAGCGGTAACATCACTGTGCAGCCTGATGATGTATGTATCTGTTTGAATACACATCAACTTAATGAAACAGTGAAAACTTTGCACCACCCTGTGATTAAAACATATATGTTGTCATGAGTACATGTTGGGTTCATCCGCAGTTCAATCCGTTGTGATAAAATGACACGGGTGCATTGTTTCTCTGTTTCTCTGTTCAACATGAGCTTACTATAGCCACTCGATTACATCACATCAGAGAAGCATTGGACATTTCTGTAATAATAAACACGCAATCAGCACACACCGATATAGTTTGATGAAGATGTAGTAAAACTGAGATGCACACAGTCATGCCGTCTTACGTAACCATATAGTAAGCTTGTCACTGTCATCAGATGTGGGCTTACAGCTGGTTTCCACAGATAAAAAAAAACCCAAATGAAACACTTTGAGCTGATTCCCCTCCCATTCTGCAACTCCATCTGTCACTCCCAGCGACTTATTCCGAGCAAGAGCGCTTTGCTGCATGACCTCCGTCATGAGGCGCAAGATGAACGAGGTGGGTCTGGTCTCTGTCCTCTGTCTTCCTCGAGCCAAGGCAGCAGGAGCGCTGAAGTAGTGAGAACACCTGCAAACTGAGAGTAATGAGGCAGCAGGACACGTGGCCGCCCATCCTCCCCCTACTAATCAATCCTGCTGGCCATTAAGGGAAACCAAGGAGAACTGAAGCTAGTTAGAGAAAGTTGCATTCATACCTCAGTGAAACATCGCCTGCATCTGCAGCTTCATTCAGAGGCCACTACTTGTTATGCTGCTCAATTAACCCCATGTGCTGTTTTCAGATCTCCTATTGGTTCATTTTGACTTTGTGCCACAAAATTTCTTCCCATTAAGGCTAAAAGTCACTTCATTTGTGTTCTTCCTTTTAGGCCAATTTAACCATCATTGAAGCCAAAAACACATCTTTTCATGACATGATGGCTGAGCTCTCACCATCAAGTACAAGTACAAATACAGAATTCTTACAAAAACGTTGTGTATTTTTACCATTATACCAAATCTGGCACTTTTTGTTACTCAACAAAGATCTATATATATATATATATATATATGAATATATATGTCACATCCAAAGAGCATTTTTCAACTCCCTCCCTTGCAAACCTAGTAAGCATAGCTAATGGAAATTTAATCAGCAACAAGAGAGGACAGCAGGCATAATGCTACAAATGATAAATAGAAGAAAGATGCAAATGGTATTTATTTTAGACAGGCCGAGCTGACAAGCCTGATAATGCCTTTTCATGCAGCTTCTCCCTGAAGCTTCCTTTTGATAGCTCAGAAGTGGTACGCACCATCTTTCACAATCTATCATTTATGGAATAAATTGTGTTATTCAAAGAAATCTTTTTATTTCAGTTTTTTCCCCCCAAAATGTTTCCCGCCAGTGGAGTCAGAGCATAACTGAAGAGGCCCTCAATTAATTAAAGGAAATGTAGATTTATGATGCGATAAATGAGAAAGTAAATCACAGAATTTTGAAAACAAACTCACATTTCAACATGCACACACGATGTCAGGAAAAAAAAAAGTTGTTTTGGATTTTCGTTGTTATTTGTTGGGGATCAGGGCTGAACCCAAAAGTGTAAAACTTCAAAAAAAAACACAGGAATCACAAACACAAGGAGAAATGCAGGATGACTAGAAACAAAATGTAGTGAGACGATCTGGCAACAGACGCATGAGGGAAGAGGATTCATCTGCAACCAGAGACACAGGTGAAAGACTTTAGGAAGAATCACACATGCACAGAGGGAGGGCTGACAGGAAGCACAGCTGCGCAGCGACAGAGTCAAGACAGGCGAGTACAAAATAAAACAGGAAGAGATGAAAAAGGGAAGACACACATGCTTGACTAAGACACAGAAGGAGACCTGACAGCGTTTGGGCAAAAGACAAGCTGTGGGTGTATCATCTCATAGGCGTTTTACAAGGAAATTTGACAGTTGTTCATCTCATCTCAATGTATAACTAAATATTGATTTTTAATGAGGTGATGCTTTTGGCGTCCTCGCATAAACAAAGATTCTGCATTTCATCTCAACGTGATCCCATGGATTTCAGCAACCCACCACAAAAAGCTGCTTTGGTTGGTATTCTGGGCTGGTGACATTTAGATCTTAATTACATACATTCAGAGGTGAGATTCAGATTTAAGTATTAATATCTCTTTTTATTCCAGGATCAAATGTTCATCTGAAATGCTGTGCCTAAAGTGAATATTTGATGAGAGAAGTGGTCGAGGTTTTATCGAGCGCTGAGCTTAATCATTCCTGACCCTGGAAACAGAAGCTGATAAAGTAATCTTTTTTTATAAGCAGATAAAAATTTGCCTTGGCTGGCATGTGATTATAGATTTCTAGATTTTGTTTTAAAAGCCAGCCTCGTGGGGGGGAGGTTTTCTTTGAAACAAACAAAATTCTTGTTTACATGAAATATTTCATACAAAAATGTACACGATGAATACTGAAAATCTATCACACATGATGAATGCACACAATTTTTTTCCTGAAGCTTGGAAACTCGTTTGTTTTGAAATAACTAGATGTTCGCTACACATTTGTGTTTACTCGCAACCAGTCTTTTTCTTGCCTTGTCTTCAGATGCATCGCCACTAGCTGCACCGTGGCACCATTAGTGCGAGTATGAGCTGCATCAAGAACAGCAGTCGAGGGGGGTGCTTTCTTCGAAACACGCATCACATTCATAGCTCTATTAGACTTCAGGAAATCCATGGGGTGCCGAACGCGAAGAACTTATATTTGTTTTCCATGACTTCCGCACATTAAAAGCCACCCTGTGAGTGCAATTTCAGTCATTTGAACGCGAGGCAACATTTCCCTGCACCTTTGTAAAACTGAATCTTTAAAATGCTTCATATCCAGTTTGTTTACTGACTGTCTTCTTCTATTACAGAGGCATAACAACACGTCTTGACATCTTCCCGCTACATTTGGAGGGATGAGGAACCACTGGTAGAAATCCCTTGTAAAGGACCATTAACAACAACAGCACACAGAGCTGATATCTGCTGACAGAACAATACCTGATTGAAGTCACCAAGTCACTAATGAATAATGATTATTTATTTGTTTAAATGATGAGAGAAGGAGTTAAAGGTAAAAACATATTGTATGTGCTGCAGGACGTCTGTAACTGGAATAGAACAAATCCTGATTGCTCTTTATAGTGGGAACCATTTGAGTCGGATCAGGCCAAGAGATTACTCAGTCAGATGTGAAATGGATGAAGCTAAAGCCATTTATTTTCTCTCATGTAATGTCTTATATAATTAAACTCTACCACATAACTGTCACACATTGAATTTGAAGTGAGACTCTCACAAGTGCACCAGAGCCGCAGTCTCCTTTTAGATTTGAACATTTCAAAGAAAACCATAAAAAAGGAACTTTTTGGTCATATTTTGAGAGCTGCTGCTTTTCCATGTTCGTGAGAGCGGGTATGTCCATAAGCGCTTTGCTCCACTGTAATGTTTTTTGCAAACTATAAATTGAAAAGAGGGACAATAACTTTCTTATCAATTTTCAGGAATGGAAACTCTTTATATGTAGTAAAGAGCAGTGTCCAATGTCCACAATGAATAGTGGTCTTGCAGTACAAACGTCCATAATCCTGTTGAAGGCAGTGAGTGAACCTGAGAATAAGTGTTACTATTCTCCACTCGGTGTATTCTTACCATATAATTTACTTATGAAAGGGCTTCTTGTGCTCCCCTGCATCGACATTGGTCCAGCAGTTAGTCTGTCGTCAAACCCAGGTGCATCTGTGCCCGTGTGTAACACAGCCTTTCATTAGCACTAATATAGCTGTCAGGGGAGCTGCAGAACTGCTGCTGTACTCTCGTGCAGATGGATCGGTTTGCCAGTCCCTTTCTTAAGTTTCCTGTTTTTATCGCATCGGCTCCATTCCAGCTGATAACTTGCTGTCATTGCGGCTGTACAGCTGTACAGAGCAGCTTCCCTGTGGAGGCATTACTAATCAAGTCTTGTTTTGGTCTTCAACAGCGAGCAGTTGGACTTCACCGCATCGTTTCAGATCTGTCGATACTGTCAGACATCTCCATGAACTGGCAGCTCATGAGGGGAAGTCATTAGACGAATCTGCGGACTGAACGCGCACAGCTTTTATGCTTCATATATTGTCTTTGTAAGCTGTGGAAGACCTGCTAGAGACACATATAATCACAAGTGCTGAATATGTAATGGTTTTTTTTTTAAGTCAGCTGTGTGGAAAATGAAAGTATTTAGTTAGTGTCACCCTCCAGGTATAATATTGCAGCAGATTTCTTGGGCATTTATGCATACTCTTTCGTAAACACCTAAGACTTAAAAATAATAAATTGAAACCCTCACTCTGGATCAAAAAAAATACTAAATAACATCAATGAGCATCCAGGAATGAAGATGAAGCAAGTTAAAGCAACTGAATATACTGGTGTGATTACAAATATGACCAAGAGGGAGCTTGCTGTATGATACCCTGCTGAGATAACACAAGTTTCTCTGACATGTTTTTACAACGAAGTAGCAAAAGCAAAACAACACGGGACAGTAGTCCAAAAAGACAAATGCAAACATATGAGATAAATTTCACATTGATGAGTGTAAGTTGTTTCTGATTCGATGGCCTCGTTGTTTAGATTTACATTTCAATGTCCTACTTTAGGTGAATGTGAAACACTAAAAACTTCAGATGTCAAACTACACAGACCAAGCACGGCTCATGGGAAAACGCAGGGGATAATTGTGTTTGTTAGATGATTAAGAGGGTTTCAGAGAACAAGTTGTGCCTCTGTGCTTTGGTTGCTTCCTGTTGATTAGAAAGCCTTCCATTTTAATGGCTTTTCTCCCCCCTTTGTTAACTAGGCACCTCTCTATACAAGAAAAATGGCACCCAAATGAATGGCATGCTATTAAAGAGGAAATAATGGCTCAAAGTAGAAAAACAAAGGCAGGAAAAAAAACAAACATAACAAATGTGATAGATTTTGGAGCTTTGCAGTCTCCTCAGTAGGCTGCTCACAATAAATGTGTTATAAAGTCGAATATAGTAGCATATCAGCTTGAAGTTAGTTAATCAGCAAGACACTGGGCAACTATCTGTGTGTAGGGGGAGAGGGTTGGATGCTTGGTGGTTAATTGTGGTTTTCAGTCTGTTATGTTTAAAGCATCTGTACAGAGCTGCTGCCCTCTGAAAGGATACATGTATATATAGAAGCTGTAATTCTCTGTCTGTGATGTGCTGCGCCACCATCACCACCATCTGCAGGGAGCTTGCTTCAACTTCCTGGCCAAGTACAGTCTCTCTTCAGTCTTTGTCACCTGATGGCAGATGTTTGATGTTTGTAGTTCAGGTGAGCTCAACTGAGATCAAGGAATTTAACGTTTTTACACTCTGTACCCCTTTATGCTGCAACAATGGGTTTCAATTATGGTGTATTTAACTAGTATTTCTGCTACTGTGATACTTCTCATTATCCTTTTATAAGTGCAAAAAAAACCCACTGCTGTGTCTTGGAGTACTGCAGTATTTCAGTAGGTGACATACCAGTCTTGTGCAAGTTTTTGAAAAAATGTCATAGGCATAGATACATGTGTGTATATGTATGTATATAGAAAGAAACTGTTTTATGACTTACTGACAACAATCAACAACCAATTCGCATGCAGTTCTTATGCATCACAGGTAGTGCAGATACAAGCTCATGTTAATGTTAATGTTACTTAAATGTGGTTGCTGTCATGCCTTTGTTCATCAGTAATGGTGTGTGAATGTGATGAATCATGTAAATTGCTCCATTTACCATTACCATTACCATTACCGCTCCTTCAGGACACGGACGTTTTGTTAAACAGTAATCGTGCTACTTTTAGTCTTAGCCCGGTGAGCAGAAAACAGACAGAAGCTCTACAATTGTTAATCTGTCTTCATCTGTGACTGGAGGAACACACAAGCTTCCTGTTGGAACTTTGTCAAGTGCACCACAGTTACTCATTTCCACAGTATCACGTAGAGATGGAACTCTAAAGTTTGTTATCAGCCTAATTAATCTTCTTCTGAAATGGTCCTAAATTGTCCCGTCATGTCTCTTATGCTTCCTGTTTTGATATATACATGTTTTTTGTCCTGCTTCTGTAACCTTTGTTTCCTTTATTCCAGTCCTTTTCGATTGAGTCTCTCTAACCTTCCTCTATGTGTATCATCCTGTTTGCTTGTGTATCTTTATCAGGTCTCCACCCTGATGTGCACCGCCACCTTTTAATGTCCATCCTCCTGCATTTAGGTCTCTGTTTTGCTACTGGCCTGTGTCTCATAAATCACACCTGATATTGCCTTTCCTGTGTTTGCTGTTTGTGTTCACCCTACCTTGGTTTTGTGGTGAATACAGACGATAGTAGGTCTTTACAGGTTTGAATAGAAAAAAATCATATTCACCACAATGCATCACCATTTGTTTGGTTACTTAGTTACTGATTAAATTAAAGAGCTTATGAAGTAATCCACAGCTTTCATAATTACTGTTTCGCACAAGATAACAACAATTCATTTAAAAATATATACAACTCCATTAAAAGTCAGCACCTTCCCCCTGTTTACGAACAGGAATGCCAATGTCTGGGAGAAAACCTTATGGAGTGGAGCTCAAGCTGGGATTAAACATGAATAATTCTGGTTTCAGACGCTGACACCGAAGACCCAGCATCGATCTGTAAGATTTCTTATCACAGCAGGACAGGTTGGGACAGTAACATGAACAAACATTTCGCTTGCTATGCATCAACCTGAAGGTTTAAGAAGCACTGTCAACCCATATTCATGTGGCATTATGAGAGTCCGTATATTGCATTTTCAGTACATCCCCTTGTGACTGACAAAATTCTGTAATTTAGCATGTTTGCCCATGGAGAATAAAGGACGTATGCCCTGTTGCTCATCCCGATGTTTCTCCTGTGTACAAGAATAGAAGCACTGCTGTGTGTTGAAGACCCTTGAGGTAGACTTACTTGTGATATTGGACTTTATAAATAAAGTCACGTCAAAGGAGTTGACGTGACATCAAGTGATGTCCGTAGCACTCGGCTACACAGCTGTACAGACAGCGAAGGCTGCAGGGATTGAATGATCCAGGGTACAAACTTGATAAAAAATTGCTACTCCACTGGAGAGTTGACCTGAGTTAACACCAGAGAGTATGAAAGTGGATGTCCAACAAAATAAGTCCATGACTTACCGAAGGGTTTAAATGCTCCACACGCATCTTTAAAAATCCTGTCTCGCAGAGAAACATGAGTACGAAGTGAACACATTTTTATAGTTAATATTTTAATGAATAATCATAATGAAAAACAAGAATACAAGCTCTCTTTTTGGAGGTTTCAGAAAGAAATAAAGGGAAAAACCTGGGACAATATCAAATCAATCTTTGGACAGACTAACCTTGGCAACTTTGTGTGTTTTCTTCATTTTAGAGAAGCAGCAGAAGGACTAGCACTTTCTCAACAAATCCATCACCTGCTTTTATCAGATAAAAGCAGAAATGGCTCTCTCAACATAAGAGTTGTCCTTGTAGCATCCCACTATATATGTGTGTGTGTGTGTGTGTGTGTGTGTGTGTGTGTGTGTGTGTGTGTGTGTGTGTGTGTGTGTGTGTGTGTGTGTGTGTGTGTGTGTGTGTGTGTGTGTGTGTGTGTGTGTGTGTGTGTGTGTGTGTGTGTGTGGGTTGTATATACAATTGATGTCAGTTACCCAAAAGGTTTATTCTTTTGAAGCAATAGGTAAATGAATGTGAACCTTACCTATATATACACACACCTGGGTGGGTAATCCAATGTCACAGTTACGGTACCCAAGGGTATTTTTCAATAAACAATATATTGGTCAGGGCAGATTTATATTTGTCCAAGGAGGTGATGTCTTCACCCTCGGCCTGAACTATTATTTTAAATAGCCTAACAAATGCCTTGACAGCAGGGATACAAATCTGACTCATGACAGTTTCAAACACTGAAGAGACACTTATGACTCTTTTCTGCTCTCCTTGACTTATAAACACACACATTGTTCTTTTTTCTTCATTTTAACTCAATAAGACTATTCAATCTAACATTGATTTCAAATGTACATTGAGTGTCTGACTGTCTGTGTTTGATAGAAGTGAGGTGTCCTAATGCATGTGTTTTATTCAGTACTTTCCTTTTAAACTTCAGCCAAAGCTAAATGACATATTATAAACCACTGTGAATTTAAACCACACATTCGTTAAAGTAAAATAAAAATTAGGAATATAATTGACTTCACATTCTGACCACCTGCTGTAATACTAACATGAAGAATTCATGAAAATACATTACTGGACTCCAATGAGGGAGAAAACTAGTCTTACTTAGTAAAAGTGTGTTGTGTGAACAGCAAAATAATAAATAGCAAAACCTTCTACATTTGTCTTTTCACCTAGCATTACACAGATTTATCAGGGCACAAGAAATGTGGGTCCACAATCGAAACAACATAAAAATGTAATGGTTGAACAGAAAAGGTATAGTTGCAGATGTTTGCCTAGAGAGAGATTAATAGTGCAGTGTGTAGACTTGATTTAAGTATATTATTAATGACTTAATATGGACTAAAGCTAATTTAAAGTAACTAATTACTTTGTTGAAATGAGAGTTTTTGTTGGAGAGGGATTTTCTTCATGCTTTACCCACACTGTGTCTGACACTGACACGCACACTGAACATGCTTTGTGTCTTGAAAAATACTATGATATTGTTTTTACCAGCTGTTATTACCCTCGGGCATTATAAGATATAAATCTTCTAAAGCCACTTGATGCTTTAAAATGAAAATATCTAACGTTTTCATAAATAGTTTGCAACTGTTGAAACTGTTACACCAGTCAAGTTGCACTCAAGCTTATTTGACAGAATTTCACCATATGGGATTCATTAATTGTGATCTTGTGTCTTGTCTTAGCTTATCTGGCTTGATGATTTTTCAAATCGCAAAATACGTTTCTATAACACCTACAATGAATTCAGCGCAAATAATGTGTGTTTAAAAAATTGTAAATGATTTTTCATAAATAGCTCTTCTCAGAAATGTAAAGTTAAAAATAATGCTAATAATATGTAGCTCGCTAAGCACTAACTCTGAGGCTCTGGGGCCTCATTTATAAAACCTTGTGTAGGATTTCTACTAAAAATGTAAGTGCGCCCAAAAGCAGAAAATGGCGTGTTCCCCAAAAAAATTTGGATCGATAAAACCTTTTGTATGCACATCTGCACTCACTTTCCTTTTATTGACCACAGTTCACCTGGAACGTTGCGCAGTTCATCTCCCGCCGTCAACACGCACACTTTCTACCATAAATGGTCAATGTAAAGTGCCTCGTCAGTATTTTCACATCTCAATCAGCCCATTGATCACTGGCATTTGACATTAAATCCTGACAGAAAAGATGAAGCAAAGGAATTTTACAGAGAGAGAAATAGCCATGGAGGAGGTGGAGGTCAGGAGATGATATTATTTGGTGTCACAGTCGTGGAATCACTAATAAAAGAAAAACAAGCACACGGCCAGCGCATGTCAGAGTGTCGGAGAGGGAAGGAGACATTTTGGTGGAGACCACAGCGGACTGATAAAGTTCACTTTTATTTGTTTTAAATGTATGAATTAAATATTTGAACAGGGACTGTGAAAAGGCTTATAGTGGACTTTGTGTTTTATCTTCAGTCATTGGAGAGTTGGAGGCGGAGGGTGGAGGAGGTCGTCTGTCTCCACACAGCAGTGCCTCCAGAGCACATGATGTGTCAAAAAGTGATTCCCAGCCAAAAACTGACTCCCGTTCACGCAAGCGACTTTTATCAGGATTTACAGCCATAATGTAAAAATATACTAAACTGCATCACGTATCACGTATGGATAATAATAATATAAGCAATATAAAATCTATAATTTCTTTATTTTACATGTAAACCATTGGCAAATCATCTAAATTGCATTTCTTTTTTGCATGACACTTTCCCAGAGACTCACTTTGTTGCCGTCTGCATACAGTTTAGTATATTTGCATGTCACAGCTGTATCCAAATAATCCAAATAAAAGCAGGTGCAACAGAACAGACGTCCCCAGCGACTGGAGACAGCCAGTCAGTGTTGCTCCCGACGCTGTAGCTTTATGCACGTCTATTACTGCACTATTTATGTACTTACTCTGAAATTAGACTGATTGTTACACACTTTGTCACAATTGATAATCAATCAGTTCTATCCACCGCTCTGTGTCATTTGAAGATGAAAGTTTGACATATGAACATGGTGCTGCTGACTAATGGCTCACTAAAGAAGCACATCTATATGACTGCAGCTTGGTTGTTTACGATTATGTGGAGCTGTAAGTGTAATATTTGAAGATGTTAAATGTAAGAGGTAAATCTGGCTTCAATTCTCCACCCCACAATCGGTGCTGCCAGGTTCCCCCGTCTCCAAAATACGTGTGCGCAAGGTTCAAAGTTTGCGTACCGGTACGCACATTCTCCCAACAAAGTTTACTTTTTTTAGATCACAAACTTTGCGTGGAAAGTGACGTACGCATCTCTCAGGGCCCGTTTTGTGCTTCAGCAAGCTTTATAAATGAGGCCCCTGGTTCTGAATCAGAGGTGAAGTTCATATGCATAAAAGTGGCCATGGCTGCTTCACGTGTCGATACTGTGTGAAACAGATGAGACATTTCAACAATGTTATTTCTGAAAGTGCTTTTTTTTCTATTTTAATTTCAAAACAGGACTTCATGATGGCGACGTTGCATAAATCATAGATACAGTTCTTGTCTTAATATTCACATGCGTGAATATGGACACTTTTATGAGGAAACTGTACAGTTTTTAAACACAAAACTGACCATAATATCTGCGGCGTCCCTCCTCATTAAACCTGGATGTTTGCCTCAAAATGCTAACTGTCAGTTTAAGGCTGACATTTGATCCATTGGAAACGTGTTGTGCTAAAAGGTTTCCTGCTGCCTTTACTGAGACAGAAGGATCCCATGTGGGAGTTGTGTCCTATCCTACCCCCCCCCCCCCCCATCTGCCGTCTCCATCTCAGAACTCGGCCAGCTCTCCCTCAGGAGAAACTTCAACAGAAAAACAAGGCGATTAAAGAAGCAACCTGCAATACAAAATGACTCACCATGCAGTTTACCTCCAGACATGAGCTTTCATACCAGCTGTAACTCTCTGCCGTCTTCAACTCATATACGCGCTCGCTTTGTCACACGGCTTGACATTTCCAAGTAATTACAGGTGTTTCTCATTATTGGGCGTCTGAGTTGAGGCTTTTTTTTCTCCCGGCAATGGCGTATGTTCAAAGATAAAGAATCATTTAATTACTTTGTGACTTTCTCAGGAGGCCTGTGTGGATATGTTTGTATTTTAACTTCCCACCTGGACACATGCGTGGCTGTGTGTAGAGTTAATATTATGTATGTCTTACAAACCAGGAGCAGGCTTCAAGAAGCCTGATGCAGATTAGGCATGGTGAATTACACATCCACCTATCCTTCGTCTGATCTCTGCTCGAGCAACGTGCTGCCACTGTTTCATGTTTTGATCTATCGTCTTAAGATAGACTGATAATGCTGGAATATGCATGAAATATAAGATGCGAGCACAGCATCTATGAGTGCAACCCCCCCCCCCCCCATCTTCCAATCGCCTTCCCCAAAGTTCATATCTCCAGCATCACCACATCAAATGTCTTTGCTGAAATGCCACTGATTTGACAGGTGATAATTTACAATGGCGGTTGCACGAAGGAGGACAGACTATTGGCACAATCTCCATCCATTACATCTGTGCTTGTGTACATCCCTTTATGGCATAGATAAGCAAGCGGATGTTGGTTTTAGTGCCGCCTTGGTAAATGGCGTGCATCTCATCTCTGCCTGACAGCCTGTTATGAACTCTCTCTCAACACGTCATTGACAAGTGTCTTAAGCTGACTGTGTCTCCTTGAACTGAGGATAAATGACTACGTCCACTTGAAAGCTTACCAATATAAATGATAAATCTCACCCAAAAGTCCTCTTGGTGATTCATGACCTGCCGTATATATAGCTGGAGCTGGCATTAAATGCAAAACAGCTCAGCTAATGCGGTGCAGTTCAGATCGTGCGTGCCTGCACCTGCTCGTTGTGTGGATGAAGAGCTTTCTCTGGCATTAAGGGTGTGACGTTTGCCAGTGCTGATAAACCAACTCTTCAAGCTCGCTGTGCATTCGTGAACCTGCTGTCAACTTTTATAAGCTGTACACTACTTGAAATCTGTGTTGTACAATTGTGAATTTGCATACGGAAATTGTTCGGGTTGATATTTTCCAGTCATTAGGGCAGCGCTGTAAGACAGAAACAAAAACTGACAGAGAAACAAATATTATGTCGCTTGTAGTCTACTCATGTGCCTTATTTGCCATGAAATGAAAAAATAAAATGTCTTTGCTATGAGTCCATACCAGAAATTGGAGGTTGAGGTGAAGTGAAGCAACAGATGTAACTCAGGAACCTGGAATACAAACTTTTGCTTCACATTCTTGTGTTATTTAAATAAAATACAATTTTAAGGTCAACTCAATTAGCCTGCATTGTTTCCCCCAAATTGAAAACCAATTTGCATTTGCTTTTCAATACTCTGGATTCAGTCAGCTATGGAGAATTTGTAATGTGGTCGTAGGTGCCAAAGCTTAGATATTTCTTAATTACAACATAATTGATGGCTAATGTTTCATAGCAGCCAAGAGAGTTGTTGTTAGAGGTGCAGCAGCATGAACAGAAGAAGTAAAACTTGACTATGGTTGAGCAGCTAAAGTTATTATTTCATTAGACCTTGAGACACACGTGTGGTGCCCTGATTTGGGTGCACAGCTATCGGCCTGGAAAATCACACAGAGATTGTGTTTACATGGTAATCGGCATTCAAAGTGCATGGGTCATGATCAAGAGAATTAATCTAATTACCATTATCATTATTTTATTATCTGATAAATTGGCTGTCTTGACAAAGTCTCCCTGGAGATGCACACTTTGAAAATTGCAAAGTCATTGAGCGAGAGCGGTTCTGCTGCAATGCTCAAATTAAAGTACTTGCCAATCATGCCAACACAAAACTACAGTGAAATTAAACGTACATTGTAAGTTCTTGTGGTGAGGCTTGTCATTTTCTTGCCTCTCTGTCTTGTGTACACTTGTTTTATGGCACGGTATCATTTACTTTTGGCTGTTAGTGACAGTCTTTTTCTTTCTCGTCGGCAGTGTGCTTCTCTTTTCAGCTCGGTTCTGATCGCCTGGTCCCTCCCAGTCAATCAAAAGAATGGCCTCACCTGAATGGGACACTATATGAGCCTGTCTGCCTTCTGGACTCACCCTCTTCTTTTCTCTTCTGTCACACTTCAGATTCCCTGTTTCCACCCTTTTTAGCCTCGAGAAGGAAGGTGTACTCTCAGAATCAGCGTGATCATGTTGTTGCATTTCAGCATCTCTGAGATGTGCCACTGTTTTAAAGGAACTCAAATAATATGCATCATAATGCACAGCCACATAAGTGATAGCACACATTTTTAAAACTCAATTATGTTTCAACAACTGTTATGCTTTTTGATTGATTTCAAGTTGGTAAAAAAAAACAAAAAATGCTTTCACTTGGTGATGAGTTGCAAACAGTATTGTAAATTGTACTGTGGTTTGATTATTTTAAAAATGGAACTCTGATTTAGAGAAACAGTTTGGTATATAAGTTTTATAAAGAGTTGTGTTACTGTAATGTCACTAGTTTTGGTAGAAACAAGTGTTTAACTTACTACTCTTATCGAATTATAAACAGATTTATAATAACGACTGTACTTTGGTGGCTCGGTCAACACTCACCTCGTTGTTTATTGTGGTTTTAAAAATTGAACTGGACATTTCAGTGGAAGGCTTGTATGTCCTCCCAGTGTATGTGTTTCTCCAGGTACTCCAGTTTACTCACACTGTCCAAAGACGCATGTGAATAAGGTGGTGGTCTATCTCTCTGAGGTCCTGAGTGTAGGATGGATGGTCGTCACTGCTGAAGTTTCAGTGGTAACGTTATAGATTGGTTTTGAGAAACTATAGAGACATGTCATTATATCTTGTTTGATTTGAACGAATATTGCTGTTTCTTTTACAAATTAATAAAACATTTGATGGCACAATATAACAGATGATAATGTAAACAAATCCCAAACAGTACAGAAAGGTGACAGGTATAAAGTAAGACAATAGATGCTTCCCCAAACCAATGATCATTTGAAGAAAGTAGTTAAAGAATCACAATAAATTTGAATTAAGTAATCTTAAGTGTACCTAATTACTATTTTTATTCACTTGCACAAATTTTGAACTGTACTTTCCTGGAGCTTGAGTGGCCTTTTGATCTCCACTGTTACAGTGTTGATGCTGCAGTGTGTTGTAAGGAGATAAGTCTTTGTGGAGTTGCTTATTTGGCTTTTAAAGTGAGGCCATGTGAGTTTAATGTCATTCAAGCAAGAGAAAGGGATTTTTCAATTAATGTTAAGTGATCAATCACCGCACTGTTCCTAAGCATTTCTGTGACATTGCATTGCTAGGAAACAGCCTACATCCTGCCAGCTGTTGACATTAATGAGCTCGGCAACAGGAAACAAACTTGGACCCATTTACTGTGCAGTGTTTGAAACTGTGAAATTATCTTCAGGAGCTGCAGCTGGTTGTAGCCTGCTGGAGCAAACCTATGGAGATCAGAGCGTGTGTGTGTGTGTGTGTGCGTGTGTGTGTGTGTGTGTGTGTGTGTGTGTGTGTGTGTGTGTGTGTGTGTGTGTGTGTGTGTGTGTGTGTGTGTGTGTGTGTGTAAAAATAAAGCTGACTGAGAGATAAATAATGCCATCTATGTGGCATATATAAAATATATATATTTCTATATATACAGTATATAAACCTAAATCCAGTTCAGCATTATGGTCACACCAAATGAATGATCTGTTATAATCACTTCATGTTTCCCTCATGATTACAAAAAAAGGAAGGTCATCATTTCTGCAAAATGTATTCAAGTTTTTTTTGTTTTTTCATTATCGCAGGTTAGTATTTTTATAACAATATATTTCAATTTCCTTTCAAAGAAATGAGGTTGCTTCATCATATTCACAAGATCTTCATCACGTTCTCAGATTATCAGGCCAAGCAGCCACATTAATGTGCTGAAGAAATGGGGACCACTAAATGTACATTTTAAATCAACTGTAAATATAATAATGCCAATCAATTATTTATGAACAATATGTATTCATTGGTGTTCGCATATAAGTCAGAAAATGATTCAATGTAATTCATTTGCTTGTATGTATTATTTTTCCTGTGAGCATCACAACAATAATAGGTCAAAAATAGCTTTCATACTTTTCCTTCCTTTTTCCATGCTCTCTTCATCCCTTAAAATTTGCGCTGTTTTCTGGTGTTAAGACCACATGGTAGCAGCTTTTTCCGCTGCTGAAAAGGCAGCAATTGCTTTGCCTTTCATTCGGTCTGAGGCCATAGAAGGCTTGTGTGGTAAATCCATGCCTGTCATCTCTAACAAAACTTTAAATGCCCAGCACTGAAAGAACCAAGAGGAAAACTACACCACAATAGTTTGATGCTTCCTGGTGTGTCACAGAAATATATTTTTACTTCATGTAAGAAAGGAGGACAACGATGCAGTAAAAGCTCAGTTGGAGCCTTTAATGAATAAAGTAAAGTACCTGGTTCTTGACACCGAGACCTGCATTCCTCAGATTTCTAGATGGCGACGTGAAATCATGAGACATCATGTTTGATAAATGTTGGTTGCTTTACTTTTTTAAAGACTAAAGATGATCCATGTTTTTCTATTACCATTGAAATATATAGAGACAATTGTGATCAGTTTGCAGATTTTCAGATGGTTTACTATATTGCGAATCATCTAGAATGTCAATAAATTCACTTCATAGTCAGAAAAGGTGATGAAGTGCCATATTGGGAGCTATTGTTGGCTGTCATTGTCCCCTCTCCTTTCATCGTGGACTGTGTTGTGTGGAGCCGAAGTAAAGAAACCAATGAATCACATTTTCTCCACGTCTGGGAGGCAGAACTGGTGTGCAACATGACATTGATGGTAGATGTTAACGGGTCATTTTCCTCTGATGGGAACATTTACAGTGGGGGAAAAAAGCTACCTTTAAAAGAGAAAATTACACAGCAGGTCCAGAAACCACAGCAGAAACAGAGGTTCACTTTTCACAGTATCATAATGAACCCTCTGATAGCTGCACAATTTAAATGAACACTGAATGTGTTGTTGCTTTTTGTTTTAAGTCTTGTGTTATCTTTTTTTTTTTTAATATATTCCTCCTTCATGTGGGCCCTTGATAATGATTTCAGAGTGAATGTGTAAACTAAATAATGACCTCCTGGCCTCACCTCGGCTCCTCCACGGTTTCTTGACTTAATAAGCAGTTAGTTGCACCTCAGCACTCTTTTTCATTCAGTCTACCCCAGGATGGACTGACCTGGCACAAAGCTGCTGACTGGCAGCATAATTTATAGTTGTCCATAATAATTGGTTTAAGCTTCGGCCAGTGTGAAGTGCAGAAGACAACGGATATTGTTTGTAGGTGTGATTGGACACACAAACAGGCACAAACAAATGAAGCTCATGCTCTGGGATTTCATCGTCCTGCTCAGCTGTCGAGACAAGTTCCCCAAATGTTTTCACGAAAACTATTGAGGCTCACTGCTGCTAACAAGCCAGATGCATCACATTTACAGGACCACAAAGATCCTCACAATTAAACAGGTTATTGTATCTGTGTATTTCACCGATATTTTTCAAGACAAGGTTAGATACAGACAATAGATACAGATCCTCCACTTTCCTCACCCACCAAAAAAAAGCAGAACAAGCATTGCGTTCAATCTTCATTTAGGTTGTTGCTTGCTCCATCATCCCACTCATTTATCTCCTATCTCTTAGCTTCCATCACGACAATCACAATACCTCTTTATCTTTACTTAAAATCTGCAGAATATATTTTAATTTGTTAATAGAAAATGCTGTGAATCAGATTACTTGTCACATGAGGTACATGGTGTCATGGATGCATATTACTCATATTCATGCTCATATTACTCATGCTTCTCCAATGCTTTTCAATGAGAGCGGAGGAAGCAGGTCCAAATGATCTGCCAGCCAGTGACGCTTCTGCCTCTTTGTTTGCCGAAGGGCCTCAGACAGTAGATAATCAGTGTGAGTTATACATAATGGTTTGCTCTGGGGACGCAAATACAAGTGGAAAGCCAAAACAATGCAGCCTAATGAATGAGCCATATGGTACAATACCTCGCAGTTGTTTGACAGAAACTGAAATATATCAGTTCACACCCTCCATATTTTTGCTCTGTGTATCAAAGTGTGATGTTACAGTCTCTATATATGTGTCACACACGAAAAATTATACATTCCACGTAACGTGTCTTCATAACAAATCCTCTCAAGTCTGGGCCACTGCATCTGAGTTATTTCTAGGAAGATAACTTTGAGGAAATGCTCATCTCTGTCATCTTTACACTTTATAGGTTGACTTATAAATCCTCTAAACTTGGGAGGACTGTAGCAGCTATCCCTCAGTGTAGGGTATCTTTGGTTTACTAAAGTCACCTACAGAAAAGACAAGATTGTTCATCATGCGGCATCGAGTTGAAGGATCTAATTTGGAATACGCTCAAGCAGGAATGCTGTTATGTTTTTGATCAAACAGTTTCATGTGCCAAATTATCTATTCTTACAGTCATTTTGACATTGTAATGATTGGCAGGGCCATGTGTCCCACGAGAATAACATCATACTCTCTGTGGACCTTCCTGGTTATAGCAAAGATAAATGAGTTAAGGAAGGAAGGACAAAAAAAAGAATGTGCTGGATGCATATTCATTGATTGGGCAAAACACATTCCAATAATCATTACTAAGCTGGGGCATGATTGGAGTTCAGAGTTCAGAGAATGCAAGAGCAGTTTTACTTGTACTATCTGTTGCCCTGCTCCTCGATCAATAAAATATATCAATAAAATTTTCTCAGCAAGACCTGCTGAGACAGATTTCCCACACTGTATCAATGCGTTGTTGTGTGCATGAGAGTGAATTAAAGTGGATCTATTATAATCCTTCTTCTGTTTTCCCTGTTTTTCTTATGCGGCAGCAGCTTTTTATATTTCACAGTATAGAAACATCTTCAATTATTATGTGCTGGCTCGTTGTGCAGCCTCTGCATTTCTGCAGCCACCCTGTGTGCAGCATGTGGGGCAGGTGACCATATGAGAAACGTGTGACTAGCTACCAGTTTAGGATAATCAGGTCCCAAATTTATTGCTTTGAATAAATAATTCAGTCACATGTTAACATTCATTTCTTACAATTTGTGATACGATTTCAAAAGCTGCCTGAAATGTAGAGGGAGAGTAATACAGTTCAGCTGAGCTAATGACCTTGTAAAGAAATACAAAGCGAGCTAATGTCAGCAGTTTGAAGCTTGAGCTTCATCTACAATTCTCTAAATCATTTCACTGTGTGGCTCAACATGGTCGCTACTCGAACTGGTCTCCCTGTAAGCTCAGCCGGAGGCCACAGCTATCAAATATACAGCCTGTCGGCCCAAACTAGCAGCCAGAGGGTCTATTCTAGGACATGAGAGACCTTGCATTGTGTAACAATTAGTGCTTCAAACTAATTGATAACTTAGAATTAACTGCTGTCTGATTTGTTTGTTTTTTCACGAGGGTACAAATTGTTTTGGGGAAAGTAACACTGGTACCATTACATTGAAATCGGACCTGAGTTTTGAAGCCTGTTTTTACAAAGTACCATTAATGTCAAAAGTCATGCTGTAAGGATGAGTTGGTAAAAACATACATAATGACAGGCTTTTATCAATATTAGTCTAAACAGGAACAATGCTGCAGAAATAATTTTAGACCTTTCAACAACATTTGGAAATACAAATAAACCTCGAAGATATTTGTCATATTTGAGGATGGAGTATAGAACTTCAAGAAAATACAAACTGTAAATAGAAGACATTGTTTTTGGACAATTCATTGTGTTATGAATTGTTCAAAAAGTTCTAATGCTCAAATAGTTTAACAGATTTAGATTTTGCAAAAAGGTGTTTAGAATCAAATTTAGACTTTTTCCTTGGAGTAAAATATCAAGCGTGGTTGCAGGGATTTATAGATTACTATATTAGTTTTTGTTATTTGTACGTTTTTATAGGATTTGTATTTTACAGGCCTTCATTGGTGCAGATGAGTCACTACAGTGGATCCTTGAGCTGGGCCCTTAACCCCTAACTACTCTGGCTGCCTCAGGAGGGGCAACAAATCAAACATGGAGAACATATGATTCACTGGGGCAACCCTGGAAGGGAGCAGCTGAAACACACACACACACACACACACACACACACACACACACACACACACACACACACACACACACACACACACACACACACACACACACACACACACAAATGCAATACATATGCCTTCAATTATCCTTCAGTGAGAAAAAAGTGTGGAGGCTAAAGACACTCTTCCGATTTGATTGTTTATCAACCAGCACACTGTCTTTTAACAAATAAACACAATGTTTATTTGTGATCAGTGGGGTCTTGTCATTAAGTCAGAGATAATAATACTTTTGCAAAACTTTAGATTATATTCAAAAATGTTGCTTGATTGTCAGTGTCACTCATTGAAAATGTCTTCTTCCTCAGAGTCTGTGCTTGGCAGCGGCTGCATAGTGAACGAGTTAAGTCGTGGTTAATGATGAGGAAAAAGTGCCGTTTGCAGGTTTCTTCAATAAAGGCCACATACAGGTGACGCTGTTATCTCCAGCTCCAATCCTTCCCGTGCTGGTTCTAAAAGTGTATCTTGTGTGTTTGGTGTCTCCATAAATTATTCAGATTGTGAATCAGAAACTGTACACTCCTTGCACAAGCGGATGTCAGTTTCATTCTTCCCTAACCAGCCCCACTGTGTGATTTCATAATGTGCGAAGAAGATGAGGAAGAAGAAAGAGAAGCCGAGCTGAAGGTGCTGTCACACTACAATAAAAGTCCCATATGGATATGCAGAGGGCAGATACCCCTGCTGGCAAGATTGGTGTAATCAAGGTATTCACACAATGACAATAGAGCCACAATAGAAGCAGCCACGTGAAGCAGTTGATTTAAGAGAAGTTCAGCTCCATAATTTTCGAGGACAAAGCAGCCATTTATGCCTTGTTCCACAGAGGGGTGAGTCAGACTTAAGCAATGAAACGTTACCTGAATTGAATTTTGGATATTGTAGTTCAAATTAGGCTATGCTGAACTAATGTTGAAACACTCCTGTGTCATTATTCCATCAATTTATTTGGTACAATATATTCACACGTGCAAACATGAAACACTGTAGAAAAAGATTAATATGTTCTTTCAAAAGACATTCAACTTTTTGATAATCATTATTATTGTTGCATGGACGCGTGAAGGGATGATTGAAGGGCTGGTTTCTTTTTCATGAGGCAATATGAAAGGAGGAAGCAGAGATGGGAGTGTCAGGTTATGGTGACAGCTTTGGCTTTTGATCAGCGCATCTCAGTGTGGCATGTTGTGGCCAGTGGATGATGTGGGACTGGAGTGACAGGAGGAGCTCTGTGCATACAGAAACAGCAAGACAAAAGGTTTGTCACATCTGTTACTCACAGCCTTCCTGTCACCATGTAAACTGGCCGCACACTGGTGCATGAATACATTGTAAACAGCACGTCATGCTGGTATTTATTAATATATTTAGATGTTCACTGGACAGCAGGACAAAACATGAGTCATATGTGTTACACAAATGCCGTTTTACAGTGAATGGCATTATGAACGTATAGAAACTCAGCAGATACATGTGTGTTTGGGCATTTCAGAGCATATGTGCATGGTGTTCTGCTGTCAAGCTGTAAAAAGCTCTTTCTCTCAGGTTTTGTAATGTCACACAAACAGTACTTTCTCAAATTAAGGAAACAACTTCATTCTCACAAACACGTTTTTCTGCACACATTGTCAACTCAACACTGCTAAATTACAGCTCATCGAGAGGAACAAATGACCCGTGTTGAGAGAGAAACCATGAGAACCCACTAATTATTATTTGGTACCATCGAGTGGGCGAGAGGAGGATGTCAGATAAGCTGAGATGCATCACGGACAGCGTCTCTCACCCCCTCCACGACACTGTGAGAGCTCTGACCAGCTCCTTCAGACTGCTGCTCCATCCAAGAAGGAGTGCTACCACAGGTTATTCATCACTGCAAAACTCAAACTGTTTAATACTGTTGGTCCAACTTAAAGTGTGGTAAATCACTCTAAAAATGTACTTTTTCTGCCCTTTTGAAAACATTTCCAGTGACGCAGTAATTTGTTTGCTTGTTATTTTATTGATGAATATTTGTAATGTTAATATTATTATTGTTAAATACTTTCTGCAACGGGATAATCAATTTGCCCTTGTGAGATAAATAAATTATCTTTTTGTCTCTTATCTTATTTTATAAAATTAGATTAGATACCCACTTTGAAAATTAGGAAAGTACATAATTTGGGAGTTCATCAAAAAGCTTGTGCTTTCCATTGCCAATATATAAAACATGACCGCTCTGCCTCACTGAAGGTGGGAGTGTACTGTGCCCATTTGTCCGCCTCAGATGAAAGATGCGCAAAAGCAACAACATCTTTGATCATAGCTTTAAATTTGTGACTCTTTATCAAACAGTTAGTGCACCACTGAAAACATGCTGGTGGTGATGATGTATAGTATTATTATTTCCTAACAGGTCTCTGCCTCCCTACACAACACTATCTGTGTAAACACTTTTCTAAAGGAAGGGAAGTGCTCTGCTATGACCACATTCTGCATCTACTATATATAATACTGATTATAATAAAAATACATCCATCCATCCAACCATCCATCCAGATTCAATCCCTCACTGTGGTAAGTATAAGGCGGGGGGGGGGGGGGGGGGGGGGGGGGGGTAGTTAGATTGAGTGGGTCAGTTTTGTTAATAATTCTAACAAATGCAATGAGTTACTGAAACTCCCCACTTTATAAGGAATTACCCCAAAAACTGCAATTGGCAGAGATGGTGTGCATCATGTGGGGACTAAAAAACACTTTTGATGTATTATAGAACAAAGAGTACTTATAAATAAATAAAATTCCTGTACCTTTTCTGTCGCTACTTTGTACTTCACATGACCACAGAAAGCAGGCAGTCTTCCAAAATAAAGCAACATCACACATGGAATGGATCCAGAATAATGACCACAGGTTGTAAGCTGTGTTGCAACGCTCTGACAAGCAGGCTCTTGTTTTGTTTGTATGTCATGCAGGCAAACGTGGACATGCAGAGCCCTTCACACTGTGCAATTTCATTTCCAACAAGTAAGCTGGCTGGAGTGAGAGAAACAGCGCTACTTTATTGCTTTCTGTGACAGCTGATTAAAAGCTTTCGCCTCTGAATTTGGGCTTCATCAAAATTTTGACATTTTAGATCTGAAATCAAACAACGTGGCCGTTGACAAATAACAATAATGAATCAAGCTCCCAATGACTGCCTGCGGTGAACATTCAGCCAGTTAAAAGTAATTCACCTCAAATTCACTTCAGAAAATCCACATTTGAAGCCTGTCTCCACACCTCTCTTCTCCCAGTGAGGTTACATTACAACGCCAATACAACATGGACAGAAGTGGTCGGAAGCACTTATTTTAGGCACTTATTTTAACACCGCCTTACTTTCACTGGTACTCCCATCCCACCACTACCGTCAGTCAGATCAGGCAAATGTAAGACACCCATCCATCTTCCTCCTGCTTAACTCCTGCTCGTGTCAATCTCTTTTGTTCTGAAAAGTCTTGCAATTTGAGACTCGGGCTTCTTGCCCACCAAAATTCTTACCAGATATTGACTCCACAATGCTGCTATTTTCTGAATTAAATCTAGATCTTTATACATTTACGTAAAATATGACATTATTTTCAGCTGTTTATCATTTAATCATTCCAACTAAACTGCTTATACTGTGTTGTTTGTTTTTTCCCTTCATAATTACAACGGTTTGCTGATTGGGGAGCCCGGATAACTTTGGTAAGTTTGTTTTATGGTCTGATGTGGTCTCTGCCAGTGCACCACAAAAGTTCAGTTTGAGTGTTATTGCAGCAGTCGCTTGAAAGTAAATACAAAGTTTTACAAATGTGTTCTAATTTGCTTAGCTAATACTTTTAATAACAACACAGACAACACTATTATGCCTTTGTTCTTTAACCTCTGTAATACTGTTTAGGTGCACCAGGCATGTAAACAGCACCCGGTATTTGTTCTCTTTACACCCTCATAAAACTATGCAATAAACCATCAAATTTAATTGTATTTTTGAGTAACTACTGGTATGAACCTGCTCCAACCTTTGACAAATCAGGGGAGAACACAAAGGTTGTAAAGTAATATTTATTCAGTCAATATTATCGCAGCCAAAAAAACATCACAGAAATGATGATTAGTGGTGCTGTGTGTGCATTTTAGTAAACAAAAGGTGAGCCAATCAATGTCAGTACACAAAAAAAAACATCTAGCAAAAGAGCATAAGGAACAGTGAACTAAATGGTTTCAGTACTCATATGTCCATAGGCAATCAGTGAAAAGTGGTAAAGGTGAATTTTCAACACTCAGCTTACTACTACAGGAGGAGAAACACGTGAAGCCAAAGACCAAAGGTCCAAGAGAACATCACCCTGTGTTAAATTAGTGTAAAGATTCTGAATGTGTGTACTCTCCTGAATGGATCCTTTAAATCACTTATAAACTCTCACAGGAAAGATTTTGAACCATCATATTCTCAAAGCAATATATATATGAAGCTAAAAAAGAAAGTTGAATAATGATTTGCTATTTCCATGTTAACTGCTATTAACGGCTATTACCTTATACAAACCACATTTCTCACCGAATGAACCAGGCAGATACTTAACGGATTGACTGCAGCAACAGAAAAATGTAAATAGAATGACCATTGGTACCAAATGTATATGCTAACTGGTGTCCCTTGTCCCACAAAGCTGAAGACAGCTGAGCTCTGTAGGTTGCCCACCATGAGACAGACTTACTCACCCAAATTGTTCAATTGACTTCAGTCTTTATCTGGTGGAAACAGCAAGTCCCTCCACACTTAAATCCAGAGGTGCAGCTGGGCTTTGCCTGGTCACACAGTGCACTATCTAGTTTCCTATCAGGGGGTCTGACTATATTCAGTAACGATCTGACGGTTTGCACCGTTGGCAAGCGAGCTCCCCGTCCATGTGTTCAAGCATGGTCGCATCACAGTTGTGCTGCTCTCTCGCTGCCTTCGGGCTCAGAATTCTTAACTGTTTCACTTGTGGGTATGAAGTGACTTTGTTGTTGTTGAATGAAATATGCACAACATTTTTCTGCATTCTCAAAAAGAGTCTCCATGCATTCATATTTTGCAGTCACGTGTCACAAACATTTGTGTCTCTCTCCTGTAGTCTGAGCTCTCTCTGGTGTCTCTCTGTACCTTCCTTCAGGATCTGATACTGGAACGAGAAGTTGGTGAGGTGAGCCTCTTGCCCCCATCAGGTCAACACCAAGCGCAATGCCTTTTTTTTTCTCTCACAACAATCTATTTGTTGCTTTTTGTCTTCTGCTTCTGTCTCTTTTCATCTTCCCACTTCAACCAGAACACCAGAAAGTCTTCATCTCTGAACCTGAACCTGGTTCTGCAAAGGTTTCATCCTGATTAGATGGTGTTTTTTATTCTCCACTATCACCTACGCTATACCATGTTGAGTAGCATTGTAGCGCAACATTATATAATAATAGTGCACTATGTAATAATAATGTAATATATTTTCACCTCATTATGTTAAAACAATGCGAGTTGTTACATAGTGCAAGTTATTACAAAACGTGGGTGCATTATGTGATACGTAAGTAATATGTAAATATGTATGTAATATTTAAGAATTGTCTTCTGTTCTATATTTGTTTTTGTGTTTTTAATGCTTTGAATCATATATATATATATGTTATTTTCATAACATGATCCAGATTGCATGTGTTGATGTCTTCCAATGTCAACGTCAGTGCACCCATAATTTCTGTATCGTTAAAATGTCATTAGAGTTGGCTTTATCTCCATTATAATTAATACAGTTACATTGTATTTCGGTTTGACAAATGAAAATATCCTACTCGTGTTTTAAATGAATTTTAATTAGCTTGTAATCCTGTTTTTTCTCATTAAAGCATCAATTTTGATGGTCTGTTATAAAATGCATGAAAAATTACATCTTATTTCTTCTAAGTTGCAATATGTATAGTTATTACAAGATGTGGCAAAGTTTATCACAGAATGCATTCAAGAATTGTACAACAAATTAGAGCAGATTATTATAATATACTTATTACAAAATGAGGTGAAAATATATAATTTTATTAAATAATGATCCATTATTACATAATGTGACGCTACAAGCCTTGCAACTACTGTGTTGTTATTAGAGCTATATAAATAAAGCTGAAATTAATTGAAGTTAATCAAATCCTGTTTTCTGACTTGCAGTAAACCACTGCTGTAACAACCAGTGTAATTCACTATGACTTCAACATTAGTCATATCAAAAGGTTTACATAACTGTGAAGTCACGCTTTTAAACTTGCTCTTTCTGCTTTTCTCTCCTGTGATATTAACACTGTGCCATTCACAAAGCTGCGAAAAACCTCTGTCCCCTCAACAAGCTTGTATTCTATTCCTCTGCTGTTCACATGCTTCAGCCAACCACTGACAGAAAACCTTCAGTGTTACAAAGTGGAGTTAATCAAAGAGCACCATAAAGCTTGAACTGCAGCATGACACTTGTAATAACACTTAAACAACCTCGTATGCCACATTCACTGTCATCAGTAAATTCTTATATCACATTCATTTAGTGACATGCACTGTTAAGGAGTAAGTTTAAATCTCACAAGAACTCCGACTCAAGAACGAGATCACCTCGACAATCTACCTCTGCAACCTCAGTTTCAATTGGTTTAATCACTTCTGTATGAGTCACTTGAAGGTTAAAGCACATTTCTGTTTGTTGAAAGAAAGTGCTCTATATGTCTTGTTTTTGTGAACATATGGTTATTCGTGTTATGTTTCCTGGTGGGTTGTTCCACAGATGGCTTAGGTGTTTGCCTTTATTCAATCATTAAATATATAGGCTTCCTCCTGTCACATAAACAAGATGCATGGTCATTAGCCCCAAACGCAAATAGGCAGCAATGTCACAAAGGCCCATCCATTGTTGTGTAATTTGAACATTAAAAAAAAAAAAACAACAACTTGATTTTAAACTTTAGAACCATGACTTTATTAGATCCACCTCACCAGATGTGACAAGAGGGCAATTTGTGGGATTGTAATTATTTGGCATTGATTATCTGCATCCAGGTGCCTTAAGAGACACAACAATGCACCGGCAAGGCACAATTAAGGAAAAGTGCACATAATGAGATGAGACATGGATACAAACAGTGTGTGTGTGTGTGTGTGTGTGTGTGTGTGTGTGTGTGTGTGTGTGTGTGTGTGTGTGTGTGTGTGTGTGTGTGTGTGTGTGTGTGTGTGTGTGTGTGTGTGTGTGTGTGTGTGTGTGTGTGTGTGTGTGTGTGTATCTTCATAGATCAATGTGGTGAAAGAAGAGGAGCAACTAACTTAATTATAAAAAAAAATTTTCATGTTCTGTCCAACATGTAAAAAAAGTACCATGTCAATCAGAATGGGGGGGGGGGAACTCATTCATGTAGTGTACGCTCATCTGCAACGAGACTGCAGCGATGTCACTAAATTTCTCATAGCCATTGGCATGTAATCCTTGTAAAACATCAAAAGTGTTTAATTGTTTACCTCCTCAAAAGCAATGTGATGTTTCTGGATATAACAGAAGACAAGTCAACTTCTGCCTGCACCATGGCTTGTGGCCTTTCTCTTAAAGTTTGTTGCTGGTCAAAGGCAAAATAGATAACATGATTTCCTAGCTCTCACACAGCGTGACTATGTGGTGGAGGGTTATCCAGGAATTGTTTGGGTTCTTTTCCCTGTCTCAGTCATAAATCGCCCGTATGAATAATTAATAAATCCCGGGAGCACAGCAAGTAGAGATGTAAACTATAAGACAATTCTTACCCCATACTTGTTTGTCTGTGAGCCACCAGCACATCAGCTTGTGTCATATCTGCAAATATTTTGTCATTTCTTTCTGAAGATCTATTTCCTCTGTGTCTCAACAATTTGGAGACAGCATACAACAACGAAAAACAGCTGCAAGTTCACTGTATGAGAAAACTAACAGCAGGCCTCTTAAAATAGGACCATTGTCTGTTTCTTAGAAGAGCTTCTACATTTGTAAGAAACAAATGTCAGCTGCAAAGTCTCAATATAATTTGCATTGTGGAGATAAAATATCATTTTATGACTTTTTATGTTTCTGATTGTGTCATTTAGCTCAAGCAAGTGACTGTGAGCAAGGAAAATAAACAGTAAAAGAGAGAAAATTATAGTGATGATCAAACACACAATAAGAAATCAACTTGAGTTGAAAACCCCACACAGGCTCCTGCTCACACACACACAATTGCACCCACCCACACAAGCACGCACACGCAAGAAAATCATATGAACTGTTGTCTCTTCAATAATTTGGTTATAGGGCTTATCATACAACGTTTGAGACACTTCCAGGGCTAAAACATAATGTCAAGATAAAGGCAGCAAAGCATCAAAGTCTAAACTTTCATATTGCAGGTGAAAAGTCCTCTTGAGTATAAAACCCTGACAAAAAAAGAAAGGTGTGCATCTCAAATGAAAGAAATGGTTAAAGGAAAAAAAAAATAAAGTATTGTGTTGTGCGACAGGATAAAAAATCATCCTCTCCCACTGGCCTGGTTATCCTCAGGCGGATAATTAAAAAGTGTGTGCCACAGTAGAGAAGGAAAAAAAAAAAACATTAAAATAAATAAATAAGAGAGGAGAAGGGAAGAGGCTCTGCACAGATCCCGGGGGGATCCATTAAAGAATGTTTTCTTGAATTGAGGTTAGGTGCATTGATCTCTGTCGAAGCTGGCACAGCTGAGAGTTAACACTTCCCTCCTGCAACTCTGACTCTTTTCATACATTATTCCAATTAAATCATTTCTGCCTTCCTGGCTGCCTCTCAGTTTTCGAGGAAACCAGGAATTGGCACCTGCCACACTGAATCCAATGTCATCGAACATCGAGAGATGCAAGCCACCTTACCTGCGAGACCAGAATGTAGCGTAAGAAAAAAAGATAGTTGATGGTGATGTTTTGCCTACAGCGGCAGCAGGAACGATTGAACGTCCACTGTGATGTATTATACACATTAGGTACATGCTAATAGGTGCACTGTCCTGAGCAGTAGGCCTTTGTGTCATTGTATGATATATTGAGAGGTGTGAGCACAGCCATTGTTTTTGTTTCCATTTGTACAGAATGTGAGGGGGAAGCCCATTACCTTGAGTTACTTCGGAGACATCTGTTGGTATTTACCTGTGGTTCGTATGCTCATTTACTTACACATCACAAAATGAGAGAAACATGAAATCATGTTCCCTAAAACCGTGGTTTTTTGGTCATTTCCATAAAGAAATCGCAGCAGTGTTGCTTAGCAGGATTGCACACTGAAGCCCAATAAATAAAAGAAGTTTAAAAAACAAAAAAACCTCACAAAAGCTGCTGAAGAAGAGTCAACGACATTATACATCACGTGTCACAGTCAGAGATTTAATGGTGAAATTATTTTCTTTGCTTGCTAATTTTAAATGTAAAAATGGCACAAATGTTTGAATTGCTTGATCAGCCCTTGTTAATTTGTCAATGCCTTGTTTAATGTCAGTTTGTTTTAAGTGCTGTTGCCAGGGAGTCACACAGTGTTGTGGTTTGCACTCTTACCAAATAGCAATAAGGCAATGAGTCCCAATCAGAGCAGGATATTTCTGTTTGGAGTTTTTATGTTCTTCCAGTGCTTATAAGGATTTTTCTCTGGGTCTCTGTGATCAACCCTGTGTTGACGGACCCGTAGTTAGCTGGGATTGACTCCAGTGCCCGGTGACCCCGAATGGGTAAAGCAGTTCAGAAGGTAGATTGATTGATGCTTACAGGATCATCATTAGTTCTTTTTCAATCAAGAATCATAATCATGTGTTGGTAACACCCAGCTTGTGTCTGGATCCATAATAATGGGCTCACGTAAGTTATCTGCTTGCACTGTAATTCTTTCACAGATTCCAGTCGGCATGCATCAACACAATATTAGCAACAGAGACACATTTTCCACTTGGAACTGAATTGGTCAACCATCATAGAATGGAATCTGCAACAACAATTCAGATACAATTACCATGTTGATAGTAGGGGCTAGACGAGTAAGCATGTAACGAGAAGGTTTGAATTGCTGAACTGAGAAAACATGTTGATGGGAAAAGGGGAAGCCATTGCTTGTCTCAAATCTGATTCCCTCCACTGTGGACTCTTGAGGCAGACTTTCCACCCACAAGAGGAGTTAAATGCAGATCACAAAGCTGATCAGCTGTTCAGATTTCCCTTCTACATCTTGACCCTGTTTACCATTAGCTTTTATCAACGTATCTACAACTGTTACAGTCATTTCAGGTCATCTCAGTTATATTGATTTCATGCTTATTGCATTTTTTCAATCTAGTTTGCACAGCTAACTACTTCTAAATCCAGTTATGAAGTAAAATCAAGCAATATCTCACAAGAGGGAGTTGAGGCTCCTCCGCCTCGTGTCGGAAATAATTGCACCTGTGCTAATACTCAATACAAAAGCACAACCTTGTGTTTGATATTGCTTTTTTTTTTTTTCAACAGTTGCACCAAAAACACCTGTTGATTCAAATCAATTAAAAAATATCAAGGATTTCTTTTTTTTTTTCATTTAATCATTCGTTTTGTCTCTCCCAACACAGTGCCGAAACAGACTGCTATGTGATTGTTGCTAAGCAACACAATCGGTATTTCTACCTCACCGTAATGTCTTCTTATTCAATTCATGAAAATTTGTCGTACATTTCCATTCCATGTGCAACCACAAAAACATCTGTGTTGTCTGTGCTATGTTGGCGAGTTGGTTGTTATTGTTGTCATTGAAACAGCTGTGAGGCTGGAGCGATACAGCTGTGAAGTGTCACAGTTACAGTGCACATCAGTGCTCATAGGATGTCTCTTGTCCAATTTGTGTGGTTGGAACTAAGAGAATATTCTACTAAAGGTTTGTACGGAAAAAAAATCGGTGCAAAGCTGTTATTTATCATACAAACAAGAAAGGTGATCTATGATGTTGGCACATTGAGAACTGTTCCCGACAAATACACAAAATAACACATACTATTGATTTAGGGGTTGAACCTTGCATGTGTTAATAAAAAAGAAAATGTGACCGTATGTTTCAGTAATACTATGTGGATTATCTGCAATTCAGTGACAAGCTCAAATGAGACTTAACATATGTGAAAACCCTCTATTGTTCATGTTTTTGCATCTGTTTCTAACGTTTTTTTTAAAATAGTGTGCAAAGGCCAAATCATGTTTATGAACATTTGACAAAATAAAAATCTATTTTAATCTTTTCACAATCATAAGTCACCACAAAGCACTCCCACAGCTAAGATTAATAGTCCACATTTGAATCCACATTTTTGTTACCTAATAGTTTAGCAGACAAAATGTCGGCTTCTTGTGCACAATAGTTAATAAAACTAGTGTTTGTGTAACTTTTTAATACTACCGGTATATAATTTCTCAGAGATATATGTTATAAATCTTTATATTGTATGTATTATTTTGTATGTATTGCTTTGTATGTATTGTATGTATTGTAGCGTGCCGCAGGATGTTGGTAAGAAGGACGACCTTCTTGACTGCAAAGTCGCTTTATTGATGAACGGAACACGGTTACTGTTGGCTGTAACCACGCCAACACAATAAACCAGGCACAAACTGACCAGGCTGCTCCCTCATTCATTCACGTCCAACTCTGGTCTCCCACGGGCCGTCACCCATGACCTGCCCCCATCCTCCACCCACAGCCATCTCATATTCCAATAGTGTATTTATTATACAACAAAATAATCAGAATAATCAGCACATCATTACTGAACAATAAAACCACAACTATAACACAAATGCAGAGATGTTACAGTATGTTTAATAATGTACCTGTTATCAATGTGGTTAAACTTTTGCTCACTAGTTTTAAAGATTATTTTCATTTGCTCAAGTATTTTTTAACAACTCTTACTTGCATCTGATTGCAATTTCAGCAATTTAACCGTAAGTGTACTTGAGTAACAATTCCTTGTATGGTTGTAGATGTATTGAAGTTGGATTTATGACACCTACCAATCCATACAGTTAAGCTTTATTCTAAAATACATTAACCACCATTTGTTGCATGTGATTGGTCTAGATTTACACTTCCAAATCTTGTGAAAAAGCTAACATTTTTCTGAAAAATATAAAAAAAATATATCAGTTTGTAATTTTCTTTTTACAATTATAAAGTACAAATAATCAGTAAAGTTGGAGCTTCGGTAGGAATATAGCCATTTCAGACTAAATACATAACTCATCATAAAGCCTCATGGGAACTCTTAATGTCTTGATTTGTGCAAGCTCTCAAAGTGAGGGTTTTATGACTCAAAGGCCAAGAAAGACTGACTTTGGGTCAGCTGTGGTGCGGAGAAATGCTGATCCGGAAGCCTTTTTTGGTTCAGAGTGTCAGACACATGGCTTTATGGATGAAAACAGTTTGGATCAGCAATCTGCTGATGAGCTGCCACACAACAAATGTCTGTGTCAAACTAGCAGAGAAATGGAAGCATTACAGCTGCCGTTCAATAGCACAAACATAAACGGTTTCACTTCTTTCCCACTGGAACAATATACATGGAGCTAACTGACAGTGGGATTAAATTGCTTTTTCAGCTTGTTTCTCTCACTTTACCACACCCACCCGCAATGTGCAAACAACTCCATAAAACACACTGTTAACACAGCAACACAATCAGGCCCAGTTATGTGATTATGAGATTTCCAAAAAAAAAAGTATTTCATGTCAGTTGTCAGGCTTTAGGACGATATGAGAAGCAGTGTGTGCAGAGAGTCTCATGTATGCACAGGTCACCCAACCAGACTGCTTTAAGCCTGCCAGACAGACTTTACATAAATGCTATTCATCAAGCAGCTTTTGCTCCAGTGGCCCAGCGAGGATTGGCCGGACAAAACACCCACATCAAACATCTCCTCTCAGCGAGGAGGATTAAAGGAAACACTTTTCCATGAGGGGCAACATATATAAAAGCACCTTGCCATGGTACGTGATCATTTGATTTCAACAACAAATATTTGAGAAAATGGAGCATCAGTCAAGCCTCCATGAGGGAACACTGTAATCAAGATATCCTTATGTGGAGCACATATATTCTTCCACACAGATATTGTATATTGAAGATTTTTCTTTCTTTCAATCTTTCTTTCTTTCTTTCTTTCTTTCTTTCTTTCTTTCTCTCTTTCTTTCTTTCTTTCACATTCTCTCACAAAAAGGAATCTTTGATTCAGCATGCTGAAATTAATGCAAGGCAGGAGAAAAGAAGAGTGTGGGAGACTCACAGACAAGACTGAATCAGCTGGAAAGAGCAGCAGAGTAGAACATTTGACTAACAAGCAGTTTTTAAGCACACTGCACTGTTGTCTCAGTAGAAATACAGCGCACTCTGGTCACATACATATATTGATCTTCTGTGGCCTGATGGAGATGTCAAAGAAAGAAAGGATGAACCTGGAGGACAAATCCAAGAGATGGTCATAGTCAAAATAAAAGGACGGGGAAGAGTTATTGGTGGATAAGGACTGCTAACAGAAAGAGAGACACTTGTGTTTTGTGTCTATGCATTAAACGATGGAAAAGGGATGTATAGTGAAGTCACAGCATCCTCCGAAAGGGGCAGGGTGGCAGGACACACAACACATCTTGAAGTTGGAGGGGAAAAAACATTTATTAATGTAAGAGTGGAACATATTTAGTTGCTCCATGTAATCTGAGTGTTTCTATTTATGGTCGAGCAAGCTCAGCCCCAATTAATGTGTGAACTGTATTCTTGGGGTTCTTTGTATCATGAATATGCAAATGAGGCTGTATTTTGATGCTGCCTGTTTTTACAGTGCATCTCCGTAAATTGGCTTTCATAGCATACACAGAAAACGACAACTCATGGCTTCTGTGACATGCATACGATAACATAATTTTTCTTTCATGGGTGCTTATCCTCCATTGACTCAACTGTAATCACATTACAAGCAATCTAGTGAGTCATTTGACCTTCTCTGTATCCACAATAGACACCAAACTATAATCTAATGTTATGTAATCTAATGTCTGATATAATTACATCTATTACTCACTCGAGACAACACAAAGCCTAAAATGATAACATCGCTTAATAGGGGCCTAATGCAATATTGAATGAATGTGAAAAATCTTATAGGGCATCTCCACACTGTATGTTGCGCTCATGGTAAACAGCTTATAGGCAGATGGACTGCTTTCTTTGAATATTCATAAACATGAAAAAGAGAAAACCTTAATCCAAGATTTTCCTCGAGTCCCTACTCTCAGCCCGCATCTTCAAACTTCCTGCTTGTGAAAACTAATGGAAAATGCATGGATTTCAGCAGTGGCTTCAATCCATTTTAATCCTGAAGGCAATTACGGCGTGGGGTTTTAGGGTCAGTAGTGCTGTTGATTGATGGGAAGAAAAAGTCACTTTAACAAAGTGCTGTGAACTCCATCCACCTGGCGGCAACACAAAGGGTGTTGCTTGATGCACCGAGACGACGCTTTAATGCTTTATTAATGCATTCAGTGAAAGAATACAAAAAGGGAAATTAATGATTGTGCCTGTGATAGACTTTACGTGTCAATATCACTGATGCTTTTTGAATTATAATTTAATCCCCTAATTTTTATGGTCTGTTTGCTGCTCTTACCAAAGACGAATCTGGCATCGCCGTCACCACCGGCTGCACTGATGACACATTTTTTTAAGTGGGCGCTGTCATTGATTGCTAACATATTTGCTATGCCTGAAAAACCCAGTTTGTTTGTGGGGAGAATCATCATCCACTTCAATGTTTTCTTCCAGCTCCCTTTAAAGACCCATGGTCTGTATCCTAGCAACAGGACTCCTCAACCCCATCTAACTATGGAGTCAGTGGCAGAAAGCGAGGGCGAGCGTGTGGGACCCTCACTGTCTCCTGTCGCTGTCAACAAATGGAGGTCGGATTCAGTTCCTCAGCAAGTTATGTGGTGAATAAACAAAAACAAAAACAACAAAGAAACATCTTTGTGTTAATCCAGGGATAATCCCAACTTTACTTGCAAATTATACACGCACGCACGCACTCAGCAGTTTCTTCTCGGACAAGGTAGGGTGGGCCGCCTCCAGTGCGAACGTTGAAACATTTGAGTGTACTTGTCGTACTTCAGATAATTACGATACATAAAATGATTAAATGATTTTTTTTTTTTTACGTGTTTTTTCACACGTGAAAAACACTCACTCATCAAAAATTACAATTCTTATATGAATGTTTGAGGTAACTATAGGCAGTGCTGAGTAACACGTTGTTCAGTTTTGTTTCCAGGTGATTTCTTCTCTCCACTGAAATCTTTAGTCATTCTCCCTCTTCTGTACATATAGTAAAACACTTTCCAAGGCCAAACCCAGACCCATTTTCATACTGCATGCGAAACTGTGGTCTGTATAGTTCTTCCACCACCAGAGATCTGTGTCATCAACTATATATAGACCATAGAGACCATAAACCCCTGTTCTGCAACTTTAATATTACAGGTTAGATTTATTCACATATTTTATTAAAACACTGAAACTGATCGCCAGGCCAGCTCAAAAGATTCTTGTACGTATATAAGCGCCTGAGTCAAAAGCTCAAATAATCCACCGAAGTTTATATCGTATCATATATCAAAACATATTGTGTGTTTTCTGTTTCCACATGTTTCTTTTTATTGCTCTGCTGCATTTACAGGGCAATAATGTCAATCTGAGCAGACGTGACTCAATTCCTACATCATTTTATTTGCCATGGATGATTTTTTTTTCTTCAAAGCTTTTGTGTTTTGCCTTTGTGTGTGCCTCTGCAAGCAATGCCTCTTTGAACCTTTTGATTATTATCTTGACACATGAACATTCTTGATCCTCATACTCACAATCCCCAGTAGTGACAGTCATTTAAGATAACATTTACATACTTTATATGCTGGCTTTGTTATTTGGGATAATGTTCCCTTACTACAATATCCAGGAATCCATTTAGTTTTAAAGGGAACAAAAAAGAAAACCCCACATTCACTACTACGAACAATTTAGAGTCAATTATGAACGGAAAAGTATGTATTTGCACTGGCAGAGGAACCCAAAGCAAACACGAGCAAGAACTTAATCTGAATGAACAACAAAAGTGTATTCTGAACCCGGGGAAAATATATTTTTTTGTTTCGCCACTATCCTCATCCATACACAAACACGGAATCTGCAAACTGCAGGCGCCTCTCAGCATTTATAGCAAACTTTGTGGAAACTTTGCTGCATCTGGAGCATCTTTACTGTGTGAGTTTATATTCTTTGTTTTCTCCCTCATATACAATATACTCAATGCCTTTAGTTACCAACTGCAGCATACTACTACCAATTTTTGTATACTATCCTGACGTGAGAATGAACAAGGTTAACTTCTGATTACACAGTAAAATATGCCCTGGTGTAATAAAGAGCCAAAAGTTTGGTAGCCTTTCAAGAAGCACTGGTCACCATAAAGTGCCTTGTTATACTCACTGAGACAACAGAAAGTAGTTTATGAAGTGTCCTTTTGCTGGAGGTGAACCTGAAAGGACTTTAAAAGTTCGATCAATGGTTGGCGAGCATTGTAACCCACAGTTTGACCCTTTCCCCATGCGGTGCGTAATAACCTATATGCACATCGAAGACTGTCCTTTCAGCAGGCTGTGTCTGTGCTCTACCTCCAGTGCAAGTACCCATGCATATTATCAGATAAAGACGAGCAATGGGATGTCGATCCGGCAGGCTGCAGCACAAAGCCAGAGTGATTTGCTGGGATGAATCGCAACCCACCGTAGGCTTGCTCTCTATTCAAAAAGATAGTGGCCACAAAGCTCTGCCTGTTTCAAATCTGCAATCTAAAATTTTGCTGCTGAACCAACACAACAAAAGTGCTTCCAAAAATATAGGACAGAAAAAAACAGCTCTGAATGTTTTCCAGCCTGTTTGGGATCATGTTGACGAAGTATCAGAGAGGACTGGAACACTTAATGAATAGCTTTTGCAGGAAGAGGGTTTCATCAGGCCATGATGCCACCTCCCGTTGAGAGTCATCAGCTGAGGGGTTGATTTACCCTTGTTTCCTGACTCCTTCAGACTGGGCCTGCAGTGACCAGGTAGCAGTAAAGAGACATGTGAGAAAGAAACAATTTCTCATGGTATAGCTGAAAGAAACAGCTGAGAGCAATTGCAGTTTTTGACAAGACAATCACAGGCATTGCACTGAAAAGTTATTTTAATCTTTGTTTATTCCCCTGCTCACATAATAATGAGGCGCCTGTAATTTTTTTAAACTGATCTCTACACCCAAAAACAATCCAAAACAAGAAAAGGAAATTCTACATTTTAACAAAGACCGACCATGTAATTTCTCCCTGAAATAGAAACACAGTCACCACAATTTCAATTCTGGACCTAAAGGTATTTTGTAATTTCTTTCTTGATCAAAGTCAAATCATTTCCAATGTCATCAAATAAATGTATTCCTTTGCTCTTCCAAAAGAATTGCGAGTAGTGTCTGATGACCCAATCAGCATTAAATATAAATATCTGTATAATTTGGCAGTTTTTGTGTTACAGACATACATTAGAATATCACTTGTTGTAATGAGCCTACAGTATTTAAGACAGTAAACAACAATGTATGCTTTTGCCCAGTAAATATACGTTTTTAATAAACATTATGATCAGTGGTACGCTTGATATTGGTGTGCGTGCGTGCTTAATGAACATCTGCAGAACTTTGCTGCTTTGCATACAGAAATTCATTCACTGAAAAGAATAAAATTTTGTTGTAAGGCATGTAGAAAACAGTTTTAACTTTCATTTTGCAGATTGTCAGCGCTTTGTGTCCAAATGAATGACATTTTTTTTGTTTGTCACAGAATTCTCAAATGCCTATAACACACAATTACAACTTATTATTTTCACCAATATATCAAACACCATAGATTAGGCTTTACTTGACCACAATTCCACCCATCAGGTTTCAAATAAAAGACTAAAAAGCTAGAATAATTAACCTCTCACTTCCACCCAACGATAATGTGCTTTGTGTTGTTGTTGTTGTTGTTGTTGATGTTGCTGATTTTTGTTTCATTTCAACAATTGGCTGCACAGAAACTCAAATCTCAAACACCACAGATTGGTGGATGTGTTTCCACAGAAACTGAGCTGCTGTGAAGTCTGTCACTGTAGCATACTGAGGCCATTTTCTGTACCAACTTAGGACAATGAAAAACTAACAAAAAAAGAAAGAAAGAAAGAAAGAAAGAAAGAAAGAAAGAAAGAAAGAAAGAAAGAAAGAAAGAAAGAAAGAAAGAAAGAAAGAAAGAAAGAAAGAAAGAAAGAAAGAAAGAAAGAAAGAAAGAAAGAACCAATAAGTGCCCAGGCTTATGTGAATGGTTCTGGCAAAAAACAAAAACAAAAACAAAACAAACACAAAAAAACCCCCAAAAAACCCAAAACAATTTGCACGAGCCTTTCATCATTTTCAGAAAGCAATGTGTTTTCCATAATTTTTTGAAAATGTTTTAAACAAAGTCAGCAGAGTGGATGAATAGCAGTGTGACTGTACAGCATGAGTCATATGAGGACGTTTTATGGAGGTTGTAGTAATATGTTTGGCATTTTGCCTGTGGTAGATAGGTCAGAGAACAGATGCAGACCAGAAACTGAGAGAACTGCAACAAGCAACAAAGGTCCCCAGGGGGAATTGAATTGGGGACATTTATAATTTATGCATCTTAACCACTATTCCAAACTATAGCTCAGTTTAGCTTTTTTTTTTTTTTTTTACCATAAAAATGTGTCACTTTGATTAAAAAAAAATATTTTGGTCCATATAACCAGAATCTGCAGGGTCACACCAAGTACATCACTAAAAAACACCAGAACTGACAGCTTCTCTTTTGACTTAGTAAACATGTAATATGTATTATATGAGTGCTTTATTATGTGATGTTATGTTTTTAAATTGAAAGGAGTGTCATTTTAAGCCTATGTGTTTAAATGTCACCCATTAGCCTGTTGTGTTTACTCTGTGCTCTCATCTAAGACATTTTTCAAATTATGCTCTTTCTATATTACCACCCATGCATGACATAAGCTGCTGATAAACTCTCCCAGGGCTCATCTTGACGTTCTGTTTATGGTTGCCTCTTGTTTTGCATTCACAAGACAGTTGGCATTTGGTCGTCCTCCCCTTTGCCCTCCTAAACCTCCTCACAACTCTCAAGCCTTATTATTATTTTTCTAATAGAAGATTGCTGTTATCAGGTCAATGAAAGAGGACACAATCAACATAAACAGTTTTTGCAATTACCAATAAAACTTCTTCTTCATTTGCATGCTGCAATGTTGCCATGTGTATTCATCTGGGAAACTGTTACCACAGTTGCCCACAAATCACACACAGCTGGGAGCAAAGTTATAAAGTTTCAGTGTTGTACGCTTCGCAAGTAACTTGAAAATGTGATCGCAAGATAGAAACATCATGAGTCGTATCTGGGACCCATTACTCAAAGCGGTGTTTTCTTACTATTGGCAACTTTCTTCAAAAAACAAACAAAAAACCCAGACAGACAGACAGACAGACAAAGTAAACTACTTTTTAGATAAGCTCGTGTGCGCGGCAAGAAGTCTAACAACTGTCACAACTCAAAGCTTTCTATTAGACTCATTAATCAACTAAAGCTTATAATTACCATAAATGAGCAAAGACTTCTACTTATGTTTGGATCTGAGATGGTATTACTAGTAATATCTCTCAATCTGAAATACATTACATGATAGAAAGACTTGCTTTCAACTAATGACTATTCCCTAGCATCAACCAAGACAAATGCATGTGTACCTGTTGATCTACCATGACACTGCTTGATGATAATCTATTTGTCCAGATTGAAAATTATATTGCGACATTAGCGGTAGCATGTTGTACTCACCTAAATGATGTTAATACTCCTGCATAGGAAAGTAGTATTGCCACAATCTTGCCATTCAACCTGTTGGTCAATCTGCATTCTGTTGTTATTATTATTATTATTATTATTATTAGTAGTAGTAGTAGTAGTAGTAGTAGTAGTAGTAGTAGTAGTAGTAGTAGTAGTAGTAGTAGTAGTAGTATTAGTATTGTTGTTGTTGTTATTGTTAACTTTTATGCAATGATTCCACAAAGTGATGGGATTCCGTTCAGTATCTCCTATTGGCATGAAAACACAACTGTGTGTTAAAGCTACTTAGTGCCAGGCTTCCTAGAAATATGTCCAAATACCAATATGTACGCTCAGATGAAAGCACTGTCCATTTTTGTGCAACCCAAATAAATTGCCAGGAGGACCCGAAGTGACCTGATTAAATTTGAGCTAATGAGAACAGTGGTGTTTGTGGACTCACCAAGGGACAATAGGGAGGGACATTGTGTCCACAAAGCAAGAACTTAAAGACCATTTCAGCCAAACAGTGACACGATAGCAACAGGAGAACTGATGAGAAATCAGGAGGGCATCTGGACCATTTAGATGCACACACGCATTAATGTGTATATCCATAATTTCATAATTTCCTTAATACTCTGTGGCCTTTGCGTCGTCCAAGTTGAATGACAGTTGAATGACAAAATACATAATACTTTTTTTTTTACAAGCTTTTTTTTTACAAGCTATGAATAGAATAGAATAGAATAGAATAGAATAGAATAGAATAGAATAGAATAGAATAGAATAGAATAGAATAGAATAGAATAGAATAGAATGTTAATCCCAGAAGGAAATTCTACTTAAGCATTGTTTTGTTTTTGTGGTCGGTTCTGATGCTGAAATCACTTTTGTGAGATAAGAGTTTCATGTGTTGCTTCAAGAATAACTACTATAGAGAAATGGAGAAAGACAAAGCTTCAGTCTATAATAAGATTTGATGGTGTATTCATTTGTCTTTCCATCAAAACCCTACTGATGTTGCTTATGACGCTCACATGCAATTTAAACAACTGTCAGTCTGTATTGCAATTTGAACTTGAACATATGTGTTGAGAGAAATTTGGTGAGACAACTAATGGAGTTATTTCTTGTGAGGATTGTCTCCAGTGAGTATCTAAATGGGCTCGTCTGGCTGAGGATTTGAAAAAGCTGTTTGGCACGGCGTAACGACGGCCTTATGCATGTAAAGATATTCTTTTTAGCTTTATAAATCAAATGAGTGCCTCACAGGCTGGAGAACTTTGAGGTCGTGAAATCAAAAGCTGTGGAACCAAAGAGCTGACCTTAAGATTGGCCTTAAAACTGTTTTGGCAAAAACTAAGATGACTCGAGGGAAAGCAGTATTTGTCCGAAGTGTATTCAGTGAAGTTCTGCTGCCCTTGAATTGATATATTAAAACTGTTCACTGAACCCAATTCTATCGGCCAAGCTTTCCCAAACACAACCTTTTAAGTGCAGTGGCATGAAGAAGCTGGTGTAATTACACTGGTCACAGTACTTAATTTCCACAATTGTAGTATATCCTTACATCTTTCTCCGATATAACATAGAGCTGAAGACAAATGTTGAGTTTAAAAAAAAAAAAGTATAGAAAGTGTCTATTACTGCAACTGTAGCCTGTAAAGAAAAGTGGATTCTTGTTCTTATTGTTATTCTCATTCTCATTCTTACATTATACAGATTGGCTTTAATAAAACCCTCAGATCCCCTCTCCAATCATCGACTTAACAAAGTGTGAATCCAAACACTACCCATTCAAATCCATCCTCACATATCTTCATAAATAAAAGCAATGAGAGGGTGAACTTTATTTATTTATTTATTTATTTATTTATTTATTTATTTATTTATTTATTTATTTATTTATTTATTTATTTATTTATTTATTTATTTATTTATTTATTTATTTTTATTCAGGTTTCACCTGTGTGTGCATGAGTTTCTTCCCGGTACTAAGGTTTCTTCCCATGGGTCAGAAAACATGCATGTGAAGGTCAATTAGTAGCACTTAATTGCCCCTCGGTGTGAATGTGAGCATATGTGATTGTCTGTCTCTGTGTGTTTGCTCTATGATGGACGAGTGACCTGTCCAGGATCTATCCTGCCCTCGCCAAGTTAGATATATTGGGCTACAAAGCCCCCCACAGTGAGAAGACCATCTGCTTAGATCCCACGATGCAAACATGCTTCCTCACAGTTTCAAATGAGAGTTGGAGGTTTTTCAGAGCTGCAGCCATTTTTGCTCTTAAAACTGCACAACGCTCATATAAACAGGGGTCTCAGTGCCATCACCCAGCAAGCAGATCAACAAAGCTGTAAATAATTTCAGTAACATGCAAAATACAATATGCAACAAAGTATTTCAATATATGCCATTTTCTGCTTGTAGCTATAAAGTGTGGTGAGAGAATTCAGCGGTTATAAATGATTGAGAAAAAAAGTATTTTCAGCTGCTGAAGTCTTAAGTTTGTACCCCAAGGGGAGGCATCTCGAAGAAATAGTGGAGATGAGACGATCCTCAAAGGATGTTATCTGCCAGCCCACTAACTGCCTCCAGGAGAATGTTGCCAGGAAGAAGAGTTGGCAGCCGTCCTGTGATTTTGGTTTCTGAATCATTTTTGACACTAAGGTGAGTGAATGAAAAGACCAACTCAATTCAAAAGGGATTATACACCTCAGATTAGAGAGTCCCTAAAGCGCTTTTAAGTTTCACAGACTTTTTGTTGTTGTTGTTGTTGTTGTTGTTTTTTAAACATTGTTCATCATTACGTAAGATCGTGAGGGTTTTCATGTTGACTTTGCCTCCGGCACAGTTATTTTCTTCCAAATCTATTAATATCTACAACTAATAATGTCACAGGGCTGATGCATTGACATGTGTCTGTGTGAGTTGATGGCCTTTGTTACACACTCACCACTCTCCAGTCTGATTGTTGAGTGGCCAAAACGTGTGTGTAGCTGCATGTTCCAGCTCCATCTACACAGTGTGTGTCCAATTATTTCGTCGGACATTTACTATAAATACACACAGCAACTCAGAGTGTAAACGTGTTTGTGCCTCAACACAGATTTTAGTTTTAAGCTTGCACATTTTTTAAATAACTGTGAGGGTGAAATAATGAGTGAAATCAGTGAATTACTAATTCAATGATTGATTGGTTTATTTCAAATATGTAAAATTAACAAATGGATATTAAATATCCATAAATATACACATACATACATACATACATACATACATACATACATACATACATACATACATACATACATACATACATATCTATACACATACATATAAAACCATTTCATAAGGCAAAAACATTTATCCACACTTCTGGACTACATTCTACATGTTTGAAAAGGGGTGAGAAGAAGTGAGCAAACACTTATTTAATCCCACCCCTTTTCCATCAATTATTGTTTCATAATTTAATAATTTCCAGCTTCCTAATTATTTATATAATATTCCATTTGTGTTTAGACGTTGCTTCAGCTCATCATTCAAACTGTTCCACAGTGTGACTCCACAGATTCAAACACAGAACCTTGTCCTGGTGGTACGGGCACTGCAAGTTTTGAAGTTGTGTTCTCTTCTTAAATCATAGCTCCCTTCTGGTAATAGTCAGTGTGAGTACATTATACATGTTTGTCTTCCAATGTAGAATTATTTTATGGATTTCTCGGGTTCTGCTAATAAAATACACCATTATTGTTACCGGCTTCAGACTGAGTAGAAAAATGGGACCGGTCTCAAAGTGACTGTCAACTGAACAGTAGATATCCACAATCAGTGCTTGTTTAGACTGCTGCATCACTTTCATATCTTGTTGAAAAATGCTATTTCAATTTGAATTTATCCACGGATCTTCATAGTCAAATTAGAAATAAACAGTATCAAATATTCAGTGTTAGTAAACACGAGGGTATAAATTCACAACATTTTAAGTATGCTTCAGCATTGATACTATTTGGAATGTAGAAAACATAAAACTGTCCAATTAAGATATTATCCCAAATTACACATTTATTATACTCTGACACTGAGAAAATGCTATATTGCATTGCATCAAGTGACACATTTTTGATGAGAGTGATATAGTGCTTGTTCAGGAAAGCTGTCTGAGAAGATTAGAGTGTTCATTGTCTTGCTGGACATGTCCATCAGTGTTGTGAGGCTGCAGACCATCTACATCAAGACTTGATCTTTCAGAGATGACGCTCTACATCAGGGGTCTCAAACTCCGGTCCTCGAGGGCCACAGCTCTGCATGTTTTGCATGTCTCCCTGCTTCCACACAGCTGATTGCAATATAGCTCGTTATCTGGATTTGTGCTGAATGTGGTGATGCTCTACATGTTTTGGTTACATCGATTGTTTATTTGAGTTTATTTTGTCTTGCTGTCATCTGATATCAATCCCACCGTTCACTTCTGACTTGTGGCATCAGCCAGGCTGAATAACTCCACAGTTTATTGGGTTTTCTCTATTTTCTTTCTAATTTGTCCAACTAAGTGGCTTCACTGTGGTGTTGTGTTTAGTCCTTTTGCCTCATAGCGAGGAGATCCTGGAATCGGGTAAAGTTTGGGCTACATTCTGTGTGGCAATTTCATTTCCTGCCAGTGTGTGTAGGGGATTTTCTTTGAGTATTTTAGTTTATTCACACAGTCCAAATAGGTGAGGTTGATTGGTGAACTCTTTATTGTGCAGTCGACGTGAATATGTGTGGTTGTCAGTCCCTATGTTTGCTCTGTGATGGACTGTTGATCTTTCTCAAGTGGACCCTTCATTAGTTGTATCTTGGTTTGTTCCCTGGAGTTGGATAGAGTACAACAGAAGACGGTTGTAAAATTTAGAGATAGCTGTCCATGAAATCCAATCGGAGGTTTTTAAAATTGTCAAACCAGCCAACAGTAATTTGGTCATCTTTAGTGTCACTTTTTTGTCTAAGTCAGTGTTTCCCAAAGTGGGGGTCATGGACCTCAATGATGGGATAGCCAATTTGATCACAAAAGTAAATATTATTTAAAACATGACCTATCAAAATTTGCAGTTTCTTCTTAATGTGTGAGGAGATGTTTTAGTCCAAAGTGAGTCCTATTACATTTTGCAAAGCTGATGTTCAGGATTAGTCTTTGTTGGGATCTCAGTGTTTCTAAAAGAGGTACCCAGTAGAAAATATTTGAACCACTGGTCTAAATAACCTTTCTTCATTTTGTGTTCAGATCTGACCATACAAACTTTTCTTACCAATGTCAACAAGTCTAAATGATTTGGACTGCTCCTACAGTGTTCCTAGACTTGAGCACATTTAGTGTAATATCCCTCAATAACATGTCTACAATGTTCTCTAGTTTAATCTCCGATGAAAGCCGATGTTATTCATGGATTGTTTTAGGGTGTAACCAGGACACAAGTCAAGATGCACACCTACTGTGGCTCATGTTGTGACGTGTGACGCCACAAGCCAATAAATCTGGTGTAAAAGAGTTATAAATGTCAATAGAAACCAGGCTTTGCAGCTTTAAACATGTCACAAAACACTTTGATGAATGTATGCATGCATCGAGCCTTAAGGCGGGTACAACATGAGAAGTACTTGCAGCCAGAAGCTGTTGTTGGCAGGACCTTGTTTAAAGCACTCTGCACTTTTACTGGTTAGAGATGCTTTTACGTCAGCACAGAGAACATGCCCAGTGCTCAGAGCTGTCAGCAGTGCATCCCATTCCTCTTCTTAGTAAACACTGAGAAAAAGAATCCAGGTCTGTAACAAGAGGTCCCCGCAGGCATGCAGCCTCACAGCTGAGTGAGTTAGCCAGCGGTTGAGCTGACTCAATCTGTTTGACTTTCTCTGTGGGGCACATTGAGCCCAGGGCAGGCAACAAGGTCCTTCAGTTTGGCCCACATTGATCTGGAAATTCAGCGTCGGACTGCTGCCCAACTCTTAAATATTTGGTTTTAATTACTGCCACAACCTTTACTCTGGCAGGTTACTGTTGAAACATAATCCCCAAGGGACTGCACAGCAAGGGCATCACACCATTATTCAAACCATAGAGAGGATGGCAGCCGTTCCCTTACCCTGGCATTTTTTGTCGAAGAAATAGGACGCAGCCACAGCCGCCTATATAGGCTGCCTCTGACAAAAAGCAATAAAAAAAATAAAAACCTGTGATGAGAGACACTCTATAACCCTTAATTATACCGCAGCTAAGTTTGATGAAAAAAGCACAGCTTATCTCTCTGGTGGGGGTGGTGGATTTTTGAACTTCTCATTTGATTACTTGCCCTGTTCACCTGTCTGCTTCAAGAGCCCACAGGAGCACTAATGAAGGTGCACACTGTTCCTCTCACAAATCTGGGGATAATTTTATAATTTTGCCTGCTACTGTCCATGGTGGGGTGGGTTAGTAGAAAGAACTCCCACTTGAAATCAGTTGCCTAAGGGTAACATCTGCCTGTGTGCGAATCTTCTCCTCAATAGGGTTCTGACAGCGACTTTATAGGACATTTTTTTCCGTTCATGCCCGAACTAATTATCCAGAAGCATTACTGCGGTTAAAAAAAAGAAAAGCAGATTGCATTTGGGATTTATTTAACATACCCTACTCAAGAGATGCTTTGTGATTTTTTTTTCCCCCTGGAGGCTGCCACCTTTCACAAAAGGATAGGATACAAAAGAAATGTTTTATAGTGAGGCCAGGAAAATATGCCTTCAGCACACATTTTTAAATACTGCCAGTAGGATGTAACAAAACTTTTTGGCACAGGTAGCTACAGTATGTTAGATAACAGTAATGCTCATCAGTCTTCCCACTACTCACTCTGGTGTTTGAATGAACAACCCTGATCCAGCCTGATCAACTATAAAATCTACCTTTTTTTCCCCGAATGAACCTGAAAAGATTTTTTGTTTGTTGTTAGGCTTTCACAGTGTTACCCATTTACAGCCTTTCTCCTTTGCTGTGAAGAAATCATTATCCCCCTTGGTGTGAGACTAAGAAAGCATGAAAGGGTGGGAAAGTGCAAAGGGTGTTTTACATATTGGCTTTTAATCCCCACACTTCAATAATTGGACTCTGTCACATGTATTCTTTGATGTATTTCTATCTGGATAGCTACAAATCTGTGTCTATCACATGGACTGTGGAGAAGTGTTTGCTAAAGGAGTAAATATCATCTATTCCTGTGATCCTATCACTTTCTGATTAAAAATGTCAGTGAGGCCCTAGAGGTGACAGATTGCAGGGTTGCTGGCATCCCAGGGTATTTTTGGTGCAGGGACAGGTGCAGAATGCCTGGGAGACTTGGAGGGGAGTGTGCAGGAGAGGAGGGAGGGAAGGAAAATGGAAAACATGGAAGGAGAAGAGGGAGCAAGAGCTGTTCATTGATGGCCTGTGGCTACCCCACATCATCCACTACCTGGGCTGGGCTCCAGAGCTCATCTGCGTCAGACGAAGAGGCCTGGTCGTCTCAGTGTGATTGTAAAAGGCCCATCACACACCGCTCTGTGAGAGGCAGCAGACACCACCGATCACTCTGGCACAACCAATACTGGTCAGACTTTTAATATTGTGTGGAATCAGGTGGACTTACATCGACGTCCATATGTCTCCTGTCCACATGGAACAACGAACAAACCCAGCACGACAACATAGCACTGTGTGGGATGTAGGCACTGCCGGAGTTCTTCAGGGCCCCCTCCAAATCCGCTCCATCTGTTCCCACTGGTCATTTGACTCTGACTTGTCATTCAAGGGGCAGCACGATCAGTCGGGCCGTCTGTTTGTACGTTTTAATGATAGATAGATAGATAGATAGATAGATAGATAGATAGATAGATAGAGAGAGAGAGAGAGAGAGAGAGAGAGAGAGAGAGAGAGAGAGAGAGAGAGAGAGAGAGAGCGAGAGTAACTTTTTGATACTGTCAAAGACATGCCAGATAGGCGAGTTGTATCTAAGTGTGTGAGTGGGTGGTTGTGTAAGTTTTTCATTCCTCACCTTGTGATGAACAGAGTGTCAGCTGTGATTGCTTTCCCACGGCCCTATCCTGGATAAATCCTTTACTCAAGATGGATAGTTGTATGTAAGTCTATAAATTCTGCTTCATAGCAAACATGTATTATAGGATTGTCAATTTTATGCTTTACACAAGAATGAGTGAGTATTACTTAAATAGCCAGTTAAAGTAAATCTTAGATTCTTAGATTTGGACAATAATAGAATAGAATAGAATAGAATAGAATAGAATAGAACAGAATAGAATAGAATAGAATAGAATGGAATGGAATAGAATAGAATAGAATAGAATAGAATAGAATAGAATAGAACAGAACAGAATGACACTTGACTGATCCTCAGAGTGGATAGCTATTCTGCTCTACTTTTCCAGGCTCCATAGCCGCCTCACTTTCTTATCACTCTGAGTGGAAAGAGGCAGTTTTTTGGACACCCCTTTTAAAAGTTGGCCAAGTGTAAATTGCGAACATTTCCAGGCTTATTTAAACTCTTCAAGTCTCTGTGAAGTGCAACTTGCATATATTGAAGGTGATTTTCGCACAGCTCAGACTGATCATATTTATTCCCTATGTAAATCACATTCTATGTGAGGTTCTGGATCCCTCAAGCACTGACACCTTCGAACTTAGCATCTCATTCCACTGTGCTTAATCAAATGTGTACTTCCTTTATATGTACTCATCTGAAACCTCTCCACCTAAATACCTAAATACCATGTTATTGCTCCATCATAATTCCCTACTCTCTTGTTCTGTATTTGCTGCTTTGCACACAAGCACAGTCTGTATTCGACAGAGATATACAGGAGAAAATTCAATGTCACTGCAGTCTATTAACCTTGATATTTTCTTTCAGATTGCTGAGACAAAAAAAAAAAACCACTATTACATCATGATTTATGTTGTGTGAGATAAAATGTTGTTTTTTATTTCTTCTGAAATAACTTTTTTTTGGCAAATGATAGTCTTGTATGACTCACAACTAATTAACACATTTTTCCTTATTTGGAATCTGTGCTTCAAATATATTTCAAGGATTATGTTTAACAGTACTGAATGTGAAAGCTTGATTTCTACAAAAAAGAAGGTTTCTCATTTTAATCCTTTGTCAGACTTTTGGTTTGAATAAAATAAAAATTCCAACATTATTAAACTATGAATAAAACTAATTTAGCAGTTCTTGACTTTTTTCTTTATATTAGAGAAAACATTCAGGTCGGATTGTGAATAACCCAAAAGCAGACACGAACAAGACAGTGAAGTTCAAAGAAATAGGTGAAGGTATCCTGTGAGGGTAATCTAAGGGGTAACTTCCAAAAATTGAGCAGAGTCTAAAAAAAACACGAGAAGACCAAAACACAAGTAAACACAATAAACACTAGGGACGATGTGGGAAGTCATGACACAAAAATGATGGTCTGAAACATGAAGGAAGACGGTTTATATGTACTGGGGAAGGGGACGACATGGGTGAAACATACTGACCACAATTAGACACACAGGGGGAGAGCAGACAGGAATAACTGAAACATGGACAAGACAGGTGAAGATCCAAAATAAAACAGGAAGGACAAAAACAGGTAAGGCACACAGACATTACTAAAACATAGAAAGGGTCTTTGAATAAAGAGAGAGTAAAGTCAATGGAAACAAAGGAGAAGAGAAAAAGTACAACATTCTTAAATCCTTGCTAACAATAAAAGGGCTGTCTGGCAATGGTCTGGCATGGTCCAGTGCCTGAGACAAGGCAACAGAAGTTGGATTTGTCTTCAGGCTTTGTGATTAAGACACTCGGAGCCCACAGACCCTTTTGACACCTTTTTGACAGACGGCTCTCTGAGGTCTCACACATAGACATAGTGATATGCCATGGCGACTGGCGTAATGCCTCTGTCCATTGCCTCTGGTCATGAAAGGCAGCAAAATCATTAGGGACCATCCTGGCAAAAAACAATCTTCTGAGATCTCACTTTCGCAGATGGACAAAAATGGCATCACTTAATGACAGGAGCCACAGTCTGTGCAATCTACAGCCATGTGCTTATTGATGTCTTGGGAAAATGCTTTTCAGAGATATGGTGGGGATAAGCAATGCAACAGCATAATCCTAGATTATTTCCATAGGGATTGCTTGGTCTACTACTCTCAAGTGTTCCAGATTGCAATGTGTTACAATGACCTCGCCAGCTCAAGAGTGACCTCTCTCAGTGGAGAATGGAAAAACAAACAAACATTTTAAGTCATTTTACCTTTCTGAAGTGTGAAGCCTTAACCTGCTTTCATTAGACACCTTGAATTTGAATTGAGCAATAATGGACAAAACAAAAAGTTAAATTGTGATTTGTTTTGAGAACATTCAAGAGTCATACCTTAACCCATCCATCTCTTGTACAGTTTGTCTAATTAATAGTCATGGGACGATCATAACATGGACTAAAGGCAGTCGTCACACTGTACAGTTTTTCATCGCATGGGAAACAGACAGACAGACACATGGACAATGACACACAAACAGTTAATCTGGGGTCCGGATAAACTCTTGTGCATGTTTATAACTCTTGCCTGTGGGAGGGTGACAAGTGTCACAAAAGAGAAACAAGGCAAAATACAAGACAGGCACAAGAAAACCATCAAATAAGCCAAAATGATTAAAAATAAAGCAATGACCTGATTGATTAACTTATAACACAGGGTGTTTTTGGTGTGTGTCTTTTGTGAAGAACTGTCAACCCCCTGACAAGGCCACTCCACATCCAAGCATCACCACTAAGGCTCACAGGCTTTTGTTGCTGTCAGCAAGCCCAGAGCAAAGCAGACATTTGCCTTTCAAACTCATTAGCCAACCCTGATGTGATGAACTCATCAAAGGCATTGTAATGAGACCGAGATGTGAGAACCAATGCTCTCTTCAGCTCAGCGTTTCCTGCTCTTGCCCCATATAACCAACAGGATTTGGACTTCGCCCATAATAGAATCAGGATTAATTGTGAGTGTGTATTTCAATATGAAAAGTGTCTCAGGATTGTCGCAGAGGACCGTCCAACAGCTGTGAATATTTGGATGTCGCTTCCTGGGAAGCAGCCAAGATGACAGCCTTGTCCCTTGCTCAAGCACACACACACACACACACACACACACACACAGACTTAAGAACCTGAAAAGATGCGCATAAAATGATAAACTGGGCAGGTGTGTACATCACACAGGCACATCACACAATTTCAGACATGTCACACAGAGCAATAAAATACACTTTTAAAGCCAATAGGATTCATGCAATATTGTATGAAGAACGTGGTGACCTGCAGCACATTCAGAAAAAAAGCAGTTGTTCTCTGCTGAAATGATTGCGGTGAGGATATGATATTGTGTGATTCTCATCACCTTCAGGGGTGGCAGTCTGCAAAAAAAGAGCTGAAATTATTACAAACTTACATCAAATGAAGTCAAGTTAAGTCAAATGTTTTTTTGTTTTTTTTATGACCAGTATCCCAAATATGGGAAAATATACCTCATAACTGCTGCCCTTTCCTTCCTTAAGGAAGTGAATTCACAGTGGCCACTAATTTGGATACCAGATCATCGCAAACTTTTACCAGTGAGTTTAAACTCATAGTGTACTACAAAATCCACAAGGAGTATGTCTGTTCACAAGCATGCATCTATCTTCTGTACCGCCTTGATACAGATGCATGTGTATCAACTAAGAATAAACCACAAACAAGTGTATATAAATGAGAGATTTGCATGCTTTAGACGAGCTTCAGAGCATTGTTCATGTGTTCATTTGTTTGCATCTGGCATGGAATGATTGTATAGAGTACTGAGCCCACACAACTCCAAACTCACAGACTCGTGCTGTTTGTGGAGCAAGGCGAAAAGGAGAAGAAAAGACAAATGCAATTGAGGAGAGGGTCACATGCTCAGCTCCATCTCACAGAGGTGTGGCCTTTCCAGGCAGAACAAACATCATGTAGATACCGTCCAGCCACCGGCTGAGCAGAGTCATCAGAGAACACAATAACCTTTAATTCTATTAGTCTCCATAACCTTCATCCTAATCTTCTTTTTAACCCCATAAAGACAAGAATAGTTTTCTGTTAAGTTTAGTGTTAACTGAGAAAGACACACTATCCCACATATATCCAATGTATGATCAGTCGGTATCACGACAAGCTGGATAATAACATGTAAACACTTCACAGTAAGGCCACAGCCCATATTTAAACCTCGGTCCATTACGTAAGATGAAACTGTTGACCCACCTGATCAAACCTCAATATTTAATTAATCCAATTGTACACAATCATGTTTGCAAGGCCCTGGTTTTAAGCCTTTAGAATGATGAGATATTTTCTGCTGACTGTGACAATAAAACTTGAAAGCATGAAATTAAATCACCGGTGATTCAAAAGGTGAAAATGGAGCAAAATATAAAGTAACTCCTGAGTTATTCTGTCTGAGAAAAGAACACATACATTAAGAATACATAAAAACACCTGAAGAGATCTAATTAGCTTTGGGACTCAACCAAGTCCAGTAAACCTTGAGACACGAGCATCAGTTATGTAGAATCTTGAATGAGTGAAACGCATAGAGACTTTAGACATAGTGCTCTGACTGGTGTCAATAAATCTGCCATCTTTATTACCCACTTTACCACTTTATCCAAATTAGTGTCATGGCAGTTGCGTATTGGTTTTGAGAATGACAAAGTGTAGAGGCACCTCTCAAAGCGTTTAATATGTGATTGCTCAGTTCCTAAAAGCTGACAAGATAACAAGACTTATATACACCGTGCTTTGGTTTGTGAGCAGCTCACAAACAGAGCCACTGTTTGTTGAAACATTGAACATTTCTGCATACTTACTGAAATTAGATGTTTTTGAAAGTACTTAAATGCAGTGCCATTTCTCCTTAATGATCCCATGGAATTAATGGGGGGAAACTACTGAAATGTGCAACAGAAACTTTAAATATTGTAGAAGGTCAAAAGCAAAGAAAAGGTTTGGGAGAAATGCATGAATAACATTAAACTTCTCGGTCAAGATGTATTTTCAGGAGATACATATACGAGGCTTAAACAGCAGCTGGTAAGGTTAGGTTATCTTACGTTCTGACAGGTGGAAATAGCAAAAACTCCCATTTGGGAATGCCCCACTTCCCAGTTGACAGCACATATAACAAGAGCAAACAGGCAACGTCGCCATTCACTTGAAAGTCTTCTGAAAACTGAAATTTGTCACCATCCATATGAAGTCAGACAGTAATACAATGAAGCAGAGAATGGCAATATTACTTATATTTTACATTTCTACATCCATACTTTTTGTTTTGTATGAGTTAAATTTAATGATTCTTGCAAACTGGGCTAACTAAATGTAACTATTCTCACTTTTATCTTGGCTGCTGACTTTCAATGCTGGACTTCCTGTATTTATCAATAAAACAACCTTAATATTGACACTACTGGGTGTTTTATTCGACCAAAATGTATTAGCCCCTCAATTACCACAGTGGTTTTACTTGATACTAGTCAAATATAGTTTTACATCAAAGCATATTCTATTAGCTTCCAATTTGTCCTTTTAGATTATTTTTTATTGTAAGCTCTAAAACATAATGTTTATTTAAAATACTTCAAATATACTCTCATTTTGTCACTCATTAACCATGTTACTTAATTATACAAATTACATATAGAGCCACGCTGGGAAACTACTTTCTTGTAAACATCCAGTTGCTTGTTTTCCTGGATTTTTCTACATCAGCCAATGTGGGAGGATGAGCCCCCCTCACAAATAAAATTACATTGCAGCCCCAGAACTGTTTGTGTTTGTTAAAGCCTGTTAATTTATAATCTGCCGATATTTATACTGTACACACTTTTTTGATTTTGCATTAATCCTTGGAGCATTTCATCATTAAATTTCAGTCTATTCTCACTATTTGTGTATGTGACAACATAAGACTGCTGGGCATTCTTTTGTTTTTCCTGGATATTATATGCTTTTACACTTACGGTGCAACGTGAAGCTATTATGTATGCTTCATCACAAATGTACACACACAATCAGCAGATATTTTAAAAAGGTTTGAAAGTGTGTAACTGTCAATTTCCTCCATTCAGTGTTTGGAAACTGGTGCTGAGTTTGGAGAATTAAGAAGTGATATGATGAAATCAATATTTCAGGAGATGTTCAGGTTTAGCCCTACTTTTTCCTCATCAGTTAAAGAAAAGAAAAAAAAAAACAACACAATTTGGCATCATCACTAAGAATTATGAGTTTTGGCTTTGCGAAGGTTATGTACTTGACATTTTCTTAGGACAGATATTATCCAGGGCCTCGGTGTCATTATGACATTGACAAGCACATTCTGTATTTGGTATGAAGGCAGTTTTTTTATTTATTAAATCATTGATTCTTCTGATATTTCAGGTGGAATATTTTAGAAAACTGTCATGACAGATACAGTGCATAGCAAAGGAGATTAATAATGGCAGTGACTCATGCAAGCATGTCCAAAATCAGGAATGAAAAGAATGTCCAAAAGTGTGATGTTAATCTCAAAATAGTTTTTAACATCTTTACCATTGCTGTCAGAAATGTTGTGTGAGTCCAGGATTAATAGCCCTCCATGAAGAGTTTAATACAATTGTTTTTAATTGGAAACAACAGCTAAGGTATGCTCAAGATAATAGCTGATCTATTGGTCATGACTGAGACGGAAAGCATCTCTGTACCTCGAAACATGTTTTTACGTGCAACAAAAGTAACAAGTATTAAAGTTCCTCTAAAATATAATATACATTTTTTTTTTTTAAATATACCACCCATAAAATGTATCACTTCCGCACAGAGAATAAATCAATGCATGAAAACAAGACCATTACCACTCATTTCCACAAATTTCCAACCTGCGATCCAACCAATCAATCACACTAAAAGTCAATGTGTTTATAAACAAACCGGAATTTGGAGCCATCAAACTGTATTTATGTTCGATTAACTGACGTCATCTTTGAAATTTACACACATGGGTTTCTGGGATATGAAAGATGGAGTTGCACATCAACAACATTTGACCAATTCAGCCCCAAAAAATGCCAGACTTTCTCAAAGGACGAGGATTCAAGCCTTAATGTTGTGAAACTGATCGTTGATTGTTTTTCCAGGTACAAACTAGATCTTGTGTGCTCAATGCCTCTGGGATGTTTAGCACTTTCTATGACTGGTAGGATGTCAACAAATCGGGGGATGTTCTGCAAAATTTTAATGCTGGAAAAATGTGTCTATGTGAGTAATTTCCCTCAGAAAGGTATTGATATCATATTAGCGATGTACATCAACCACTAAAATTGGGTCCTAAATGTTCTCACTTCTTCCCTGTGGATTCCAGTAGAGTAACTTTAATCTCATTTTAATTTCAGTAATGGTTACTGTGTTAGTCATTTCTATTAGTAACCATTTAAATTTGATTCACTACCAAAAGTATATGTTACTTCATATTGTGTTATTCACAATACTGGTATCAGAAACAATATACTGTAAAAATCGATTTTGTAAAACTATGAGAAACAAACAGTAATCAAACGCCATTGCACAGAGCTTTTCCTGTGTGAGTGAGTTCTGGTATGAGTGAGGAACCAAAGAACAACTGAAATTGAAATTTTAACAGACCCATAGCTGTCCTATAAAACTGTGTCTGCATTAACATAAGTGCAAGTTAATGGAACTGCTGAGAGATGACTGCACTTGAGAGTCCACACTACCACAGTAATATCCACTAATGCTAGTTTTGCATCAATATGATAGGATATTTATGTAAATATGGAAAATAAAATGCACTTGCTCTTTCTCTATGTAATGGCACATAAAACAGCCCAGAGTGACATTTGTTTCAAAATCCTACACAAGAAAGCTTTGAAAACAGGACACAGCCCATTGTTTGTATTTCCTACAGTGACTAGGTGTTTTCATTGATAAGTATGCACTCTCATGGACATGCATGCAGCACGAATGAGTCTGAATATGAGTGGATGTTTATGGGAATGAGGAAATAATGCGCTGTAGCCTAATGGTGTTTGCTCAGTGATTAGACATCCATATTTATAATTTACCACATCCATGGTCTCCAGCTAAACCTGTGTCTGTATCAACATGACAGGAAGTCATTTGGGAATCAGCGGAGGATATCTATTGTGTCAGGCTGTTACAGTCTGAAAAGAATGGGGCTTGGCTCAATGAATAGGTTTTCATATTCATAATTGGCTATGCCCTGTGTCCCTGTGTAGTTTTCTTTGCATGCTTATCACAATAACACAGAGTGATAATCGTTTGTTATCTCAATCCCCAAAAGTCTCATTTCAACAGAGGTTATTAGAGAGTGAAATGGCTAGCCATATAGCCCCTCACTATATTCCACGCACACACGCTCTCACACAGATTGGGAAATAAGAGGCCTCTCAAATATTTAATAATTACAGATTTACAGTAAATTTACCCAATTTACAGATGATGATGGAAATGTATTCCCCTTTTCATCTAAAATGTGTTATATTAAACTTAAATAGTTTGAAATTATGTATATTTTATTTAATATATATATATATATTTTTTTTTTTATCAAAGCAATGTCAATATTAGTAAACAAGCCCCTGGGCAGACATGTCCACAGTGTCCCCTTGTGGTGGCATGGATTTCCAAGATGTCTCGTCTGCTTGTGGAGTCCAAGTGTCCCAGATTTATGTTGCTTTGCCAGGATGCCTTGACATCTGCCAGAGACAATTGGGCCCAGCTGTCTCAAAAGGTGGCAGCAATGTGGCATGATTTGCAAGGAATTGGAGGTTGGAGATGGTGGAGAAAAAAAATCAGTTTCCCAAAACTTGAATGGTTACACCATCAAGTCATATTTATTCTTATGTCCATCAGGTGTTCCAGCTTCATTTTACACAATGTTTACCCAGGTCAAAGCATTAAAATATTATATTCCATACTCATAGACAATTATTATTGTTTTCACTCCAATGGAATTCAAAACTGCAACTCAACTCTGCTGATAAAGAGTGATAAAGAGCTTAGTGTGTATATGTGAAATACCGATCACAGTTCAGAACAGTTCATTTGACCCTGCCTGCTTTCTGCATTTATAGAACATCAAGCGCAATGTCTTTTTCACAAACACCTGCCTCGCACACAACTTGAACGGCCTTCCTCTTTCTCCTCCTTTACTGCATACTACATCGTGTATGCCGATTTCAGAGATGTTTTTCTGTGTGTGTGTGTGTGTGTGTGTGTGTGTGTGTGTGTGTGTGTGTGTGTGTGTGTGTGTGTGTGTGTGTGTGTGTGTGTGTGTGTGTGTGTGTGTGTGTGTGTGTGTGTGTGTGTGTGTGTGTGTGTGTGTGTGTGTGTGTGTGTGTGTGTGTGCTGGGGGAGGTGGCTGGGAGTTACCCAAGTCATCCCAAATGACCTTGCATCCTCATTATTCTCTGTAGCCAGGCACTTCAAAGCAAGCTGTGGGACGGCTGAGCAGAGATGACGAGGCGGTGTCTGATCTCACACAAATTCCTGCTCAAACTGAAATGAACATGCACGCTGCTTGTTCGTGCTAATATAGCCAACATTATTACCGGGGAAGGAAGAAGGGAGCCTTTAAAGTTGTCCTCATAACAGGATGCTGTGTTTCCAGCGATGTAAATAATTCAGAACATCTTGCAGCACATTTGCTAATATCATTCAGTGGTGAAAACAGTGGGCTACCTGGTGTTTTCCACATGATTCCAAAAGCCTCTCAAAGAGAAGGAACACATAAGAGTCTGCTTGTGATGCATGGTGGTCTCTTCAAAGAAGCTGATTTATAAATGGGGGCATGAGACTGGGAGCTTTTTTAGTAAAAGGGTTAATAGCGCAGAAAGCGCCTCACCCTCGGCTTTGAAAAAATAAAACCCAACAACGACAAACATATGTGGGCACACTCTTCATTTAGCAAATAGCCATTTGTGCCTCTTTAATGGTGAAATTTCCCCTCTCTGTCCAACAGAGAGAATTTTATGAAGTGAGGTTTTTATTCATAAGAAACTCCAGGGGATAAAACACCCCAGTCCCTCTCTTTTTCATTCACACATAATTCCTTTGCTCTCCCCATCTGCCTTTCTGTTACCCCTTCTCTCATTCTGACAGGCATGAGATGGAAGTGCTAGCCCCACTTCTCTGTACTAGCTGGTTGTGGGCTGTGCTGCGGAGTTCCTGGCACATCACAGAACCTCTGCCTCACGAGATAAAGCCATTTGAATTGTATTCCTCATCCCACAGAGAGCTATACTGGTTATTATCATCAAATGGGCAGCAGCGCGAAGAGTCTGACACACCAGTTAAGTTTGACGCTTAATGTAAATTGAAGAGTCAACATTTCTACAGTGAACGAGTGTGATGAGTCTCTCTTGTTTGTGCGTTGAGGAAGTGGCTGTGAGTGGGTGGTGGGGCATAGTCACTGTTCCGTCTGAGTTTGTCGATGTTGCAGCAGTGCACACTGCTCCACTGAAGGACTTCTGTAAAATGGGCCAATCTGCTTCCCCGTGTTTCCGGCGGTTCTTATCAGGTAATTACCGATTCACCCATGAAATATCAACATGGCGCTGGTACAGTGGTGGTGGAGGAAAGGCGACATAGGTCATCTTGTAATTATGACTCCTTCCTTCTGACTTTATTGTCTCTGCATAATCAGCTCCATCAGGGCTGGAATAATTGATTCCCCATTTATGCTAATGGTATGGATTTGGAGCGTACAGGAGCAAATACTCAGCCGTGTTGTCTTTCTGGTGCGATATTTGAAATAAAATGAGTAAAGGGTTAGATTCCAGCCAGGTAGCAGGGAGTTGCTGCTTAGGCTGTGACAGCCCTTAGTGGAGGCACCAGGTTGCGCTGGCACTAACCAGACCAGACACTGAACGAGACCTTCAGCTGTATTTTATCACTGCCTGTTTAGGGACCTTTGCTATTGTGTATCAACTGATGGAGGTAAATTAGATTGCACTCATGCATGCAGAGACTTACCAATTAATCCTCCGCAAACCAGGAGGTGTGCAGCTCTCAGCGCAGACTCTCATACACAAAGCAGATCCAAACAGGGATTTCTGCTCACCCACAGAGAGACACGGGATGAATTGAAGAGAAGCACATTTGTATACACAGACCAAACAACTACATGTAAGGTAATACAAAGGTGTGTTGTATGATGAGTTGATCACCAAATAAGCAAGAGTAAAGAGGTGACCAGTAGATCATTTAAGGTTTAAAAGGTGCATTTTGTACGCTCCATGTTACAAGTCACAATATTATTTTGCCCTTTCTGTCATATTACATCAATCACATTTTGCCAAAACATCCACAAAAAAGTCAACACCTCGTTTTGGATAGCAATTTATTTGTACACTTTTTAATAAATCTGTCCTCAAATTTGGCTCCTATGAGAAAACTCCTTGTCAAAATGCCAAATTAAATTCCACCGACACGTTTCATCCAATAGCAGTGTCACAAAAACATCTGACAAAAGCTTCATAAAAACACATCAGATCATTGCCTCACACCTTCCTCTGAATCCCTTAGTTCTTTATTGTCAATCACCTGTCAGGTTGTGGCTGATAGGCTGCCAGCAGCCCAGCAGGCTGCCTGTGGCAGGAAAAGGTAACACTCACTCATGGGAATTAAAGTTTCCCAGTTACTATTCATGACATGGGTAAATCACTTGTACGCACGGAGTCCTTTCCATGGAAAGTCAATTGTGGTAAAATGAAACAAATGGAGTGTGGTTTTTGATAAAAGATATTTCACTGTGAAATTGATGTGAAAATTGTGACTGAGGTTGTGAAACTATCAGAGTCCATCTTAGTGGTGCACTCAATTTACTGAATTTAGCTTTAACTGCCAGCTGCAAAATCTGGCTGTGCCAAATGGGCACTTACAAATGGCACGTTAACAAAACCTGCACACGAAGGAGCCTCTGCCGTATTGTTCTCTGGACAGCACTCCTCCCCAGAGAGACCCCACCACCACCACCCAAAAACAAATGCAACATGTTGAAGAGGAAGGCCATGACGGCTCTATCTCACTCTTCTCTGCCACTCACATAGCATGCACATCAATCACAGTCCACCGGCCTCAGATCCAAGCAGCCCTCTGGATGCAATTTGTCACAGGTCCTTAGGCACTGACATGCTTCTAAAGAGCTCAACTAATCTACCTACGATAACAGTTTGGGATTTTCTTGGTGGGTGTTAATCAAATGATTTGCTCGGTGTCCAAAACCAATTACCATTGGTCACTTTGAGAATATGTGCAACTAAACATATTGTTCAGTGTATATAGATGAACACACTGATGGTGATTTTTTTTTTTTTTTTGACTGAAATACCATAATTTTTCTTTGAAAGGAAGTGTTTTAACTTTAACTGATTTTTCGGTGGTGAATAACCCATGAGAGTTCATATCATTAGAGAATGTAAAATAAGGGCGGCAAGGGAAAGTAAAAAAAAGTTAACATTTTCAATCTGACTTTTAATTCCACTTTAACATTTGAACGTAAATATTCTCTCTCATACTTGGACCCACTTTTAGCATGAACTTTTCAATCCAGTAACAGATTACTCATGAATAAGAGCTACATTATTCAGTGGCTGGTGCTATATTCACCAGCCAAATGCATGGTGAAAGGATACTCCAGCAAGGAGGATACATGTTCCCTCTTCAAGAGCAATTGCCATTCTCAGTGACTCCATGGGAGCAAGCTGCTGAGTGGTGGTTGTGATGGGCTCAATTTAATGCTCCATTATGCAAATTGATCATCTCAATTGACCATCACTCTGGTAATAGGACAGGCTGACTGGAAGCTGGGGAAGGTGAGGAGGGGTGTCTTTAAAATCTTTAGAAAACAGCACACCAAAGTCCCAGGTGCTAAAAATAAGCTGTGCCCATAAAAATGTGAAGAAATGCATCAGAACTTTCACCAATGAGGCATGAATGAGGTGAGTGACAGGCAGTTAATGGCTGTCCGGGTGACCTCTCTAACGACCAGTCACATTTAAAAGTCACCTGTCTTCTCTGCCTTCATTGAAAACTTGTTGATGTGGGGGTACACTATATTTTGGCTTTTTTGTATGTTTTTTTGTTGTTTTTTTTTGTTTATTTTCAGGAAGACTTTCATTTTGGTAGCAGTGTCACATTTTCATTCAACATCTGATTCACGTTATGTCTTCACTTTTTTTTTTTTTTTTTCCTGAACTGAATCCTGTATTATTTTCATGGAGTATTACTTGTGAAGAATCATCGAACACACTTGAGTTTCACTCAGATCGGACAGAGCACAGGAAACTACAGGCGAATTAATTTTGTCAGTGCCTAATTGCATTTATTGGCCATGCCTGGCACCTCCTAATCCTGGATTATGATGATGCATTAACAGCGGTGACTGGCTGTTTACAAGACATTTATTAGCGGCGTCGGCATAACGAGACAAATTCCACCTATCACATTAATCACCCCACTGCCAGGTCTATGTCACCCCCAAGAGCAAAGCCAGACAAAAAGCAAAGGCCACAGCTACATCCATGCAGCTTCACATTTTCTTGCATCTGCCATCGTTACATGGCAATCAGACTACCTGCACAGTACCTGTTAGCCCAGAAGTGAGGTGCAGATGTGAAACTTGAAGTGAATAAAGAGAGGTGGATTGAGAGGGAGGGGGTTAAAGATAACAGGAGTAGAATTGTGGGATCAAATGCATGGTTCAGCGCGTCAAACCACAAAAACAATTTTCCTCACATAACGCCTCTAATTGAAGTCAGGTCACTTAATTACGGTCTGAGTATTGTTTACGGTGAACCCATCACTTCTTTCTTCTGTTCTATCCATCTGTCATTTTCCCCTCACTCTGCCTTCCTCATTTTCATTTTCTCTCCTCTGCTATGCGAATATACAACTTGCAGAGAGAGCACAGTGTGGTGGTGAAATCAAACACATCAATAACACAGATAGTTTCATGAATAATGTTTCATAATTATATGCTTATCCAGTCTCAAGCACTGGCATTGTTTTGAAAAGAAAATAATCAGCTCTAGAGAGGAAATAAAATGCAAGTTGCAGTATCTCTAACTGTTCTGAATTATTCTTTTGCTGAGTTGCTTGTGGAGTTGAAAAGGGAGCCACATTGATTTCTGTCCTTTCAAAGTTTCCCCAAAAGTGATATGTGGCAATTAAACAGGAGTCTGTGCGACAGACCTGACAAAACCGTTTGAGAGATGACACTGGAGATGGTCCCTCTGCTCCTGCCTTAATGGAGGCAGGGGTTTAGATATTGCATTTTGTTTGGTCACACAGGAATCATCAAGTGGGATCGCCTCTCGCCCTGTAAACACTTTATCCGTGGAATTCTCTGATTCCATTTGAAGAACAGCGTCTGGTCTAGGCTTTTTGCCGACATCACTCCTCCAATTGTCTGGCCTGTCAAGATCTGCCTGCCTTGACGCATTGATATTGTCGGCAAGGAATGCTGGAGATCACCTGCTTAGTATTATGGTTGTCTCGAGAAGAAATATGCTACTACTGAAGATCGTTTCCTCTTGAGGGTTGTCTCAAATTTCAAATCATAAGCATTTTTGCTTATAGTGAACATACAATCAATAAAAATTGGATTAAAAAAATAATTACTTTAAAAATCTCTATCAAAGTGAAAGGCTCGGAGCTCTCTGCTGCTCCAGTTGAGCACGAAGCACAAAGCACTTTGATAAGCTCGCACAATCAAAACTGATGAACCAGTAGAATTTGTTCCATCTTGTATTTTTATTACTACTGCTAAACACCAGATTTATTAGTTTCAAATTTTACACATCATATCATGCTTTGTAGATTTCCTTTACAAGAAATGGTGAGGCTGGATTGTAAAGTGCATGCTCTCTGGCTCCAAAAATGAATGTGCTTTAGTGATAAGGGGTGGATGAGAGGACAGGAGATACGGCACAATGCAGTGGCACATCTCCCGGCACAAGCTGTTTCACTGTGCAGTAGTCTGCGTTATATAATTCTGATGGGGTTCTTTGGCACCCTACAGTTCACCTACCTCAACTCTGAGCACAGAGCCACCTCTCAAACTGTGTTACACTCTCCTCTATATGTGAGGAAACAGCCAGGCACAAAAGCAATCTCTTTGCATAAATGACATCAAGTTCATAAACAGACCCACAGCTCACTTTTTGTTGGCATGTATGACCACCTGATTAATGCTGAATCATGATATCGAGATGGGAACTGAGGACAGTGTGCCAATGTCATCCTGCTTCCAACTCTTCACCCTCGCCCTACCCCTTTTTTTATTTATTTTTTCCGATGGAACAGCTCCCTGCCATCTGTCAGTGGTGGAAAGCCCTGGTGGCTTGCAGCAGGTTTTCCAAACCTACATACATGGCTGCCTTTCCCTGTCAGAGACTGCTGTGCATGAACCTTCAGCCATAACCAGCCACTGGGCTAGAAAACAGTGTGAGTAAAGCCAAAGCCTCATTGACACCCATGAAAAATCTCTCTTAGCAGTGTTTTTGACCCAGGTCATAATCAGAAGGTGGGCTGCACATTTGCCAGAAAAGGATGTGGGGAAGTTAAGAAAGCATTACCACCAATGAAGCCACTTCTCTGCAATTTAATGCGTTTATCTCAGTGAGATTTAATTGCCCGACTCCTCTGAAATGACTGAATCTTTCAACGAACTTGGTGCTGCAAAGACCAGAGCATTTGCAGCATCTGCCTATTAGTTATTCAAGGCTTCATTCAGTTCACATCATGCCTATTTCTTTCTGGGAAATGCGGGAAGCCAGTAAAAGTACATCTTCAGCTGCAACTTGTAAGTAGCAATGCCTCTGACACCATCAAGAAGAATAATATAGGTTTCCCTCGTAGGAAAAATGATTTTGATGAAGTAAACAGAATCAAAAAGCACAACGGCAGTTCCTGGCAATGAACAAATAACGAGCTGAGTGTGTGGAGCTGTGTTTTTGCAGGCAATATGAAATTCCTGGCCCCCATGTACTATATCATGAATTATATTGATGAAGGCTCAAGAATCATTTCCTTTTAACACTAGGAGGCAATATCAAAAAATGCTTCTCCAGACTCGTCTACCTTATCATCGCTGGCCTCTGGTCCTAATAAGTCTTGCGTGAGGCTCATAAATCAAGTGCATGTCTGCCTAACAGATACACGGTGATTAAAACAATGTATGATTAAAAAATCTTGTTCAGTTCATCTCCAGTATACTCAATTAAATAAACCAATCTCACCCAAGATATAAGGGACATGCCTCACCAATGTCATTTCACCCCTGTCAAGAAAAAAGAAAATGGCAACCAGAACTGAAAGCAAAGAAAAGAAAGTAAAAGACTGCCGCATGAAATACTGAAATGGTTTCTGGCAGGGCTTCAGGGTCGTTCGCCAGCTGTGACAGTGACCTCCGAGGGTCTTTCACTTTGACCGAGAGGGTGGACAAAGGCGATTCTTGAGCAGCCTGAGCTCCAAACTACAGCAGCTGTTAAATCTTATCACCGGAGAAATAACTGCGACTTGCAGCTTAAAGCTCTTCCTTCACCCTCATTAATGGTATTTATCTGTCAGCGACATATGGCCCGCAACAGTCTGCGTGTTAACAAGGCAGATAGCTGAAGCTGTAGCATTATCTCATCTGTATGTGTAAAATGTTGTTTTTAACATTGCTGCCCTCTTTGTTTGCTTTTTTTTTGTTTGTTTGTTTTAAACAGATCCGGTACTGAATAAATAACTTCAAGGCGTTAAATTCAGGTAATCCTAGTGTTTATCGGTTGCTATTTGAAACTTAATGTGAGATCAAATTCTAGAGCAGAATATAATTTTTACCTTCTTTGCATGGAACTCAATTTAGCATGTGACTAATAAAAGATTTCAGCAGGGACCACTTGAGAGCCATTGAGGATTTTTTTTTTTCCCCCAGTTTCCCGTTACAAGATAATCTGTGAGAGATCAATCCTTGCTTGCAGGCATTCCCAGCTCATGGATGCTTAACCAATGCTTTGATTTAGTTATTAAAGAACAGTTACAGTCATGTTTTATTGAGGTCTGACATAAATCACTAACGTACTGCTTTACATTTATTCGTCATCTATTATTAAAAAAAAAAAAAAAATATATATATATATATTGCACAGAATGACAACCCCTAACAATTTTTTGTATGTTGGGCTATATGGCAACATTAAATCAAAACATCAGACATGTGATAGAAAAGGAAAGCATATTTTATAGATATTTTAGTGTGAATTGCTCTCTGCATTTTAGCCATCCTTTTAATAGATAACTGTTTACTTACTAGGAGCCACGGGTGTGTGACATCTGGGAAGTTGCATGTAGCACTTTGAGATTGTTCAAATGTAAAGTGAGTTTACAATTAACATCTATTATTGTTGTTGTTGTTGTTGTTGTTAATTGCCGTTGGTCAAGGACTTTGCTGGAGCCACAGTGGGGACCTGTCAGCAGTGAGATTTGAATCTCTGATTCTAAGCTTGCTTGTCCAACCTCTTGGCCACCGCCACCACACTTACCACATATATATATATATATATATATATATATATATATATATATATATATATATATATATATATATATATATATATATATATATATATTCTTTTTTTTTTTTTTTTTTTTTATTAATATTTATTTTTCTTCCCTGTCTCTCTCAATACATGTAGTGTAAGTGTGGTGGCGGTGGCCAAGAGATTGGACAAGCAAGCTTAGTCCAATATCACGTTTGTAGCCCATCAAAAATGCCTTATGAGAATATCTTCTCTGCCAAGTGTATCAAGTAAAACAAAAAGAGTATTTCGTTTTTCATTTTAAAGTACTTGTAACCACAAACTGCTCATCTGCAATCATCTCTCCCCGTAATAAATCTATTCAGCTCTCAATATAAATCACCAAGCTCATTGTCGTCACTGCGAACAGATCGAAATGAAAGAAGAGGGCGTGCATGCAGGAATGTGCCGTGTTAAATGTTGGTATTAATTGCCATCTAGTGGCCATTACTTGTGTTGCAACAAAAATTGAGATAAGAGTCTGAACTTATAAATTTGATTCTTAGTTTTTTAATGAGGGGACCTTTAAAAAAGGGTTAAAAAAAAAAAAAAAAAACACCAATTCACAACAAATGTGTAATGAAGCATGAGTCTATATTTCTAATTCCCCTTTCTATGAAGCCTTATCTCCCTTTTGCAAAAGCCACAAATAATGTGTTTGTCTGTTGCTCAATAAAGGAAGAATTTGTTCATAATGTCTCATCAATGCCTGTATATTATTTTATTATCTGACGTAAAATGTATACATCAGGAACCTGCCACAAACATGTCCATACATATGGGCTGAAGCTCACCCCTGGATAAAAGGCATGTTTATATATATGTGTGTGGATTGTCAGTTGAAGAATTAACAGACTTTAAGACATGGCCTCATATGGCCCAGGGCCCATATCTCACTCTTTTGCTCTCGTTGACCAGCCCTCAGGGCGTCACTGACAAATTCTGAATCAACCAAACATTACTGTTATTCTTGGCTCTATTACATCTAAAATTGTCACCTCGTCTTTTTTGGGGGGGCTTCAATGAACTGGAAATCTAAAACATGCTCATGATTTCCAGACAAAGACTGGAAAAGCCTCTGAGAAAGGGTGACACAGACACAGAGCAACGGTAGTTCACAAAAATGTCTTTTAATAAAAAACTTTTTTTTTTTTAATCAAGAGGTAATTCCTATTGAGCAGCTTGTGTCTCGGATCTCAACAGTAGTGCAAATTATTCATGTTGTCCTTTGTCCTGGTCCTTCGTGAAATTGCACCCCTTTAAACTAACAGACATGTGTTTGTGGGAGGAAGTAGAAGAAAGCACAGGACGAACATGTAAAATCACAATTGAACCCTTTTGTTAACCAGGAGTTTTTTCCTGTACACTCACCTTTATGTGCTGATTACACGATTATTAATTATCATCACAGCGACACCTCAAAATGATGCACAAAGCAATGTCATCTTATTACCAAAAATAAATAAGAATGTTTTGGAGTCTGAGCCAATGAGCATTCAAGCTCTGATAGTTTGTCTGCTCACACTGAAATATTTTAATTTTTTTCTGTAGCTGTATATTGAGCTAAAACGATGATTCTCAAACGTTTCACAGTGAGTACCACCCTCACAGATTTACATCTTAAAACTGGCACACACTGTAAAATTCTCACATACTTAGGCCCTGTTTGCACGACAACATTTTACGGGAAAACATCTTGACTGTTGCATTTACACTGCAGCAGACGCATGACAACAATGTAGTTCGTATTCCGGGTCACTGGAGGGCGCTGTTGCTTGTTTTCTTTTTTTTTGTGTAATGAAACCACTCAGACGTGTGCAGAGAACAATATGCTATACACTTTAACAAAATCCAGAGAACCCGACATTCGAATAGACAGACAACAAATTGAATGCTATCAGGGGGAACTGTCAACTATAAAACTACCGTTATGTATTAAGAATTCGTGACCATGAAAGAAAGGTTCCACCTTGGGAGTCTGCCAGTGCGGTCGGTGCATGGCTGAGTTTTGCGGCTACACTTATTTTCGTGTGAACGGGGCCCTAAATTTTCCCACATTTTAAAACCCCCAACCATACTTAAGTTTTCCCACATTTTAATACGGTCACACATCTTAAGTGGCTTGATTGTCCTACAAGTTGAGACCTTTTTTTTTCTGATGTTACATTAAATTTAAATCGGAAATACGGTTTTCTGTCTCCTTAAACCTAAAAGTCCTAAATTATCACTTTACAAATCAAATTTTTGGTAGAAGAAAAAGAGCAGAACTATATTGCCTTAATATAACGTGAAAAATTAAGTGCCACACAAAGTGTGACGTATACTACTAAACACAAAGCGCGAATAAAATCCTTCATCATCGCAACATAAAAGACGTTTATAATTTTTGCTGCGAGCCCTGACAGACCCTTGGGCGCAGACTTCGCGCAGGATAATGAGTTTGTGTGCTGATGTGGGGAGGGTGGTCGGTGGATGTGGGGATTTACAGACAGCCTTTGAAGGCAGCAGACAGAGGCGTCGAGCTGAACGCTCAGTGCAGTGGAATGAACACTGTGAGTGAGAGCACACCCTGCGAGAGAGAGAGCCAGGCGCCAACAGGCAACATGTCCGGGAAGAGTTTCAGAGTGAGCGACGGAGACTGGATCTGCCCCGATAAGAAGTAAGGGTCCCAATTAATAATTCCACGTACTGCTTACCGAGGGGGGTTGAATTCAGCCGCACGTGTGTGGAAGCGCTCTTCGCCCTTTCAGGCTTTCGGCCTATTAGCATTTGGCTCATGCTAACTCTGTAGCTGCCGTCTGTTTGCCGTCCAACCTCCTGCAGTTTAACAAAAAAGATCAGCTGTATTACTACACATTGCTCGTGGGTTGAGATTGTTCGGGCGTTTTTAATTTTAGATTTGGAGCATATGATTAAAAGTAGCTACAGGGTGTAGACTTTGTCGTTAGCCTATTAGCTCCCGTCTCGCTCCGCGTCTGCGTTGGCTGCTGTGGGTGTTGTTTATCGTGGTTGAGAAGCCAAGTTGTCCCGAGTTTAGAGTCATCTGGAGTCAGCAATATCATGTTTCCACCAGACTGCATTCAAACGTGACGGACAAGCCAGCTGCAGTGGTCACTGCCGAGGCCTTTGACCAAAATGTGTCCTTCCAAAGAGCCAGTGGCACATGGGAACAGACACCTTCTCTCTTCTGCTGGGGATCGTTGCTTTGTTTCACTCTTGTCCTCCATATGGACGGTTTAGCTCCTATTTGCATATACAATAACTACATTTATCATGTTTTTGCAGGTGTGGGAACGTAAATTTTGCCAGAAGAACTAGCTGTAACAGATGTGGCCGAGGTTTGTCCCTTGTTTCTTTCTCTGCATAACATTTTCCTTACAACATAGGAAAAACCATTTGAACATGTGTTGGTTTTTTTCCCTTTTTCTTTTCTACAGAGAAGACCACAGAAGCAAAGATGATGAAAGCTGGAGGAACAGAAATTGGGAAAACTCTGGCTGAGAAGAGCAGAGGCCTCTTCAGTGCAAATGATTGGCAATGCAAAACGTACGTGTTTAACACATAAAGACCTGCATTGAATCGGGTCCCACAGGAAAGAAAAAAAAACTAACTTTCTTACTTTCACTGTTATCTGGCACATATGAAGCAGCAAATAAGCATCTTTTGTGGCCTTCTTTCTCCAGTAAACACCATTCAAGGGATATAATGAACAGAATCTGTTATGTTGGAAATGCTGACATAATGTAATTTTTTGTTGTTCAGTAATTTTTGAATTTCTGTGTGTTTCTTTTTTCCTTCTAGATGTGGAAATGTGAATTGGGCCCGGCGATCAGAGTGCAACATGTGTAACACTCCTAAATATGCCAAGCTTGAAGAGAGAACAGGTAACCCAGAGGGTTGTGCATTAGAGGTGCAATGGTATAGGTCGCCCACGATTTGGTCTGAACCTCAGTTTTTGGGCCACCAGTTTGGTTTGATTTCAATCCATTTTTTTTCTTCCTGGTGGAGTTATTTTCTTGGGTCCTGTCGGAGCATTACATCAGGGTGCTTACGCTGGAAATGCATGCTTGTATTGCTGAAGTTTCCTTTCACATTTGGTATATGTTACTGGCAACATTTGCAGATAGTGACATTTCTGTTGACCTTTTTCACTCCCTCATTGCAACTGAAATGATCCCATATGAGAGATTTGTATGAAGCCAGTGCTTTTTGCGCAGAGGCTGACAATCGGCGCTCATGACCTGCGTCTTCTGAGGAATCATAATGTGGGACTGGAACCAGCCATTTATGTGGCACGAGGGACATTTTGACCCCAAATATACAGCAAATATAACAAAACAGCGGTCTGAGAGGAGACAGCAGTGCACCTAACAGCAGAAAAGCGGGAAAAGAGCCGACATGCTAAACAGGCTAAGAGCTACAGACTTCCTCTTCCAATTCTGTTCCTGTGTAAAGACCACTCCCCGGACTACAAGATCGATCTGCTCAGGCTGAGACTGAACTTTAGATGAGGAATTACTGTGTTTTTCGGACACTTTGCTGAACCACAACATGCCGGACTCTGTGTTACCTAGACATGCTGCGTGCTGTTGGCTATAGGGAGAAAAGTTGCGGTGGGTGCTTCAGTTGCAACAGTGTCAGTGGGCAAAGCAATGACAGTGATTAGATATTAACTCGCGGGGAGTTGCACCAGGCTGACTCGACCAGTGGACATACCAAAACACAGTAGTCTGTAAATTGTATCCCCGAAAACCCACTGTCCACAGTGGCATATTGAACCGTGGAGTGGAAACCGTTTGGTTCAATAATTTGCCAAGAAGTGTTGCATCTTCACTGGTCTCACCACTTGATTACGATGACCTCGTCTTTGACTTGTTTCCAAGACGCATCATGCTGTATAACCGTTATATCGACAGTTTTCTTTATAGCTGCTCACGGCTAACTTCCGTCATTCATGAATACAAGCAGTCGGATATATATGAACTCGCTTATTGATTTGGGAGATGAACATGAGTTTAGTCTAAATGCAGACAAGTGTATTAACAGTAAATACTAAAATGGCATCATACAGTGCAGTGCACTTCACAAAAGGACAGTTAAATTATAAACGAGGGATGCTCAAGTCCACTTTTGAAAGATGAGTCTGAGTGCTAGTCGTTATTTACTTGCCAATATGAGTACTTATTAAATGCTGTTAACAAACGATGTGCAACAGCTCTGCATTTCCTGTCCTACCTGATGTTGCTCGATGTTGCTCGTAGCTCCAAACAGCCTTGAAGGCTCCAGTAGACTCCTGCGTAGGGCAGTGCATAGCATGCGTCCACTCGCTCTCCTATGCTTACTGTCGACCGAGGGAGTGAGCTCGCCATGTGCTGCGCACATACACGCTCCAGCTCGCCGTTATCGAGTTGGTCAGTCGTACTTTATGCATGTTTGGCATCGCTGATGTGAGAGCCCCGAAACTCTTTAGAATTTATTACGGCTCGGAGTCCCGTATTGAGCAGTTAAACTAATGAGCGACTTTGGGCCATGCTTTGCTGCGGCATCAATGCAGAATTGTTCGCATCACGGTGCCTCGTCGAAGCGATTATGTTCAACACCCCTAGTAACCCAACAATTTACAGCTCTTGTCGCTTTCTGGTTTACTCTTGATTTCTAGTTTGCGTTTGTTGATTTTTCTTTTTTCTTTATACGTCAGGTTATGGTGGAGGATTCAACGAAAGGGAAAACGTGGAGTATATTGAACGGGAGGAATCTGATGGTGAATATGATGAGGTACGCGTTTGCAAGTCCTTTCACCATCTGTAGAATAATGATCTTTACAGATGTTCGAGCTGCTGCAGGTGACATTAAATGATTTTGGGGTTTGTTTTTTTTCCCTCCTCAATCGCCACAGTTTGGTAGGAAAAAGAAAAAGTATCGTGGGAAGAGCAGCACACCCTCCTCAAAAGAAAGCGAAAAGAAAGAAGTGCCAAAAGAGGATGATGAAGAGGAGGAGGAGGAGGAAGACGGTGATCTGTCCAAGTATAAATTGGATGTAAGCTTCATAGCGAGTTTGAAATTCTCACAAAGTGTTACAGTTCTTTCCATCGCCCCAAGCATGATGTTTACCCCCACTCTTTCTTTAGGATGATGATGATGACGACGATGGCGACTTGTCAAAGTATGACCTCGATGCCAGTGATGAGGATGATAAGCCTGCCAAGAAGCGGGGCAGCCGCTCAGGTTCGTCCTGCTCCCGCTCGTCCTCGCGCTCCTCCAGCTCCAGCTCACGGTCGAGGTCCAGGTAAACGGGTACAGGTCAAGGGTAACTCCGGGCAAAATGTCAGTATCAGCTCAATCTTCCTCCTGATTTACTGATGGACTTCAATTAAATGTCATGTTTGTCTGATTTGTTGTTCACCCTTCTCTTTAACCCCTCCCCCGATCTGTGGTGTGAGAAGCCTGATGTGCTGATTCAGTGATCTTATGTTTGTTTTTTTTACTTCAGATTGAAACGATGTATTATTTATGTCGACTTTTGAAAAGCCCTACCCATTTATTGATTCATCTCATGTGTTCATATGAGACTGATTTCAATTTGTTGTTGCCAATTGTTATTAGAGCTGCATGATGCAGTATATCGTCATCCCGCTATCAACATGCGCTTATTTTATGCAAGTCACAAATGACAAAAATCAATTATGTTACCATACACTGCCTTTGTGCCATGCATGGCAACTTATTTGACAATTAAATGGAAACATGGCTGCGGTCAGCGTGCATGGTGAGACATTAACCATTGTGGTGGAAGTGAGAACTGTTGCCCAACTGCTTGTTTATAGTTGGGTTAGTTTCAGAGTCACAGAAGGCACCGAGTGATTTATGGTCTTTCTAGATCGGGGATGTTAAACTCATTTTAGTTTAATGGCCTCAAAGTCCAATTTTATCTTGACTGGCCAGCAAACGTAGATATTGACAGCCACCAACATTTCCCTTTGTTTCACTTTTTTAAATGCAGTACATACTGAATATGTTCATATTTAAAAAATAATAATAATAATAATCCGGTGGCTCCAAGGGTTTTCTGCAGCGCGTTCTGCACCAGCCGGACACACTGGGACTATGCTTCTCACACTTAAGTCTATTTTCGAACTCGTTTCTCTCTAAAGAATTGAAAACAAACACACCCGCACTTGACATCTGGATTGAAAACGCATCTCTCCGTCATCTACTGGTAGACGGTTCCACGATTTTGCGACCTTTGTATCTCAAGGGGTATGAGCAAGTGCTTCGTCACCAAGTGGCAACGCCACATACCTGTTATTGTGCAGCCCTAATCATCAGCAGGAAATGATTCACATATTTGTATCCTCGTTCCAAAAAATATTGGAAAGGTTTTGTTTTCTTTTGTCTTTCAGGTCTCGCTCTGGAGGCTCTTCCAGTTCCAGATCTGGATCTCGCTCGAGGTCACACTCCAGGTGAATGAGGTGACATGCACTCTCTCCCTGTAGAGAGTGTATGTATGGAACTAGAAAGCTCCACAACAGCCTCTTTATTCTCTAGCTCAGGTTATAGCAGACTGCCCTGTGCTCTTCCCTGAGTCACTCTGGTATGAACATCTTTGCAGGTTTATTCGAGGTTTCACATTGGTCCGAGCGTATTAATAGTAAAAGGTTTTTGTCTTCGTCAAGCATCTCTCAGCACTACTGCTGCCTTGGCCCACGTTTAAATGGTCAAATGTATGAAGCTAAATAGTTGACAAAATCTATGTGGGGGGCACTGATTGAGTCTTAGTGCCTTGGTTATAATAGTCTTATTTAATTTAATCTAGTTTAATATAAAGTTGAGTTGCTCTTAATCAGAGAAGCTTAATGAATACCCACGCTGGAGAAACGGTGTCCTGGTGTTACTGACGTTGCTGCTTGGTTTATTCCTCCAAAAGATCCAGCTCCAGGTCTGGAAAGGGCTCTTCTCCCCGGAAGAGGTCCCACTCCCCCTCCCCCCCCTCCTCACCTGAGAGGGGTCAGAAGCACAGTCGCTCCAGGTCGTCATCTGGAGGGAGAAAACGGAAGCGTTCTAGATCACATTCGTCCGAAAGGTTTGGGTTTCTGTGGAATACCACAATGGCACTGATAATTATTAGCCATCTGTCACCTGGCTTATGGGAGTTCAGATTTACACACTTTGTCATGTTGGGGGTTTTTTTGTGTGTGTGTTTTTCACATTTCTTGATCTTGTCATTGCTTCTTTGAATGCAAAACTGAGTGTTGACACTGCGCTTGCTGACCTTTTCCCTCTTCCCGTGGTGTTTGTGTGATTTCAGGCGCGGCGGCCAGTCGTCTGGATCCTCCCATTCTGGCAGCAGTTCAAAAAAGAAATAACTTACAGCCTTTCAGACAAGATATTCAATTTAAATCAAAGCGCATGTTGTGTTGCAAAGAAAACAAACCACGTCCCCCCTCAGTATGCTGTTCATTTTCATCTAATCTCAGAAGTCTTACTTCCCTCAGAAATCACAGAGGCCACAGAACTTCTTTCCGCCATTTCCTACACCTTCCCTTTTTAAGACCACACACCCTAATCTGTGACCCGTGTTTGTAACAATAGGTGTCCAATAAACATAAATGTTTGGTCTTACAAGAAAAGTCAGATATACTGTGTAGAGGCTGTACTAGACTCTTGGCTGTCCTTCATGACAGGTTTTGTTTGAACACACACAATTGGAAATTGGAGCAAAATGTGTTGGTTGCCTTTTGAGGCCCAAGAAAGAAAATTAAAAGAAACACTTTTTTTCCTTTTTTTTTTTAGCTTTTTGTAATTTTGATAAATATGAATTACTAAAGCACCAAATTAAAATACCTAAAATGTAGCTTTTTTTGGCCATTTCTTTACATTCTTTGTAAATGTATGTTTTGTTTTCACAAAGGTAAGTATTTTACTTTTTGATGTTGCTTGTTTTAAATTAATGGCAGTAAACTAAAATTTCTTTGCTTTAGGATTCAATGTTTTAGTTATTGTTTTGGGTAAAAGGGCGCAACCCCAATTAGACAAAAAGTTGGGACACTGCTACATCTGAATTGAACGCTATGCAATCATTTGCAAATCCCATGAACCCACATTATATTCCAAATAGGACATAAATGACCTGTCAATTGAGCAGAAAAAATATTTTGACCATTTTAGTCATATAATTTTATCATGAATGTGACGCTCCGCTCCAAAAAGTTAAAAAAGGGAAAACAACTTTGCCATGTTGGCCAAGAGATTAGAGAAACAAAACAACCAGAGGAGCATTTCAGTTATTCAGATTAAATGGAAACCAAGTTGAAGATTAGCTAAAACTATTCCAGGCAAAAATGTGAAGCTTTCAGCCTTCAGATGTATTTATAGTAGAAGTTGCTCTGGAGGCCATGGACACGACAAAACTTGAACAACTGGTCTTGTCACTTTCCAACCATTAAAAGCGGAGCTGTTACACAATGGTATGTATGGTCCTGTTCCAAGTTTTTCAAGATACGTTTCTGCCATCGTAATCAATAATGGCTGATGCCAATGAAATGGTGAACTATTGCAAATCACAAATGTGATGTGTTGCATTGGGAATTAACATGTTTATGACATTTGCAAGTCTTTGTATTTTGTTTACAATCAACAAGACAGCCCAACGTTTTGAGAATTGTGGTTGCATTTTAACACCGCCGAGGCCCATTTTGATTTCATTGTACCAAGTTGTTTCTTCTAATAGTCACTTAAAATAACAGACTTGATAGAAAACTGTTCCTTTTTTTTTTTGCTCCAGTTTAGTCCGACAAAAGTAACGGTGGCAGTACAGTCTTTATATGGGTTAATCTACCATAATGTACAATGTAAATAAAATTATGTTGACATTGATTCTTCATACTGCTGTGTGTTTGATTTCACAATTGTTTATTGCTCAGTGGGTATTTACTTTGAGAATGTAGGAGCAGAACAAAAAGATACAAAATTATAGTGGTTCTGAATACATGTATGCAATCAATTCACAAAATACAACTAAAGACGGTTGCTGAATTAGAACTTAAAAGTTGGGTGTAGATGCATGCTAATATGTATATTGCAAAGAAGGTGAAGACATTTCAGTCCCACTCCTTGTTCAGTCTGAGAATTAGAAACGACAGTTATGTGTATTAATAACAAGGATAGAATTATTTTTTTTAGACTGTTCATTTTAGCATGCCTCTTGTCAATCATGCAAGTCGTTCAAGTGATCATTACAGCTACATTTTATAACAGCATTTTGAGAGCCATGGGCTGATTACTTATTAAGGTGCATTAATAGATTTGGGGATATTGGTGCAGAATGTCTTGCTAAGCCATTGGTTAAAAACAAACCATTAAATCGTGGTGTTCGTAATCTCATATCACTGAAATGATTTCATTGAAGTCACTTGTTTGCTGAATAATAAGGCAATTTCAAAGTGATATTTCAGTAACTTCACTGTGGCTGATGGTTCGACGTTGGGCGTTGAATAACGTCATAGTGCTCCCCTCATCCTCTACACCACTTTAAACGGTGACAGACACTTAAATCCACCTAATGCGTTTGGCTCGGATAAATGAAACACTAATGGTAGCACTTGTTCTTCTCGATCTGGTCAACAGGTGGCAGTTTATGCCACAGGAATGAAAAAAAAACCCTAAAGTTACAGTATATAACGTTGGTTATTACGCTGCAATGTCTTGACACTGGTGCGATTTCATATGATAGTCGATACTTTCCAGAGTTTGAATAAAGTTGATCCTTTAGTGTTACACTTTTTTAGTGTCGACAAACTATTGGTAATAGAAACTACATTTTAATTATAGTTTACATCTTCTAAGTCAGACTCCGTCTCTTAATATGAATGGGGCCAGGGTAACATGGCCATTAAAAGCAACATTCATCCTGATCTTTATTGAGCGTGAGTATCGTCCTAATGGGCGCACAAAGTTGAACAAATGACCCATAACTTAATTTTCTTAAATGTGACTTTCTACGTATTGATCTCACATCGGAGCGTAATGACGCCTTTTAATACACCACGGCCTGGTTCTGCGTGCAGATACTTGAGTAATGTTTCATTACCCCCTCCCCCCCCCCCCCCCCCCCCCCCCCCCCACCACCACCACCACCCTGAGAGACCCAGAAGCTGTGTTCAGTCTCCAATCTTATCAGATCAGTCCGCCTGTGTGCTCACCTCGTCGACATTTAATGATCGTTCTTGTTGGTCCTGAAGATGCGCCCCGAGATTATGCTGCGTTCCTCTCAAGTGTCATTAGACCTGTTTGTGACTGCAAAAGTAATAGACTGATATCCCAACGTGAGGCACACTCCGCAAGATTTCCTTCAAGAAATGCCTTAGTTTAAACCACTGCGCTCTCACTTGTGCGCTCTCACGTGTCGCTTCAGTAGTCCCGCCTCCATCTCCAAGGACCTGACGCGCTTTTACGCACTGCATTCAGCTGGAGCCGAGTCGAAGCGCAAGATTATGCTGGAGAGATACACATGGGGAATTTCCTGCTGATGGCTTTATCCCGTCCGGAAAAATGACGACCGACAACTGTGATTCTTTAGAGGGTTCGCAAACCATTATTGGACAGATGTTGGAGTCTAATGTCTCCAAAACGTTGCGCGAAGGCAACATCACCAAGAACTCCAGTTGTGGATCAGTATCAGTTGGATTCCCTATTACCATGATGGTGACCGGCATGGTGGGAAACTCACTGGCTCTTATTCTGGTGTGTATCTCTTACAGAAAGAAGGAAAATAAAAGGAAAAAGTCTTTTTTGCTGTGCATTGGATCCCTGGCATTAACTGACCTTTTTGGACAGCTTTTGACGAGTCCAATTGTAATATCAGTTTACCGAGCTAATCTGAAATGGGAGCGCATCGACCCATCTGGGAACTTATGCGCTTTTTTTGGCGTGTGTATGACAACTTTTGGCTTGTGCGCCCTCTTTTTGGCCAGTGCCATGGCCATTGAAAGAGCCATGGCCATAACAAATCCCCACTGGTACTCTAATCACATGAAGACAAGTGTGACAAAGCAGACTCTGGTTGTCATCTGGTGTCTCGTGTTGCTCTTTGCGCTGCTGCCCATCGCGGGGGTCGGGAAATACACGCGTCAGTGGCCGGGGACTTGGTGCTTCATCAGCACAGGGGACAGCGAAGTCCCAGGCAATATATTTTTTGCGATCACTTTCGCCGTACTTGGGATTTTCTCTCTGCTCGTCACACTCTCGTGCAACGTGGTGACGATCCGGGGCTTAATTATCCGGTGTAAAACAAAGTCTGGGACGTCTCAGTCTTCAAAGCAGTGGGAGCGGCTCACCACAGAGACCGTCATTCAGCTGTTGGGGATCATGTGTGTTTTGCTTATATGCTGGTCCCCTCTCTTGGTAAGTTTTCCTACAAACAACTGCTGCCAATATATTTGTCAGATAATACCACAAGTTGTACGTGTTCAAATGATGTTTTCTTCAGTCCCCCTAAAGAGATTTGTCCTCATTATCCTACTGTATGCAGTATTAATCCTAATGAGGACAAAAAAAAACAACCACTCTCTGGGAATTTAAATAAGTTTATTGTGAACGTTTGTCAGAAAACACTACAAACCTTTATGTGACTGAAGACATTCAATCTCCTGTTTGCAGGACAGTTAAATATGTGAATGCAGACCGAACATCAAGTAGAGTTTAACTTCTCTGCTTTTACCCAAACCAGCCATTCACTTAGCCACTTGCTTGTTTTTTTCCCTTCTGTTTCTGATCACTCTGCCCTCAATGCATTCAATCAGAAAATATACGAGAACTGGGATGAGTACTGTCATGTATTGTCCTTTGAAGGGCTGTTGCCAGTTTCCATTAGAGGTAATCCATTTAGGATCCCTGTTGCATGGGTCTGCTCAGCGTACTCTATGAGGTCATGTGTCTTCAGTCACATATTTATTAGTCGCACAGAGAAATTCATAGAAGCCACAGTACATTGCATATTAAATACAAAAAAAAAACCCAAACAATACAAGAACATACATGTGAATATGTTATCTACCAACAAAATGCTATTTACTGGAAGGCTCTTTTGTTGTGGACTGTAGTGAATAGTAAAATTGTGTATAATGTTTGTGATACTACTTTAAGCTTTGTGCAACTATCCACCCTTCAGGTGCTGATGCTGAGGATGATCTCCACCCAAGTATCCTCTCACGAATGTAATTCAAGAGCAGGAACCTCCAATAACGCCACTGGCCGAGATGTCCATCTCGACTGTAACTTCTTCCTGACAGTGATACGTTTGGCTTCCCTCAACCAGATCCTGGACCCGTGGGTTTATTTGCTTCTCAGGGAGATCCTCCTGCGGAAGTTCTGTCTCGTGGCTAATGCTGTCTCCAACTGCTCCATTGAGGAGCAGAAGGAGACCCAGACCGTGCTGGATGCCCTCAAAAAGCCAAACCAAGAATCAAAAGACCTTTGTAAATCACAAAGCAACTGAGTCAGTCTTTGGTTGTCATCTAATATCTTGTGACCCAGAACCAGGAAAACATTTATGCATGTGGACATTTTTTGGAAATCGAGATTGTACTATGGATTATTCCTCCAAACATGGATAATGTACATTGGGGGACGGAGAAGCCTCAGTTGCAGTTCTAATGAAACCCTGCCAAGTTAACTCAAAGCATTTGTTCTGCTTGCAGAAAATCTCATTCCAAGTCACCTAACCAGCATGTGAATGCATCACCATGTCACCTCTGACCGTTGGCTGCATTTGGCTGCCAGGAAGTCCCCACTCGGCACTTATCAGTTCTAACAACAACTCTTCCCTAGAAATGAACAAGGCTGACTTTAAACAGACTTATATGGAAGTAATGCATCCCATCCTCATCACTTTGTATAAACTGAACCCACAAGCTGATGAAATGAATCATGTTTTTTGTGAATGTTTATGAGCTCAGAAAGTTGTTTTGAATTTGCCTCTATTGTGTCGTAAATACATTGACTTTATTTGACATGAAACTGAACCACTTTATTCAAAAACAATAAGAGGCTGTTCAGAAAGATGATACCAAATTTTCAACTAGAGCCAGAGACTGATTATTCGATTATGTATGTAAGTGTCTTTAAAGATGATGTGATCTTTGTTGTTTCTGTACAGAATGCCAGTCATGCTAGTTATGCTTACTGTACTAAATGTCTTTGGCTCAAAGACAGGGGAATGAAATGTGAAGCCTTTGGTTTGTTGGCAATTTCTTTCTTGCATATGAAATTAGCTTGAAATGTGTTGTGTTTTCCATGCAGTTTACTTCTTAAAGTATGTTTCGTGCCAGTCTTAGAATGACAAAGTGTGAATCTGTGAGGAAACGGACGTCAGGGTCTCCTGACGCTGCAGTGGAACGACTACAGCTATCAAAGTCTTACATAGCAATGTCTGCCAATTTCACTGGACTGAAAGCACACACCAACACATTTCACCAGCCACATTTTATTGGAGATCATCAAATGTGATATTGGAATTTTAGTAGTTTTATCTGTAAAAGGAGAGAGCGACTTCACTTCAATGCTGACAAGCAGAGAGCTGTTAGAAAACTGTTTACACACGTTTAAAACAGACTTCAGTTCACATAGTCAAAAATATATTTTTTAAAAGGACTCTTTTGCTCATCTTCAGCTATTGTATAGCTTCACGTGATGCTTTATGAAGTAAGCTGTTCACAGTGATATATGGGCGCGTTACATTATTTTCACACCTGCCTGCATTCATAGTAATTTATTAATTTGTTTAGTTGTTAGCATCAGCTACATATTTGGTTGCTTGTATTGCCAATGCTACATTGAAAAGGCCAATTATACCTATATTTCTATGTGTACGGTGCAATCGTTTCAGAGGATTCAGATGAAATCGATCTCCTTATAAATGAGGTGGTTTGCTGTTAGTGCCAAATGACTGCATGCTATTGCAAAAAGAACATAAGGCTGTTTTGAGTTCATCCACTTCTTTTGCACAGGTGCTAATTTATTTCTCGATTTGCCAACTTTGTGTTGTGTTTCCGTCGTCTCATTGAACTGTACATGTTTTCATCAAGAGGAGTGATAGACACTCAAGAACCTGCACATTTGCTGTCATGGTTCCCTTCAGGCGATTGGACATTTTCTCATCACTCCTAACCAACAAGTCTGCCTTCTCAGCACATCAGCCAACAAGATTATAGGCTAATGTACGCTCTGCCGTGCCTGGACTTACGCTTTTCTTTCTACCGTGAGAATACACACAGGCGCAGTGATAATGATCCTATCGGAAATTGTCATCAGCAAAAGCCACGTGAAAGATGAGTATTTTCTGTTTCCCTGCTGTCTGTTCATCCGCCATCAAACACAGAGCAGATTATAGTTGATCCCTGTGTTGATTATGAAGTCAGTCCGTCTTAGTTGCCAACTGGGCCTGTGGGCCTGGGTTTCTTTTGGTTTCAGCAACAAACTCAAGGATTAACCTTGTTTGTTAATTAAAAGCAACACTGTCGAAGGAAACAAAGCATTCAGAAGTATTCTATCAAAGCCGAATTAATAGCATTACTCATGATCTTTCGGGAGATCACGGACAGGTCTGAATATGATAATATTATATAATAATAAAAACGTTTTTTTTTTTTTTTTCTTTAAAAGAATTAACTCTATCACTCTGACTTGAGCAGTTTGGGTTGTAATCAGTGCCATGAAGGTCGTGGCTATGCATCAAGAACATTTATTCTGAGCACATGTTCACATTGTGCAGTGGTAATAGAGTACTTAAGCAGTTAGCACTGTCGTGTAATTCACTGATTTAAAACAATGAATGCATTTATTCACTAATTGCCTTGGGACATGGTAGCTTTACAACACACCTAATGAGTTTCCCCCTGAATTTGTGTTGTGTAATTATTTCTGTCTTCTGTCCAGGAGACTGGGAAGCTTCCTGCTTTTCAACAGAGGAAAAAGTAATTGTCCAAAGAACTCCACCCCCTAAAGTCATCCGGCCTTTGCTCAGTTGTGAATTTTCCATAAAACCCAAACCCCACAGTGGAAACTAAAATGGAATGGAAATAATTTTGTCAAAAATATTGCATTTCAAGCCTGCCTAATGGATCCAGTAAAAGCCAATTCAATAATTACAGAGAGTGCTTTCTGGTTTTCTGCAGTTTATTATGAAATATGAATGTTGATTCGATGAAGGGCACTAAAATGTAATATGAGATCACAATATCACCAACTCTATTGATCCACATCTTTAAAGGCAATGTTAACGTTTGGGCTGAGGAAGAGGTGGGCCCGGATTTCTTTTGCTTTCAGCCACAAACTAAATATTGCCAGTGGAACATAAAAGCAGCACATGGGCCTCTTGGAAAAACACACAAATACCGTTCAAGACTTCCCTTCTGTAGGTTGTGGGATCCTCTCTTGATTGAATAGCGTCTCTTTGTGCCGGGAACGGTTTCAGCTGAAAATGACGCAAAAATCATGCACCAGCATGGAAGGAGTGGAGGGTTTAATTACATAATGACTTGATCAGAATCCAATAATATCAGCTGTATCTATCTCCGTTTGTCAAATCACGTATGCATGGCAGCAATTCATTGAAAGCCTCACAGGCTTATATCTTGAGATTTTAAGATAAGGGGAGATCCTCACAGATAAGATTATTTGCTTGTTTTAAACATTTCACTTGCGCTAAACATGAATTGATATAAATGAATATATTATCCAAATCTGTACTTGCTTTTAACGCCGTATAAACTGAAGAACAATGCAAATGTTTGGATCTAAGTATTCTGTTGATTTTGTTTCCTCTATGTAACATCTATATGACAAAAAAGCTGAAAACCATCTCGTTTAACAACAATATCTCTTTAATGAAAGATTGTCATACTTTTGTAGCAGAGCCTGTGTCCTTTCACAAGAGCTTGAGATAACTGGATTAAATCTTTTCAATGCCTTGGTTTTGGGGGATTAAGAAAAATCTACAAATTGAGAAAAGACTAGTTCACCAAAATTATAAACTAAGGTTATTTGCTGTTATTTAAAGCTCCCACTGGTCAGAGCAGCCTTTCCAAAGCATCAGTGATTTAAAAAGAATTCATCATATGCCTTTGAAATATTTTTGAAACTCACCTGTGGATAATACACAAACGCTTCACCACTGACAATAAATAATCAACGAGTTTCTGTTCTGTTCAGACAGCACAGTTGTCAAAAACATCAGAAACCGGTTAGGTCCACCACACAGGTTCTACCCGATATCCATCAGTTGTACATGTTCTTATCTCTCTTTCCCATTGTGCATCTGCATTTGGGTGTCAAACGAGACCTACGCTCAAGTTTCTCCAAATTCTGTAAAACTCTGAGACTCGATTCTCAGATGAGGGCTACCTGAACTCCTTCAAACAGTGACTGACTCTTTTCACAGTCCTCTTGTGTTCTTATCCTTTATTCGAATGAGGAATCAAATAGACACTGTGGCTTAAGGTATTTTTTTTTCTCAGATATATTGACATATCTGTAACTGATAGGTTACATAACATGTTGCTGAGATAAGAACAGAGATATTTAGTTTGTAAAATGTCCCTTTGTTGCTAAGCAAGTTGTTGTCTTCTTCTATGTTCAAGATGCACTTTTGACCTGTTTATTGCTGTTATTGGCCTTTGTGGCAATGTAATGCTATAATTCTATTAAAAAGATATGAACATAATCTTTCATTTCTGTGTTTGGCTTCCGTGGCTGCTGAATATAGTCCCCCCCCCCCCCCCCCCCAACACACACATACACAGTTTTGGGCTCTGTGCTGAAAAGATTTGAACATTTGACAGAGGAGAACGATAATTTTCCTGCACAAGATGTGGTTGTTGTTTGTTTGCTGTCTTGTTGTTGTGAGCTCTGTGAATGCCATGAATGCCGCTGCTGGCTCCTGTGAGGCATGAGAAAGCTTCCTCTGTTTGTTGACACCGTGTATTGTGTTTATGGGCTAATAAAGAGAACAATGTATGGCTGATTTATTCCACACATGGCTTGTGGTGAGAGGTGTGACACATGAATAAATGAGGAATAAATGGTTCTGGCTGTTGTCCAGTTCGTGCTACATTATACTAACCAGAGAAGCGTTCACTGTATCCCACATTATTTTCCAAACATTTTCTAAACCACTCTGTATTTGATTCAGCCCCAGACATACCCTGTACCAGGGTATCACATAACACTATATTATTAATCAGGTGAAGTATTCAGTATATAAATATATGCATTTTGAGTTGTAGGGTTAAAGGGTGATTAGGTCGGTTCAGACGTTCACGCCTTTGGAATAAATTATTAAATTCATATAGCAGTAATTACCAGTTTGGAAAGTTCCATTTCCTGTTCACAACATCCACATGTCCACCTCCAGCAGCTTTATTGCCAGTGTCAGAAGACAGAACAGACCCAACAAGGCATCACACAATACATCAACCAAGAATGGGTTGAAATTAAAGTCAGGATGTCTAATTTATCTTCACACTACATTCAATGTCGTGCCGTCATCAATCCTAGTTAAAACTTTTGAAATTAATCTTGCAGGTGAATTTGGAATTTTTCTAACCAAAGAAAATATGTGAAGCACAACCAATTATTTGATCAACCAAATTTGGGTTCATCATGAATAAGGTTGACAATCACCGGTTTACCAAAAAAAAGGAGATGGACAGAACATGGACACAGTTGTGGCTCGAAAAGAGAGACCAACCTGGGATGCCATTTTTACAAACGGAGCTTGAACGATCACCCCAAATATCTGACACTGTCTGAATTTTATTGCAGGTTTTCTTTGGTTGCAATACCATGACAAGGGTCGTCCTTTCACTGCACTCACCAGTGCAACATATTGTCAGATCTCTGTCTCTGTCAGCCCATGTGTGTCTCACCTCACATTTTCAATTATCTAATGGTCTTCTCCCTCTGTGTGCACCTATCTGTCATAATGAGTTCCACCTGTGTCCTCCCTTGTCCTGTGTATTTAAACGCCTCTCCCCCTATTGTCTGTGTCGTGTCGTCTCGTCACTTTTGTTTCCCTGTGTTCCATGGGCTATTATTTTGACAAACTCAATTTTTATGGAAATTTGGGAGTCTGTGCTTGGGGCCATCCTCACATATCGCACCACCGATTTAGAGCCAAAACCAAAGATCTCTCCACAATTCTTCCATGTCTGCTATCTTTCATCTGGGACGGCTGGAAATCGCACTGTGTGTAGTGGCCTTAAGAGAGATAAAGAGTGGATCTGGATCTGGGACTCCCTTGAAAAAGAGGTTTTTAATCTCAACGGGACTTTCCTGGTTAAATAAATAAAATCTCAACCACTGACAGGGTGCTGAAAAAAGCCTCAAAATGAATACAAAGGAGCTGTACGCTGTTCCATTTGAAAACCTGTACTTACTGGTTGTTCTGCCAGTATGTACAGGTTCGCTATGGCTGTAGATAAGAATATGCATTATGTGCTGTAAATACATTTGATCTAATATTATTGGTGCAGTGGTTAGTGCTCTTGCCTCACAGCAAGAAGGTCATGGGTTCAAATACAGGGCCTTTTGGGGTTGTGGAGTTTGCATGTTTTCCCCATAGATATAAAACATCTATGGTTCTCCCAGTGTGGGTTTCCTCCAGGTACTCCGGTTTCCCACACAGTCCAAAGAACAACATGCACTAAGAGTCCCTGAGCAAGACCCCCAGCTCTCAAGAACACACTTTAAAGAGATTATTAATTTCAATGTGCTTCTCCTGACTAAATCAAGTAATATCTTGTCCAAAATGAAAACGCATGTAATTCATAAAACTCATTTTGTGTCCTCTGGGTATGGCATGTAATGGAACTGGAAGCAAGTGAACCACTGCACAATTTCATCAGTATCAGAAGAAAACTTTACTAATCTCTGAGGAGCAATTAGGTGGGCAAAGAGTGGCACATTAAAAAGTGTAAGAAAAATAAAAAAATATAACACAGAAAAGGTGGGTGAGCGGAAGCAGAAAATTATGCACAGTGGCAGGCCTGCTGCCAATAATAGTATTAGCAGTTGCCGTGGAGGTTGTAAAGGCAGTATTGTCCATATAAAACAGCAAGAACATTAGAAGCAGCAGTTAAAAACAGCACAATGTGCAGAATAGTATTATTGCACAGTGTAAAGCAAAAATAAAGTAAGATTGCGTCTAACAATGAAACATGAATGAGGCCAGCTTAAAACTAATGAAATGCAGAAGACGTCATCGAAATATCATTGGCCACAGAGCAACAGTTGATGTGCCAGGCCAACATGGTAGGAAGACCATGGGTGCTGTTATCTCTGTTAGCGCTTATTCCCATTATTGGGCCAAACAATACAGGGTGTCTTGTCAACTTTCCAGGCACTCTCTAGCACATTTGTCAAACTCAAGGCCCACAGGACAAATGTGGCCCGCCACCTTATTTCATATGGCCTACGAGGGCTTAAAGGTCTGATTGTCTTCAAATAAACACCCCATTGTTCCCAATAGACGCGCAGTGCACGAATGCAAGCCTTGAGTTGCGTGTCAATTGACAACATGTGAGCACAGGTTCAAACATTCTATGAAATACGGTAATTACATGTGCCTTTGTTGACACGGAAGTAGTTCTGCACTTGTGCATATCCAGATTAAGATATTCCCCGCACTGTCCCATGCTCCACCAGTCTTCTATATACACAATGACACAAGGGTTTGGCATTTTGATGGCACTGTCATGTTCATTGACACAGATATTTACTTTTGAGAGTTGAACTAACAATTTTGAGCAAACAACTGGCTTCTGCAGGCAACCCATGCTATTTTGATATTTGCATTAAGTGTTTTGTGAAATACACATCCAAATGTCAGGGATGAGTTGAGAAATGTTTCAAAGAGACTGAGGAAAAACTCTAAATTAGTTAGTCATAGAGTTGCAGGTAGTTAACAAATAAAAATAGCTTTTTTTGTCAGGGCTTCCCACAGGTATAGTGGTTAGCACTCTTGCCTCATTGATGGTCTCTGCTTTCAGTTCAAGTTGGGCTTGGAAGCCTTTCTTTGTAGAATTGCATGTTTTCCTTGTGACTGCATGGTGCTCCAGTTTCTTCCCAACATTAACACTGTCAGAAACTGTAAATTGCCTGTAGATTGTAACACGCACGCACGCACGCAGCTCGAGATAGAGATATATCAGATAGATATTATGATTCAGTTCATTTAATGCTTGTTTCTTTTTCTCCCTCAACCTCTCCCTGACCCACACAGACACATATTGGTGAAATTAAACATATAATCTGAAAAACAAATGTTTACATCAAAATGATGCAATACAGCTTACAGTCAATATCTTTTAACATAAGTATGCTTACTCAAAAAGATCCTTTTTTTTATGATGTGATCTGAAAGTGTCCAGTGATTGAATGTTGAATGTTGGATTGGATGTCATATGTTTGGTGCAAGTGAATTCCAGAGGTAGAGCTGAGTGTCAGCCGCATAGCAGTGAAATTAGATATTGTATTTATGGCAAATATGGCCAAGGGGGAGCGGATAGACAAGGATGAGAATGACACCTAGGATAGAATCCTGGGAGACACTGGAGGAAAGGGGAAATAGCTGGGATGTAAGCTTTTAACTGAATGAACTGAATGAGTGTGACCAGAGAGGGATGACTCGAACCAGCCCAGGCATGTGTTCAATAGTGCTGTGGATACCAATCTGTGAAGGAGGATGGAGTGGAAGATGGTGTCAAAAGCTGCACTTAAATCGAGAAAGAGGAGGAGTAGGGATAAAAGTCTGAAGTCGGCTGCAATCACGACATTGTTGGTGACTTTGAAAAGGGCTGGTCCTGTGTTGTGATGACGATGCAAACCAGACTGAAACTGTTCATAGAGATTGTTGTTGGAGTGGTGACAGGGAATTTACTTCAACCACTGTAAGCTTTATTGCACGTACATAGAAATGGTGGTAAAACAAGCCTCAGACTCAACTGTAAACAAGAAAACATCACTGATGAGTGTTTAGGCAGGACTAGGCTACACGACTGTGGGATGGATTTATGGCTTCATTAGTTTGTCTTTGGACAGCAGAGAGAATCAGTGTCAGGACACAAACTGATAGAGGTGTGGAAAAGATTGAGCACAATTCTCTCTCAGCTAATAAAGAACGTAAATCAGGTAAAAGATAAAGAACATTGGCAAAGAAACTATGGAACATCAATTGGAAAGTTTATATATGGATTAATATGAACCATGGGTTATATTCATTTAAATTTTGATAATAGACACTTCTCACATAGATACATGGGTATGTAGTATGTCCAGCCCCAGTGGAAATCATGGTTATGTTCATGTGTGATGGGAAAACACGCCTTACATAGATTTCCATTTTCACCTCATTGTCATTCACTCACAGCATCTCACCATGTCATAACGACCAAACACTATGACTGGATCATACTGGAGTCATTGTCTCTGGACAAGCATCCAAACCTTTTCCAAGAGTAATCTGAGTAATTACATTTTGAGCCACAGACACTGTGGTATCCTCTGTGCAGCTCGCAGGCGACCTGTTGCTTCATCCTGGGTGTTTACGTGATCTGGAGATGTTTGTCTTCACACAATGCACACAGCCCTCGAGCAAAACCTCACCCACACACTCATGGTATACATTAAAAAGCATTATCAGGGTAAGGTTGAGCCATCTATCACTTCCTTGATTGATTTAGTTAAAGTCATGCCTCCACTCCTCCTTGAGAGGTCCTTGAGGAGCAATTATGTCATTTAGAGTAAACAGTCATCCATCTCTTGTTGCATAATGGACTATGGAAAGAGAGCTTATACAAAACACCAGTGGTTCACATCCTTTAAGACCCTTCATGCAACAATAGAATTTGAAAAGCGTGACTTGCTTTTCACTAAACCTATTAATCCAATTGCTTACCCTTTTAGTAAGATGAAAATGAAAAAAACTGATAGCACTGAGAGATAGTGCCTTAAAGGTGCAATTAGGAGAATCTGTACCCTTCCAACCATCGAGTCTGTCAATCCCTCATCGCACCCTGTCTGTAGTGAAGAGCCCTTGACCAAAAGACAAACACCAAAACCAGGGGTACGTCCGAATTGTCCCTGCTCTCGCCTTATCTGTCGACTTTCACTTAACCCCGGAAGTGTTTTGTGTTGCGCCCATGATAAGGACTGCCCGAATTCTCAATAAACAAAGGAAAGGAGGTTTAATTTGATTTAAATAATTAATTTTATATTAACTTAAAACACTTAACAACACCACTTAAATATTCTTATGTAATCTGTTCCACAAAAAGTTTTGAGTTCTGAGAGCTTCTTCAGATTTTTCAGTATCCTTCCAGTTCCTTGCATCATCAGCATTTAGAGGGACCCGCTCATCAGAGCATTTATGGAAACTCACGATGTCAGAAAAAGGATGACTTGATCATACTTAAGTTATTATAGATTAATATTGATTTCTGAGTGGAAGGGGAGTGTGTGCAATCATTCCTAATGTGACCTTGTTTTAGTTTCACTTTAGTTCCTTGTAGCCTGCAACTCTTTTCCTTTGAGTTACATTCAAACCTTGAGATATTTGAGTTTATATCAGTGGTTAGAGGCACAGGGGAAAGTGGTAGGAATGCGCTTTTTGTTGTCCATTTTTAGAAACTTGTAGCTCTTTCCCCCACCACGGGGGGGGAAAGAGTGTACGTGTGTGTGTGTGTGTGTGTGTGTGTGTGTGTGTGTGTGTGTGTGTGTGTGTGTGTGTGTGTGTGTGTGTGTGTGTGTGTGTGTGGCTGGGTGAATGTGACAGATCATATAAAAGCACACTGAGACAGCGAAAGAGGTGAAATGAATGATATAAGTGAAGTCCATATGTTGTTTTTAAAACAAAGTCTTGTGAATCACAAAAAAGAAAGTATATTTTTTACAAGCTTGATGTTGACTTCAACATCAGACTGGGGAGTGCTGAAGCTGGTAGAAAGCTAAAATGTGCAGGACACAGGCCCTCAAGGCCCAGAATTGGGGAACCGAGCTCCAGTTCAACGACACCTGTTAGGAATTGTTGTGGCCTTGCACGTATCTTCATACACACCCAAAGACTTCTGCTATAACAAAATCATGACTGAGATACAATTTAGAATATCATGCATTTGTAATGATATTGCTTTGAATTTAGCAAAGGGAAAAATATTCATTTAGTTATCTATATAGATTTTATATCATCGTGCCAGTACTCTCTCTTCCTTGTACTTTCCTCCTAAAAATGATGCATGCTGAACTCTATTGAGCTTGACACATCTGATTGATGAGGCACTAAAGATTCTAATGGGCCTACACAAATTTATCAGATGCAGACACTCGCCTGGCTCAACAATAAAATGACTAAATGGTGGACTTAGTGTGGACACTGAGAAAGGTGATTTACTCCATTCACGATTAATTGAATTAAAATGTTTGATTTAGTAACAATTGCTGTTATATGAAACATGAAGCAATATAAAGGTGTTTTACTTTGTGTTTATGGATGGTGTATCAAGCAGGAATATGAGCTGTTGCACTCGAAATCTCCACCTTTTGCATATATTTGCACTTTGACACTATTAAATACAACTCGATTAATCAAATCTTGACAACTTTATGTGCATTTTTCACAGGTCACCCCAGGGTAGAGCAAAATGTTCTTCCCATCCTCATCGTGGGAAGTTAAGGTTGCTTGCAGCTTAACTTTATTCCTAATTAGTGGTTCTGACATTCAGCAAGAGGCTGTTGTACCCGCACATGGCAATATACATTTCAAATTAATATCATAGAATGACCTTCATTCACCTTCATAATTAAAACCTTAAACATGCAGCACTATTATTGCTTTTTCGTTTTCCTGAAGCTCTTTTTAAATGGTTTGCAGAAGATTTCCATGTTGTGTGGAGGAGGCAAGAAAAAAAGAAATTTGAAGGGAGTGAAAAAAAACTTGGGGGCGCTTCTGAGCAAACCATGGTGTGGAATGTGTTTTTACCCGGCCCCTCCACCATTGCTTGATTTAAATGAGAAATGCTCACTTTTCAATCCTGTTGACGGAATTAAAGGAAAATAAAATTATTAGAGATGGTTAAAAACAGAAAACAAGACCAAAAGATGCAAGAAAATCACCCAGAGGGTGAAAGCGATAATTCACCAAGCAAGATGGCAAGCGTTAGCTCCCCAGATACAGATAACCTCAACGATGACCTTGTGGAAACACAGATAGATGAAGACTCTCCATCTTCCATCTTCGAGGCGATTTGATGGATGACAAATTCAGTGAACAAATGGTTTGATAACTTAGAGACATCACTTGCTGGTGTAAAAACTGCAATTGTTGCGAACTTGGAAGAGGAGCAGGAAATGATCGTTAAGCTAGAGGAAAAGTTACAAGGTGCTGTGTTGCCAGAACAAACTGCTGAAAGCCAAACAGAGTAATCTCAAGTGATGATCGAAAAGACAAAATATTCCAATTGTGATATCAGGGGTTTTACCTCTGTGCATTAGTGGCCTCCATATATAAAGTAGAGTAAAGTTGCTTTTCAGTATTTCTTTGATCAATCTGACTCTTGTAGGTTTGAACAGACCTGTTTTGTTTTCACAAAGAAATAAAAATAGTAACTGAAGGAGCTGAAGGTATTGCCACATTAATATTTTCCACCCAAATCTGAGGTGATATTATGTGGTAACTTTTATTTTTAAATATGTTCTCAATAATCCAATAAAAACATTACTCACATCACAAATTAAAAACATATTGAGATTGAGAAGCCCTGTATTTCTTCATTGTTTGTGAGAAGAGAAAATATCTGTCTGATACCATCAGCCCGTTTAAAAAAAACCCAACTGCAATAAAATCCCAGCAAAAATACCCAAATTCTATCACTCCTCACACACATGCTCACTGATTTACTGTCAAACCTCTGCATCATGTCACTGTCAAGACGGTTGCCTTTTGCAAACACAGAAACAAAGTCTAAATCAATAGTTCAAAAGGATGAACTGAATGAGGTGTCCACAATTTAATATTTGCCGGGGTGCTGTTTTACATCTGAGATGCCAGAAAGCATGAATCTAAAGTTTGTTCAGGTTTCATAAACATAATTTGAGGTTGTAGACTTTGAAGTGTGCTGCCTTTCTGAGCTTGCGTGTTTGGTTATAGAGATACTATTTTGTTCTGTCACTGAATTTTCTATTCATATGGAAGAGGCTTACTTTGAATATATTGAAATATGTGGCATCATTGAGTAAATTCCAAGTGTCATTTAATTATATTGAAGCACAACCAAGCTCTAATGTAACGCTGGCATACAGACTCAAAATGATTGTCACACTTATTTGCTCAAGAAAAAACATTGTTAAGTGAGTGCAGATGACAGATAATAACTAAGTATAAAGGTGGATATAATGCGCAAAACAATATGCATGTTTATGTTATCTGGTCAAGTAGGCACACAATACTGCCCCCTCAATAACAGTAAATTTCTTGTTTTTTAGAGCTAAACAATTTGAGCTCTCCTGCTCCAATGAGTTGATACTCAGCAGCATCTCCAGTCATGCTGCAACACTTTCACATATAATATAAGGAAATGCATCCACACATCTTGATAATAACTTTAATAAAACCCAATAAACATACAGTTTCTTTCACATCAACACATGTGCACGAACATTGAGAGAGAGAGAGAGTGTGCGTGTGTGTGTGTGTGTGTGTGTGTGTGTGTGTGTGTGTGTGTGTGTGTGTGTGTGTGTGTGTGTGTGTGTGTGTGTGTGTGTGTGTGTGTGTGTGTGTGTGTGTGTGTGTGTGTGTCGAGATCACTTTGCTCAGTTTTTCTTTTTTCATTAGCTTCTCAATAAAGAGTTATACGACCTTGTGTCATTAAACGTAAGGATAACAATCAACACCAAACAAAGCTGAAGCTGTGACTCCACCCTCTTTTGCAGAGAAGTAACTAATACAACTTGTGCAAATTAATCATTGCTACTCAGCTGCTTTCAACATACACAACAGGTAGACATTGAATCCAGAGCCAAATTAGTTGCTATGGTAACCACAACGCAAAATTGTCAGTTGTGTTGAAAAAGGTCTCAAAACTGACTTTTAACGTCCGAGTTTACATTCCAATAGGGAAATTAAGATGTTTGCAGACTTGGTGGATTTTAATGTTCTAACACAGAAAAGCTGTTCACTTTTTTAGCATTCATTCATTGAAGCCAGTCTGAGAACGTAATACTTTCTTTATGGCCTATTACTTTCAATTCATGCAATAACATGTATTGCCTCTGGAGACTGCACAGCACAAACACGTTGTACCACTGATATTCCAGCTACTGTACAGAGGAAGGAAAACAACTCTCAGATGATTTATTTACTGAAAGCTGATTATTACTTCCTGTTTGTTTTTTGTTTTTCTTCCTTGTCTTTTAAAGTTCCTGTTTACAGTTCTGTGTGGCATGTCTTGATAAAGTCTTTGAAAAAAATGTTTGTCACTTTATTTGATCTAAAACCAAAGTTTCAACATGATGAAGCTGGGACTTTGACTCCGCCCCACAGCATAAAAATACACATTTTCAGGTATTAGGTAAACCTAATTATGTGTGTTTGTTGATGATTGTTTCTCTCAACTTGTGTCAACTGGAAACAGATTTAATTTATTACAACACCAGGTGAGGTCTAGATTAAAGAGTGTAAAATAACTTGGACAGATATGTATTTTGAGACAACTGATTTGGTGGAAATATTCACATTTTGTTGAATGCTACGTCTGTATTTAATATGTACAGGATATCTTCAAGAAACTGTTAAGAAATTAGTGTACAAGAACTATGAATAAAATACTCACCCAATAATCAACTAATAAACAACTAAAAACAGAGAGAAGGCTTTGTAAAAGACGAATCAACAAGGCCAGATTAGCCTTAAATTTACGATAGTGTGCTTATGAGCTCTATCTACAGTGGCTGACTTCACAACTGCTGTATATTAATGAGCAAACCTCCAATAATCAATCACCTCATCCTGACAGATTTACAGGCTTAACACTGTTTGTAGTCAATAACCCCAGGTACAACTACATTTGCATTTCCATGATGGAGCAATTCTTGAATGAATACAGACACAAATTAATGTCAATTGTTCAAGGAGGGACTTGTGAAAGCAGAGGATTTTCTTTTAAAGACTTTGAAGACGCAACATTACTGATTTCACATGAAAAGACACATGACAAATTTAAAAATAAAATCTGTTGACATTAAAAGTTTTGGAGTAAGCTCCAAGTGAACTCTGTAATGCTGTTATAAACTTGTCATGGCGGCACAATGGTGAAGTGATTAACACTTTCACTTTACATTGGGCTCACCAGACATTGATTCCAAGGCGGGGCCTTTATGTGTGTCGTTTACATGTTCTCCCTGTGTTTGAATGGATTCCCCTTGGCACTCTAACTTTCCTCAACAATATAAACATTTTATTTTGTCACATGGAAACTCTAAATTGATCATATGAGAGAGTAGTTAATTATGTGCCTTTGGCTCTACAGTTTAGTCAACTGGCAGCCTGTCAAGGGAGTGTTATTTTATTTATTTATTACTTTATTTAGGTCTTTTTTACTCCTGTGATCCTCTGGAGGGACACACAAGGAAGACCGTCCCACAATGACAAATTGCAAAGACAAATACGACCATTTCTTTTCTATCCCTTTAGCTATTTCTAACATATCCTCCACTTTCAAAATCGCATAAATGTGTCAGTAAAATTATCACAGGAAATTGATTTTATTGTGTGTGTGTGTGTGTGTGTGTGTGTGTGTGTGTGTGTGTGTGTGTGTGTGTGTGTGTGTGTGTGTGTGTGTGTGTGTGTGTGTGTGTGTGTGTGTGTGTGTGTAGCTTCATACAGGTATGTGCCTTCATAGCAGCTTTGTGAACGATGCTATTCGCTTTACATTCACCAGACTGGACGACGTTGCCAGAGTACCGGTACTCTCAATCCAATCCCAACCACATCCATCTTCATCACAGCCCTTCTGCTCTGCATTCCTCCTGTGTGTTCCCTCACTCCAAACCACAATGTTCTTTACCAACGTCTCTTGCCAAAAACAAATGTGTGCGACAAATTACTCTAAAACACTATTACTTGGCTGAAGACGAGCAATTTTTTATTTCGTTTTTCCTTTTGAAAATGAAGCCAATTTGATTATGAAGCAAAATATGGTGAAATTAAAGTAAGACTGCCAAGTTGGTGGTTGATATATGTCATACTTTATAAATTGATGAGAAACATGATTTTCTTTGCATTGATGGCAATATAAAAAGTGTCTATTACCTATAATGTGAGAAAGCAAGAAATGCTTATAGACTTGTTTCACAAAAGCAATTTAGCAATACTACTCACACCGTAAATAGTCCCAGCATCCCAGTTCATAAAAGGCCATCTTAAAGAAAATTGTATAGACACATTTGCATATTCTGCCATTTATGTGATCAGTGAGTTCTCATTAGGATTGCAAATTGTCTGCAGAATGCATCTCATGCAAAAACATGACCATTAGCAGTCAAATGTGTTCTCTAGCAAATCTAACCTTGAACCTAATGTATGTTGCTTGAAATTGTCATTAGGCATTGAATTACTTTCATGTTTATTAATGCCATGGCTGGAAAAAGAACCTTTGAGTATTTAATTTAACACTGCAGCAAAATACGCAGTATGAACTGATTATTAGTTACAATTTAGCTACAGATCCTTGATCTGAAATTTTAAACAATTCTGAGGTGTCAAAAGTTCGCTAAACATCGCTGTTGCTCACTGTTGTTTCTGTTATTATATTTCCTCTGGCCTTATTTTGTTGTTCAGAAGAAATGAACTAGGATGAGATGGGAAAGGCATTTCAGCTTCCCCAGGAAGTCCAGTCTCTGCTGGACCTCCTTCATCTGATGGGACATGTTTGTAATCCATGTGAGGTCAGCTGAGACCTGAACACTGAGGAATTTGAAGGTTGCTTTCTTCCTTCTCTTTTAATGAATGAACAACCGTCCCTCAGGAGTGAAACCTACAAAGGTCAGTATGTGCAGTGGAAAGCAGGTGAAGTGGAACGACAGAATGTCTTTGCATCAACTTAAGTGCCCCTATTATGCTTCTCCTCTTGATCTCTCTAAAATATCTGTTGAAGAACATTAATATCCTACTTAGTGACAACTTTATTATTAACCGTCGTACAGCAGAGAAGAACATTTACTCACCGGTGGTTTCATTTCAAAATTTTGATATACTTCTTGTGGATATAATTTAGTGATTAAAACATTATTAATGGAAAGATTTTCTGGAAGGACAGATTTAAGTTTACCCCATACATTTGTGTTTGATTAGGAACACATTGTGGATGTGTCAAGATAAACAGAGAACATGTCGACAGAGACAAGATCACTTTGTGTCACTATCTTCACGGTCCTATGTGGTGAATTTCCAACCTGATATTTGATGTGAATGTGAGAATTATGGGCTTCTTCAAACAAATAATGAACACCTGTTTTTCCCTTCTATTCCTCTGCCTGTCCCAGGTTTGATTGCAGGTCTATCATTATGTATGAATTCATCTTGTCTTCTTCCTTTGGAGTTTTCCCATTAGAAGGTACCACAGCAAACTTTCTTCTTCCCATGTCCTCTGTCTCCTGTATTGTTCTTTTTCACACCATGTACCGCCTATTGGCCTTGCCTTCTTTTTCTTTTTTTGCCGTTTTTTGTCCTTGAAGCTCCATCCTTAGCATTATTATCTTACATCCCTCCTACATCCATGAAAAAAAAACAACCTTTCAACCTTTATGTGTATTCAACTTTCTCATCAAATTAATTCCTTTAATGTACTCATTCTTAATCCTGTCACTTCCCGTAACTCTTAGTGGATATCTCAACATCTCCCACTCTTCCACCTCCATTTCAGCCTCATCTTTTGGTCATTGCCACTGTCTCTATATCCTTAAATATTTTAGATTTCAATACTGTCCTGTAAACCTTCCCCCTTTCCCTTCATTCTAGCTGGGAGTCTTCTAAAATTAAATATTACCCTGCCTTCACTTTCTTCTTTACTTCTCCCCCCCCTCTTGAAACAGTTCGCCCAGTCTTGTGTATGCTATACACAGTCATGCTATACTTTCTTGTTCTGAGCGAAACGTGATCATGAAGGCGAGTGGAGTTGTATCACACAATGAATGCTGGTCACACAATGCACAGCACCACAGGATCTGTCAGGGTGTTGGGGCCATCCTACAACTCCTTCTGTTGTCATTCACTTGTTCTCTCCTGTGATGTGCACAGGTCGGGACTGGTTTGTTGTTATTGACTGAGAAGAGGTTTTTTTTTTTTCCTTCATTGCTCTGGAGTGACTTATGCATTAATTGACAGGTACAGCGTCACAGGGTATTGTGGATCAGTGTGTTGTTTAAATTGTGTTTTACATGTATTGATATATTCCTAACATGACATATAATGCAAAACAATTTCAACATCTTATTGAGTTTTCAGACTCTTTGAATTCACCACAAATCAATATGCCGCTCGTGTGATGACGAAGTCTGCTTCACAAAAAAATGCCTTATTGATAGATCTGACACTGATGAAGTGCTAATACAGTGGAAACGTACTGAAAATTAAACATGAAGAGCTCGTTTGACAACTGTTGTTTGCTCATTTTAGAGATAGTATATTGACTTTGGTTTCTCACTCAGTAATGACAGCTGGCTCTGTTTAACATAACCCGTGAGCCAGACTGCATATATAATTGAGTTCTCTTCAAGACGAAATGGGTTTTCCAATATCCCTAATCTAGTAGAAGAGCATCATCTTGTTTTTCAATTTTTTTTTTTCTGACACCTCACTTTCATCTCCACCAAATTAGATCTCAGTGCAATGACTGATCATTTTTGGTGACGCTTTTTCATGTTGAAAAAAATTAAAGAAAAGAAAAAGTGTGGGGAATATGACAAGGGCGGATATTGCCTTCCAGGAAAGGCAGAAGGTGGTGGAAGAAGAGAAAAACACAACAAAACTCTCCCAGGGATGAAACTTAAGCAAACAATTCTCTAACACTCATAAACCAGCAAGAGAAAGTGGACATTGAAGAGTCAGGACATGACTTAGGCTTAGTCCACACGAGGAAAAACAATCTTTTTTTTTTCCCGTCATTCTCAATAAAATTTCCATTCACCAGTCACTATCAGCCCGGCCCAAAACAATATACCAGGCCTTAAAGTAGAGCATTTTTTTTGTTTTTAAATAAGTAAATCAATTTCAGTCTCCCAAAACTCTGCTCCATGTGGACGATGGGCCAAAAACGATGCGGTTACATGAAACGGTGTTCTCGTGTGTACAGCCCCAGAATGAATATAGTCACTAGAAGTGTTATTTTGGTATTTTGGGCATAACCACCTCAAAAGGTGGAGAAGAGTGTCAAATCTCCTGTGGTGGAATCCATCAGCCTCTTTAAAGTGTCCCATCTGAAGCAGCCATCCAGGTGAGGCATGTATATGGGCAGCCATCACACAAGAACACTTTAGATATTTTATTTTACACAAATCATGTTTTAGTCAACAAGCTTTAGCACTGATATTTTGTCATGCAGGTATTGAGTCAGTCTGATCATATTTTTGCTACCAGAACTACAACAACAGTCAAGGCATGGATCTCCTGAGTCCTGCTCATTGCTTAAATGGGCCTCAGTAGCTCCTTGTGCATCATGCCTGTTGATTTATGGTAATATATGACATAATCTGCCCACAAATGGTCATAATAGAATGGGTAGTCGGTGTGTAAAGTTTGGAGTATGACAAACAGTGGTTATTTATTCTTAAGCCAAACAACAGTTTCAAAGTTAATGGCCATGCTGTCAATACAAAGTAGTCTTCCAGCTAATGTGATTCATGAAGCAGGAGGTGGCGTGACCCACAGAGGTAAGGGACTGTCATGGCGCGAGAACAGGAACTAGAATTTTTTTTTTTCACCAGGATGATCCTCCCTGATGCTGCACAGCTGCTATTTGAAGTAGTGTGGGAGATAACACAGTGACTAGAACCCATTATCATTATCCCACTGCTGACATACAACAACCCACTGTTTAGAAGGAGGCTTGTGTTGTGTCTCGATGCTAACCAGCCTCTCATTTTTAATCACATGAGTCATCAAGCACTAAAAGTCATAAACATGTCTCTCGGGCTGAAACCTTTTACCGATAATAGTTTGATTTGGTAAAGCTTTTAGAAGACAAACTGAGTGGGAGCTGAGCTGTAATATTTGGTTATGATGGAAAATGCAGTTGGTTTGTGTTTTTACTGACATAGTGGCTCTGACTGTTTAATAGTCTGTGTAAAAAGAAAGGTCATCAGCCTATTTTATGTATATTGAGGTGTATAATCAACCATCTACAGGTAACCATTATCCAATGCAATGCTTTTTTCATGATTTTAGGAAACTGTTTGCCGTATGTATTGGTTATGAATCTGTTGTTATAACAGTCGATTGTCATATTATTGTTGATTATGCCAAAGATAACAGTGTTAAGGAACTTCTGGAACCCTTTGGACTTTTCCAGATTGTAACAACTTCTAGACGCAAGAGACACGATTTAGACATGGCTATTTCTTTGTTTCATTTTAAGTCTCCATCTCAGTTGACTGCAACCGAAGTAAAACAGAGAGGGTCAGAAAATGTCAAAAGCCCTGTAAATTGACTTGAGCCTGAATTATGCTATATTAATAAACTTGTCTTGCCTTTAAAGGGTCATTTCAGGTTACCAATTATCAATTGAATACTTTCAAGATAAATTATTGGGTCATTGACTGTTCCTTTAAACCATCACTTCATCTTTTATTCTGCTTTATCCTGTTCAGGGTGACAGGGCGCTGGAGCCAGCTCACTATGGGCAAGTGCAGGTTCCACTTGGAACAGGTCACCAGTCCATCACAAGGCAAACACACACACACACACACACACACACACACATACACATACACGCACGCACGCACGAACGAACACAACACTTTGTCTCCATGAACATGAGCACTGGATTTTATTTTGAGTTGATGAGACATAAAATCCCTCTGTTGTAAATAATTAATGAGCTCTACCTCTGCAGCAAAATGCTCCTGGAAGGGAAGGTATTTGTGGAGCCTATGTGTATTTGCAAACATTCCACACACTCAGTTCTGGCCCTGATGTAATCCAAGGTTTGTGCATGGTTAAATGCTAGGAAATGAAATATAAAATATTCCCATTTCTCCAAAACTCTGTGGAGTTTTTTGGCAAGTGAAAGTGTGGAGAAAGTGTCTTCTTAGCAGGGTGCTCTGTCTGAGAGACCAGAGCCTCCTGATACTTTGAAGATGTAAAATAGGTGAGAAAATGAGCTGGAGGAAGCAAATAAGGGAAGCTAAGAGGTGGCACAGGCTTGCTCACAAATATGAATATCTTCACTGGACCGATCAAAACAGTTAATAGACTCACACACGCACGCACGCACGCACGCACGCACGCACGCACGCACGCACACACACACACACACAGACACACACACACGTTTACTTCAGAGGTCTCTCGTTCTATATGGAAAGAAATCACTGTAATATGTATGACAAACAACAAAATATGCATTTAATATATCTTTAAATCAGAATTTAACTTGTATGGAATGTTTTTTATAATTGCCGATCTGTTGAGGGTGCCCTCGCCCTCGCCGACAGCTGGGTTCGGCTGAGATGCCTTGAACAGGAAAAAGCAGGGAGGAAGACGGATGGTTGGATGGTGTCTATTGTTCCTTTGATTATAGTTTTTACCCTCTTTTATTTTTTCGGATTTCTGATGAATTGTGTTGTATTATTTATCGAGCATGAATATAATGAAAATTTAGAATTTTCTATACACTACATACTGCATTTGTCCTCCAGCCTAATTGACTTTCTCATCTGTATCTTTGATTCCAAGCAAGTTGAAACATTATTGCTATTTTATTTTCCCCGTGGGAACTTTTGTCACTTTTTTAACTTACACAGGAGCTTTAGATCCTTTTCAACAGCACCCCTTAATGACTTGCAGGCATTTTTTTTTTTTTTTCCCCACTGTGAATGTGAAGTAAACCCTGATGTTTCATCTCTGCTCAGTGTGATTTATAGGCAGGATTTTTCATCAGGTTGATAGAGCCAAAGCAAAATCCAAACAAAAAATGTAATTAATGTTGTAAAAGGTGCAAATATACAAACTTTTTAATGATGACCATGCTTTGAAACAATTAAAATATGCATGAATGCAAAGCTGCTTATCAGAGGATTTTGAATGAATAAATGGATGCTGAGGAAAATAACAAAGCTATGCACCTCAGAGTATCTTGATTTCTACAGGCATGACTGAAAGCTTTCTCCAGAAGGTCACTGAGTCAAAATCAATGCTTTCATTCCCAGGACTTGTGTTTCTGAACATAAATATGGTATATGTTCAAAGGATCGATTCTCTGTTTTTGAAAGCAAAGGAAAAAGATGTTACGACTTTATATAAACCTCAAAAATGGCCCAGCATATCTCCAATGGTACAAAGTTTGAGTTGTCCGGCAGATTTAGGAGACTGTTTGCTGAAAGATTACACGAGAAAACAGATTTATACACTAATTCTGGTGTTGTCACTCCTGTCACTCACAGTTCACTAAAAACGAACCAATTTCAGTCATTTTGAAAGTACCCAGATTAGCTGGTTGTCAACCTATATAGGGCAAAAACTGACACAGTCAGTGAGATCATGCAAAAAAGAGAAATCTGTGTCAGTTCTTTCTGAACACAGAACAGCGTCCCAACATCTGGCCAAAACTGATTACTTGGGCCACTTGTGGAGAAACTCCCCTTAAAGGCTTTGTGGTGCACATGCTTAAACAAAAATGAAACATAGCTCACAAATGTTTGTGCGTGTGCATGGGCGTGTGCAAACGTAAGCGTACTGATGCATAACCTTGAGTACGGTACCCAATTTTTTTTTTCAATCTTGCAACACAGAATCTCCAAATCTCCTCCCATGGACATGATGTTTTCTAAAGCTGCCTAAGAATAATAAAGGCAGTTGTGGGGCCTCATTTGTATTTTCAGCAACATGTGAAGTCAAACTTTTTGAGAATTCAGGATTTGCTCCTGCCAAGTTGTGTTAATAGAAGGTCAGCCATTATTCTTGTCCCCATGCAATTTTCGTCAGCCAGCAATTCTTTTATGATGTTTACTAGTAGCTGCGCATGTTTCAGGGAGAATTTCCTCTTAGGTTCAAGACCGAACTCTGGAATGGTTATGAGCAGAGTTTTCTTTTTTCTTTTTGGTAATCAGGGAAAAAAACAAACAACCATATTTTATTACATTACATCATAATAAACGTAAATGTCCGCTTTGATTTCAAGCTTTAATTTAAAAATGTGAGACAATGATTCAAAACCAGCATTTGTTCAGTAATTACACATTGAAATTAAACTTCAAAATGTCATTAAAATAATTTTTCCTGAATGGATTCTGAATGAAGTTATAATGAAACCAAAGCAATTCAATGCTCAGTTACTATTTTAATCATCTTATCTGCATTATGACTGTTGACTGTTTGACCTCACATCCTTTGAACTTGATCAAAATGGTGAAACTGTCACATATTTTGGATTTAGATTTGCTTGTACCATATAAGCTCACAGGAATAACATTTTTGTGAATGCACAGCTGTGTAAGTTGAGACATTTCTTTAAATCACACTTGCAAAAGGTTTTAAACAGTATATACTTTTGCTTTCACACAGATTGTAAATTTGAGTTAAACATTTAGAGACACTTCCCTCAATAAATGTTCATTTTCATGCCTCAGAGAGAAACTCCATATACTTACAGCAGGAACTGCTGCTTTTACTAGCATTAATATGTATTAGTATTATTACAATAATGAAACCCCTATTTCAAGGTAACCTGGAAAAATTTTTATGTCCTTTCTTATGAAGATGAACATCAGTTGGCAGTAAATTACAGGGGTTGATTGAAGCTTTTTCATGGCACAAAGGCCAATGCCTCACAAATAAGGTCGAGTTATGGCCACATGTTTCTAAAACCTCGGAGGTCATCGTGTGGGAGTCGTACAAGCAAGTGGAGGCCTCGCTCATAAATAAATCCTTATGTGTGGGAGGATAATTCTTCTTTGTGGAAATCACATCTGAGGTTTTTTATTACCAGTATTGTGATGCTGGAATTTAGCCTTCATAACGGTTTCATTCTGTTTTTTTAGGCAACAGCTTTGCATCCATGTTGGACTTTTTATAATGTGATGGAAACTGTTGTGTGTCTAATCACCTGTTAAATCCTCAGTTCTTTAAATACGCACCATTTTACACCAGCAGAAGAATTTAATGTATTACTGTGGACCTCAAAGTGTGAACTGAATGAGCTATTCATACTCAAAGCATCAGTATCCACAAACCCTGTCTCTTTCTAATATATAGCTGAGCTGTTAATAAAGTTTTTGGGTGATGAGTCAATTAAACTTTTTGTTCATAAAGAGATGAACTGATGATCTGAAATGGAAACTATAATATCATCATACAAATTTAGATATGAATCAGATGCATATACACTTAGCCTTAGACTTAGACATTCTTTATTGTCATTCAAATTTACAACTTTACAGTACAGATAAGAATTTTATTTAATTGCATTAAATTGTAGTGCAGGATAAAAAAAAAGTTTTATCAAATAATTTACAAAATTAAGGTGCAGCTATAAATAGATATAAAAACAAAATACTATACAGATAAATATATTTCACATTTTTTATGTATGTTATATTGTCTTTCTTACAGTCCAGTGAAGTAATCCGATTGTGACGGCTTGAGGGGGAATGAAGGTGTTATTTTATTGTGTTCAAAAGTCTTTTGGCCTGAGGAAAGAAGTTGTTACAGAACCTGGAGGTTCTGCTACGGAGGTTGCAAAACCTCCTTCCAGAGTCCAACAGTGAAAACAATCCATGGTGGGGGTGGGAGGTGTCTCTGCTGATTTTCTGAGCCGTGGTCAGACAGTGGCTTTTGGCGATCTCCTCGATGGGAGGAAGTGGAGTCCTGATGATTTTTTCCACCGTCCTCACCACTCTCTGCAGGGACTTCCAGTCGGAGGCACTGCAGGCTCCAGACCAGACAGAGATGCAGTTGGTCAGGAGGCTTTCTATAGTGCCTCTGTAGAAGGTGGTGAGAATAGGAGGAGGGAGCTGTGCTCTTTTCATCTGACGCAAGATGAAGAAGTCAAGAAATAGAAAGAGAGGCAGATGAATGGGGACGTGGATCGGGGTTTACAGAAGCCATGTATAGAGTTCAAGATGTAGATTCACAGACAGGTGAAGATCTGGATACAAATACACATACAGATATATGTGAGTATGAATACAGATGCAGATATGGATGAAAATGGCAATACAGATACAAATAGAGAAAAAATACTACAAAAAAATTGTACCACAATCCTTACTTTTGCTTTTATTACCTGTTTCATTACTGACAACTTCCATGATTGAAAGAATAATTATGTCTACCATCTCTTCTGATTCATAAAACAATAAAATGCTTGTATTTTCTGGAAGGTTTAGCTAAATGTTTTAAGTTAAGCAACAAAATAGTATTTAAAAAAAAATGCATTACCAATAGTTAACAATGTTTCAGGTTGTAAAAATCAGTTTGTATTGTTCTGCTGCAGGGGAAAAAAACAAGGCAGCTGCAGCATATCTCAGAATTGAATTTCTGTCAGGTCTGACTAACTTGACCAGTACATTTTATTGTTGATTTCCCAAGTTTACTCTTGCTGTTGCAATTGATTTTACCCCCTGGATGAAAAAAATAAATAAAAATGATCCACTGATTATTTCAATGGAGCGAAAAGTAAAATGAATATTGTTGATGCAGTCAATTGAATGTTTCTGCCTCACTGTCAGGAAGAAAAAATAGGATCAAATACAGCAGCTGTGCCCTGACAACAATAATTGACTTTCAACTTGCAGAATCTAATATAGACAGTGACACCACATTTTTGTCATACAAAAAAAAAAAACCTCAACATGGGAGTTCGGAAAGGTTGAAGATTGAGTTTACTCTGCTCATTTCTTTTGTGTCTGTCTGCTCTGTGAATTTCACTTTTAACACCAGACAGACTATTATTATTGATGTGACAATAGATAGGCTCACTCAGTCTTGCCTGAAAGAATGTGTGCACCTATACTTCTTTTCTTCCTGTTTCACAGACATCCACAGAGAAAAATCGAAATATTCCCTTGAGACATCCCAAACCGGCCCTTGTCATGTTAATCTTGTGTCTTCCTCTCAGGAGAAGATTTTAGTGATCTTATCTGAAGATTAAAAAGTTAATTTCTCTGGAGACAAAGTTGAACTTTGAAAGCCCACTTGTCTTATAACAATTCTCTCTGCCAAAAGTGCATTATGGTTACCAGCTGGGCATTTATTCTTGAAATTACCTTTCAGAGAAGATGAAGCTGCAATATGAAGAATGCTGATGCACCTTATAAGAGCAGATTGTGGGATGCGATTGAATTTTAAATGTGAGTTTAGTTTGGTTACACAGGTCGCAGGTACTGTTTCAAAAACAGTGAAATGTCCAAAAAAAGGAAGCAAAAAAGAAAAAGGACTTGGTCAAATCGCCTGCTGAGCATTTAGTTTTAAACTACAAGCTGAATGAGATTGGAACTGCAGTGACATTTGAAGGCTGAGCATATGAGTGAGGCATATAATGACTCACGTTTCAGTTCCAAGTGCTTTCAATCAATTCATACTAAATATTGTGCTCTTTCTGATGATGTCAGAAGAAGTAGCTAAGAGGAGCAAAAGCCAATGTTCTACAGTGGTTGTAATGCATTATGCAATGCACCTATTAATAGACCTTATAGACAATAACAAGCAAAGACATGATATAATGACTGGGCTGACAGAATTATTGATCAAAGCAGTGACTCTGTGGTTATTCTACGAGGGTGTGTAGTTTCTGCAGAATACACATCATCCATCTGCAGATGCAGTGTGCGTGAGAGAATATTAATAAGAAGAATCATATTGAACTAATTGTTAAAGCATGATAAAAGCAAAGCATTCATGGTTGCCATGGCTCGGCAGACTCAAAGTTTCCAGATTTTTCTTAGTAAATAAAGACAATAAAAATTCTGTGTCTCAGATATGCAGAGCTGAAACATCGAAACAAGTTGTTTGCTGTTGACAATTTGATGACTATTACAGACATATAGCCCTCGAGTGAAATATAAAACATTGTATTTTGCTTTCATACATCACGTAATCTTATTCTTGAGAAGCTGTAATTTCTAATCAATTCTTGTTTGAATTCCTTTAAGAGGATGTATCAACAAAACAAATCTGAGTTGGCAGAGCTGCAGCAGAGCTGCAGCAGAGCCCCGATATGGTTGAATCCAGGTGTATTTCACAGCTGACCGGCATTATTTTGCATCACACTGCTTTCCACACTGGATCATTTTGTGCACCTCTCAGGGGCGAAGTACTGTGAGGAAAGAGTAATTAATCAAATTGTAAATAAACTTCAGAGGCTTGCCTTGTGCATGGTATTGTTGCAGATAGCAGACAGCCCCTGAGGATTACTCGTTGTTTTAATAGTTCTTCTTTCATATGACGCACCAGTGATTCAGCTGCCTTTGATTTACGTGTTAGTCTGTGAAGCGTTCATCTGGGCTCAGTAACATCCCACTGTCCCATATAGGGATATAAAAGAACTGTAGATTTGAAGCCGTTCCACAGTTTGAGGTGATTTATGGAGTTGCCGCATAAAGGCAGAATATAGCATTCAGGACAGTCAGCAGAAGGTTATATAGGGCGGGCTGCTAAAAGCACGCATCTGCTGCTTAGTATGGAGAGCAGCATGATTTGGCTCCTGACTGGAATTTGAAGTCACAATATGTTCTCTCTGTGTGGATATTTCAAAATACAGTGAGTTGTGTCATTTTGTAATTTCTTCTCAACAACCGATCAACTCATCCTGAATGTTAAATGAGAGCCTACATTTAGGCTACATTTAGGCACAAGACTACATTTCTGGATGATCAGGAGTGTCTGTATCCATTCAAGACTGTTGATTGAATAGATGAAAATGCATTTTCAGCCTGCAGTAAGTAAGTCCAGTATAATAAACCCGAATGGCACAGAGCCATCTTCTCTGCCATTTTCTCCTTGAAGCCTTCCAGTCCCTTATAGTCAGACATTCTTGTTCATCAAGCACAGCTCCGCCATGAGGCGGATAATGATGATAACCCAGTGGATCATAAAAATAGCCGCAGCCCTGGCGCAGTCACAAAAATGTTAAATAGGTCTGTTGTCAATGAAGCGCTACTATCATCATTTTGCTTGGGTACAACCACTTACCTGCTCACAGGGTTGACTTATCTAAGTCATGCATTTAATTTTGAGGAGCTTTCCAAATGACCAACAATGATTACCTTTTACCAACAAATTTTCATAAAGATAAATTGAAATTCTGAAACGATAATGTGTTGCCCGACAGAAAAAATTTATTTATGGCTGCCAAATCCTGCACTAGAATTAGTAGCGTTTTGCTTCAAAAATGTTTTTTTTTTAAATAGTGTTATTACAAACTAATAGATGTAGTGCAGCTTAGTTACGTCTCCCCTCCAATTTGCGTAATAGCAATGCAAGAGGGTCACTGGTTCAAGCCCCAAACTGAGCTAGGGGGGCCATTCGCTGTTGATTTTGCTTGCTTGTACAATGTTGGTTTTCCTTTGGGTACTTTGGTTCCTTGTAAACTCTAAAAAGATGCGTATCAATAATTGACGACTATAACTGTCTGAAGGTGTAGCCAAATGTCTGTGTTTGTCCTGTGATGGACTGTTGACCTGTCCGGGGTGTGTCCTTCCTTCATAAATAGCCACTAATAATCGGCTCCAACTTCCCTCGACACACGGTTGAATGAAATCGTTTCGAAGATGGAAGGATCGATGGTGAGCACTCCTACTTTAAATGAAGAAGATCCCTTTTTTGATCCCTGACTTTGGGGTCTTTTCTGTGTGGAGTTTGGATATTTTCCCTGGGCGTACCTGTGAGGTTTTTTTTTGTAAGTATCCAGATATTTCCCACAGTACCACAAAAAATGTTGATCTGATTGTAAGTATGAGTTTGCGCAGATACATAACAGTTGTATTTTCATGAGCTTTAATGATAATGAGACACATGGGTCAAATACAACAGTGGATGGCTGACAGTTAGTTCAACTAGACCTACATTAATTCACTTGTGAAATTACAAAGAATTTACATCTGTGATACACTAAAATAAACCCTGAGTAGCAACGACTAATGTGTAAACTCTTTTCATCCCTGTATGAATATCTCAGCTCAATAGGTGAGAAATGGGAGAGAAAAGACGCTGTCACAGTCCACCGTGTTGTTAGGTCAATGGCCCTGTGTAATTCTCGGATGTCCGACTGCCCTGCAGCATGTTATCGCTCTGGACTCACAATGTGGCCAGTGGCCATGGTCAGTAAGTGAAGCAAAAGAGCCAAGAAGCTGTCAGTGTGTGTCCGCAGTAACATGACGAGGACACCTTAGTTATTTTGGTGGTTCAGCAGAGGCAGCTTTTTTCCAACCTAACAGGGTCAGGGTCATTTTCTATACAGTAGATACAGCATGGTAGACAACAAGGGATAGTTTCTTTGAAAAAATGCAATTCTGAAGAGGATTTTTGAGCGTGTGACCCAATGGTAAATCGTAAAGGTAAATGGATTTCACTTTCCCCCCGGCACTGTGCAATATTAGTCACATTTGCCCATTCACTCACTCATTCAAACACCAAAGAAGGTTCAGTCCGTATACACTGGAAGCAATCTGGGGTTCAGTGTTTGGCTCGACCACATTTCGACAAACGGACAGATGTAGCAAACAGTTAATACAATGAAGATTTAACATGCTCAGTAAGAAATTGGAAGAAGCCTATTGTTTCTACCTCCTACCACTTCTCCAATCAGTTTATATGCTGTGATTCATTTTCTTTCTTCTTCTCCATTCCATCAAAGTGCACAACAGAGCAGTACAGGAGATTCTTCCTTCCCGTGGTAATAATTTAAATGAAACTTTTATAAGCCAAAAAATGAAGTAGAAAAAAAGTATGAACAAGTAATTAAACAGTCAAATAACCAGTTGTGGGGGGTTCAGTCTTACTCTGATTGGCATTTTATTGTTTTCTCTGTGTGTTTGTGGATTTTCTCCAGGAACTTCAGTCCAAAATTATTGATTATCCTCTTTCTCGTTGGCAGCAGTGTCCCTGTCTGACCAACTGCTGAGTGAAAATACAACCATGCCAACAATTTGTCAACTTCAATAAAGTTTAAGGCAGACGATGTTCAGGGTTATTTTTTCGTTGTTATTTTTGTTTTTTGTTTTTTCAAATCTACCTTATTGTTAATTAAGTGCTACACATTAAACAAAAATTTTACAAAGGGACATCTGCATACTGTGGTTAAAGTCCCACAAAGTAAACGTTAGCTCTGCTATTGAAGACAAATGATAGAAAATATAACAGAGTAAATGTAAAACAATTAGACAAACAACAAGGCAACATGCAATATTCTACAGCACATATGAAGCAGTCGCATTGGAAGAATCAATGAGAAGAGAGGTCCAAAGCTTTCAGGTCAAAGCAGGATCAGAACAAAAGCAACTTTTTAAAAATGGCAACAATTCAAGGAACTAAACAATGACGCTGTATTTAGTGATGAATGGTCAGTTGTCTCTTTTGTTTGGTGGAGTTCGGATTGTTCAGAGGATCACTGTTCATCAATAAAGGCAACAATGAACTGCATTTCCCTCAACAGCAGGGTTTTCTACATTTGTCTCAATCTGTGTACATTGGTGCATTGTGGGACAAAGCCTAACAAGGATTGGATTTTTCTTTTGTCTTGCTATTTTACACAAAATTAATTCCTATTGCTTAACAAAAAAAAGTCCCTCTGTCATGAACTTCTGAAGATTACATTAAATGTATTTGACTGCCACAGAATTATGTGATTGTGATGACGATGACTTGCAACACAAAAAAGGCTTTCAAAAGATTATTGTTTTATTTTTGGATGATGCCAAAGATCTTGGAAATAGATGAACTGCAAATACAAAAGGGATGAATTCAAAGATGTACTTTTCATAATGAAAAACAAAATGGTAAACTTGTGAAGTTACTGATAAGTAAACATATGGCAGGCCACAGTGATTTTGTCGTTAGCAATTTTTCCTCACCACAAATAGACCTCATTTTGCTCTTGGATTACATTTTTCTGTTGCAATATTTGCATGCTCTCCTTTGTGTGCACTGTTTTTCTATTAGTACATAAAGCTAGTGATCATGACAGCTAATGGGAAAAAAAAAACTGATTTTAACCGATACATAACACTTAGAATATCAACACCGAAAAGAGCATCACTGACTATACTGACTCCAGTATAAACGTGAAACTCCTCAGTAAATGCCTGACTGAATAGGTCAGTGACGACTGCAAAGGAAGAGCCTGGAATCACCTGGAACATACAAATAAATCAAAGTATGAATATTGCTACCAAAATTATTGATGCATCAAGCACTCTGCTTTTAATCACAGGCACTGACACATTATTTGTTGCTCCAGGATGAGGATTTTCCTAAAATGTTAAATGGTAAAAGAGTTGATTGCACAAGAAGAAAATGTTGCCAGCTATTGACAAAATAATGGAAACTGTGATTCTAATCTGCAGCCCTTGAACACAACCCAAGGTCGCTCGGTCGGGTGGTTAGAATCTGGATATTCACCAGAATTTATCTTAAGGTTGATTTTCTTTCTTTCCGTATGCGATAAACCTGCCTCACTTTTGACAATTCCTTGGAAGAATGTTTGAAGTGTTCAATCAAAGAATTTTTACTATACTCACCCTGATCTTCTGATCTGAGATATGATCGCCCTTGAGCCTACATGTCAGAGAATGGGTGGTCTGCCCCCAAAGGTAATAGGATTGATGGATATTTGTGACAGTGCAGATGGACAGTTGCAGTCCAGTGAAAACAAGGTGTATAAACATCACTCATGCAGTTGAGCAGCTCTTCGAGGAAATTAGTTACCATCAGTCTCAGGACTGACATAAAATAGAATTCCTGTGTGTTCCATTGTCGGTTTCAACCTGTGGGCAGAAGGAGGAAAGGAGATGACAGTTATATATGTTATTGGAGTGCAGGTCTCAGTGACATTGACTGCATTTAACCATAGCATTGTTCCATCTATCCATCAGTCTTCTATACTGCTTATATAGGGTAGATGGAGGGTAGCGTTCCACTGGAGGTGAGGCAGCCGCTTCTCCTCCGTGCAGTTCCATTGGACTGTTCGATTCTTATACAACTTGTGATTCAGCTGTCAAGTTTTTGAATTATGAAGATAATACATCTCACAATGAAGCAAAGTAAAGTCAGGCTGAATTAATGTTGACTGAGTGATCAAACAGTTGTATGTTGCGCAACACCCTATCCCAATGATGTGCATAATAACTCATGTAAAGCTGAGAAAACTGTCACTTTCTCCTCCTTATTTGCTCATTCTATATGACTATAGCTGATTGCTAGTGATTATTACGTGCCCATTCCCTCAAATAGCAAAGTGTCTGAAGTTCAGTAGAGTGCACAACACAACGCCATATATTATTACAAACATCAAACCTGTTTTATTACTATTTACAGCCTGTGCAGCTGATTCGCCTGTTGCTGTTATTATTATTGCATTTATTTATCCTTTTTAGAACCACACAGTGTTGTTTTTTTCAGTCGTTTCAGAGGGTTCAGTTGATGTATGCTGACTGAACTCAAGCGATGCTTGTTTTTGCTCTTGAACTAAATCAATGAAATACTAGTATTATAGCATTTATTTGGCAGTTTGTTGACTGTCAACTATACTGCCAAAAAAAACTGAATGTTCAATATCTAGTAAATTGATCTTTAATCAGAGGAATCAGAGTCCAGTTTAGGGAGTCTATAATTTTAGCCAACTTTGAAATCAAACTCAGTTTTTGAATTTGATTATTTTTGAACACACATTGGCACTGTGATGATTACAGATTGTGGCAAACAAAACCCAGACCAGAAAAAATTGATTATTTGAGTTGATATGTGTCCCTTTTCAAATCTATATCGTTTGATATCATTGTCACATTTAGTCTCCATTTGAGAACAACTTTATGTGGCACAACCTGTTTAATTTGTAAACAGCAGCTGGTATTCGTTGTCATTCAGAAGAAAGCCGAGTCACTGAAACCAGCCAGAGCTGATATCTGAGAGACTCTCGGTTGACAGGAGCATCAAAGGATCATATAATCATTATTTTTCCATGAGACGCAGTGTCTGCCTCCCATGTTGTTTCTCAGAAAGGTTGCCCTTCATATTTATTCAACTATTCACCAAAGGCCCCAAAGCTAACCTGGACTTCAACTGTGGGCCCTCCAACTTCACCTTCAAACAAAGTTTTCCAAAAATGACAGTGCTGAAACTTCTTCTGCAGACAAAGGTTCTGAAAATGATTTTTCTCTTTTAGCTAATTATTCTTTACAAAAAATCAAATGGAAAGATTTTAATATTCAATACTGCAATGGCTGCATTTCGTCTTGACTTACGATTTTGAATGTTATAAATTGTGTTTGAATATGAGTGAAATTACCCCCCAAAAATACTTCTAAACTGGGGTACTGTGACTTCATGTAATTGTGACTGGTTTTTCTCCTTTTTCTACCCTTAGTTCTTTCAGTACTTTTAAAATATATTATGTGAAATAACAAAACAACAAAATTCATGTTTATTTAAGCAAGCAATAAATGCAACTAAATGTAACTGGCATTTTATTCTCTGTAAAAATGAAATGTATAAATATATCTTTTTTATCCTCTGTATATCCATTCTGACCGTAATATTATATTGTGAAACTTATCAGGAAGTCAGGTATTCAATAATCAAAATGTACTTCTTTTGAGAATGTGTCCAGAAATATCTAATAGAGCATCTATACAAGCTGAAAATAAAACATCTGTGTCCTCAGTTACAAAAGCATTTTACTGCCCTGCATCCATTTTTATGAGACCAAGCTTCTCATTGGACACGAAAATGTCTGAATGCCTAAAATGCCCTGATGTCACAAAGTGACAGGCTGCACTCTAATTGCTCCTTGGGGAGAGAAGTCATGGTCTGCAGTCAGCAGGGTCCTGGTGCAGGCTCAATTCCTCTCATCTAATCGGTTTGGGTAAATGACCTGAGTCGTGCTGTGGTTTCAGTGAAAGTCCTCCCAGAGAATTATCTTCTCTGCACACCCAGGATGCTTCTGAAAGAACAGCAGCAGCTGCGAGTTATCACCATTTTTCCTCATTTGCAGCATGTTCTCTACACAATGGCCCCAATGGATCATCATTGACAACATGTATTCTATCAAGATAGAATCAAGTTAAACCACAGGCTCTGCGAGCCTGTTACAGGCCTGGTTTTTTTATTTATTTATTTTTTCTTTTGGTGCATTTCAGAATCGTTGCGATGTCCCAGAGCAGCAAGATTCCCAGATAGGTCCCCGTTTGCTCAGGTGAGATAACAGTGTTGCTGAAGTGCTGTTTACTGAAATTCACCGACGTCTTGAATATGATGTATATTCAAGACGTCAAGCTCAATGTGGCTCAAACAGAGGAGGTTTGTACTTTTTGGACTCGACCCTAGCAACTATGTTTGCCCTGGCAATAATTATTGTGATGACACAGTTCAGCCTTCTGGATGCCGTGTTGGCTTCTGAGATGGAAACAAGATTTAATGGAGCAGCTAAGGCCATAAATCAATAAAGGTTGGTATAAAAACTGTGCACCCAAGTTGTAATAAAATAGATTTCACACATCAATGTTGACTGCCATGCTGAACAAAGGGCAGCCATTTCGATCACAGGACTTTAGGTATACAACTATTAGTGACTTGTATGTTTCAGTAAATCATAAAGTAATTACATTAAAATGGACAGCTGACTTGGCGCAGGAAGGCCATTGCCTTTGGTTATTGTTTTGGCATTAACAGTGCACCACTGCTACTCCAGCAATCTCACTGTAGAGCCCGTTGGTGTCGTTTTATGAAAGCTGGAATCGATACCAAGCTAGTCCACAGCACATGAATAAATAAACAAGACAAATAAATAGGTAGAACTGTAATTACAATTGAACAATGGATGTGAAATAATGAGTCGTTAGTGGTACTTCTAAACACAAGGGAGGATGCTTGTGTATGAGAACTCAACTTCAGGATGTATAAAAGTAGGGCTGCTCAGTGATATAGTGATTCATCAACTGTAGATTTGCAAAACACACATAAGGTCAATAGTTCTCTAAAAAAGAAACTGATTAAGTTGACCCCTAATGTTGACCAGTAGTTGGTCCTGGTGGCGACAGACTGGCAATTTTGAATTTGATGTCATCTTGTCCCAATCTCATTGTCAGCTGCATTTGGGTCTTAGTTGGGTGAAGCAGGCATAGCAGAGAAATTAATAATTAGAGAAATAAATAAAAATGACTTTTTTTTTCTTACCTCTTAATACATCTGTTTACAGGATCTCAGTAGAAAGATTTGTGGTCCAGACGATTGAAGTGAATTAAAATATGGCAATACTGAACCAAATGGAAGCTAAGTATCTCAACTTGCTCGTGTCAGCTGTACTGCGTAACTGTACAACTTCCAGTATGATAAAAGGCAGGATGTGACGATCTCCAGCAGCAGTAAAATATCTACATTGAAAGCCATCGAGGCAGCATTTTGTGACTGTATTGAGGAATATTTCTACACAAGTCTGACAATGCACAACACAAATTAAGGCAACTATATTTCATGTACCATCTTCATTAAGTCATATACATATTTTACTGGAGACAGTTAAATACATCTTTCATTTTTCAAAAGAGAGAAACTACCCACGGATTGCCATCTCCAAAAAGCCTGGATTTCACAGGGATTGAATTAATTTGAATCCACTGTCTTACTTTTCACACCAAGTGATGATTTTGATTTTATACTTTTGTTTGTATTTGACAATTATCAGATTTTTCCACTTTTTTTAAAGGCACAACTCTGTTACAAACCCTTGTCTTAACTGAATAATTCACAAATAATTTTATCAGTGAAACAAAGTTTGAACATACGTCAGACTATCACAGTTACCTCAGGGCATTTAGCAACCTCAGGTTGAGACCTTACAAAGATCCAATCATTCGTAAAACAATTTGATTAAGTGTTCCCACGGATGTCACAGTCAGGAAATACATATCAGTCTTAAGGAGCACCATTGGAGGGTTGGTATTCAACAATTTATCCTTGAATGATTTTTCCACGAACTCTAATCGAACGCTGAACCCTTTCGATTAATGGACAGCTTTAATAAGCACTAAGGACGTTTTTATGCTCTACCTTCGGTAAGTAGCCGGGGTAAAGAATCATAAAGCACAAATTAAGTGACTAAAGTAATATAATTGAAGATGCTTTGGTCAGTGATGTAGCCAATCAAACCTTTGGCTCCTACAGTTGTTGACGAAGGATCTTCGTTTTCACAGGAAGAGGAGAACGTGATGTAAACACAGACATGACGTGCTTCGAGTGCAATCTTTGTTTGTTTTTTCTGAATGTGAATTTAGGCATAACAACAAACAATCTAACAATATTCAGACAAAACACAATAGGGTGGTCAGTGAGAAAAACCTCTGTCTATGGCATGTTTTCCTGACTCCCGCTCCGTGTTCACCATTTGCCGCAGAAAACTAAGCCCCGATGTCGCGGTGCACGAAATGCTCGGTGAGAGTCGAGCTAAACACGGACGCATCCTGCAGATCCATAATAAATCCTGACTCTAATGGCAGCGAACGTTGTGGTGATTAGTGCTTCTTCCCCAGATACAAACCTGCTCCCACAGCAGATGGAGTTACTGTTGCCTGGAGAAACCCGAGGTCCTCTTCAAACAAATTAGTCAAAGGCAAAACCTTGAATATTTTACTGTTCACTGCACAGGCGTGTTCATAAAATCCCCCATATCAATGTTCCTGAACCGGTGCTTGTTTGTGGTCTCAGCAGATGGTTCCAATCAGTCAAAGCAGGCCTTGCTGAAGGCTGCTGATGTTTTATTGGCTTAACTGATGGGAATAATGGCTGCTTTTGTGCAATGAAATGTCCATGTTGAGATTGTTGACATTCATAATCATTATTTTTTTATAAGTCATAAGGGAAACAAACAATTTATTCATTGATTTTCACTTGGGTATAAACCAGTGGTAATTATGTCTGCCAAGGACCTCATAAAATTCTTATATTTATCTGTTTGAATGTTTGCAAGATTACACCAAAACTACTGTATGGGTTTTGTCAAAATGTTCACCACAGATGGATATTAAGCCATGGAAGATTCCATAAATTTTGGAGGTGATCCAGGATTTCATTTTATAGGTTTTTAAGGATTACGTCAAAACTACATGACAGATTTTCACAAAATATCTGATAGATGTAACCTTTGGCAGACATCGGAAATCGCTGATTTGTCTTGTTTATCATGTTCTTACATAAGCGCTAAACACTGTGCCATAATGCTTAATAATAACATTGATTCAAACAAATCTTTAAAAAAACATTGAATTATTATAGATAGATGCATATTGCCTGCAATTTTGTTTTATTTCATTTTATTGCATATGACCCGATGAGCTTTAAAACCAAGTTCATCAATCAGTATATTAACAAAAACAAACTAACAACACAATAGATCAACAGCTGTTCTCGTGTGGAAGATACAGTCTATTAACCTTACATTTCACAACCATTTACAAGTGGTAATTTTATGGCTCAGAACATAACATATAGTTGACAGTATAGCTTGTGGCAGTATGTTGACTGACGGCAGTGGTAACTGCAATAGCTTCTTGTGGCTCCTGAGTCATTAATTTGATGGTTCAGAGGTTACGACCACCAGAGTCACTGTTACACGCTTGGACAGACACAGTGACAAAGGTCAAGACTGACAGAGAACAGTTACAAGTAATTAAATACAACTGGATAATTAATTATCTGTCATACTTACTATGACCCCCCCCACCAAATACAACAAATAGATTCTTAGACATTTGTCTTTTACTCCATAGTATTTTTAGTTTAATAATTTTGCAGAATAAGTGATAAACAGAATGCAGATTTTGTGGCTTTAATCACACATAAGAGTAACTATTCTTTCAGATGAAGCAGAAACAACCGTTATAACAATCCAGCTCACTTGTTAATTTTGACTTAACAAAGCACTGATTCCATTTCATTGTCCCTCTGGTTTCAAACTTCAAGAGCAAAATTTAGAAACGAGATTTAAAGCAATAATAAATCACTGAGACTGACTCAGTTTTAGGAAGTCTATGCTTTTGTTCTGCAGTCACGCCATTGCGCTCAGAGAAAGAACAGAAATACTTACTGATGTTCCAGTAAAAGGTGCTCTGAGTAAAAGGTGACCAACATATAAGTAGAATATTGTTTATTACAAATAGGTTTTATCAGGGCTTTCGTAAAGTCACAAAGTCATGAGGGATGATTCTCCCAGTGTGTTTAAAAAAGCAAACATAAATTCCACCCCCGCAGACTCATCAAAAGACATTGAGTCTTCCTACAATAGTCAACATTCTGTTCAGTGTAAACTTTGAAAGGAAATATCATAGAGATTCCTGTTTTGGGTCAGGGTGCGTCTCCGGAGGATGACAGCTTGAGATTTAAGTTAAACAAGCAAAGTTGCCTCCTACACACAATGGCAAAACGAAAACCAGATGTTTGGATGTTCTGCATAATACAGCATGTCACATGTACTCAAGGAGAAACTGTGCTGGAGATGATTGAATCAAAAATAATTCTGACTGGACGTAAGCCCCAAACAAACCTGAACTGTGAATGGTTACTGTGGGTACTTTGTATGTTGCTGAAATGATATCAACCTGCCACAGAATGACAACAGCTGACATCATTGACAACAAAGAAAAACAACAAGGAATTATTGAATGACACATTTTGCCACAAATCTTCTTAAAAGAGGCAAGAATGCAAGGCTTTATATCGCTATCTCTTTGCTGCCACTTTTATCGATTCATTTATAATCAATCTAGTTAATCGTATTTAATCAAATATTTGGAACTTCTACAATTTCCTAGAAACTATTGTAAATGCATTAAAATGTTGAAACAAGACACAATGCTATTGATGGATTGAAGATTTCTTTTATTCTTTCCTGTGAACAAATGTATACATTGAATGGAATGGAAAGGGGTGCATATTTTTCACTTTTATTTTCTACTCGAGTGGAAGAGTGGTGGGGTTAGTAAGTGTGTGTGGTTGTCTGTCTCTGTGTGTTTGATGGACTGTGACCTATCCAGGATGTATCCTGCCCTCGCCATAGTGAGCCTGGATCAGTTCCAGCACCCCTAACATGATGGATGGATGTATGGATGTATGGATGTATGTATGGATGTATGGATGGATGGATGGATGGATGGATGGATGGATGGATGTATGGATGGATGTATGTATGGATGTATGGATGTATGGATGGATGGATGTATGGATGGATGGATGTATGGATGGATGGATGTATGGATGTATGGATGTATGGATGGATGTATGGATGTATGGATGTATGGATGGATGTATGGATGTATGGATGTATGGATGGATGGATTTTTAAATAAAACACGGCAATATGAACCTGAGTCTGTATAACTTTGTTCTTCATGAAGTATTTAAATCCTGAATATCTTGGAAGTTACCTTGCAAGCTTGATCATGCTGGAAAAAATATATGTATATTTTTCACTTAAAATATGGAAGTGAAGGTGGTGTTTCACTGAATAACTTGAATGGAGACACAAACCTGATTTCAACTTTGCATAAATGTCTTGTTTATGCCTGTGATGTTTCACTTGCATGAGAAAATAGATTAAAAAAAGTTAATAGATTCTCCTTCTCTTTCTCTCTCTCTGTCTCTCACTCGCTCTCTCTCTCTCTCTCTCTCTCTCTCTCTCTCTCTCTCTTTCTCTTTCTCTTTCTCTCTCTCTCACTCTCTCTCTCTCTCTCTCTCTCTCTCTCTCTCTCTCTCTCTCTCTCTCTCTCTCTCTCTCTCTCTCTCACACACACACCTCTCATGGTCTTATTGTGTAATCGTGATGCATTCGAAGTATTAGCGTATTCTGAGCTGCTTCTCCAGGTTCTGCTCGTTCTTTATGGTTTTATAAACACGTGGTATTCAATACTCTTACATATACATAGACAAGAGTTTCAATCGACAATATAAAAATAGACTAACACCCAAAAAAAATCACCAACCATATTTCATCATCTTCAGGGACACTGAAAAGTCAAGTTTCTCTCTCTATAATTAATCTAACCTTTGAGGAGCCATTTCAAAGAATAAAATTATTTGACCAAACGTAAAAGGCAGCAGATCACCATGGTCAGAAACATTTGAACAATGTTTGTGTTTCAAATAATTTCATAAGACCAAAGCAAAGAGCTTCATGATGTGTTATTAAAATAGTCACATAACTATATGGTTACGACTGTGAGTGAAACGGGGCCCTGTGGTCATATTCACGCTTCACAAGTCACAATTATAGAAGATTTAAAGTGATAACATTTCCATGGGGTGAAGGAACAAATAAGAGCTTTCTGGGAAACTCATAATGGAGCAAGACCAGTGTTAATATTTAATCCAGTAGGAGGAAAATAAATAATTAATTCAAGTGGAGCAAATAGGTAGTATGTGAGGCACGTGAGTAGCAGCCTCTCAGACCTTGTTAATCATCACCGGTCAGTTTTACAGGTCAGCTGCAGAAACAAGTACTGACATGCAGTTTCATGCAGTTTATACTCCAGGGTAAATTTGCAATACTCTAGGAAGAATTTTAATAATTGGACATCACACATTTTTCTTCAAAGAGAAGGCTGAGGCTTAAGGTGGGCTTTTTGAATGATCTGATATCTTCATAAGATGCACATCACAGAGGGTTTTCATAAGATACTTCAAAGGATGAATTGGACTGAAACTCCAAGTAAATCACTTTGCTTGCTTAGTGGAGTGTCTTTGAAGTGCTGTTCTGTTCCCAACATATGAAACGCTAATCAGGGAAACGTGTAATGCTCATCTGTGAAAAGTCAGAGTGGAGTCAGTTGGGTTTACCCTCTCCCAAATGAAGAGCCAGAGCTGTTCAATAAGATGAAGGAATAACAGTGAAGATCACGAGGTCACTCTGCTCCTCTCAGATCTGCACAGCAGCATCTATCTGGGAGCTGGCGCTGATTCAAGACCATGAATTTCTCACATGGTTTGAGTGACCGTGGGCCATGACTGAAAATTGGATCCATGAAGTGAAATAATCTTCCAGTTTCACCTGAATTGGAAACGTGGTGGGGCATTCAGTCAAAATAAATGGATTCCACTGGTGTGAGACTATTCATTACAAAACTTACAGATATTCCACTTGGTAAGACCCCTTACTGGATTAACAGTGACCTTATTGGATTAACAGTGACCTTATTGGATTAACGTGCACAGGCGTGTGTGTAATTCATTTCATGTGTATAAATGAAAACACATTTTTTAAAAATTTAACAAATTTTTTTAGCAGAATAAAGAAAATTCTGAGTTGATTGACTGGTAAAAAGAGATTTTTGTTGAACATAAAAGTCCTGTAACAATCATCAGAACTGTCATATTTAAATGCCCACTATTTGCACTGTGCTAAATGGTTGATTGACCCTTGTTTATATGGCTCAGTAAAGTTTTACCACATTACCAGTTCCAACCCACTTTATGTGGCCAATCAAAGCCCATTGGCTACAGATTTCGATCCACTGTGTTTCCAATGGACTCACCCACCTTTTGTCAGGGCAAGATAGGTACTGAACTGTCAACAATGCGATTGGAACACAATCAGCATGAGACAAAGCTGCTCTGTGGTAAAGTGTTTCAGAGGGGGGGGGGGATGTCACATTGCTGTAGTACCAATACTTTTAGCAGAAATTAAATAGTAAGCGATTATTATTATTGAAAATATTAATGCAATTACTTTATTGGAGTCTTTGTGAGCTATTCATGCTTTAGTTTTTCCATATATGAAACTGTTTCTGTGCTGCTCCTGGATCTGACTGATAGTGTCAGCTAAATCTTCTGTCATGATACCACATGCCTACACATGGGAGCTAGCTAAGAACTAATTGATTTGCTCAATTGATTTGCCTTCACCACCACTATTTTTCTGGGGAGAGTGAGGATGTTTATTTACACCCTGCAATTTGTTTTGTCGACTCCAGGCTCCTAAACCAGAGATGCTTAAACGTGATCAGACCGTTAAAGCACTAGAAATGGTTTTACATGGAATGGCAAAGCGAAAAATAAAGGAGGAAATAAGTGGCCAAAGGGACAAATATATATCTTGTTATAGTGTATGTTTGGGTTTAGAGCTTTAGGTCGATCAGAAGTGAGTCCCTAACAAGGATTTACTACACAATTTGACTTAATGCACTATGCTTTTCATGATGTATTGCAGTATAGTGAGTATTATTCTGACCTACAACAGAAAATAAAGGGGAAAGTAGGATGTGAAGGCAATTTATTACTCTCTTACAGCACATTGGAACAAGTTGAGAAACAAATCATCTATAAATATGCTTCCTCTGGCCCATAGCGATAGCTCGCCGGAGTGCCGCAGCCATGCACGGTCCAGGAGAATAAGCAGCACTCTTAATGGCATACTATATTGGTGTTGTCAAATGTTGTCAAGAACGCAAATTCAGCATTACTGGAGTGTGTCCTCCATCCTTGTGAAGTGGTTCTTTTTTTTTATCTCAACTATGCAGTAAATTGCTCTGTGTGTAACAGAAATCCATCAAGATCTTAAGAGTGTCTCGGTTAATGTGGAGAATGTATCACATAAAAATTTTATTCTGAGGTCAACCGAAGTCTCGACATTATATCAATACCATTACTTACACAACTCGTTGATATTTAAATTATGTTTTTGTATGGATTATGGGCTATGAAAGATCTACTCACATCTTGTTCTTTACTATTCTTATGTTAGAAAAATTTACTGACAATCTGAATTCGCAGCTTTGCAATCTTAACATTAAATCAGTTAAACACTTTACAGACAAAGTAAAGATACTGTTTCTGTATTTAGAGCTCCCTGGCTCAGTAGATCCATATATCTCTTGTCATGACAACACTTAATTATAAAATAAAGCGGACCCATTGATGTCAATTATAATCAAATGTTCAGGACATTGCAATGACTTTTTATCATGTTCGTCTTCCTGTGGTAGCATTAAGCCATCTGACTATATTTTTAAGATACTTTAATAATTTTGGTAGGTGAATAACATGTTTTATTCCTAAAATAGAAAATAGCACGTTGAATTTGAATAAATGAGATCTTTTTAACAGTCGGTTGAAAATACAAGTCTCGGACAAAATGTGGGATAAAAAAAGTGCCATTGTACAGATGTTTTTTCCCTGCAGCAACAAGGCTCAAAAAATGAATTCAACACGTCTGCATATCTGTCTCTTTAGTGAAAAACCTCATAAGTCAGCTCTGCCCTGTGGGTTCAAGCATTGTGCCTCATGTTGCTGACTCAGCGCTCACCAGCTTCACCAGGAGTTTGGCACCTTCACATTTCAATTCTCAACCTGAAGTCATACATTATGTTTGGGGATTTTCAGGTCCACGTTTAGGCTGTGTAAAGGAAGCTGAGCAGTAAGAATGCAAAGTGACTCAGACTCAATGTATAATGAGCATGTTTTGGAAGATTTCTTTTTTTACTTTTGAATTCACTTTGAGGTGTGCTTTAATTATATTCTGTTTGAGGTTTTTCTGTGTTTCAACCTTCTTTTTCAAACATCAAACATCTTGATTCTCTTCGTCCTAAGTGCAGTTGACATGTTTCTTTACACAGACCCAATGCACACTTCATGGAGTACTTAAACATCAAAAGGGACTATAGAGGACACAAGGGTAGGATAAATCTGCACCGTCACTCACTATCTGATGGAAACGTGACAGGCCTCAACCTTGAGACCACTGCTGTGTTCTGTTGTTGAGTATCATCTGCAAACTCATACAGATCCAACTTTTCTACTGCAACAGATTTAAAAAAAAAAAAACACTAAGAAGAAAATCAATGATTACATAATACATTTTAGATTGTTTCAAATGTAAGTAATCAGTGAGGCTCCAGCAATATCACAACTGCATTGGGTTTCAGTCAGTTTTGCTCCTCAAAGCATCCAAGCAAAACTGAATTAAAAAAGTTCTGTTTCAGTCCAACTCTAAAAGCCCATGTCATTGTTTTAATCATTTATTGACTTATTATCTGAGCTATTTTCATCATCATAAGAGCAGCAGCAGAGGACACTGAAGGCATTTTCTTTCTAAAAGTGCACATAATCATAGTTAAAGTGAAGAAAAACAAGTCATAGTTTTGGGCTACAGATCAGTTACCCCGGAGAAGCTGCTATTCTCACCCAAAGGAGAAATGCGGTAAAACCAGCTGAACTTAACATGTGAAACACTTTACAGATAGAAGAGTAATGAAAAGTGATTGTTTGACTTTCATCACTTTGCACTGAAATGTGCATTCGGTGAAAGTGAAAATTTCCTGACAGTATTTCAGGTTTAGTCTGTTGCAATAACTTTCACTAACTTGGTTGAAAAAGAAGTTTGTTCAAAGCTGTATCAAAATGTAACTGTACGTGAAATGCTTCGTGGTAAAAGTTTTGAGTAGGTCTGATCAGCTCTCCCTGCGTACATGAAATATCAGCATTGAAATGTGTCTTTTCTGAACATTTGATTGATCCTTCGCAACATCTGAGGCAGAAATAAAATAGTTTCCAACATTCTAAGGCTGAAGCCTTCACCTGAATGAACAAGCAAGACTTGATGTATTTAATAAATAAAGCCAAGTTATACAGTGGAAAAGTCCTCGCTTTAAAATGTGTTTTCAACAACTGTGGCCTCATGGTGGTACAACAAAGTGACAATTAACTTAAAACCACTTGTCATGATGTGAAATGTCATATTAAAGGTAATGATCATTTGATTATAATGTGTGTCACAAACAGTTAGGGGTACCATATGGATATATCTGCTTACACTCTAATCATATTGTGTTGGAAAATAGCTGATCTATTACTTTTCCTTTGTTATGTCCCTTAGCGACAGCCTGTGCATCACCTGTCTCAATCTTTCACATCATAACAGTCTATTTAAAAGTACAGCCGAGCTAATTTCTTCATGCAATTCTGAAAGTAGTACGTTATCACTGATGTGTGTTACTGCAAGCCGGTTGTAGCTATAGTAACCAGCTGTGCTGATAAGTGTTGGAAGTGTCCTCCAGGTCGCAGGTGTTGAGAAAAACATCAACTGGATTGGTTCTTTTGGGAAAGAGAGCGATGAATCGAGCAGGAATGGACATGTGACTTCTCTTTCACCAAATGAATAATCCTTCCTTATTCATGCTTGTTAAAGGTGCATTTACACGTACAGTGGGTACGAGTATCATTTTACTTTCATTCCTGGTACATTCCTGATATTCTTTATGTGAACTAATGCATTTGAATCAGGTTCTTAAATGGGCATATTGGTGCATGACATTCCTGATATTTGTGAAGCATGTTATATTGCTGCCCAAAAATTTTCAAGACTAATAAGACTTGTCCTGATACGTAAAGTTTGCAACTGAGCGTGTCAATTTGTTTACGATGCGTGGTGTTTCGTAATAGATCTTGCACCGCTGCCGCATCCTCTTCTTTGTAACTCTTTGGCATTTGTTTGGATGTGGAGCAATCTAGAGCTTGTGAACACAGTTGCGCGCATTCACGCCCAACACCGCAGAACAATATTGGTGACCGTGCGTATTGACAAGTGATGATCTGCTGCTGTTTCGTGCATTTATTGTAGCGCATGATAACATGCCCGTGACGGCGCTTGACACCTCTGCCCTGAATCATATAGTTCAGGTCAATATCATGATCCATTATACATGACGACGACAAGTCAGGAATGGAAATTCGCGCCATTCCTGACTTGTCGTCGTTATGTGTAAACGGACCTTTACGTTCAAAGAATATGATTGTTCTAAATCAGTACACCGGTTCCAATGTGTATCCTGGGCTATTTTTTCTGTGGTACATCATGTGCTTGCACATATGAGACTGTTTTTCACTGCCAAAATGTCATGAGGTGGTTATGTTATAATCAGCACAAAATAAACAGCAGTGAATAGAATTAAAACAGGTATTTATGGGCTCACCTTGAACATACTGGCAACACAAGTAGAGAACAAACGTATTGCACAATAATAATAAAGTATATAATATTAGTGCTGTTGAATAAACTCACTTAGTAGATAATAATTCTAATAGGCTAGTATTCACCAATTATTGCTAAGCTATGTCGGGGCTCATGTCATGCTGGAGCCTTATTTTATAAATGCGTGAGCCATTGACGCTCACTCACAAGGCAGCCAGACGTTAGAAAGGAAGCTTTTCATCTTCCACAGTTCCTGCTGCTCCAATGATTGATAGACAATACCTGACCAGCTTGCACTCAGAACAGACATGCAGTTTAATAGAAGGACAACAAAAAGACAAAGTGAGCAAAAGAGAAAAATAAAGGATACATTAACCTCACTTCTCCAATCAGAGGAATACAGTTCAAAGCAATCATGTCACAGTATGTAAAAATTTTCCTATTTTGTTCACTTTATTTACAATTTTTGGCAGAATACAGAGTTGGATATCACAGTGTGCTTGTGCAGTTGAAGGTCAGTATTTTTATTTTTTTTTCAAATGTTGGCTGTTTTTAAAGTATTCTGCTAAAGAGTACACTACAACAAAATTATATTTATTGCATCAGAGGACTTTCCGTTAACATTGTTCGACTCTAAAATAGCTTTTTTGCATTTTGAGCCATCTTTTGACTTGGCTGTCTTTAATGGCCTGCACTAAACTACATCAACCCCCCCACCCCATTCTCAAATTTATTTCTGCTGATTTCGATTGCAGTTTTTGCTTCCCAGCAGATACATACACATATATTTTGCACCTTTTCATTTGCACCCTGATATTGCATTGATGTTTTTTTGATTTCATGTATAAAATAAAGACCCTTGAATCAAACCGATGCAATCAGTGCCTCATTATCTTTTTGGATTGTGACATCTGACAGTTCATTTGATTCAATAAAAGGTAAAGCATCAGAATTTCTTCCATTGATGCTGCCTTCAAGTGTTTGCTGTCCTTTCCTCACAGATAGCTACATTAGCTTTATGATTGTTGAGTGTTGTAATTATTTTCAGGTGCACACAAGTGGAACTGCCTGGGTTTACATCACAAAATCCCGCCAATAATGAAACATGTTTTTTTTAATCAACTTTTTGTTATGCTTTTGGCAAAACTGGAACAGACACCAGCTGGGACAGTGACAACTGATAGCTTGGGTAAACATCCGGTAACAGCCACACTGACAGACATTATTCCCTGTAAGCCGTTTGTTTTGCAGGTCCAGATGTTTCAACTGGTTCCCTCAGGAAGAGTTCTGTCCCCAACACACAAAAACATGTCTACTCTTCCAGCGAATGTTTACTGTTCATTTATCTTGTTTCGTTTTAGGTGTAGTATTAATTACATGTTCAAAAAATTACATTACAAAAAATATGTTCTGCCACCTGGGAACATAGGTTCTACACTACAGTTCAGCCGTAATAGCCTTTCGCTCTTCATAAAACCATCACCAAAGGAGCGGATATGCTTCTTGAATATCTGAGTGCATCAGAAAAAAATCCTCTCAGGATCAGGCACAGCAAGTACAATACTCTCTCACGCTAAATTTAAAAAGCTTGCTGAAGTAGGTAAAGTTCCTTGCCGTATCCTTTGTGAGTTCTTTTAGAATTTTCTCCCATGAAGATGTTGGGTGATATAATATCAGCAGAGGCTCATGTGCATCTTTGTAATAAATATTTAGGTCAATGTACCCTGAAGGATAGACGGAAGCAACAAACAAGCATCGGCAAATTTTGCTTGATGTAAGCAACAACATATCAAATTAAGCCTGATGATAGAATAGAATAGAATAGAATAGAATAGAATAGAATTTCTTTATTAATACCAGAGGGAAATTCATTTATAAGTTGACAAAGTTTGTGGAAGCATGTTTTAATCATTCACAAATGCATTATACAATATATAGTTTTGAAGATGGAAAAAAACCCTTTGCATGCCTTCATTATGTATGGATTTCTACAGCAGCATTTAAACCCACCTGATAAATCAATCAAATTGTACTTTTTATTATTTATTATTACAGAACTCAGCTGCCAAGCTTTGAACTAGAACTGGGAAACACAATCACAACACTCCTGCTTTAGCGTCTTTACATTAGTTTCCTGGTATATTTTACTTGGGCGGCCCCCTCAGGCAGTACCATAAACCAGAGAAAATTAAATAAGCCAAGTCCCCTCTAATTGTCTTTGGAAAGCGTTTCCTTATTTGCTTTGCAGTTCTATACCAGAAAATCTTTTAAATAAGTATAAATATTTAGATATTTTATTCCTGAAATCATGGTCTCTCCCACATTCACATTGAAACATATTTAAAATGGTAAGTATTGTAAATAATATGATTATGCATCAAAGCAAATGTAACTTCATTCTGCTTGAACCCTCTTATTGTGCATCCTTCTTATGTTGTGTCTTGGCCAACCCTAAGGGTTAATGCTGGAAAACCCTTCATACTATTAATCACATTATATTGATGATAAATACTTCATACATAATATATAGCGATATCATGAACACTGTGAATAATTCAGGGTTACTTTCAAATGAACAGTTATTGTTTTTAAAGAATGTCTAACTATATTAAACAATAATCTGGATTTGCAAATACTCCGTTTTGAGGACACTCTCGAGTGTCGTCTTTGACCATAATATTTGTGTTTTTAGCCTCAATGTTTGGTCAGACTGTGACTATGTGAGTCACAATAGTCTGGAAATCCAAGGATCAGAGAACTGAGGATCCTGTGTGGGATGTGTGTGAGATGTTTTTCTATTTAGGGGGTGATTTATTTGTTGCCATAAAGAGAATGACTTCTGGGAAACAAATGGAACGTCAGACCAAGTCGGTACCAGGGAAAAGAAACAGCTCTGTCCATTTCCTCAACAACACACCTCTGAGTGTAAATAATTGATACAATTCCTCTACCAGACAGGGTCAAGAGCAAAGGAGGTGTAGTTCCTCCAGCACGACCTGAATACACATCTATCTCCACCAACTTTTTTTGATCTTTGGGAGTTTATATTCTCTGGTGTCAAGACATCCTGTTGGGTCTAATTCTGTTCTGAAAAGAAGCTCCAACATCAAGATTATGATGACTCCTTGGGAAAAAAACAAAAAAAAACAAAGCTTTGAACACCCACAACCAACAGATAGAGCGTAATGAAAAGAAAAAGCCAATTTTCTGCTTGGTCTGTTACGGTGTATGTATGCAGATGGCAGCATGTCATGTTGTGCTGGTACATGTTTTAGCCCCAAGTAAAATTAAATAACTGAGGCCACATTAATTGAACTTTCTTTAGCACCATGTTTTCTTAGCATCACAGTGCACAGTGCTCTGAAGGACCCACACATTTCTGAAGTGTTCACATCAATCGAATAAATATCAACGCAAACCAAGACATGCGTGTGCCGTCTTTACCACCACAGAAATGCATCTTGTGTGTCTTTTAATCAATTCACCTTTCTTTGAAATCTCTTCTTGTAACTCACAGTTACATTTCTTGCATTCGCTCTGTTCATGATGGGATTGCAAGTTTCTTTTTTTTTAATTGTCAATTTCTGAAGTAATTTAGGACAGTGTTTTTCAAACTTTTTTGAGCCAAGGCACAGTTTTTTCTTTGGAAAAATCTCGAGGCACACCACCACCTGAAAATGGTAACATTTTAAACTCTGTAGCCTATATTAACAATGTAAAGTCACTCTCATCAATGCTTTATCAACAGGAATCAAATAAATACAGAAAAAAAAGTATTTCCCAATTTCTTTTTTTAATTTTTACTCACTCAGTGTGAAACCTGGACCTGATGGATGAACGCAGAGCTGAGATCCTGGCAGGAATAGAAGACAGACAAACACCAACATGTCTAGTTCGGAGTTCAAATCCTCCCTTTTCAAAAACTTCTCCATCACTGTCACTGACACAGTACTTTGATACAAGATGGGAGCAGTCGCAGGTGGTGGCGATTAACGAGACTGACGTCTTTCAGTTTCGATCTCAACGGCAAAGTTCTGTGCTGCCATCTATTGGCGAAGAGTATTTATACATGATTACTCTGCAACACACAGTTTTTTTAGAAAAAAATGTGAAATTGGATAATTTCCCACGGCACACTTGACTATATCTCGTGGAACACCAGTGTGCCACGGCACAGTGGTTGAAAAACACTGTCCTAGAGAAACACATCCGGGGGGGGTGGGGGGTGGATGTGTTAAACAGCCATACCACAGCCAAACACACACAACACGTCCGCCATTTGAAACACACACAACACGCCCCCCCCCCATTCAAATGAAAATATCTCCCAAAGGCATCACATTACAGTTGAGACATTACCATGATGTCAAACAAAATTGGGTTTTATTTACATGTTTAATTAACAGAAAACATCAAGCATGAAGAGGTGGAAAATGGCAAGGAAAGAACAAGCCATGGGTTTCCCTCAGCGCAAAAAGATTTCTTTCCAGAAGTGAAGGATTCACCTGAAGAAAAGCACCTGGAGGAGCTGGACCTGGCAGAGTCTGTCAACAGGTATTTGTCCTCTCGTCGTCTCTCTGATGATTTTGAGTCTTTTCAAACAAACAGACCCATACAATAGATGCTAAGTGTTACAAATATTTAACATTATTGTGCTTTTGCAAGCTGTTCAGTGTAATGATTGTTTATCTTCCAATGTGAACTCTTGCAGCAACCATGTGGTGGAGTGTGATGATTGCAGCTCTGAGGAAGATGAATATATTCAACCGCTTTTCTCCAGCATCACCTTTAGTGACGAAAAGACTTCAAACGACGAAAACCACCTGGAGGAGTTGGACCATTCAGAGACTGTCAACAGGTATTTGTCACAACTTTCTCTCTCTGATGATTTTGTGTCTTTTAAACAAACAAACAAACAAACCAATGAAATAACTGCTCAATGTTAAACATATTTAACATAATTGTGCTTTTGCAAGCTGTTGAGTGTAATGATTGTTTATCTTCCATTGTGAACTCTTGCAGCAAACACGTGGTGGAGTGTGACGATTGCAGCTCTGAGGAAGAGGAATATATGCAGCCACTTTTCTCCAGCATCACCTTCAAACGACTTCAAACGACTTCAAACGACAAAAAGCAACTGGAGGAGTTGGATCTTGCAGAGTCTGTCAACAGGTATTTGTCAAAACTTCCTTTCTCTGATGATTTGGTCTTTTAAAACAAACGGACCAATACAGTAGCTGCTAAGTGTTACAAATATTCAACATCATTGTGTTTTGCAAGCTGTTGAGTGTAATGACCTGTAATGTTTATCTATCTGATGATTGCAGCTCTGAGGAGGATGAATATATTGAGCCACTTCTTGCCAGCCTCACCAGGTCCAACAGCAACCATGTGGTGGAGTGCAACAATTGTGGTTCTTACCAATATGAGTATATTCAGCCTCTTTTCTCCAGCATCACCTTCAGTGAAGAAAATACTTCAACCAATGAAAAGCACCTGGAGGAGTTGGACCATGCAGAGACTGTCAACAGGTATTTTGTCCAAACTTTATCTCTGATGATTTTGAGTCTTTTTAAACACACCACCAAATGAAATAACTACTCAATGTTACACATATTTAACATAATCCATAATAGGTTATTGAGGGTTATTGTTGGGGTTGTTGTGTGTGTTGATTTGTGCTTGTGTTGTGTTTTTGTTCCTCAGTTCAGATAGTTAGTTATTTTGTCTAGTTTGGTTTGGTTTGTTGGATGTTGGTGTGCAACCATGAGTGAGAAATGTGTTGTGTGGAGTGTCATTCTGTTATGAAGTTCTGGTTGCGTGTGTTCATGTCAAAATAAAAGCCCCTGGTGATCAGCTGGCAGAAAAGGATCTGGACTCAGAGCAATTCTTCGGTGGCCCTCGCCACAGTATTAATACATAATTACTCTGCACACTGCTCTCACAGGTGACAGCGCACGGCACACCTGACTATATCTCGCGGAACACCAGTGTGCCCTAACACAGTGGTTGAAAAACACTGATTTAGAACATTGGTTTTAAAAGGTTGTATGAAAATTAAGTTGCTATTGTCATTACCTTCAGTTTTATGTAGCAATGTTTTGCAAGGGGCAATCCCAGCTAACATTGGGGGAAAAAAGGCATAGCACCCCCAGAACTGATGGGTAGTCCAACACTAGATGCTAACATCTAATTTAGTCCTAAAGTGATCTAATGACCTATTTTTGATTTTGACACAAAATTAAAGCACAGGTTCCCCCACAAAGAGAGCATGCACACTCTAATGATAAAAATGTAAGAGGCTAGCAAGATCCTCCCATTCTATGTAACATGTCAGTCAAGCTAAAAACATCCTTGCATCACTTTGTCGGTGAAAAAAATAATTTAAAACATAAATACTAATGTTGTTGGTGGTGGTGGTATTGCATCTCCTTTCACTTCACTTTTCTGTCTGCCTCAAGTAAATTGGACGGTGTGCCTCATCTGCATTGCGAGATATGCAATTAAAATGCCTGTGCCTGTAATCTCTTCAACTTCACATTACTTATTGCTCAGTGGGCACTGTCAATCAGGTATATATCCACATGAATTGTAGAAATGAGAATGAGATAGTAAAAAAGTCAGTATTTGATCTTAAGTTTGAACTCATTTTTACAAAGGTTTTCCATGAAGGAGTAAGAGTAGTTCACATTCACATCTTTCTCATTGTGTCACAGTTTTACACCAACTTCAGAATAGATCACTCAGAACAACTATAATATTTATTTCTGGCTTGATTGGTGTCCCCTGCTTCTAATTTAATTGATTTATAAATCAACTACCTAATATGCTTCTCCAATACTGGATGTGTGTTGGTAGACAGGGTTTCTTACATATGAATAGGATACCATAAATAGAATAGAAATGCTTTATGGATCCCGTGGGGATCTGGTTATAGTGTTTGTGCTTCACACAGGATAGAACATAAATATGACAGAATATTAAAATAGAACAAATATGAATACAAAAGCATCAAATGTTGAATTAGAAAATATTATTATTAACAAGGCTCAACAGTGAATAGAAATAAGCCTGGAAGTATGAAATTACAGTAAAAACAACAAAAACACTATTTACAAAGATGACTTATAAAGACTGATGTCCACATGAAGGAAAGATCTCCCGAGGAGTTCTGGAAAGCATTTTGTTGCTATGAGTCTGTTGCTGAAGTTACTCCTGCTGCTGACCAGGACATCATGGATGGGGTGAGAATTATTGTTCAGGATGGACCTTAGTTTGGACCGGATTTTTCTGAGACGACCTGTACAGAGTCCACAGCGTTACTAGCCTTTCTAATTAGTTGGTTGAGCCTGATGGTGTCAGCCACCCTCAGCCTACTGCCCCGGCATTCAACACTATAGAGGATACATTTACATGATTTACAATTCAAATGTTGTCAATGTTGCCCCACAGTGTTTATTTTTAATCAATGACACTTCCTCTAAACAAATAATACATAAGTACTTTCCTTTTTGTCAGTCTGTTCAATTCAATCACTTGGTCGAAACCCACTTTAATGAAATGCCAATCTGGGCACACAGAAATCTAGTGGCATGATGTCGCCATGTTGTGGGTCACAAGGTCATCCACACTGTGTGCTATGTGGCTTATGGTTACTTTACGCTAATACACAATATACTGTATGCTTTTATTGAAAGGCAATTTTATACATTTCAAGCATTTGTCACATAGAATAGCAAGACAGGCTGAGTTTGACACGTAATTAGAATGAAAAGACTGCAGCCGCATAACCTGTTGTCTTTATGAGGCTGACTGTATTTTTACACACGCACAAAAAAACTAAATATCCAATATCAGATCAAAGAGTGTTGCTCCATTTCACACACAACATTTTCTCTATGGTATCTGAGGACGAGATACATTGCATCTCAATGACTCTAATATAGCTAATAACTATTTCATTAACCACCAAGATAATATACAGCAATATTTTGCCAAGTTAAGATAGAACTTAGGCATCACACCCAAATTATTATATAGACTTGTTATGGAAACTCTCCTGTGTATAAACAGAATGGATACATAGCACCTGCCTTTGTGTACAAAGACATGTTTACATTTGCTGGATGGTCTGATTTCCAAGGAGGATGAAGGATGCTTTCCCCTGCTCTGGTCTATACATCCTTCCTTCTTCTCAATTACTCTAATTGTCAGAGAAGACAAAACATATATTCCCTTCATGATGATTGACATTTTTAACCTGAAGATCATATAAGACATTAACTGAATTGGATTTTCAATATAAGTGTCATGCTACAGACAGGAAACAGGAAACATAGTTGAACCTCAGTCAGAAATGGATTTTCTCTCTCTGCACTGGAGCCTGTGTAATCACAGAAAATAGGCCATTGGACACTTCCTGTCCCTCTCTCCTAGACCTATTCACATTGGTAAAAATGTTACTAAAAACAAATAGCCATTTCAGCATAAAACAGCTGCTAGGTAACCAGAAAATTTAATTACCATCTTTGAACCCATCTCAACTCACCAGTGTACTGCCATTAGTATACATAAACCATAAAAATATGATGTGATGTGTCCAACACTGCCTATCTCTTTATTGTACTACCTGTTAACATGGGGGATATACTGTATGAGACAGGTATTAAACATTTTTCATAAAAGCCAAGGTATTAGCAGGATAAATGGGCAATGGTTAGGTTTGAGTGAATTGTATGTGGGGAAAAAGTGCATCAGCGTATCTCCAAACCTGAGTCAAGGAAGGAAAAGTGATGAAACAGCAACAAGGTAATAAGTGACTTAAGGGGGACCAACGTAATATCAAGCAGGTGATCCTAATTTTGTGTCTAGAAATACTCAATGTCCTCTGGCATTAATAAAATGTCCTCTGGCATTAGAAAAATAAACCAAAAACATTGTTTTAAGGTTTGCGTACATTCTGTGTATATCATTAAATAGATAATGCATATTAATTATGATCAAATGATTTGTCTTGCTTTTCTGCTACAACTGCAAATACAACTTTGAATATTGTCATATGGACAGATGTTTGTGTCAAATGGTGCTTGCATTGAAAACTGAATCCAGACACCAGTTTGAAATAATATCTTTTTTTTTTCTAGATGCAGAGAATTTAGATATTTATAGACATTTACTTGATATGACAGGCTTAATCAGCATTGTGTTTACTTAATAGGCACATTCATTCACTACTGCTTTATTTATGTCCTTTTACGCAAAACAGTGAGTAAAAATAATTTGATAGCTCTGATTATGACTCCTATTCCGTGAGGAAGCTAAATGGCAAAATACTGTCTGTTTTCACATTGCTCAGTTGCAGTTCACCTGTTTGCATAAATGGGATATATTATGCCTAACCTGCTGCTGCTGGTTTTCCTAGAACAGCAGTATAAGTGACATGATTCAAAATGTTCTTTCACTGCCAAACAGAATGATTAAGAGAACAATGGTGACTAAAGCTCCTCAGACAGGTAATTATCCTTTTCTATATGCCTGACACTGTGGAAATTACTTCAATGAAGCCTCTGTGTTGCTTCAGATCTAAGAATAGATGTACGCTCAATGAAAAGAGCTAGCTGTCACTAAATTCTCTCCTGTTTAAAATTACCCCAACGCCATTAATGGATCTCTGAATCACCATTTACAAACTTTCTTCTGGTACCAGAAGATTCCGCTGCTTGTGTGACGTGTGACGTTAAACTCAGCAGCCACAGTTTTTCACTGGTAAGCTGCCATGACTTCAGGATCATTTATAACCTCTGTGTGTGTGTGTGTGTGTGTGTGTGTGTGTGTGTGTGTGTGTGTGTGTGTGTGTGTGTGTGTGTGTGTGTGTGTGTGTGTGTGTGTGTGTGTGTGTGTGTGTGTGTGTGGCATACATGCTATAAAATGGAACATATATAATACACCACAACACTGTAGAATAGGTAAACTAAATACACTGAAGGTCAACTGTCAACTATGGCGAGATGCTTTGTCTCAATGTATTTCCCACTTCTGTAGAGATTATGACAGCAGTTATTCTTCATTGCAGCTCTTTACTGGGCAGTCTTTACGTGCTCTTTATTGGACACAGATGGAACTTTAATAAGGAGCAAACAGCTTTTTGTTAACCTTTTCAATCCCCACTAGTAATTGAAATGGCCTGTAAAGACAGTGCAAACATGTCAAATCAACAAACTGGTTATGCATCAGTTTAATCAGGTCTACTTAAAGTCCCAAGATATTGTCGTTTATTGATGTATTGGGGCATACGGTCTTAAGATGAGTTACTATAAATATAAATAAGTCATTGGTAATCAAAGAAATCAGCTTAGACACTAAATGAATCCTTATAATCATAGAAACATAGAAACATAAAATGTATATAGCTCCATGTGCGTCAAGATAAAGACTAAAACTCATCAGCTTCTTCAGTAAATACAACTGTAAATGCCGTGTGAAAGAAATAACTTTAAATTTGAGGGAATACGCCTAATTCAATTGTTTCAATCTCTGTTTCAAAAGTGAACGTACAGTGTGTTGCCAGTAAGTTCAGCTTAGCCCAATAACGATGAGAAAATAAAGAGAGTGAAAATTAACATAGAATGAGAACAATCCTGCCTCCAAACATAGTTGATTAATACTCAAGGGTTCCTTGGCCTCTCTTTCAGTGTAACGTTTCTGCTGGATGACAAATTTTCAGGACAATACTGCTCCTGGCTAAAAGATAATTCAACATATTATCAAATATGACACCACAATATGTGGTATTTCATGGTTTAACTTCCAGGAGGCTGGGGAGTATTTGATATGAAATCAGCTTCAAAGGAAAATGTACACAGTTATGTTGAAATCCGCCATTTCATGAAGGAAATTTACAAGCTCAGCACTCTTGCATGTTTTCGCTCTAACCTCTTTGGTACGTTTTGCTAATACAGCCAAAACAGACAGTCAAAACTGGTGTGTCTGAGCTGTTTCCAACAGATTTCTGGGATGTGGAGTCAGTATTTGAAGTCACTGTCATATTTGCAAGGTTGCACAAAAAGTCACCCTGAGTTTCAAATCTTTTATCAGCACATTTGTGTACATGAATATAATCAAGTTCAGTTATGATGGACGACAGACCACCTCTTCAGAAGGAGCATTGGCAGTGAAATACTGAAAACCACATATGAAGTCACAACAGCCAATTTATGTTTATATTAAAAACACAAGTTACAATTAGTTTAAACCTTACATTACTTCAGTTTAGCAGGGAATGGAATTATATAGTCACAAAGAATATTGCATTCCCATCAATGCTTCCTCTGAATAGTGTCATTGATAGCTTTTGAAATTATATATATATATATATATATAACTATATAATAGAATAAAAACATACCTCCTGCTTGGTGAAGAAAAAATTGTTTTAAAACCAGACTTGAATGATGAATCCCAAAAAACTAATCATATACCGAGCGACAAGATCAAAATTCAGTCTCTGGAGAAAGACATCTGTTCAAACATTTCAGGAGCACCTCTACTTTTCATGCAAACTCTTCTTCCAGACCCCCCCCCCCCCCGGATTGTTTGATCCAGAGGAAAGAAACCAGCACATTAGATCCATGAAACTCCAGCATAAATCCAAGTGTGCACCCTCATGACATTCACATAAATTGAATGTGGCATCTTGACTGGCTATGGTAACTAATGTTGAACTCACAATTACACTGCTTGTGCATTAATGCGTAGATGGATTAGACAAAGTAAACCATGTAGAGACTTATACTGCAAGCTGACTTTATTGGATTTGTTCATTACAATAATGACATCAATCAGCAGAGAACTGCCGTGACTACAAAACAGGACAGACATTGGAAGTTCCCGACTCTGGGCACAGAGAGAAACTGCATCTGGAAAATCTAGATTTTGTTTTTTGAAATTACTATAAAATGGGTCATATCATGCAAAATTCACTTTCAAATTGTTTTCCAACAGGGAATGATGCTGCAGAGGAAGTACTTCCTCCGCTTCCCAAGATGGGCATCTGTGGGCAAAGCCAGTTCAACTCACACATACATAGCAGATTCTGAATGCAGCTCCTATGATCCAATATTGAAATGGTTGAAAATCAAGGAAAAGCTGGATTTGGGGCAATAAGCTTTGAATACAACTTTGGACCAATGACAGCTATGTGAACGAGTTGAAAGGCTATATGACACGGTTAATCAAATATACACAAATGCTTTGACTTTGCTTCAAGCACATATTACCATTTCATCAAACATGATCCAAAAAATGTTCTTACAAGAACTCTGATCATAATAACCACCTCCTTAGTCAGTGGCATATCCAAAAGCCTCCAGCAACTATCCACAACACTCTCAAAATTAGTTGGATATAATTCCTTTAGTCATGATACAGCAACTGGTACTGCTTGTTTCACAAATTAACGTTTTTTGTTATTATTACCATTATCACCATTTGTTCTTGGTCGCAAAAAACTTGAATGAAAAAAACAACAGTCTGAATCGAGGCTGGCTCGTTCTGATTGACCTTACAAAGAGGGAATTGGATCAAACGAGGAATTGAATAGTTGAAGGTGTTCTGACCGTGGTATGAAACTTATGCATGGACATTTGCAGACATTACTAATTCTACAAACACCCTTAGAAAAACAGTCATTACAGCAAGTGCATTCAGAAAATATAGTATTTAGCGGTTTTCCAGCAGGAAGTCATACTGTAATATCACCAAAAAATTGTACGTTATTAACCCACCCCCACCCCAAAGAAACCTATCAGAAACAAATATAAACAAAGCAAAGCCAGTTTAAGATTTAAAAGAATACAGTTGATGGTCTAATAAAGGCATTAAGGAGGTTTTATTTATTTGTGTACATTTATTCACAAACATCATGGTTATAGTTTACCAAGAACAAGTTGCTCCCTGATGGGTGAATTCCACTGAACTGAAGTAACTCGCATTGATCTGCTCAGGACCAAACTTCAGGTACCACTGGAGCTCATCCCGAGTTTGACTCATTTAACCTCCGCCTTGAGGACGGCTTGAAGACATCTCAATTCTTCTTTGGATGCTATTTAATAGATAATGGGGGAAGAAGAAAAAGGTGCAGTTAATATTCAGTACAAGACACATCCAGGAAGCAGCAGGCAGACACAATAAAATATAACAGTTAAAAGCGGCATTTTGTAGAAAGAATTTTCTTGGAGCAGAACAGAAATTGTAAAGAAACATTATTTTCTCTTTACACAGGCAAGATGCCAAGCTGTCCATCTTGAGGAAAGTCAAAACTCGATTAACAAGAAAGCGCATCACAGAGAAAACAGTCAATAAAAAGAAAAAAAACCAACCTGGAATTTTAAAGAAAACCTGTAAATGTACTTTCTCCTGAAACAGAATCATATGATTTTTCTTTTTTCTTTTTAAATCAACTCTTTGACCAGAACAAGCTGACCAGCCATCCTGTGAGTATTTTCAAGGTACTTCTAAAGGTAAGTAAGGTATTTCTTCCTGGAACTAAAGACGTCATCTGAAATGTTTCCCTCTCCTCAATTTCCATTTGCTTCAAATGGGTGGCAGAGCGATACAGCGACATTATCTGACTGCAGAGAGGAGTTGCAGGCTGCCTTGCAGGACACGGTTGGACGAGGTGGCAAGAAGGGATTTAGGATATTCAAACCTCCTGCTGATGGCACCGCAGCCAGTGGGAGGGAAATGGTGGTGAATCAGAAAGAGCTCAATTGGAGGCCAAACTGTATAAAATGCCCTGCATTCCAGCAGTTTCAATAAATTCTGTATTTTGCCTCTTTACGCATCTATGGACTATATGAAATACACAGAATCCTCTATGCATAAACCTTCTACACACACAGGGAGAAGAAGCACCAAATAGTCTAATAAAATGTCAGCCGCCATGCCCGGGCAGAGAGGAAGAGAGAAAGGTGTAGTAAAGCCTCAATTGAGTATGGCAGCCAAAGGAAGACGTGTGATAAAAATGCAGATGTCTGGACAAGGCCTGCCAGATCTCAAAGCATCGACATGCAGCTCTGCACAGAGGCAGAAACAGAGCCGTTAAGAATGAATTCTGAAAAAATGTCTCCATTTTTTCATGAGCCATGTATTGGATCTCATGAGCAGATTTTTAATAGTTTCCCCAGTATGGATAAAAACAAAAACACATAAATCTAATAAATACACTTCTCACAGTTTTAAATAAAGATAGAGTGACAAATTCTCCCAATTTCGATAGGGAGACACAAGCAAGAATTAATTGGGAAGAGTACATATCAATAGGACAAACCGATTTGCTGAGCAGGTGCAAACAGAGAAATACACAGAGTGAACTGCCTGGGAGGAATTTACGGCAGACGGCAGCACAGATACAGATTCAGAGTGTGTTGAATCTGACCGTGCAGCAGAAATTTGCTGAGGGGAGGTTTTATGGGATGTTCAATTGTGTGCACAGTGTCCAACCACTACATGCGTAACTCAATCCTGATCTGGGTCCCTATAAATGTTCCCATGATATTGCCACCACTGCTTCAGGCCTGATTCTGTCTTCATTTTAACTCACAAGCTCCATCTCCCCACTATACAGGTCAAATAGACCTTGACCAGGGGGGCTTGAACATGTGGCTATCGAGAATTGCTCATTTGGTTCGGGCTTCAAATATGGTTGTAGATATTACTCATGAGATCATTCATTTACATTTTGAGAACCTATTCTATGTCGTTTTAACTTTTGATTCTTTGTCACACACATAGAATTTGACTCCCACATTGACAGCATGCATTAGAAAACAACAAAATAACCCTGCAACGGCCCTGCTCAGTTGTATTATTTGATACACGTTACTAGTACTTAAAACCATATGCTGTATTTTGATAATCATCACCCAGTAAATATCAAAATGACCTTTTGTCTGCAAGGTTTTGCTCTCACGTGTTATTGTAGTTTTTTTTTCTCCCAAGTCGTACGATCAAGTGAGGGTGTAACAGCAGCCAGGAGGCAGACTGTGTAATAATGGTAGTTTAATAATCAATAATTCAGCATTTAAAAACTGTTGGAAGGCAGCTCGTTCTCCAACGTACCACACATGGATAGATAAGTGCTAATCTATAGTTTCCCTTGAAGTAGTCGCTGGAAGCATTTAATACTTCCACTGTTCAATATGTGAAACATAAAGAGAAAATGCAAATATAGCTTATGAGAAAATCCTTTTTGTCTCCTATTCACACATGCAAGGCTATTAAAAATCATCACTATTATTGTAAGTGTTGTATTTATTAGGTCTCACTGAAGGTATTGCAGTCTCATGAAAACTATTTTGCAGAAACACTTATCCTTTAATGTTCATAAAGTTTATTCAATGGATTGTTTTGGAGGTTTAAATTGCATTCAGTTATCTCAGCCTATTTTCATTACGACTATCTTCTGCGAATGTGTGTCCAATTACTGTGGAGCACCTTTTTCATACCAGTGGATCCCTTGGCTCTCAAGGACTGTAGTCTGCCACAAATTCTTCTGTAAATGCAGCTGTTGACTTGAGAAAACTGATGGTACCAGTGATTATGATACTTACAGCAGCAGCAAGTGCCTGCTCCAGGTCCTCAATGATGTCTGCCTCATCCTCCAATCCCACAGAGAGTCGGATGAGTGTGTCACTGATTCCCAGCACACGTCTCTCATTTTCCGGCACCGACGCATGGGTCATAATCGCCCTAAATTATAATGGAGGAGTTAAATGAAAGCTGTGTACAGAAAAACATCCTGAGAATTTAATAGAGGAAATACACAGATTTCATAAAGGAAAGGGTCTCAAACTTTGTTAAAACCATGGAGCAGTCTCCATTTCTTAAACAAAGTCCCATGGCTCCCCCTTGTGGTGGAACATGTTGAACTGCAGCTCAGGTTCTCAAAAGTACTCTCAGTGCATTTCGTGCAGCGTGCCAAAAATCAGCAGCTCTGTACCAAATGCATTCAATCAGGATACTCATATAATATATTATAGTATAATAATCAAATACTTGAATGACATTTCGAACAGTACTTACGGATGTTCAGCCAAACTTTCATAACCTCCAAGACTCTCGGCTACTGCAAACATCTAAAATGAAAATAAGTAAAGCAGAGAATATGTGTTAAGGCAATGCAAATACCGTCACACAAACATTGAAATTATTTTAAATCTAGCAGCAGGACTATAGGCTCACAAGATCTAAATGTATAGTAAATAAAGTTATATAGTCATTGAGGACTTGATCTTCCATAGAAATATCAGCTGTTAAAGCTTTGGCATGACCTCCAATACATTGTTCCGCATAAACGTTGTGTGACAGTTCTGAAATTGTTTTCTTAGTTTGTGGCCAAACTGTATGTTTAAAATAGGATTTGAGAAGATGAATGACTTTTCCACCAAACATAATGTCAGAAATCTCTTTCACATTATATCTACTTGAGGAATAGGACTGCTGTACAGCAGGTGCTTGCAGTTCTGTTGCAGTGTGGTGTTGTATGTTCTTTGTTCACTGTGTTGGTACATGGACATATGATCGAGTTACAATAATCCCTCCAATGCTACCTCACCTACTGTATGTGTTAAACATTAAAATGAAATATCCTCCATTAAAAGCAAAACAATTCAAGAAAAATTACTTTAAGGTTGCTGAGGAAGGCGGTGGCATGTTCAAGTTTCCCCTTAATGTAGAAGGTGATCATCCCTGGACAGCCAGTACATTGTTTCTTCATCACATGATACTGGGGGTGTGATGGCAGGCCTATATAGAGAGAGGGGGGAAAAAAACATGAAAAACCAGTCTGACCCCACCTGAAGCATGAACCACTGAAGGCCCCTTCATGCTCTCTGCAAGGCTCGTCTGCATACCGTGCACACATGATTAATTCCATACTACACTGTGGATTTCCTTCCGTGCGCGCTTCATAATTTAACGGAACAATATCTCCACTTTTGCTGCCCCGCGTTCTCCGCCTTTCCTAAAGTAGTTTATGTTTCACTTCAGGAGTTCTGAGCCGTCTGGCTCTTTATTTGCTTTTGAATTGTAATTGTTCAGATGGGTAGATGGAGGATCAGTATAAGCTTATCTGATCAGTATCAGATAAGCGACCAGTAGGTTCTGGAGCATGCGCAGGGGCGGATGACGATTTTTATGTCACGCGTACTCGGCGCACACGCAGCCGCACCGTGCATGAAGGGGTCTTGAGGCTACGCCTCCCATTGACTATGTACACATGATCTTTTAAAATACTTGGTTTTCATTTCATACAGTGATCAGCTACAACCATACGGCCAAGTTTTGAGGCCCCCTTTACTGGCCCATACACGAAAAGCTGACATCTATCCGTGTATCAGAAGCAACATTAACATCTGCACTACCTTGATCCGTTTGATCAGATCACACAAACCGGTTTTCAAAACTAATGTGGATCAAAAAGGTGTGTCCACCCGTAACGTGTCACCAGTGCACTGCTTTTACTTCCCTGAACTACTTTTTATTGATACAACAGATCAGGGACTTTCCCTTCTTACTTCTAACAGATTGGCTCTGAGCACAAAACGCTTGCTTGCTTGCTGATGAAGCCAACCCATCAAGAGCCAAGATGATAAAGAGAACATGTCACTCGTTTCTTGTATCAGTGGTTATAATGTTATGGGTGATTGGTGGGCATGGATGGTGTTTTTGAAAGTGTGTAAATAAAGTAATTTAGTGCTAAGGATAACCTATTCTACCTCCATGTGGAGTTTAATGGAATGAGACGTTGAAATTCACATGTGAGAGTTGACGGACCAGATTATAACTAAAGCTCACAAGGTAAGAACAGAGAAGGGCAATAATTGTTTAAGCGTTCAGTGTTTCGTTGACATGAACAGCGGAGAGTAAATGAAGGTAGGAGCACCAATTATTTAAATGATTATACCGTGTGGGAGATGGCAAGCCCTTTAAATATTAGCTTGTTTGTTCATAATGGTGTTTCATAATACAATGGGAGACTATGACACCAGTCATTTCTGTTTCATAAGAAAGTGGAATAAAAGACGACATGAAAGTTCATGAATTCTGAACCTGAGACATGAGATGAGCGGTAATTCAAGAAGCTTATGTGCAGGTTAGGACATGTCTGTACAATACTTTAACTTGAAGTTGGGCTGAATTAATTACCTGGGAAAATGACACGCTCCACTCTGGGATCAGCTTCCAGAAACTTGGCTGCAGCCATGGCATTCTTAAAGTGCCGCTCCATTCGCAGATGAAGCGTTTTGAGGCCTCGGTTACACAGGTAGCAGTCAAAGGGAGAAGGTACACCACCAAGTGCTGAATGACGAAGCAAAATCACACCATGGAAGGAAAAAAAAAAAAAACACACAAAGAAGTTAATAAATCTAAAGTCTAGATCAAGCAAATAATCATTTGCTCCTTAAAAATCTAGGTCGTTTTTTTTGTAAGATTTGAACTTTGCGCTTCGGTTCATGATTTGGTTGTGCAGAAGTACATGTTGGTCCATTTACAGATTAACCATTTGAGTGTTTGGAACGGTGATTTCAGTCAGGCCCATAAAAGATTGAAAACATAAAATACAAAAAAAACATTGAGTTCTTGCTTTTGTGTCATCATGTGCTTTTATGACAGAACAGTTGTTGCAATAATTTGTACTCCATGCACAAGACAAACAAATTCATTAATTTACCTACCATTTTGCAGAAACTTCAATCGCTCATACAGATCATCTCTGTTCACAGAGACGAGACCCATCACAACATCACTGTGACCTGTAATAGAGAAACGGCAACATCACAAGTCAGGGACTTTTGGAATAACAAAGACTTGGACATGTCTTTCTTTTTTTTCTTGTGTGATAAGCATGTCAGTCTGAAAGCGAACATAATGAAATGTCCCATGAGAATAATGGGAGGGTTTGAAACTTGAATCATTATAGTGTAGCGAAACCTAAAATAACAGGACTTGTTAGCAGATCTTCCCTTTCTGTCATGCCGACTGTTGAGAAGTTGGGTGCTTAAAATGTACTCTTTAGTTTCAAAAGAGGCCCTAAAACAACTTTTATTACATCCAACAAGCACATAATATAATAATCGGCGTATGTTTCTTTGTCTGTATGTCTGCCAGCAAGATTATGTCAAAACTCCTGCACAGATTTTGTCAAACTTTTCAGCACAGACAGAAATTAGGCCATGGAAGATTGCATTACATTTTGGAGGTGATCGAGAAATACTTTTTTTTTCCCCCTGAGTCCAGGTCAACCTTTTCCGGACGTCAGAAATCTCTTGATTGTTCTTGTTAAGAAAAAATAATATGATAGCTCAAATACACACAACCTACCATTCATGTACTTGGTGGCTGAATACATGCAGATATCGGCTCCCAAAGCCAAGGGGCGCTGAGGGTACACAATTCAAACACACAAGTTAATCATTCCAGGATTTTTGTTTTTCCTCATGAACTGGAGTAGAAGTGCAGAAAACTTACAGACGTCACTTCAAAGTCAAATGGACACGAAAGCTCACCTGGAAATAAGCAGACATGAACGTGTTGTCCACAACCACCACTATGTCTTTGTTGTGTTCGTGCACCAGGTCCGAACAGGCTTTGATGTCCACAACTTTCATGGTTGGATTGGTGGGTGTTTCAATCCATACGAGCTATACCAGTAAAGAGAAGAACACATAGTACTATCTGAGGATGTTGTGGGGCGTGGGAACAGTTGTGGGCCATTCAGCTGCAAGTGTTTAGTAAAATGAGTAAAGTTACAACACAGGACTAGCCGCAGAAGAAAAAGGACAAACCCCATGATACACCATGCTTATTGCGCACACTTACAAGCTATAAACTCAGCAAATAGCTCTTGAAAAACCCCATTGCACTTTATTCTTTATGTTGACTTTCCTTACTTTAGTATTGGCCTTCAGAGCAGCCTTAAGCAGTTCTGGTTTTGTACAATCAGCAAAAGACACATCCAGACCAACTTCAGCTGCAATCTTTTGGAAGTAGCGGTTTGTTCCTTGCGTTTATGGGGGGAAAAAAAGGAAAGGTTAACACCATTATTTTTCCAACTCATCCCCAGATCATTGGATGACAATTTATAATCTCATGGCTGCTTGAAGGTTGTTTTACAGTCTTGTTTGGGGTACATGGGGTTCCTCACCTCCGTAAACATCATCCATGCAGACAATCCCATCCCCTGACTTGAGCATGTGCGTGATCGTGACTGTGGCTGCCAGTCCCGAAGCCAGAGCCAAACCTGCAAGGGAGAGAGAATAAGTCACCTTGTATGTCATTCATGGAAATATATTCTCTCTCTCTCTCTCTCTCTCTCTCTCTCTCTCCATTAATCTATAAACAAATTTGCTGACTTACAATACTTTGCTCCATCCAGCGCCGCCACTGCTTTCTCAAGACAGTTCCTTGTGGGATTTCCACTGCGGCTGTATTCAAAACCCTACACGGAAATGTGAGTTCAATCAGTGAAGTGAAACATTAAAACAGCAAAAAAAAAAAAACACTGCAGAGGACAAAAAGAATCAGATACTAAAGTGAGTGGATGTCCAAAGACGTGGTATATTTCAGGTTTAGGTTTGTGATTTTCAGGAGAATTAAACTTTGGAAAATTCATAAATGTATTATCAGCCAATGTTCACTTCATCAGTTTTAAATGTTCTCAGTGTGCCCTAGAACAATATTTAATAATCAGCAAGTTATTCAAAGTCAATATAACTATTTGTCCACAACAAATAAAGACAAAACAGATTAACTCACTCTGTATTTTACAGCTCTGGTAATGAACAGAATCAGTTAATTTTTTAATACTAGTTTTAATCATTGTTACACATGTCCATCATTACATGGACCATGTAGACTTGATAAGTTTGTCAACAGTAATGTATGCAATATATTTTGCTTGAGTGGCTTGTTTGTGTGAAAAAGACCATGTACTGGTAATATAAAATTGCCATAAACCTTATCTGTCTTATATCATGACTTTCCCCTTATCGACCCCCTTGAGCTTAAGGACTCTGTTTGGTCTGAGACAATCATTTACTAGTTCAAAAAGACTGCATCTGAATCTGTTGGGACTCACATTTGAAAAAGGACCTACTCGAGCGGTTCCAAACTACTCCTTGTAAATTTATGCAAACAATAACTCCAATTCTTGTTTTACGCTCTTAAGAGTTTCTCATCATCTGCAGAAACAGCTGCAAAATGGCAGTTCCTTCTACTTTTATAACCCATAATTAACAAGGATTATGAACTTGAACAGAATATAGTGGGGGTTGTGTGCCAAGTAGATTTTGTCTAGAAAACAAGAAATAGTGTTCAGGATATCTGTACTTTGGTTTTGGTGTATTGTCATAATTTAATAGAGAATGCAGTATAAGTTGGTACGCATGTCAGATGATTAGCCATGCCATAAATAATAATGTTGCTGTCAAAACTACACATGAGGACAACCTTAAAATGTCCTGCTCACTACCTTTCATTTGATCTGTGCACTAAATCAGTTACCACTCATAATCTTAATAGCTGATAGTGAGGTGAAAAAAAACACTGTATAATCATTGACGCAGCCAAGGTGTATCAAACGATTACTATCTTAACCAGACAAGAGTACATGATAAGAGGTTCACATAGTCAAGGACATAAAAAAAGTTACATAGTTAGAATTGAAGCAGGACGATATGATGATTGGCAACACTGTACAAATGCTTTTCCTGTCCAACATTTGTATCACAATTTCTGATGACATTTTGTATCGAGTGACAAAACAATTCCACTTGTTATTCTTGTGAATATTTCAGGGACCTAGGCTATATGTGTGTGTGTGTATTAGCTATCACTGTTGGTTAAACATAAGGTGATCCATCACAATACATTTGTGTCTCATAGTTGATAAAACCACACTTTTGTGTGCGTGTCTGTGCAACATCAGTTTAGTTATTAAATTCAATTAAACTGTATGTATATAACACCAAACACAACACAGTCCTTTCCAAATGTAATCCGAAGACATTGACAATCACCCCTGGTAACAGAACTAAGAAGGTTTAGATGAGTTATTAAATAATAGACTGTTTTATAAGTAGAGTTTTACTGAATGATGAAATACGTGTGAAACTAAAAACCCACTCCCGGTTAAACTCGGTGAAGAAGGTGTCTGCGGATTGTTCAGGGTCCGTCATACAAAATACGAAACATTTGAAGCAGATGTTCTATAAGAAGAACAAAATAAATGCTCATATAAATTAGGTTATGGCATATTTTAAGAGGGACATATAATGTAGCGTTACTAGCCACATATTTGAAATATGACGAATACAAAAATCATTAATAACACAAATCAGCTGGCTTGGCATGTGCAGGGGACCGGATCGGTTTCACCACCCAGTCCTCCCTCCTTATTCGCCCCCCAAGCCTTAAATAGCCGAGCCGGGTCTGCGTACTCACGGCGTGGTTCCCCGGTGCGTGCTGCTTGAATGTGGTGGACAGAGAGATCATGGGGACCACAGCCATTGATTTCCATTGCTCCGGCTCCTGGCCGACATGTATGGCCTCAGTGGCGAAGGACTTGAACGCCGTGCGGAAGCCGGAGAACACGTCGCTCTCCTCGGACTGCTTGTGCGTGTTGGGATCCATGGCAGCGCGCTCTAACGCCGAACGCTATCTGAGTCAGACGCTGCACAGGAGTGGAAAAGCCCGTACACTAGTCCGTACGGAAGAGTTGAATGGAGCTACGCCCTGGTTTCGTCTCTCTCAGCCAACCGGCGATCATAAACACGCATCGCGCGGCGCAGATTGGATGTTGCGGAGGGCGAGTCCGAGCGTGTGACGCCACACGTTGTTTGAGACGTCGTTCGAGAGCGTGTACGTGAACCGGACCCAGAGAAGAGAAACTGAAACATTGGGTGTCGTACTGTCACCGCTCGAGAATCACAATCACTCAATGCTCATGTTGCTATCCATCCCATTGATCGGTTCTTCAGCCATGAGTGCGCAGCAGTGACGCAACACGTCCTGCTGCTGGACTCAGCCACCAGGACATGCAATGTTTTGTCTCGTTACATCAGAAATGACGCCCTTAAACCTATGGATGATATTAGCACTATTGTGTCCCAGTTGTTAACAGACTGATGCTTTAATTCAGTTTAGCATTTTTCCAACACATTATTCCATCAGAATGTGTTATTCCTGATGGCTGATTGTTTTTAAGGTAATGTGTTTTATAGTTTGAATGTGTGTTTACTTTTTTCTTTTGTCCTATTTAGTTATTTCTCTCTAAGTCATATTCAAACCACATCTTGTTTGAAAAGCCAAAAGAGTGCTTGATCCTCCCAATTGTTCTTTTTAAACACCTCTGCTTGATAATCATATTAATTTAAACCTTCCATAAACTGACTGACGCCTCCATATAGACTCTGTGGAACTTGGCCTAAACTTTGGGCTACACTTTTTACTCTTTCTCCCAGTTCATCACATGGAAGACACTTTGCTCCACTTTGTGACACTGATAGGAATCACGCAGTCTCAAGGTCACCAACTCTATCCATAAAGACATGTCATCGTGTCCTAACTGAGACAAAGCATTCGCACACAATCTATACACATCCTAATCTAAATTCTGCTTATTTGTCATGCTTCATGAATACATTACCCATGGATCTGCTTCTCAGAATTTAGATGGGAAGTCTTCTGTGTATTACTGTTATTTCTGAATTTGCTAATATATATATAGATCTTAACTTCTTCTGCAACAAACGCTCTGCACCATCCTTGACTCAAGTGCCTTCCTTCCAGTTCCTCTCCAGAATTTCTTCTACGGGTTTACATTCATGTTTCAAACAAGGTTATATTGTCTTGAAGACACAATGTACTGTATTCATCCAGCAGTTGTGCACATTTTTTTCCTCAAAGAGATTATGTCGTTATACTAGTCATGGATGGCACAGTGAGAATAACCCTGGCAGTAGTTTGCATGTTCTCCTGCTGGGATCTTTGTGTGTAATCCAGTTTCATACCACAATTCATAAACATGTATTTGATTTGAAACGTGGCTGTAAATTCCCCCATCGCTGTGAATGTGAGTATGTGTCTGCCCTGTGATGGACTGGTGAGCTGTCCAGAGGATACCTTCACTGTACCTTGTTACCTCGGCTTGTCTTTAGCATCTGGATAAATATGGTGTATCAGATAAATTAATGTTCAGACCTATTCCTTACATTTCACGTTTTATATAAACCACTATTTCAAAGTAAAATCGAAATTACTACATGGACTAACTTTTTGCGCCGATTGTCACGGGATCTGGTTGGTTTTTCTTCTCTAAAATTGATACAAACTGCAATTGTTGTGCCGCCATAAAGAGTGACCGATAGTAACCCTCCCCCGAACTCTCGCGATACTTTGGGGCGGAAGACGTCGGCAGGGTCTTCATACAAGCCGACTGAGCCGCTCGTGCAGCGCTGCAACTGTCGAGAGGCGACACTTTTGGACGATAGAGGGAGAGTGAGCTGTTTGTTTTCACGTTAATCAGGTGAACGAGAGCTGGTAGTTGTCCGTGTTGTTCACCATTGTCTTACTATATTTTTTTGTACGGAGGGGGGCGTGGGGTGCCCGGTGAAGAATTTTATTGTTTTCATGTTGTGCGATTTCCAGTGTTCGCGCGAAGACTTCCAACGGGCGAGTCGCGTCAGTTCGCCCGGAGGGTCATCGTCGGCGACGACACCCTCCTCCGCCCCGCTCGTGTCAGACGTTTAGGAAGATGACCGGAGAGAAGGTTCGCTCACTGCGCAAGGACCACAGGCCGAGCAAGGACGACGATTTACTGGAGCCGGACGAAGAGGCTGCAACCGGGACGTTCACCGCCCCCAAAACGAACAACAAGAGCAGAGCGAGTAAAATCTTCAGCAACCACAAGTTAATCAAGTCGTCCTCCACTCAACAACAACAACAACAACAGCAGCAGAACCAACAGTCGCAAAATAATGCCAACACCAACACGCTCTCAACATCAGATGTTATTGATGACAACAACAAAAACCCCATCATCCGGGCAGGGCAGGACTTCCCGGTGCACGAGTGTGTGTTTAAAGGAGATGTCCGACGCCTGTCGTCGCTCATACGGACGCAGAATATCGCCCAGAAAGATATCCATGGTGAGTTTAACAGCTTCTTATCATACCACCAGGACCCACAACAACCATCCACTATCTGTTAATTTCAAGGAGCAGCGAAGCTTAGTTTCAGCTAATAGGCCACCGGTCTTTAGCATCATTGGAAAAGTAGGCGAGGCTTGTTCCTGCCAAAGGCCTGGATAAAAAGAGGAGCAGAGGTTATTCTACCCTACAATTTCTCCAAAGCCATTTCTTTCACGTCAGCACAACGCAGAGTGTGATGACTATTGTTTGCCCCTGCAGGGCATGCTGATTTCTCAGTCTGTTGCAGTGGTGAAATACCTAAAGTATCTGTTATAGTCAAGTATATCATCTGAGATAAGTCATCTGGCCTAAACGCTGGATGATTAGAGTCCACGGCCTATGGGTGATGCATTAAAAGCAACCTATGTGAAATTGTGGGATTCCCAGACTGATAGACACACTCAAGTTTCCAAGTACATAAGCCTCTTCTGAACTTTCAAAACAAACGTGTTATTTTGTTCGTGTTCACATGTAGAGACACACAATGACAATTACTGGGAGAAACAGAAGAATGAGGTCTGTCTTCATATCAACATATTGTAATCTAATGAAGAGTTGACCAGGACATCAACATATCTGATGTGGCACTGAAACCTCTGCCCATCAAGGAGCTGTTTTTTTCCTGCTCTATTGCAGGCTCAAGGATTAGGACGGTTAGTGTTTTGAGATATTAACTCTCCAATACAGTTAAAAAGAAATGAACCCTTTATATCTATAATGATTTCCTTTTACTGTATTGCTCTATAAAGAGTAAATTCAATGTATTGTTTAGGGGAAACGCCAGCATAAAGTCATGGGATTCACTGAGACAACAAACACATATCTTTTCATTTTTGCACTTTAATGTGAAACATTTCTTGGTGTTTCTTCTGATCTTGAGCATCTCTGGACTCCACCAATATGAGGCTGCATCAAATAATTATTGGTAATTATGGAGGTTTTCTGACGAATATATATCTTAAGATATTTTGTGTATTTGCTTGTTGTCGAGGTTGCACAAAGTAGTATTTACAGTAATTAAACCCATTTAATTTTGCTTCCAGCAACAGTATTTATTTTGTTCACAGCGTTTCTTTGTCAAATAATTTTAAAGCCACAATTAAGATTTTTAACCAGTGACAAACTGACAAGTGATGAGTTGGTTCATGTTCTGCTGAAAAAGCTCTCCCATCTGACTCCATATTTATTTGAATTACCAAGACACTACTAAATCTGGAAATGACACATTGTACAAAAGTGTACATGTATTAATGTTTAATTATCTTTAATATAAATCAAATGAAATCTGGGTGAAGGTTGAAAATGTCAAAGACACATTATTTAAAAGCAGTCCATAAACAATCTTGCAGTCTGTATGACAAGGTGTCCCTATAGTAAATTAAATATTTTCTGTTAATGTGGTCAAATGACCCGTTTGTGTACCAGTATCATGGGGTAAATGTTTGGGTCAAGGCCTACAACGTGCTCGCCTCCCATCAAAACATCTTCTGTTGTGCCGTTGCACTGTCTCTGCAGTTATACTCAGTGAGTGCAGGAGCAGAGCCCGAGATTGTATTTTCACTCACTGTTTATATACCTCCTCCAGTAATGCTCACTCACTGCTTTTTCTCCAACAAGAAGGACCTGATCAGGCACTTTAACGTCCTCTTAAGAGAATCACCTCCTCTGCTTATGAGGCTTATTTTATGGGCAGGAAAGAAACCTTTGCTTTTCCACACCTAACACTTATGGCAGAGTGTATTTTTACATCGCCACTGTGGCAGTGCAGGGTTTGCACTGTGCTTATTATCAAGCGATATCTCATCCTGCTGCTTATTCTGGGATTCAGTTGGTTAATAATCACTGAGACCATCTGACATGAGAGAAAATACACAATTGGCATATACTTGCAGTCTTCATTTGATTTGGGGTTTAATAGATTCTGCTTCTCAATTTGAATCCCTAATGCAGGGTAACTATGACATTCTTGGAGTCAAACCACTTCTCACAGCATCACATCACTTTGCTGGTATTATCAAAGGCAGTAAACTCTGGTTTTGTTTTGTTTTTTCTCCTCCAGGAAACACACCATTGCATCTTGCCGTCATGATGGGACACAAAGGTAAGTAGCATAACTGACATTTGGTTTATTTGTGTCTATTTATTCATCATTGTCTTTTAATTGAAATGATCTGTGGGCTTGTATGTCTGTTGTTGATGTTGTGTTCAATTGATATTCCTGCCACTGTGTGCGCATTCGTTTGGTTAAGCACCAACAGACCTCGTGAGAGTTCACCAAACAAATCCTGAGCGATGGGAAGGTCATGCACAGGTCGACGGGTAGTGTGAGTGCGTTTCTCCACGTCACAAAATCTCAATTACGCAAAAAGAAGACTTTTGTCCTCATGAGCTTTTTCTCAAAATCATTGATTGATTGTCAGCAGATATTAGATTATATTTATCAGTCAATGAAAATTGGACTGCAAGGAACAGGATCCTTTATGTAGAGGGTTAGGACTAACCCTCCATGTTACACTGTTAGTTAAACAACTGAAGCTAGCAGTGGGGGTAATGACTTCAAATAAGAGATTACATTTTCCATAATATTTGCTTAGTGTGGTCTCATTAGGTTTCACCCCAGTACCTGTCCTGCTGAAGATATACTTTTTTATTTAACTGTGTTGTAGCATTTTGTGAAAGAGTTATCACAATATCATTTTTGTAATGTTTGACACAGATGCTGCAGCTCTTGATGTTTTCCCTGACAGAAACTGAAAATCATTAGAAAATGGGAAATTAAAGTGAGGAAATGTTCAAGTTAGGAATATATGATGAGTGTGCTCTGATGTTAGAACATATTGTGTAAATTGTTACACTGTTGTGTTTTTATCAGTCTTGTCTGAAAGGGTGGTCATAAATCATTAAGGAACAGTCCCTTTGTGACTCTGTGCTTACATTCAGTTACAGAAGGATGCTTCAGAACATGCTTTTGAAAAATTAATTCAGTCTTTTTTTTCCCCAGCAGGCTCTTGGTAAACAATTCAGGCATAGGACTGTTTGTATTGCACATTCTCATCTTTTTAGTATCTGTCACTGGAACACCGGTTTCCATTGATTTCACATTCACTGAGTTCAATTCCCACTGCTCGAGTGAAGGCTTTGCCACTACCTACTGGTAATTCTGAGAGTGGCGTGTTGGAAGTGCAGATGGGACACCATGGAATTGATTGTGCTAATGAGTTTGCCCATCTTGTCTGAGCTGCCGCCCTGTCCTCCTGGGATGCTCCAACCAGACGGGGCTGAAGGCTACTGCATGAGATCAGTCTGGGTGTGGCTGCACTCCTGGAATGCTGAGGGCAAGGTTTCCGTTGTGCGTTGTTTTATACATGTTAGTCGTTTATTACCTATGAGTTTTGAAAAAGTAAATAAAAATCCAAGTGCCCAAAGAAAAGACAGGGAAGAGAGCCTTTGTATCAGTCAGAGCAGAATAACATGGTATCCAAACAGTCGATGTCAAGCTCTGAGGTACAATTGGTTTACACCATCTTCTGTCAAAGGATGGGGTGGGTGGGGGAGAGACATTTTCTAAATGTCCCTACTGGTTGTGTATAGGTCTAAGATCGGATAATGGCTCATGTGACAGTGTAGCGCCTGAAACGACATATAAAATATTACAAGGCGTCTTTCCCTGGGAGTAGAGACTCATTATAAGTATTCACATTGGCAATTGGCAAAAGCCAAGAATTGCTCAGAGACCACCTCAATCTTGGTTTCCTTCACTATTTTTTAATTCTGTTGCTCAGTGCGCACTTGATGACCCCCAAAAATTATAGTTTTAAATATTTGCTGATACTTGATCAGAATCGTCCAGAACAAGAGCATTTTTAACAATGTGCTGGGCCTGTTAATGTGGGTTCCATCTGTAGCTGAAGCGTACAGCGGTAGATTAACCCTTTATTTTGCTGTCCTGCTCCTTCGTTACTCAGAGTTGTGCATGACTTGTATAAGACGACACAGCTGCGACACATGCAATCTGCTCACAGGGAAACTTTCCTTTGTGGTCACTTTCGCTTCTGTGTATTCAGTATAAGTGGGGTGCAATCAAAAGCTAGTAACAGACAGTCAAAATATTAATGCATATTTTATTTCCGGTATTAAAATCAAGGACCTGCGCTTGTTTGATTTATGCTTGAATATAAGCCATTCTAATAGTCTAAATCTGTGTCCTCTAGTTTTTTCCAAATGATTTATATAGGCAAAAGCTATATACATAAAAAAAAGTTAAAAAAATGAAAGCTTAGATGTTCGCTTGTCATATTTCAAGATAAGTGCAACATTAATGCTTTGTGATGGTGAATATGTTTTACTTTTATAGCGCTTTTCCACTGTTTTGCAGCCCTGGAAGCACTTTATATTGTTAATCATATTCTCATGCACACACATAGCTGACATGCAAGGAGGTCAATCCATCCATTTGGGAGCAATTTGCAATTTTGTGACTTACTCAAGGACAGTTTGGCTTATGGAGAGGGGCAGATGTGGGATTGAAGTGGCGACCTTCGGATTTGAGGAATTTCAAATCTGTATCATCCAGTTAAATAGTTTGTCACTGATCCTTTGGTGGCCTTTTTGGCTGTGTAGGTATCATAGCATATTTGTGAAGACAAATGTGATCAGGCATCAAAGATTCTTCACAACCAAACCACTTCCTGAGGTGTTTCTGGGACACATCTGACCACGTTGTAGTGTGAAAAGCCTGCGGATGTGTTTCAGAACGCTGGCGTAGCAAGACCATGCATCATGCGTAACATGCAAAGGTCATAATTTCACACTGTTTTCATTTAAAACATCTGAAGTTGCTTGAGACACATCTCCATTGTTTGCTCGCCGAGATGAAACCACACTTCGCCTTTGTCTGGGGACAGAACAACTTCTCGTGGGCCCTTTGAACCTTTAGATCAAGTTTAAAGAGTTTCCATCAGGGCTCACCACATGTAATCTGATTACCTGAATCCCATATGAATGACAGGTATAAACAGGCCCTTTAAAGTCCGAGTTGAATGGCAGGTGGTTGCCAAAAGTCAACACAAATCTTCAAGATTACCTCAAATAAAAACCCAGTGTTACTGCTCCATGGTGACTTAAATCACCATCCATGTACTGACAATGCCTCATTAAAGTCTGCTCATCATACCTGAAATACTAGAAAATCCAGACGTGGAGCTTGCAGTTGTGCAGCTTGGGACTTATGGTACAGATGTCCCTTCATGGTTATGTAATGTATATCTGCTAAATGTTGTCATTATTGTTATTACGCAATCAGTGGATTTAACGGTTGTATATGTCAGTGAACTGCAGGGCTTATGTCACAGTGAGTGCTCGTATATTTGACCCACCGCCTGCATTCTACTCAATATTGACCTCTGTTTTCAGCTGCTTCATTTCTAATTGCAGTCACAGGCTGGACTAATGCAGAAACACAAAGGTTTGCAGATGTCATATCTTAAATTCAATACAAACCAAATTAGCCCAATGATCAGTCTTTGTCGTGTGGCATTTAGAAAGTATGTAAGACTTAGCATTTAAACTGTGTGTCAAGCATAGTTGGACATACATTTAAGAAGAAATAGCGTTCAAACTACTTGTGAGCCAAGTCTTTGAATCTCAGCTTCATCAATGGTGTGAACACTGGTGTGACCTTGTCAGTGCCAAGCCTTGGCTCATCTAAATCTTCACTTTTATGCTTGCAGCTTCACGTCATCTGTACATTACTGGAGTAACATGGCCAGTAACTATTAGTGAGAAGAATGTAGCCTCAACTACCTGTGTCAGTATCAAAACATGTCCACTTATTTTTATGTAACTGCACTCCGGGGAATAACACGCTTCCCTTTGTTGTAGGCATTATATGTTTAATTAGGGCGAATATTCTTTTCTGTCATTAAGAATGTATGAGACCCTGGCCTATTTCTCATCAATAAAACATAGTGGGTATGCAGTAGTTGATGTGGAATTGTGACAGTGTGCTACACTTTCACTTTACGAGGCAGATGTTTGTATTGTTCTTTGATTCTGTGATTCACATGAAGTTCGTTTTTGAATTGCTTGTAATCACAAGCAGAAAAACAAGTCTGAACAGGATGACGGGAGCTAGTTTAAATGACTCACACGTTTAAGTCAAAAGCTTGCTGTGAAAGCTGGGCTGCTCGAAAGTATCTACCAGACTTTTATAAGGCGAAATGATCACTAAAAAGTATAGTAAAACGGACATAATAAAGTTCCAGTGAGAGCCTGACATACACACTCAACAGTGAATGTCTTGCACTTAACCTTTGCTTTGCATTTTTGCTATTCCCTGCTCATTGGACCTGCACAGTGCTGAGACAGAGCTGTACAGATGCCAATACGAGTGATGTCACAACAAAACTGACAGCTGAGCCGGAACAACAGGCTTCATTTTTGGCTGGCTACAGTGTGTTGACAATCTGTCCGGAGAGCGGAGGGATTTTGTGCTGCTCTTCCTGCTGCTCATGCCATTGGAAAAATGGATAAAGCTCTCTGGCTGATTTCCAGTCGTTGGAATACATGCACAGCTCTGAGGGTTACTCTCAACAGCATCACTTGATGTCTTTTTGTGGAGTTTGTCATTACATTCCAGAGAATCTGTCCTCGTATTATAGCACAAGAGGCTATAAAAAGCATGCCGAGTCTTGTGTAACTCTCGATCTCATATGGCCCGTTTGTTAATGGGTCAACTGTCATCTCAATCCTATATGCAATCTGCCCCTCTCAAACCAGGATTATTTTCGAATCACTGATTAGATGCTACAGAAAGCCGCTCCAGTTGGCATCAGATATGTTATAGATACTACTGTTTCACCTGCATCAGAATGCAGTTCAACCACTGGTCAAATGTGTCTCTGGTAAAAGCAATGTGTGGAAGCATTTGAACAAGAAGAGACAGAAAACTGACGTAAAGCTTTTCAAGTCGTGCTCATTTTGGGTGGTTCCCCCTGTGGGAAACAAGTTTGAACAAAAATTAGACTTCTCTAGTGCTCAGTGTTTAATTCACCATAGCAATGCAAAACATGCTTGCAGGAAGTTCCTGGACAATATGGAAAATATGTATTTAAATCCTACAGGAAATTATTTTCTAACTTGTGTGTGTCTGACTGATCCTCTGTCTGTCAAATACTTTTCTGTCTTGAGGATCTTGTCATTTTATATTATGTGTTTTGTCAGTACTTGTTTTTATTGGGTAGTTTGTAATAATATCATGAAGGCAACTACACTTGCATAATGTTGTGAAAACACTCCACTGTCCAATCAAAAGGCTACATGTTCTTTTCACAAGTTTTTTTTTAATGAGGAAAAAAACTAAAGTCAGACTCAAATTGCAAAGTGTTGCATTAAATGAATCTGAAACGGAACGGGGTGATTGCATCAGGTGTTAAAATTGAGACATTTCAAGAATGATTGGAGAATGTGAGCAGTGGTGGCCGAGAAGAGGACTTGAAATCTGAGTGTCGCTGGTTCTATCCCAGCAGCTGACATGTCACCACTGTGGGTCCCTGAGCAAGACCCTCAACCCCCACCCCCCCTGCTTGCTATAGCACCTTAATGTTGCTTAAGATCCACACCCTAAAAATAGGATCGGTTGGTGCAAAACATTCTCAGAGGGTAATAATAAAGTATGATTAGTTTAATTTAATATATTAGGTCATTTAGATTTTTATGGCACTGGTGACTTGTCCAGGGTGTAGCCTGCCCTCACCCATACTCAGCTGGTATTGGCTGTCATGTCCCAGGGCCCTGAACATGATTAAGTGGTACAGAAGCTGGATGGATACATTTTGATTGCAGCATTGGGATAAAAGTTGGAAACAGGGCGAAGAAAATGCTGGAAAAGTAATTGGCACAAAAAAGAGGTCAGTATTATGACTGGGTAAAAAAGTTAACATTTCACAGGGGCACAGCTTCTCAGATAAACCAAGGAGCAGAGGCTCAACACGTCTAAAAGTTATGGACCAACGTCAGAATGTGCTTTAATCTGAAATTGGGATGACTTTAAAGATGCAACCATCAACAGTATGTCATATCATCAAAAGATTTTAGAGAATCGGGTCCCTGTACAAGGGATAAGGCCACATACTTATGATGTTCAGGTAGAACTGCAGTAAAATACAGGTATATTTATCAACTGCATATCACTGAATGAGATGAGGAATACTTAAAAAAATAAAAAATAAAATACAGCCTCTGATTAAAGAAAACATTCCTTGTGTGTCCAAACCCCATTTCCAGGAAGATATCAGGGGGGAATACTTTCTGTGTTTTAATTTGAACTGACCATGCACTTGTCCTATTGTCCTTTTCAGAATGTGCTCATCTGTTACTAGCCCACAATGCACCAGTGAAGGTGAAGAATGCCCAGGGATGGAGTCCCCTTGCCGAGGCCATTAGCTACGGAGACCGACAGATGAGTGAGTACGAGTATGAGTGACTGATGGAAACAGCTTTGAAACCTGACAGCTGCTGCAGCTGGCCTGTGTTATATTGGGCAGCCAGTCCCTGTACTAAAAGGACAGTGCTTTAAGTGAGGTTGCAGTTTCGGTTTTCACAAGTTAAAGCATATAGTGTAAAAGTTGCGGTCAATACAACCAATGCTTCCTCACATTTCCACTCTGCTGCCGCTCAGTGAAGCTGTGATGCTGGCTTGCCTTCTTTGTTCCTCAGAGAGAGGGGACATTCCTCAAGGCCCTCTGGCTTTTGTACCCTAATGAAAAGGCAATTCATTGGCTATTTCTCTCACTACACATAGGCTGTTTATTTTCAAGGACTTGTCTCACCCATTTTCAACCGACAGCTGAAGTGAGGATAAAATGTAAAAAGTTACAAGTCTTTTGTTTTATTTCTGGTTATTGGTAACTACGTTCCCCCTGGCCAGTTTTTAAAACCTTTTAGGCAGTTTAAAAAGCCTCTTTTGACTCCCACTTTTAATAACACTTACCTGGCTAGATTAGGAGATAAAATTGTTTCTATTAACTAATTCCTTTAATGAAATCTGAGTTAACATTTTTACCATACCTAAATTGGATTTTACATTTTTCTTGTATGGGCTGCATTTCCACTACATGATTATTTTGTCTTGTCTTTTAATTGGAGTATAGCTATTTCACAAGAACTATTGTGATTAGTGCCTTTTTTTTCTGACTTACACCAAACGACAATCGGCTCGGGAGTCGGGCCATTATGTCACATTGGACAAAAAATAGTTTTGATTTTGTTCTTTGTCCATTGGAGAGTCACCAGGGCTGATTCTGGCACTCGGAGTGGTACAGCCTCACCCGGCTGGCTGATGGCTGCAGCAAGACAGTCTGTTAAAGTCTCTTCTCACCTTCTTGTGATCTTTAATGGCACAACGAAGTAAAACACAGACCACGTTGATGACATCTCGGCTTTTTCACATTGGGAAACTTTCACACTGTTCCGACCATTTGCATAACTTGAACTGCCAACTGTGGTGATAAAGTTGAATGCTACTGGAGGAAAAAGTGGCCGTTTTCTCAACTGGGCAGAATAAATACTGAGACATTACACGGTGAACCCAGCAGAGTGCTGCCTTTACAGTTGTACATTGTACGCTGACTCGGCAATTGTCAGGACATTGTGAAGGAGGTGGAGACGTAGGAGCTTTGTTTCAGAGTGAGGCAAATGTATAAGCTTGGATAGATCAGGGTATCACTGTATCTAGAGTTGTGTTTTACAGATCCTATAGGTATTTAAAAATAATCACACTTTAAAAAAAAAAAAAAAATCACACTACAAGTTTGGACTCGATTCCCATTCATGTCCAACCATGTTTATTGTGAATTGTTTGCATTTGTCACATTTGAACACTGATGGAAATGTTGCTCAGAAATGGATTTTACTGTGTGTTTTGTTCAAAAAGAGTTATTTTTGGGCCTCAGTTGCCTTTTACCAATAAAACTATGTTATGAGCTTCAAGAGCCCACTTAAAGTCAGTCCTGTTGGTGTTATTAAATGGAGAGGAAACTGATTTTCCATGTGGGTGTTGGAGAGTAATGAGTTCAGTTACTTGAATAAACAATCAGACTTCATCAAAGCTGCCTGTTTAAAGGTTAAATTGAAAAGATTTGGAAGTCTGTTGGTCTCAGTTTCCTAATGATGAATAATGTCTTTCAGAAAAAAAGATTTCCAATTTGTCATGTTTATGTTTGTTCAGCTTGTTAGTTTTGAAGGCAACCTGATTTTGCCTTCTCTTAATATGGATTTAATGGGGAAAGAAGATAAATGGACCGTATGACTTTGCTCTGCTATGTTTAGTGGATCTTCAGCTTGTAATAACAGGCATTAAAAGCTCCTGACGCAACTTGTGGTTTGCTATCTCTCGGCAACCTGCCCATTTTCTGTTGGCTCATAAAAATGACCACAATCACACACAGCTACTGCAAAGTTTGCCTGTGTCAGTCGTGACCGTTTTCAGGTTTTTAGCAGCAGTTGGCTAATTAGATCACAGGACTAATTGTTATTATTCACAGTTTGTGATGATGTGGCCTATCACTTGTGTGTAAAGATATAAACCACCTGATTAATACCAGGGATGTGCCCTGATCAGTATCGGGGTGAATTAAAGCCAGCGTGGGAAGTCATTTTAGTTTAGTGTTGGAAGTGTTTGACATAAATTTCTCAGCCGGTGTTGGCTGGGTGGTCTGTACGCAGATGGTGAAATTGTACTCCTTTCCTTGTCGTGCTGGGAGGTGGTGAGGATCTGGAGGAGCCCCGTCCAGAGCTTGTCCACACTCATTAGAGAGCCCGGACACAACAACACCCTCGTCCTGTAGTTGTCTGAGTCAGTTGGCCCGTGTAATGTCATGTGTGTCGGCATGTATGCGTGCCTGTGCTCTCATTTGGCCTCGCTATAATACTGCGCACCTTAGGGGTAACTACACCGGCAGCACAAGTCAGACAGAGTGAGCAACATATTTGTTTGCTGACTTGCCACACAGACCTAGAGGAGTCAAAGTCAGAGTAATGATTTTGCCCTTTTCTCTGTTGCTATACGAATGTTGGTTGTTCTGATTTTCACAGGCCACATGTTTTTGGTTTTCAAAGTAATAGCCTGCAAGACATTCCTCAGTTGTGCTGTCACATTGTCTTTCATTCCCTTGAAATTACTATCAAATCATCAAAATAGTATCAACACAGAAAGGGACTCATTGCTTGACTCCCTAGGAAATGCCAAATACCCTCTGAAATAAACCTGATTAGTGGAATGTGGATTTTTTTTTTCTTCTGCATAAACAAGCAAATGGCAGCAAATGGTCAATGGCAGCCCTGCGATAAAGACCTCCGTGCGATTTTTAATATAACCCATTATGGTTTAAAGGTCTCCTGTGAGCATGCCTTTCTCGCAGGTCATTATAGATGTTAAAGACACACCACACATTAACTGGCAGCTTCATACCTGCGAGGCCTGTTTGCTTTGGATGTCCTGAAACATTTTGATCCCGACAAGCAGTGCACTGGGATTGGTTGAATGATGTTTGGAGTGTTCTTAATGACTCTGTGGCACATCTCGAAACCAAATCCAGCATGACTGTAAACTGCATTCCCTCTGCCTTTATCAGTTTTCACTGCAGGCAAGATTACAGAAGGAGATTATTAAAGCAATGGAATATTAAGTTGATGATGAGAACTATTCATTACATAAGGGGCAGTGGTGGCTTAGAGGTTGAAGAAATGGGCTTAGGTTCAAGGGTTTGCAGGTTTTAATCCCACCCCAGACAGGTTACAACTATGGCTACCTCATCAAGGCCTTTGACCCCCTGCTGCTCCCCGGGAACTGCACTGCAGCAGCTTTCTGCTCCCACCATGTGTGGTTATTACATATGAATGGATGGTTTAAATACAGAGAGGTGTCTTTCCTAATTGGATAAATAAATTATACTTTTGTCTTTTTTAATTAAAAATGAAAAATCCTGTTATTGAAGGACAGAAGGAAGATTTTTTTAATTTAGTTTCCTCAATAGTGGATTATAATGTAGTTTGATATGTGGACGCCTAATGAAACACCTCATGTTTTCGTTGTATTGTCATACAGCAAACACATTTATTGTTAATTTGGGTGTTTGAAATCTAAGTTCTTTACTACTCATGTCACATCGTCTCATCCACAATGATTCCGCATGGACCAGTTTTTTTTTTTTTTTTTTTTAATTTACTCAGAGTTGAGCAAAGATGGCATGAAGTGCTCCTTCATTGTAACCAGGGCGCTATATAACTTGATAGTGTCCTATAGTGTTGTCTCACTTATTTTTAAGAAAAAAAAGCATTGACATCCACTTCCCTTTTCTACATCCATGTTATTTCTACAAATGATGTGGCAGAAAAAAAAAAGCAACAACCCCTCAACCAGCTGGCAGAGCTAAAGCAGTTGTCGACATAAAGACGAAAGACAAAGGGACACATTACCATGTCTTAATGAAGGGGAAGATTGGCACTTTGTGAAGTCAAGAAAGGTTCCAGAACTTTCAAAAAAATACGAAACATTTTATTTGGATATTTTTTTTGCAACTACAACAGAATTCTGGGCGATGTGGAAAAGAGCAGTCTGCAGTCTTTTTTTTCCCCCAGACAACAACTGGTTTTTTGTTGTTGTTGTTGTTGTTTTAAAATATACATGATCAATTCTCTCATTTAATGAAGCAAAATGTTATTTAGAAAAAAGTTAATTATTTTATTTATTGACTATTTGGGGAACACATAACATATCATTCAATACATTTTTCATTGCTTCACTGTACTGCAAGTGGAAAAAAAATCAGTTCGAGCGAGGACTTTCACTGTATTGCAAATATGTTCAGTAGTGATGTTTTTGTATCGTGTCTGCTCTTGATCTGTTTCTCTCGTCAGTCACAGCACTGCTGAGGAAGCTAAAGCAGCAGTCCAGGGAGAGCGTGGAGGACAAAAGGCCCAAACTGCTGAATGCTCTCAAAGAGGTACACAGTCCTGACTTTGGTCCTGCTGCTCCTTGTATCCTGATGTATACATTCTGTTTTGTCAGATTTCATTTTGTTGGTTTTACTTCTACTCCTATTTTTAAAAAAAATACCTATATAATATAAACATATTTCCATTAGACTGAAGCCAGGTTTAAGACTTCCAAATTACTGAAATAAAAAAGGAACAGAGACAGACAAATTGCTGACTGGTAAGAGCGACATGCAGTGAGGCGACATGATGTGCTTGTGTGGAATCACATCATCTGTGTCCACATACCCTCTGCTTCACAGGAACACACATTTGCACATGTTGAGATTGAATAAATACATAATCAACTGGGTCAAGATGATTTAAAAAAAAAAAAAAAAAAAAAGGCACATTTTAACTATATTTAGAGGCGCAGTGCCATCTGACATGTTTCATAATGTCATTTTAAGCATGTTCTTAGTTGCTTGGCAGTGTCATCTCAGGCATAAGTTATATGTATCATTATAATATCCTTTCTGGGTAATTAAGCAGAGGCCACCATATCATAAAGCTTGGAGAAGCTGATGAACCCCATCCATCTGATATGATAACATGTAGATGGATTGGATTGAGACCACCACTGATGATGAGATCAATACGTTCCAGCCTTACATAATAATAAGGCCGTATTGTGTTGTGTCAGATAGGTTTGCTTTCACAAAGAGGCACATTTTTCTCCTTTCCATTGTAAAGTGAATGGTATGTGAGCTCATTCTGATTCCAGGTGAAACAGTGGAAGTTAAACTGTCAATTTTGTTGTCAGTTATTTAATAGCGCACGTTTTTATAGAAGAAGGATATGGTGTGATGTGTGTATTTTTGTTCTGCTCATGAAGTGTCATCATAATCATAAAGGAACAAACATTTATAAACATGAGAATTGTTCCTCTATGCGGCAAAGTTCTGTGGCTGTCCAGAACTACCAAAAACCCAAACAATGAGCCTCATTGTTCTACTAATGGCTTTTGGCTTCATTATCACAAAGTCATGGTTTTTATTTGACCGAATTTCACATTAAATATCCTTTTGTATTTTACATTTGTCAGATAAGAAAGAATTGATGCGAGTCCAGCCACAAAGAGACCACTTATCACAATTAAGTGTACAGAATTGTGTTAATTATTATTTCTACAATCTCCTTGGCAGCTTGGGGACTTTTACCTGGAACTTCACTGGGACTTCCAAAGTTGGGGTGAGTCAAGTTCTACTGTTGGCTGTATGACATTGGTTAGGTTGACTGACAAATTTTCAAAATAAATCTACGATCAAACGGCATCAGTTCAGATCACCATTTGAGTATATATTATCCACAGATTCATATAAATGACAGAAACAAATGTGATAGAATTAGTTGTTTGAGTGGCTCACTTATGTAATTACAGACTTTTATTGGGGCCCCTGCAGATAATTGCGTCAGCTCTCACTTCCTTTAACGTCAATGTCCCACCTTTTCGGATCAAAGTGCAGCTGATATCAGAACCTCAATGGTTTCTTTCAACGGACATGGATTGTAAAACTAAAAGAAGGAAATCATGCTTGATCTGAGATACGATACAGTGGCAACCTAATAGGTGTCGGTAGACACAACAAGTTGCCACTGGAACTGATTGATCAGTATTTGTTTAGTGTGCATCAGATTGACCCCAGAGAGCGAGCCAGCATCGGTGGCTTTGTACTCGTTGTTCTCTGTGAATAATTACCAGATTGGGAAAGATTACATAATGCATATATGATGGTAGCAAGCTGTAAATGAGATACCAGTGTATTTGTGAATGGAGATGATGCAACAGTCAAGGAGACAGACACCAGGAAGTATTTGTCCACTACCCATTCAGGATTGTTTCAGCTGTTGGTGAGACTTTGTTGGAGTGAAAGAGCCCTTGAATTGACTGACATGTCTTTTCAATAGTGATTCTTGCAATTCTGAATTGTTCAAGTATATATGCATTTCTGACCAATAATGGAAAAGACAGTTTCCTGCCTTCAGTTGCTCATTAAATATTTAACTGCAGAACCACATGTTATTGCTGGTATATGGCACTCTAGTTCACAGGGTTACATGCCCCTGAAGCTTTGAAGTATTGGATTTTATTTTTAAGCGAGCTTTCTAAATTTAGGCCCTCTCAGGATTTTTTGCTTGTCTTCACTGTATGCTTTCATGTTGCAGTGCCTTTGCTCTCAAGAATCTTACCCTCAGACGCATGCAAGATCTACAAGCAAGGCATCAACATCAGGCAAGTACTGTCTCGAAATGTTTTTCATTCTACTAACAACTTCAAATACAGAACTCTGACACTGTCTTGAAACAGCTAAATCCTGTATGTTCTCGTCTACTGTTAGATTGGGCAAGAACGCTACATTATTACTCGGTGCTTTGTTCATGTTAACGCATAGTAGTTTTTTTTTTTTTTTTTTGCCATCTTGTGGTTGCACATAACCGCCACCCTTTTTCCCCTTGATCTTTCATATCATAATTTCATCATTCTAGTATTTTCTAGTATCTTGGTTATGTTGACTGGAGTGTAAAATCAGTGCCTGTAGCATAAGGAAGCTTAACGTCAGCGACCTTGCACAGAACTATTACTTCTGTGTTTCATATTAAATTACAACCTCATAGATATTTACTTGAGAACAATGAAACTACTGAGAGAATCTGTATCGCAGTACTTCAGTGTCTTGTGGGTAAAATTATGCAGCTTTCAAGAGCCTCAGGGTTTACCTGTCACACCTACGCAGTCACACAGTCATATCTTTGCAAATATATACCGCGGAGCAGGCCACTCCTTTTTCCAGCAGATGGAAAGGTGCTTTTACATTTGGGGACTACGCTAGTTCATTGTTTATGAAGATTGAATGTCGTTCATAAAACAGTATCTGTGTCTCTGTGTGCTTCTTCCATATGAGCGAAACTGTGATGTGGAGCTTGTCATTATTCTCCAAAACGGCTCCTGGCTGTCTGATTTGGTGTTCAAAGAGCCCTCCTATTATACTGGAGTCATGAGAGGAAACAAAAGAGAAAGAGGAAAAAAGAAAAACCGTCACAGCAAGTTCATTTACATTCGTGCGCGCCAGCATGTTAGCACTGTCACGCTGACACATAGTGCCACTTGGTGTCTGGTCTTTGGGAGCAGATCAGTTTTTCTCTTTGCTGTTGTGCTTCAGGACCTGCTACTAAAACAGCCCAAAAAAAGTTAATTGAGATGCCGTTTCCATTGGCAGTCCCTAGCATTACACATTGTCGCTGAACTTTCACAGCACACAGTTTATACTATTACCTGAAATTGGCCAAAAGTTAATCCAGCTCTGTGGTTGTCAACATTGATTTTTCATGCAAAAAATCTTGAGGTAAATCTTTTTTTGTGTGTGTGTATGTCCTTTGAATGTTTTATACTTTCTGTGCAGGCTGGATACAACGCTCATAGACTTCATGGATATGAAATGTCAGCGTGGTGATCTCAGTTTTATCTTCAATGGCAACGCCATTCCCTCGGAGTCGTTTGTTGTGCTGGACAATGAACAGAAGGTCTACCAGCGGATACATCACGAGGTGTGTGAAATAAAAACTGATCTTCAAAGAAGAACAGATAGAACAACTGCTTCTTTGTGGCCTTAATACTTGTGCTGTTTAGTTCAACCCACATCATTAATTAAGCTTGAGGAAAACTACAAGTTTGTTTTCAGATCTCTAACGGCAGTATTAAAATGTTTGTTGTCGTAGTGATGCTAAATACATTTGCATTTCTACTACTGGCAGGCTCAGCAGATTTATAAAATACATTTTCCGGGATACAATAAGACATTGAATCCCCACAGATGGTTGTGGCAGTTGTTGGAAATAACTGAATAAGACTTTGGAGGCTGTTGGGCAGGCGTCATCTCCTTGCATATGCATCAGTGTGTTTGAACAGCCTTGTTGAGTTTATAAGTTTGCAAACTCTTTAAGTATCAGTGCACAATAGTTTTATGGGCACACTCATAAAATGCATGTTGTGATAGACTTACGGCTAACGTAATCACGGTTGTGATAGGCTAACGTATTCAGTGCAGCAGGGAAAATGTAATGAGATGTATGTTTTGTTTTTTATCAACAAATGTACATTTTAGTCACCCAAATGATAATAAACTCACAGATTCTGTTTTGAGAATAAACAGACAACCATTTTTTTATCATTTTTTTTAAATCTTACAACATGTACTGTACATTCAGGAGTCCGAGATGGAGACGGAAGAAGAGGTGGACATTCTGATGAGCAGTGACGTTTACTCTGCCACGCTGTCCACAAAGTCCATCACTTTCTCCAGAGCACAGACTGGCTGGCTCTTCAGAGAGGACAAGACGGTTGGTTTCACTTTTCAAACACAGACACCATCTCTGGTTTCAGAAACATGACACTTGGTCACGGGAGTCCACCTGGTCCCGGTATTTCTGGAATTTGGAATGGTTTGCTCCCAACAGAGAAAGTCGGGATTGTGAAGGTTGCTTTATGGAAAACAGGAAATTGAAATTAAACTTTGCACAAGGATCATTACACAGGCATATACTGAATATTGAAAACGTTATTAGTATTGTGATAAATAAGCTCTGTGGCCAACGTGTGTTATTAATCAGACTTTGGAATGTTGTTGCTTGGGATCTTCTTGTAATCTCACAATTGAAACTTATCTCTGTTTCACATGGCTTTGGTCACCGGCAGTTCTGCTATTCTGTGTGTCAGACTACCAGTATTTTCATGATTACATTTTCTCTTATATCCTCCACACTGGGCAGAAAAGATGGCAAATAAGCCAGAGACACAGCAATGATCGCTCCATAAGGGAACCACAGGTGATAGGCTTGAGGTCAAAAACAACACAGACAGGGCAGGAAGGCAGTGAATGAGATATGAGGGTATTGCTTTCTGTCCTTCTGACACTTCTTTCAAACGGAAATTGGTGACTCAGTGGCGGATACTTATCTGTTTTTGTTTTATCTCAAGGAGCGCGTGGGAAACTTCCTGGCAGATTTCTACTCTGTGAACGGCCTGGTGCTCGAATCCAGGAAGAGGCGAGAGCATCTGAGTGAGGAGGACATCTTGAGGAACAAAGCCATCATGGAGAGTCTGAGCAAAGGAGGGAACCTCATAGAGCAGAACTTTGAGGTGAGTCAAACATTCCACCTCTGGCTCGTCACCTGGACGTTTCGACATCGTCATGTGGGGCTGTAAATCTGTGCATTGTTTACATGAGTACACGCGGCACACAATGACTAACATCCACCTTGAAAGAAGAAACACGAAAGAAAACATGGCTGACTCAACTTCTTCATGTTGAAGTGTTTTAACTTGTAGCCAACTGGAAGAGTCTTTGTTAATTATGGATTTCCTGTTGCTTTGTATAATTTTCAGGATAGGTTTAGAACAGTTGGATTTGTTTTTAGGTTTGGACTTCATGTATATATATTTGTTCAGAAAAAATACAATTAACTCAAATCTACTATTTGCCATTCACTTGTTCTGACTAAGAAGGTTTTTTTTTATGATGTGGTCATGTCAAAGGTATCTGGCATTAGTCTAAGCTGTTCCAATACAAAACATACAAAACAACCCAGATTTGTCCTCAAAAACTGCAGGATTGCAATTAATACAGTTATTAATACAATTAATACAATGAATAACTACAGTTTATAACTGGTACATTGTATTGTATTAAAAGCTCATTTATAATGATTACAGTGAACTAAGAAGGTTATAATAGCCAAGCTTGTTGACGGTAACCATCGTGCCTACCGAGAGTGTGTAAACACACCAATGACTTGATGATCATTGAATACTCCTCCTTTCTTTAAAAATCATAGAGCAAAAGCAGCGTGCAGATTTCTGCTGTAAATTATAACAAGCTTTACCGGCCAGTTGTATAGTTGCAGTGAAGCGACAATATTGGCTTATGTGTGCGTCAGTGCTGAAACCTTCTCAGCAAAAAATAAGAACCAGTTGAAGCACTTTACAATCGACTGATCTCCATGTTGTTTACTTATGCCTGCAGCGAAACCACCAGTCCAATCCTGAAACTGTCCTGTCCCGCTGGAACCTCGGGGTAGGATCTCAGTGTCTCAGGCAGAATAGACCTCATAGGATTGCACTACTGCACCAGTTGAAACATCAATCCAGTAGAAACAGCATGGCCCTTCTGGCAGCCTCTTTCGAACACATCTGGCACAGTTTATTGAAAAATTCCTGTCTGGGTCCCTGCTGATGTTCCTTTGATGTTTTATGCGTTTCGGATATAGAAACAGAATGGCAAGCGCACACAGCCAGATGCACCTCCTTTTTCACCTAATGCATGGATTTGAGTCCCTGCATCGCCACCCAGTGGTGAAAGCTTTATGGCTTTCAGTGATGCCTCTCCCACCCACCACCATCCTCACTACAGTATGTTCCAGAGCCTGCTTCACAAGCCCTTGTTTAACACCAAGCATAAAGCCAGTCACATAGTGAAGACAAAGCCTCTCATCACTCGGCCAACGCCTTTTAAATGCCCACTTGTTTTTTGTGCAGTCCCCTTTGTTCCACATTTTGCTTTGTATTTTTACGGGGTCCTCTGCACTCCATTCCTCTTTCTACTGGTGTGAATTATTGCTTGTTCTTGTGTGACCAGAAACATTTTTAGTGGCTCTTAATGTAATAAGTGGACACTCATCAGCAGCTGCTGTGACATAACTGTGTTTACTCCGTTAATGAAGGCCAGGTTGGTCTGTGGATACAAGCAAGCATGGGGTAGAGCTCCATTGATCACACGGATGAGACCTAAAATCCCCACTGCTGTGGAATGATGGGGGCGCGTTGCTGGCATACCAGCAGTTTGTGGTCTTCACAGCCTCTGTCCTCGTCACAACAACACTTTTGGCCGGGTACAGAGTGTGAGCGCAAGCACAGTGTTGCAGATAGAAAAGCACCCGAGCTGATGATTGTAGGTTAAGTTTAATGATGCCGTTTTTTCCTCATAGCCCATTCAGCACTGTGGAAGCCACATTTTTCAATAATTGTAAAGCGTTTTTTGCATTTCATAACAGGAGTTTATATGAAAGAAGTCTTTTCTCGACAGCCTTGAGTATTGTAACGGGATCGTGCGAATCCCATCAGTTACATGGTAGACTCAGTCCACTGCTGGCTCATACTCTCCAACATTAAAGTTGTTTTATCTCAAAATAAACTGATATTGAAGGAGAACCCAGAAGAACAGAGACCATTTTCAGGATCAGATCATTCTGTTGGAGGACAAAGGTCGGCATGTGTTTTATTAGTTGCCTTTTATGATGTGTTGGTGGTTGAAATGAATGTTGTGGTGAAAGAAAATTAACTTCTCGGGCTCTCATGTTGGCTCAGTCACAGTGGGAAAAACAACTCATTTAAATTTGACCAACAGATATTTTCCCTCCGTCCATTTTAATCCTTCACACTGTATCCCAGCAAACAGTCGTTTTGAGGGACACAACAATGTGGGAGATGTTAACCGCTTTAATTACTTGCTTTTAGTAAGCTGACCTATTTATATATAACACAGTGTAAAATTGATTAATGGCAGGAGCTGCAAAATCATGTATATAATCCAAGTGTGTTCAGAACTGGACTGAAGTCCACCCTTTGAAACGGCACCAGGTTTTATTTTTTCAGGTTTGTGTTTCCAGTTGCACAATGTATTTGAGCCTCCAGGGTCAATAGTGTAGTGATTCCTTGTGGCCCTCTAGTGGCTACTGTGGAGCATTGTACCGCTCTCGAGGAAGAATTGACAAAAGTAAGAAGCTGTAATATAGTTTGGTTATTTTCTGTTGCCACACATTTTTTCAGGGTGATTATTAATTGCTCTTTTAAGTGGGAGCTCACACTGCTTTTTAACATATTTTTCTGCCCTTCACTTACATTGATTGTCTTTTTCTTTAGCCGGCGAGGCGGCAGTCCCTCACTCCACCTTCACCAAACACTATATCGTGGGAGGAGTACATCACTGCTGACAATGGAAGGTAAGTGTGATTGTGAAGATAGCCACACGCATGTGGGGAGCCGATAAGGGCGGATCATGAAAACACAAGTTACAGTGATAATATACCAACAAAATGATTAAATCTTGTAGTATGACAATCTTTTGGATTTCCTTAGTTTTGTCTAATAAGTGGTCATAAAATGTGATACAATCTAACTCAAATTCTTCACACAAAGTGATTAATGTAATAACACACAAGTAGATTTATATTTGTAATGAACATGCTCTATAAAAACATTAAAGTGCGGGTGGAAGAAATAAAGCTAATAACACCAAAACAAAAAAAAGCAGAGTAGATCAGAGTTATTTCAATTAAGACATTTGTGATTTGCATTTGCAATGTGATAAAGCAAAATCTGCTTAGTTTACTTTTGCTGTTTTTGTCTATCAAATGAATTATCTACGTGTATTGTGCAGTTGATTTTATATCATGCTCACTCTTTACATGTCCATGTTATTGTCCATTTGAAATGCACACTGTTAAAAAATGCTCTGCTCGTGCCGTTCACTTCTTTAGCCTGTTAGTAACTTGAGCTGATCAGCCGCACTGCAGTTGCAGATCACACACCTTCAACGACATGATCCACATGGCGACGGTTAAATCCACTCTCTTACCCAGTTCAAAACTCTCCTGTTCCAGAATGCACAATCTGTGTAATGACATGATCCAGTTTTTATTCTCTGTGTAAGCTTTTATCTACTGTTTGATTGTTTTTAGTTTTACCCTTGTTTTGGACGGTGTCCGTCAGTGTTTTGAAAAGTGCTTCTAAAAAATATGTGTTATCATTATTATTTTTATTATTATTATACAAAAGTTTGACTATTTCAAAACCATACTGGCCAGACTACAAGTAGATATTTTGTCATCCAATAGTGATATTGGTGTACAGTATTTACATAGTTTACATATATGTATTTACACAAAACAACATGCTGTATGATCAGAGATGCAACAAATGTCTCTTTTAATGACAAAATGTAAGCACTTTCTCATTGAGCTGCTTTCATACTCGGATTTAATTTGAAATGTCTCTTCACTCAGAGCGCCTCATCTCGGAAGGGAGCTGGTCTGCAAAGAAAGCAAGAAAAACTTCAAAGCCACGATAGCCATGAGTCAAGAATTCCCTCTGAGCATTGAATCGTGCGTTTTTAAGTTTCCTTGCAATCAATGCAATTCTTCACTTTTAAAATTTCCTCTACTCAAAGTTAACAAGTTTTATGTCTTGGCTGGTTGTCTTAGGTTACTGAATGTTCTGGAGGTGATCGCACCATTCAAGCACTTTAACAAACTCAGGGAGTTTGTTCAGATGAAGCTGCCGCCTGGTTTTCCCGTCAAACTTGGTAAGTTCATTTTCATTAGCGATGCAGATTTGATAGTTTGGTAATTGGTTATGTGTTGTTGACATTTCCGATAAAGCGTATTAGTCATTGAAAGTAAGGCATCCTCTTTCTGTCTTTGTGCAGATATCCCAGTCTTTCCTACGATCACGGCCACGGTGACGTTTCAGGAGTTTCGCTATGATGAGTTTGATGCATCGATTTTTACCATTCCCAACGACTACAAAGAAGACCCCAGTCGCTTCCCGGACCTTTAGCTGCTCAAGCTGGGCTTTGAGCAGCAGAAGCAACATGATATTGTGGAACATATTTTTAATTGGAGAGGAAAAAAAACAAACCCGGAGGCAAAAAAAAACTGCAGCAAGCATTTCTAGTGTTGCTCACACATCCTGAGTTCTAATCCAGTTAGCAACAAAATAACCACACAACCCTCACTAAAATAGTGTTATCAGAGCTGAAGGAGAGTTTTACAAAACTCTTGTTAACAAAGTTTTATCTTGTGTAAAGTTGCAGGTTACAACTCCTACCTTTCTACAGGTTTTCACTTGGCAGGCAAGGGAGGCATTGCAGGTAACTTTAAACACCTCGGCATTGATGAGTGCCCATGCAGCACGAGAGTTCTCTGTACATGAGGAATGAACAGAACGACAGAAGTTCAGTGAATGTTTTGTACTAAGTTATGCGAGTGATTTTAATAAAAGGGATCATCTTAAACTGACCTGTAGTGAAGCACTGATATGACTGTGTGAGACGCTGGAGAGAAGTTCCAATCAAGAAGAGTTTTTAAGTTCTTTTCCTACTTGTTCTTACCTATGAAAAAAATGTTAACACTTGAAATTTATTACTCAGCTTTGAGATAATCTTTTTACACTTGCATTCTAAGTCACATTACGTTCCCCCGGGTGTGCTAATCTCCTTTAAGTGGTATTTAGAATGTACAATATTAGATAGTTCTGAGCGGATCAGTAGGTCAAAACCCTAAAAAAAATGAGCTTTTTGGTTGAATTCCTCTTGAACTCTGCACAATATAAAGTTATGTGTAAGTTTGTGAGGGTGTTGTCTTACAATGATTTCTATGGGCATGGGGTAGCGTCACTGAACTTATGGGCACGATTTAGATCCACTACAGCTACTCTCCACTCGCTTTATTTCACAAGCACACATTTTGTGATGCTGAAGCATTAATCTCACATTTTGAAACAAGCAGGTTTCACTGAGGCGGGGTTGCAGCTCAGTATGGTACCACGATGTGTTAACCAAGCATTTTGTTTTCTTGCGTCACCATTTTGAACCATGTCAAACAGAACAATCGTGCAGGAGAGAGAAATATAGATGTTAGCGAATGAGCAACTACGTTCATGCCATTTTTTTTTTTCACTTAACAGAAACCAGGCTTGTTCACTGTACACTATATGAATACAGGTTGTTTTTTTTTATTTTACCATTTTATTTTTCATCCTTTATGTCGCAAGAACAAAACTTTTGATTTTTATTATTAATGTAGCATCTGTTTATTTGAGAGTGTGCTGGTTTGTAAATGGTGGCAGTTTTGTGTATATACTTGTGTTGTTTTGAAGAAAGAAAAAAAAGATTCTCCCTATTGTCCTGTCATTTTTTTTTTTCTATTCAGAAGTGTGAAAAGCACAATACAGTTGGTCTGTGGAGTAGCCTTTTGCTCATTTCAGAATAAGTTTACCTCTCGGGGAGTGTTCACAGGCGCGTCTGTCATTTATGAGCTCTTATTGTTGATAAAAGCAGGTTATTTACAGGCTTTTACTATTGTATTGGTTTCTCACTCATTCATGTCCTCTAAATATTATTCCTAATATATTCAGATTGATCATGGTAACCAAATGTTACTTCATTTTTCATATTCCATTGCTTATTGCAGCCAAATGCAGTTTGTTGAGGCGTCTCTCTGACACAGTATTTTACATCTGGCGATCCTCTGACTTATACTGCTTTTTTTTTTGTGAGATAATGTTCATCAACCGTCAGTTGTACAGCATAAAAGAATGTTATATACGTCTGACACTATTTTCATATAAAATGTGCTAAAATAAAAATCCACATAACAAACAAGAGCGTAGACTCTGATTGTGAACTTTTAGAAATGTAAACATTTTACCTGGTTAAGAAACCTCTCACAATCTACTCACTGCAGATTTGAGAGGAACAAGAGCAGGTCATGAACTTCCAGCTCCAGAGTCGGAGATTGTGAAGGAAGACAAGAGCACGGACTACAAGGGGACGAAGCAAGGTTAATGGAATGCTTATGGTGACATCCCAAAGCAGAGTGAATCGGTTCAACTCAACCACTTGCCCTGATTCAATTTACTTTGTCTCCTACCTGCACAAATGAGAAAATGTAGACGTACAGTGACATTTGAATGTTTTGAGAGGAACGCATTAAAGAAAGTCTCCCAGCCATCTGAACATGGTGATCCGGGTCAACCATAACCACAAGCTTTATTATATAGATGCACTTACTCAAATGGAAAAAAAAAAAAAAGAACAGGCTCTGATGTTTACTTGGAGAAAACAGTCCTGTAATCTCTGGCGCCCACAACAAGGTCATGAACCACTGCTTCAAGAGTTCATGTTTTTATTGGTTTACTGAATCACAGATGCATTAATAGTACCTGGTGTCATTTTGTCTGGTTTCTCTGATGTTCTGTCTGATTAAGTCTGGTCTTCCTATGTTTGTAATGAAATATACTGATTGCAGTATTGTCATTTGTTTAAATTGAATTCACGTTTGGAAGGAAAGTCACAAAAAGAGTCAACTGTTTGAAGAAACAGAGAATCAATGCAAATACATAGGACAGCCCTAATAGTATGACCAGTGAATATCAATGCAAGAGATCTGTTTGGCAGCACTTGTCCAACCAGACAATGTCCCCTTTAGATATTACAAATATGTACAATATTTTCCATAGATTGTACACTTTATGTTATACATAGTGGCATGTGTCTTTTTGAAATGTATATTGTCATAATAGCATTATTTTCCCACCAATCTTCTATACCACTTTATCCTATTCAGGATTGCAAGGCATCCGATCCCATCTGCTAATGTACGAGGACAGGATACACCCTGAAAAGGTCACCAGACCATCACAGTGCAAACACACAGAGACAGACGGACACATTGGCAGAACACGCAAACTCCATATAGAACGTCCTGGCTTCCAGAGCCGACGACCTGCTCACTATTGAGGCAAGAGCAGTAACCCCTCTCCTAACATCAGGACCTTTATATATCATAAATAATGTGTATATGTAAATTTTTCCTACAAAATATAAAATTTTGTTACGTATGATGTAATAAATAGATGTATTTGTCTTTTTGTTGCAAATGCCTATTGTCATAGTTTCCAAGCATTAGGTTTTGTTTAGTTGGTTTTTTTTTGGGGGGGGGGGGGGGGAGGGCGGTGGAGGAGGTAGCCTAGAGAAGAGAGAAGTAAACTTGGGATCGGGAGTTGGCAGGATTGATTCCCACAGCAGACACCACTGTCACCAACAAGAATTGTGAGATAATTAAGTATGAGTTCCTGACCCTCCATCGGCTCTTCTGAGAAGATGTAGCTGCCCCACTGCATTCTAGAAATAAAGATGGGAGAATGTGGAGACGGGAATTTCCACATGGATTAAAAGTACAGAACTGTATTAAAGTGATCGTTGTTGTTTGTTCAATGACCGGGTGAGTTTAAACTCCAGTGAGGGTGAACCGTGTGGAATCGTACACCCTTCTACGAGGGCAGACGGGTGATATCCGGGTTAAAGGTTCGCTCGTGGCTCATTTTGATTCCGCCACCTGTTTCTGCGTCGTTAGCTTCCTGCTCACCGGAGCCCACTGTCATCAATCCAGCCCGGACAGCTGCTCCACGACAGGAGCCGCATCTGCGACGTCTCCGGCCGGAGCGTGTAAAGCTGAAAACCTACGCCCCGCGAACCCCCGCCGGTGTTTACTGCCGTTGTGAGTGTGCTGCTCAGCTTTCTCGCTAGCTAGCTAGTTCCTGTTGGACGGCTGGTTGTTTTTTGTTTTAGCCACAAACAGGTTTGTTTGGGGTTTTTTTTTCTTTTCTTTTCCTCTCCGAAACGTTAGCTTTGATGCCGGTCATTTCGCTGATCACCGGGTGTTTCTCCGCCGAGCTTTACCCTCCCAGGCTGGAACATAAACACACCATACAGACAGAATATAGTGTGACACCCCGCGTCCTCACGTGACCTCACGAGAGACTCGCTTCAGAAATGACTGTTTTGAGTCGCATATCAGCGTCAACCTGCACAGTCCACACAATATATACGTTTAATGTAATGCTTTCTAGCACGCTGGGGTTCAGCTTGTATACGTAGGAATGACATGCAGTAAACAAATGTGATCATATGGTTAGTTTATGGAAGAAAGCTGTGTTTATAATTTCATCATATTAATCCACATTAAGCCTCGTACATGTTCAAACATTACTTTATCAATCTTATTTGATATTCAACTTTGTATGTATTCTGTGTGCGTAAATGAATTTCCCCCGAGGATTAATGACATATTTTGACTATGTTCTAAGTAAATTAGATTTGGTGGAAAATCACAAAAGAAATGATCTTTTAGTCTTAAAGGTTGCAGATCCCTGGTTTAGGGAAACATCAACCATAATGTTTCAAGTCATTTGTCATCAAAACTAAACGACAATCACTAATACTGTCCAGTAGACAAATCTAAAAAAGAAAAACACAAAAACTGCAAGTGATGAATACAATTGAAATCTAAGAAAGAAAGTCTACAACCGCCAGAGATATATTTTGTAGAAAATATGGGTATGATGTTGATCATGCCTCAATCTTTCAAGTATACAGTTTTGTATACAGTATTTCAGTAGGAGTACAGCCTCTGTGAGACTCCAGGGTGGTAATCCAGAAAGCAGGTTATGTGAACACACACAAATTCTGATTTTACACCTTTTTGTTATTTCTACCTGTTTGCTGCAATCGTAAACAGGCTACGGTTAAATATTAAGTCAATGGAGCATTTGTGTTGACTTGGGCATCAACTTTTTCCAATGCCGTCTCTCTCTCTCCTTTGCTGCTGCAGCAGTGGTACTTTTACCACAAACTCAATTTTCAGACCGTTGCCATAGCGACTCATGGTATTGGGGCTCCATTGATGATGGCTTTTTATTGTAGGTGTGCACATGTGTAACTCAAGTTTAACATACTTGATTGGACTAATTCAAATCAGCTGTTCTGAAACCGGAAACTCAGTTTCCCATCACAAAGAAAGTCAACTCAGAGTTCAGGGAGCGACTCAGTTTGTTGAACCCCCTGGTCCTTGACGGCAAAGTCCTGCATGGTTTCAATGTGAGTGGCATCATTGTATAATAAACTGGTATCTTAAAAAGGAAAGCTGCACAAATGATAATTATTTCAGCACTAACAATGGAGATAATTTTCATTCAATTTGGACATTGTGGAGGGGGCTGTGTGAACTTAGATTGACCCCTTTAAAATAGTGTTTAATATCTTAAAAACGAAAGCAGCACAAACAAAAAGATTTTGGGGCACTAACACAGCACAAATGATTGGGATTATTTTCATTGAGTTTTGTGTGGAGTGGGGGACCAGCTTCACATCGGTTGAGTGATGGAGTGCTGCTCCAGATGATTGAGCCTGACCCCATGTGTTCATTCATAGTTTTGATGCTTCCAGTGAGAATCGATGATGTAAATAAAGAAAAACATTGAATCGGATGGTGTGTCAAAACCTTTGACTTGGTGTATGTGCACATTTCCTTGCTTCCTTTTTTCTTTTACCCTATATATATATATATATATATATATATATATATATATAAAATAATAATTTTTAGTCTTTGTTTAACCAACTGTAGAACTCTTTTCTTTGAACATCTTTGCTTTGACTCTTATTTGTCTGAAACATGCAACTCAAATATAGATAATATAGAATCTTGCATGTTTAAAACACACCAAAATAATTTAGAATCAACACCCAGGCAAACTACACTCTGATGGGTATAACAAATGGCTTTCAATTGACACACTGAGATAAGTGGTGGAGGGAGATGCTTTTGAGTTTTCTGAAAATGAGCTAATGTTGACTTTGTTAGTAGTACAGCTACCGGCAGCAACGAAATGTGGAGCATCGGTGTGATATTTGCCACGGTAATGACACAGGCGTTGAAGTGTCGCAGTCATGCAACTGAGTCACACTCGGTGAGACTGAGCTTTAGAGAGCAAGAAGTGTAGCCGGTGGTCATCTGAAGAACAGCAGCTCCTCAATGAAGCAGGATGGGGACGTCTGCCGGGACCGAGGCCGAAACCTCAGTAATACAGCTTCTCTGTTTTGTCGCATATTGCGCTTAATGGAGGGTGTCATCTAATTTTTCACTTTCGATTCTCTTCTTTAATTTTTTTTGATTGTGACTTATCTAGATTGAATGAATCATGACCTAGATTTTACCTGTTGTTTCACAGGGTGTGAGGTCTGGTTCAGGCTTGTTGAGCACTTGATGCACAGACGGAAAAGACTGAGAATCGAAGACAAAACTGAAGACGGCACGGAAAGGTACGCAAACTTGGAAAATATAGTTTGGGCAGCGATCATTGGCTTGTAATTAATAGTTTTCCTATTAACACATTTGTTTTTTGTCTCTTTTACTTCATTAAAATGTTTTTACCCTCTAAAATGATAAATGTTTCTGAGATGTATCAAGAATATCAGTTAGTTATACGAGGACCTTACATTTATGGTAATAATGGTACATTTTATTTTAAACATTGCATAGAAGATGTCGTTTAAACGGCAATGGATCGCTCTTAAAAATGAACACAGATTAAAATCTGATATCAAGAGGTTAAATTTTAGGAGGGATTGAAAAGGTTAATAAAGTCTGATGGAGAGTAGGTTGGCAATAGTAAAGTGGTGGTTGTCCATGATGGGTTTTTGAGACCTATATATCACAGTAATTCATGATCACTTTGTTTTTGCTTGTACACAGTACAAGCAAAGACACAAAAAAAAAGCCTTTAAATGTAAAGGCTTTTTTTTTTTTTTGGGCCACTTTTGAAAATATTTCCGAGCACAGCCTTGAAATCATTTGTCACCCCTGTATTTGACCTCCGGCAGCGCCAGAGAGGCACCAGCAGGCATGAGGGCGGTGGAGGAGCTCTCGGACAGCACAGAGGTGGTGGAGATGGAGGACGTGAATCCCACCCAGTTCAAGGTGGAAAAGCAGACGTGGGATGGCCTGCGCAAAATCATCCACAAAAGCCACAGAAACACTTGTGTGGTGGTTAACAAAGCACCGCATGACTTCCAGTTCGTCCAGAAAGACGAGGACAGTCCGCACTCGCATCGCATCTACTATCTGGGTGAGAAAAGAAAATCTGACGTTTGTATATATGTCTTATTTGTTGATTTGAAGTGAAGTATTTTTTAACAAATACCATCTAAAGTGAGTTATCATCAGTTTAATTCTGAAGCTTTAAGAAACAGAGGTTTAATTTTTTGGCTTGCATACTAGGTAGCTCATCTTCAGTCTCTTTGAAAAGTAGCATGTCTGTGTGAGGACACGGTGGAGGCAGTTGAGTCAGAGTTTCCATCTTGCGTCTGTCTCATTCTCACCTGACTTCCGGATTTCACTGGACCTTGTCAGTATTTGTTGGAGAAAGTGCGTAATCGGGATCATGATCATGGCTTGTAGACATTTATCAGCTTTTTTTTCTGTCACTGCACAGCTCAGAATCGCTTCTGAATACACCAGTGTTTTTGTTTGTTTTTTGTTTTTTTAACTGCATCGCTTCAAGCAAACAGCAGACGGTGTTTATTTCCAACTGTGCAGTGCATGACCCCGACTGAAGCTTGTTGATGTTGTATAAATATTCAGTCCAGGACTATTCCGTATTTAACCCTTGTGTGTGAAATGAATGCGTAAAAGTAAACTAAAATATTGATTGCATGATGTTGGGAAGATGCTGGGGTACGTGCTTAAAGCCTTCCCAGTCAGAGGGGGAACATGCAAATTCCAAACACAAGGTCACAAGCCAGCTATCAAAACTGGTATTTTCTCACAATTAGGTGAGCGTTCTAACCACTAGACCACCGTGTGGTCTGCAGCTCTACTCCTCCAATGCGACTACATCTCCATTCCTCAGATAACTGTTACACCCTCTGGAAGTCTGAGATCATGAACTTGCATGGACTAACCCTGAATGGAAAAGTTAGTCCTAAAATAATATTAACATCTACAGTCCAAAGCTAAAGTGTGTCGGCATTCATTTGAGTTAGTTCATTAAAGCTCAACACAGGTTGAGATCATCTATAGTGTGACCTGTCAGCTTGGCTATACCCATAATGCGAGTGCGTGTGTGGTCTGTCCTCACAGGAATGCCTTTTGGCAGCAACGAAAACACACTACTCTACTCAGACATTCCCAAGAAGATCCGCAAAGACGCCCTGCTGGTTCTCAACTCGAAACCAATGCTGTTGCACTTTCAGGTGAGAAGAATTGTCAGGCGTTGTTTTGTGTCATCTCTTTGATTTCAAAATGACAAATTAATTTGAAAGATATTGTTAAGGAGCTTTAGTATTCACTTTGACATATATTTATCAAATGCAGAAAATTTTGACAGACTGACATACCAACTCTAAAACCTTCATATTAAAGTCACATTAAATGGTAATCCAGATAAAGCAGTGAACCTATATCTGATAAAGTTTCTCTGTTCTTGTTGGTTTCTTTTATTCAGGACTCAGGACTTACTGATATGTTTGAGTAGCGTGGGCTGAAATGGCCTCTACGTAGTCTGGGACTCAACAGAGACTAAACCCACAAGATATTTTAATTGCAATGTACAACTAACAGCTAATATATTCAATAATGGGAGTCTTGATTTTCTTTAAATGGCCAATTACAAAGTAACCAGTTTGCTGTCTTGATCATTATTTTCTTCCATCAGTAGCAACTCGCAGCTTTTTTTAATAATCACTTGCTTATTTTCGTTCTTGAACAAAATCTCCGACCTTGGGTCAGCCAGCCTTGACCCATTGTGTGTGCTGTAACCTCTGACCTCAGACCAGCCCTCAACACGGCGTTTTCTCTCGGGAGGAGGAGCTGCTGCGAGAGAGGAAGCGTTTGGGGGTGTCTGGCATTACCTCGTATGAGCACCACCGAGCCAGCGGTCTCTTCCTGTTCCAGGCCAACAGCAGTCTGTACTACTGTCGTGACGGTGCGAGCAACGGCTTTATTGTGAGTTCAAGCACAGTTGCGTTACAGTGAACCTGCCACACAGCGTAGTGCAATCAGTACAAATATGCTAAGAGGGTGACGTGCAATGTCTCAAGTGTTTTGACAAGTGGCGACATTTCTGAAGCAGTCGTCTGATCCCAGGAGAATTTGTCACAGTTTACTGAGTTCGGATTCCAGGATCATTAGTGATAAAATATCAACAAATGGTTTTATGAAATTGTGGCTTTTGCTTATAACCTTTACTATACTGTGGGTTTTTCAGACTTCTCCCATAAAACCAACAGAGATTAAGAGTCAGTGCTCGGGTACACGTATGGACCCCAAAATGTGCCCTGGGGACCCCAACTTCATCAGCTTCATCAACAATAATGACATCTGGGTGACGAGTATCGAGACGGGAGAGGAGAAGAGACTCACCTTCTGTCATAAAGGTCGGGGCTCATTTTTACAACATTTTTACACATGCGTCTGATTTATTGCACGATATTATTGTTGTTGTCCATTTGGTTTGTATTTTTATTCTGAATTTTTTCTTTTGTTTTTGTTTGCAGGTCTTGATGACCCAAAACAAGATCCTATATCTGCTGGTGTTGCCACTTTTGTGACACAGGAAGAATTTGATCGCTTCACTGGATACTGGTGGTCTCCAGCCACTCGTGATGGTGAGTTATTAACAATATGTATCATACTGAACACACCTTGTGCAAAATGCCTGTTTTAATAGCAATAATTAATTCATCATCATCAAACCTCTTTAGTGTTTGCAGAGACTTGCATTTTTTTCGACCCACAGTTTTTCTTTTTAACATTATTTCCTTTGATTTGAAGAGTCTTTAATTGCACTGTGATTTAAAACGTTATGACACATTAAAGTATAAATAAATGCTGATGTCTGCCGAGAAAAGTAACCTAAAGTAACTGAACCAACTCAATAATCTATATAATCACAACAAGTATTTGTAAGAGTCGCCGTTGCTCTTTGTGGGTCAATTAAAGGTCTTTCTTTTTTCTTCATTCTTGCAGTGTTTGTCCTCAAACCAATGTTTGGACCGCAATAAACAAAAAAGCCTGTGAGATGCAGGAACGAACTTCATATGAATACTTGAGCTAATCAGACTGATGATGTTTACTTATTGTTGTGGTGTTATGAAGCTAAAGCTTGTGGCAAAACAGAAAAATGAGATCAGAATGAATAACTACCAAAACGGCAATGATAAAAAGTTTTTTTTTTTTTTTTTTTTAAATCTATTTGAGATGTTTACGAACAAATTGGGGTTTTTAGGAGCCAGTCACTTTGGTAGTGATTAGTTTTCCTGATTTTATTCAGGATTATTTAACAACTGCAACATTTACTCAGTTTTCTTGTCATTTCCTTTTGCCTCAGAGAATGACGGTGGTAAGACTCTGCAGATTCTGTACGAGCAGGTGGATGAGTCTAATGTGGAGATCATCCACGTCCCGTCTCCGACCCTGGAGGAACGCAAGACCGACATCTACAGATACCCACATGCAGGTATGAAGGCAGGGAACAACGTCTTTACTTGTCTTTATTTTTAAACCTGCACATATTTATCTTTCATTGTTATTTCTTCCTGATTGTTACTGCTGAATTAGTTCTTGATTTTTGGTTGTTCCTTCCTGCTGTTTCAGGTCTATTTGTTTATGTCTGTGATTATTTAACAGGTTTAAGCTTTTTGCTGGTAATTTGGTACCAAACTCGATTTAATTTGTTTCCAGGCAGCACGAATCCAGGAATCACTCTCAAAATATCAGAAATCAAGACAGACAATCTTGGCAAAGTGAGGACTCGTTCAGCGTCACATTTTTGTTTTGTTGTTTTTTTTTGTATTTGGGGTTTTTTTTTTTTATGTAACAACGAGCTGTTGTAAACAATTTACTGAAGTAGTTGTTTCTGTGGTGTGGTTCTCCTTGTTCTCGTTCAGATTGTCAGCATACAGGATAAGGAGCTGCCAGTGCCCTTCACCACTCTGTTTCCTAGTGTCGAGTACATAACCAGAGCCGGCTGGACAAAAGACGGACGATAGTAAGTTTTTTTTTTTTTTTTCAGGGGAATAAAAAAAAACTGGAATGTGTTCAATATGTCATTGTTGTCTGATCAAGTTCTAAATAATGTCTTTTCTCTCTGTGTCAGTGCATACGCGTTCATGATGGACCGACAGCAGCAGCATCTGCAGCTGGTCCTCCTCCCTCCTGCACTGTTCATCCCTGCAAATCAGGACAAAGACACAAGACAAGCGACTCTGGAGGCTCTCGGAGATACAATCCATCCCTTCATCATCCACGAGGAAGCCAGTGATATCTGGATCAATGTGAGAAGCATTATCAACTTTTGAAACTAAAATAATTTATGCGATTGCGTTCTGAGCTTGATATGTGAGTGTGAGCAGCACAGGAAAGGTTTTCAGCAAATACCTGCCATGCCACTTATCTTCTGTGGTCCTAATCTCTCATTATTGTACACTGTATTGAGTAACATCCCATTCTTAAGACATAGGATTTAAGGGATATCTGCAGCAGCTTCAACTCTTTTAGGAAATCTTTCCACAAGGTTTAGAGGTCTCTTTATAGTAAGTTTTTAGCATTCAACCAGAAGAGCGTTTATGAGGTCAGGCACTGAAGTGGGACGAGAAGGCCTGGCTAGAAGACTCCGCTCCAATTCCTCTGAAAGCTGTTCTATTGGGTTGAGGTCAGAACTCGCCAAGCTGCCTCGTCCATGAGCACAGTCATGCTTGAGCTGGAAGGGGCCATCTTCAAACTGTTCCCACAAACTTCTGAGCTTGAAATTTCCAAAATCCAAAAAGTCTTGCCATTCTGAAACTGTCAGTTATTTTCACTGGAACTAAGGGGCCGAGCGCAACTCTCTAAAGACAACCCCATACCACATTCCCCCCTCCACCAAACTTTACACTTGGTACAATGTGGTCGGACAATCTGTTCTTCTAGCTAACGCTAAAACCAGACTCTATCAGATCCCCTCGGCGGAGAAGCAGAATTGGTCACTCCAGAGAACACGTCTCCTCTGTTGTAGAGTCCAGTGGCAGTTTGCTTTCCACCACTTGCAGCCGAAGGTTTGCATTGTTCTCGATGTTGTAAGGCTTGGAGCTCTGCACCTATTGAGTCTGCAGAAAGTTGGCGACCTCTGGGCACTATGCACCCACTGTGCTGAGTTACTGTTGTTCCCATTACTTTCACTTTGTTATAGTACTACGAACAGTTGATTGTTGAATATTTAGGAATTGCATCAATGTACCCCGCTGGAATTCACCGATCACCCGAGAGCAACACCATTCTTTTCACAGATGTTTGTAATAGCCTACATGCCGAGGTGCTTGATTTTATACAGCTGTGGACATGGCAGTGATTGATTGAACACCTGAATTCGTTGATTTTGATAGCTGAGCACTTTTTCTTTGTCGAATATAGCATATAAACATCCTGACGCTTTTAATGTGACTTGATGTTTGTCTTCAGGTCCATGACATCTTTCATCCGTTCATCCAAACAAGTGATGATGAAATCACCTTCATTATAGTAAATGAGTCCAAAACTGGCTTCTGTCACCTGTATAAGATCACGTCGACGTTGGACAGAAGCAGATATCACTGGGCCAAAGGCTACACACACTCTGAAGGTAATGTAATATGGAAAGTCCTGACTGCTCTCTGAATATTTTAGCCACTTATAAGAAATGACTATGTTCCATAATGACTCGCATTAGTCTTTTTTGGGGAGGCTATTCTGTACGTGTCTGAATGGATATCTAAAGAAAAGCCATTTGTGTCTTTCAAAACTTGATTTGGCTCAACTTGTGACCGACGTGTAAACAGAATCACATTTTATGACCATATCATGACACAAATGAGGAAATTCAAATGATGAGTTTTGTTTTGTGATTTTGGTTCCCTTTGGCTCATTTTATTTTGAAAAGGCTCCTTAAGTTGCCGTGTGTGTGCCCTTTTAAATTGTTTACTTCGTGTAGAGTCGGGATTTCCTGTTGTGGTGACTCTTGTGTTTTTTAAATGTATTTTTCAGATTATTATTACTTTATATGCCATTTGGTTTTTTTTTTTTAAATTAAAGTTTGATGTTCCCATGGATCTACTCAACTCACATCTTTACTCATCTGCTGTCAGATGATTTCAAGTGTTCAGTGAAAGACGAGGTGACGCTGACCAGTGGAGAGTGGGAGGTGCTGGCCAATCATGGAGCAAAGGTACTCATGCCAGTTGTCATGTTACTTGCGATTCTTTTGTCTTATAACCCAAATACCCAACACAAATGTGTAAAATGTAATGTACCTATGAGCTTGGGCTCTTCTCATATGTTAATAAGGACGTCGCAATTTATGGAAACACTTTCAATGTATTTTTGCCACAATTTGACCAGCAAGAAACTCAAATCAACATAATTGAAACATGAAATAATAAATTAATTATCTCAATCAAAATTAACCTGTAATATTGTTATCATTGATGTTAAGAATAATAATGTAGAGCTACTGTCCCAGTCGGTCTGGATAATAACTGTCTTATAGTTCACCCAGTGAACAGTCTTTTATGGACTGAATATTTTTGTGACATTTGTTAATAATTCTTAGCACAGTGGTTGGTTCCCTTTTGAAACCCCTCTGGCTCGTCTCAGATTTACAGACATTACAGTGAGTCCAAACACTGGTGGACACACTCTCACAACATACAAAAAGCTGCACTCTTCCAATTATTTATAAATGTTCCTGTGAATTCTCATAGTAAAGGATTGCTTAGTTGCTATTGTATGCTCATTTTCTATTAAAGAGCTCTTTAAACATGTAGTTTACATATAGTAGGAATATCATTAAATCATAAAATGAATTTTGTACAGTGTAACTGAAATAGAAATCTAAAACAACGTAGTTTCCAATCAATCTTTAAAGAGAATGTCCCTACATCTCTACTTGTTTTTGTCATGATATCTGTACAGCAATCCTCAAGCCCTCAGGTCTGGGTGAACGAAGCGGCGAAGGTGGTTTACTTCCAGGGGACCAAAGACTCTCCTCTGGAGCACCACCTCTACATGGTGAGCTACGAGATTCCGGGTGAAATCGTCAGACTCACAAAACCTGGCTTCTCCCACAACTGCTCTGTGAGCCAGGTACGCAAACTCCCAGTGTACTGACTTATGTGTAAAATCAATATTTTTAAATGTCTGCAGCTCATTTCTAAGTCATGTCAGTTGTCCGGGGCAGGTAATGAAAAAAAAAAAAAAAACACAAAAACACAACTCTTGAAATCACTGGTCAATCCTTGGTCTATGATTGTTATTGTTGTTGGACAAAAATATATTTCATTAATTTAATTAATCTTAATTACACTTACAAGTAATCCACTTCTAAAATGCTATGTCTTTTCTTCTTCTTACAGACCTTCGACACGTTGATCAGCCATTACAGCAGCTTGTCTGCCTCGCCTTGTGTTCACATCTACAAGCTGAACGGCTCAGACAGCGACCCGCTCCACCAACAGCCCGAGTTCTGGGCCAGCATGCTGGAGTCGGCTGGCAGTCAGTCCTCTCCCTTTTATAAAACCAAAGAAACAGCCACATGAGTTTCTTTCATTTTACAAAAAGATGTAAAATGTACAAAAGCACACACAAAAAACGACAATTTGATTTAGAACATGTAAGCCGTCTGGCTCTGCTTTTGCTCATTTCACCACTGGTTAAAAAAAGATCACGTTCCATTGTTTCTTTATGTATTTCATTTAAGGATTAGCCTTATTAAAGACCTTGTCTTGTTTGCAGATTTTCCATATGAAGGCTCCTCTCCGGAGATCTTCAGCTTCACAGGAAAGTCGGGCTTCACTCTTTATGGCTTGCTGTACAAACCCCACAATCTGGTGCCTGGAAAGAAGCATCCCACCGTCGTCTTTGTTTACGGCGGTCCTCAGGTTCGATCCTTCATATTTTGTAATCGGATCCATTCCCAACATCCTTCTTTAATTCTTCATACAAACTCACTTTAAATCTGCATTTATGCTTTTAACACAGTAATGTTTTTAAAAAAAAAATTGTTTTTTGATGAAAAGAATAGCTCCAGTCTGACAAGGGTCATCTACATCTGTCTTGATTTATAAATTACTGCATTGAATAATTACAACTGACAAGATTGACAAAACACACTATTAATTGATTGCCTATAATAAGGTATTGCAAAGCATAACTGAGTTAATTCATTTCCAGGCAAAGCCATGTAGGAGAATTTTAACTCAATTTAACTGACTGCAGGTATAAGCTGTATTTCACATGATAATAGAAGCATGTGCCTTATTTTGAAAGAGTGGTTTTGATAACACTATACTGGGGTTGCAACACGCAGTATATTTATTGACTTAACATTTCATTTGTTCTGAGATCAGTCACAAAATGAAAAATGCAAAGTTGGGTTTTTTTGTTTCGTTTTGTTGCAGGTGCAGCTAGTAAATAACTCTTATAAAGGAGTGAAGTATTTGCGGTTGAGGACGTTGGCGTCTCTCGGCTACGTGGTGCTCGTCATCGATGGGAGGGGTTCCTGCCAACGAGGACTCAAGTTTGAAGGAGCTGTGAAAGACAAAATGGTAAAGATCATATTGGGTTGGTACACTTCAGGGATGGAGAGAGACGAAGCTCTGGAGGGCAATCATTTTGAAGTATCTTCATCTTAACTTTTCGTCTTTGTTACTGCCTCATGGTGTGCACTGTCATGTGCATGTATGCCTCATCACCTGGAATCAGTTTTTTTGTATAGAGTGAAATTCATGACATAGTCATCTCATTGCAATTAAACTTCAAGCAATTATAGAGATAAAACCCAGAAATCCCTGTCACTCTGACACTGCCGCAGATGTTTGGGGTTAATACATCAACGATATTAAAATGGCTTTTCATGGCGGCTGCGCGAAACATCTGTTCTTCTACTTCAGGGTCAGGTGGAGATCAATGACCAGGTGGAGGGTTTGCACTACGTCGCAGACAAGTACCAGTTTGTGGATCTGACTCGTGTCGCCATCCACGGCTGGTCCTATGGCGGCTTTCTCTCCCTCATGGGACTCATCCACAAACCTGACATCTTTAAGGTGAAAATCTCCAATGTTTGATTTACATACCATTGAAATATGTTTACAGATTCTGGAACAGGGAGACAAAATGCAGTTTTAGCAATGTGACAGATGTTTGCATTTCTTTTAACATTGTGATAGTGGTGTGTTTGGGCACTTTTGAAGAGTGTAGTACAATAAACTTGATAATGAAAATAGTGCCGATAAGTCGGTATGCACTGCAGTTACCCTTTAACGATTTTTTGAGAAATGGCAATCATAGATGCGTTTTTATATATCTTGCTGTATTGTTTGGGCTGTTTATCTAAAAAAGTTTATAAAACTTAGTTTGAAATGGCTCCATCTTTCTAGAACTACGGAACTGCAGATTTAACCTTCCATTTTTACTTTCAGCTGCATTCAAACCATTTAAAAAAGTGTTTTTTGAGTCTGTATTTGATTCCATTATCGTTGCTTCAGGTTGCCATTGCTGGAGCTCCAGTGACACTGTGGATGGCATACGACACCGGCTACACAGAGCGGTACCTGGACATGCCTGAGAAGAACCAGAAAGGATACGCAGATTGCTCTGTCGCTCTGCATGTTGATAAGCTTCCCAGCGAGTAAGCACCGTGAAGATGAAACATCCCGTGGTTTAGGACTGCATCGACCAGCGACAACACAGTGTGGTGTTACCTACTTTGTTATATATTTCTGCTTCCCACCGTCGGTGCAGTTCCTTCCACCAATCACAAGATTGATTGTATTTCCGTCTTCCCGTGCTGTAAATGTGAGTGTAATATTTTGAATCCTTGTGCTCCAAACAGGCCCAACAGATTGCTGATCCTGCACGGGTTTCTGGATGAAAATGTCCACTTTTTTCACACCAACTTTCTGGTGTCTCAACTCATCCGGGCAGGAAAACCGTACAACCTGCAGGTAACTGAAGTAATCTGGTTTTTTGACTTTGAGTCAAAATAAAATGCGAAGATGGTGATGACTTGATTACTTTTACAAAGGAGTATATAAACAGGACGAGCACCCTGAGGGTCACCATGCAAACATCATTGCAAAAGATTTGACAACCCGTCATGTTGGCTGTTGTTGTACTTTGGCTTTATTGAGGGAAGCTTCCTTCTCAGCTCTAATTAACTAAAGCTGCTGCGAGTCATTTTATATTAAGACTCACTTTTTATATTGCTGATAGACGGCAATGTAAAAACTTTTTTGAGGTTGGGTTGGTGGTAGGTTTTTTTGGTTCTTGGTTTTAAAAGTTCTAACATCTATGAGCGTTTGAACGAGCTACTAATCACAACAACGATTGTGTTTGTATTTTTTTCTAGGTTTATCCTAACGAACGACACAGCATCAGGTGTCCAGAGTCTGGGGAGCATTATGAGATCACGCTGCTGCACTTCCTCCAGGAAAACCTCTGATGAACATTTCGTCACGCCGATCCTCCATCCTCTCTTTGTGTCACACATCCACATTCCTGCTCTTTAATTTGATTTTTTGGGGGGGGAATCCCCAGCTCCCTTGAATTGACATTGTACCAGTCCTTGGATGCTGCTTGTCAGTCTTAAAAAAGTGCTGTAGCATTTCAGCACCTGTAGCCTCTGAGCTGATTTCAAATTATAGTCCCGATATCATGTTTTTGGGCTTTCCTGCATGAACAGATCTGAATTTGATGACTGAGTCAACCAAACTGTACGAAGTCTGATGACAAGCTGCTCATTACAATCAGGTGTTTTGTGGCAATCTAACGTGGAAAAAAGCAAACATACGGCAGGTGGTGCTATTTAGCCAGAACAAGCATGACTGGAGTTCTCAGTGTTTTAATGATGGCAGAAAGTGAGGATTTAAAATATCGCAGTTAACATTCCACGTGTTGAAAACAGTGTTTCGAAACCAAATAAACAGCTCAGACCTTCCGCCTTCACCTCTTACAGGTGCCATTCCTTTTGGGGTTTTTTCTGGGAACAAACTGACAAACATATCAGTTTAAGCTATGGGATTAAATGATGTGAAATAAATGTAAACAATTTCAGTTATACAAAAGCAGTTGTTAACCTTTCCTCTCGATTTGCTTAGTGATTTATTTCAAGTGTGTCGTGACGTCAAACTACAGCTGATATACAAGAAATAAGAGCCTTAAGTGCCACGTTTTTATGTGTCTTGTTTAGATTAATTTGGTCACAAATGGTGAAAATATGTAGTGACCAGTTTTTATTTCACGGACACTTTCTGATTCATGTTTTGTTGTTTTTTTTCCTTGCCAACAGTTCAACCAATAGGAAGATCTTTAAATAAACTGTTTTAGGTCTGAGGTGCCTTGCAAAAGTTATTGAGCTTCTGCTTATAGTTTATATCAGGAAATCAGTCTCCAACAGAAAAATGCCTTGTTTGACCAAAGTATCTGATGTGTGACTGGTTTGTTGTACTCTCCAATAGAGAAGGAATAATAAACAGAAGTAAATCTTTTTTCAAGGTCTTTTCCCTCATCCTGATGTGTATTCTTTAACATTTCGGCCACTATGATCTATAAATATGCACAAAACCAAAAGTGATTATTGTGCTGCTGTCAAATGTAATTATTTATGCCATTTTAATCACCATTGATGAAGCAGTTCTTGCAACAAAATGAAAAAAAGCTATTCACGGACTCTTACACTTATAGACAGAAAGATGTCTTATTTCTAAAATATGAGTAATTTACTTTACAGTTTTGATTCAGAACCTTGATTCCAGCTGAAAGTAGCTGAATGACATGTGGGAGGTGTTTGAAGTGTGGGATGATTCCAGATCCTCAGCCACACAGTGTGCCATGTCTGATCTAATTGTGTATAATCTGCAGCTTTTGGTTTACATTCAGCTCCATTAAGCTTCTTAACATTTGATAAACTGTTTTAATAAAAAATCTTTTAGATTCAGTTTTGAAAATCAGAAAATCTTGGAATAGGCATTCCCCTGACCCTCGTGACTTTCCACAGTATTGCGTTCGTGTAATGTTTCCCTGGGTTTTTGGTAGGCTGATGATGCAAAGTCCTAAAAAACACTTTTTTAAAAGCAAAATTAAATTAGATGAAAATCAGTTTCATGTTCCATCTCTTCCTCATGAATTTAGCAGGTTTACAAGTAATTTTTGCAGCTGAGCAGATGTATCAGCATAGTTGTCATGGACAATCTAAAACTGGTTTGAAATAAAATCATAAAGCTAATTTACGCTGCAAGATACGACCTTGAAGGTCGGCATCCTCAAAGGCTTGTGTACATCACTGTCGGCTAATTTCTTACAAGTCTCTTGTTTCTATAATAATTGGATGATTTATTTTGAGTCCTTATTAAAGCTCATGTGTCGGATCTATCTTTATACAGCTTTACCATCACAAACAAACAGCAGGGATTCATCAAATCAATAAATTGTTTTATTTTTTGTCGCTTCATGTAAATGAAATGGGGATAGAAAATGTACAAAGTCAAACAATGCCTTTTAAAAGTAAAATCAAACAATGTTACAAAATAAGCAAAACCCTCACAAAGGGCATAAAGTAAAAACTGTCAATATGACTGAACATAAAACACCTTATGGCGTAGTATAGAAAAGTGATCATTCAGTGCATCAGGACAAGACGTTCAGAGCTCGTCCTGCTTTGAGTCTCAGTGGTTTGAAAACCCTTCTCTGGTTTTCAGTAACTTTGATTTTCCAGCTGATCTCTCGCTTGTTCTCCGGGATAGGCTCACACTTGTGTGGATGTCGGTGCGATCTTCAGAAGTGTCATCTTGAGAGAGCGGTTTGATCCCTGTGTGCTCGTCCAGAACATGGCCTTCCTGGGCGAGTGTCTCCTGCGCACGCTCGGCCTCCTGGGATACCTGCCATTGAGGTTTGACTCGCCACAGCTGCTGAACCACCAACCACCTGTAACACGAGAAACTTAATCTCAACAACTGCCATGAAGCTTCAGTTATGATTAAAACGATGTTTGATTTTCTGTGTGAATTCGGCGACTGGACTCTTTGGCGTACCTGAGAGCAGCTCGGCACAGTTGACGTCTGCGGCGAGGTCGTTGTCTCTGTCGGCAGTGGAAAAGGGGACACCGCTGACGATATTCCCCGGAAGCCCAGAGGACGACTCCTGCTCCAGGTGAAGGGCGAACTTCTCCTCCTCCCCATCAAGGTGAAACTGGTAGCGAGCTTCCTGCTGCTGCCCCGCCTCGTCTGACAACTCCACTTGCAGGACGTAGCGGCCTTGTTTGGACAGCGAGTGGATTTTGTCCAAGCCCAACCAAAACTCGCCTGTGAGAGGATAGATGTTCAGTTATTTTCTAATCGGAAGGGAGGAGGGGGGGGGGGGTTAATAGCCCACGTTTTTTGGCACATGTAAGGCGGACTTGCACTCACCATTTAGGCTACCGAAGCCCTTCTTGTAGCCGGCCCACAGCTGGTTGAAGCTTTGGGATCCGTCGTGACGTTTCTGGAGGACGGTCCAGCCTCCTTCTGCAGAAGGAAAGTTACAGACATTTAATAATTTTACTCTCAGACTTATGTTGAAAAATAATTTGTGTGTCTCAGGACTGTCTTTTGGTTTTTTAAATTTTAGGATTCACTATAAAATTCCCCACAGTACCGCTCACCGGTTTGAACAGATAACATTAAAGAAAAAGAAAAAAAACGTCCACAAATATATGGCCCTACTTTTTTCATGATTCTATCTTTTCCAATTAACTTTTGGAATGCCTGCGCTTATAACACAGTGGTGACTATGACTGATATTTGTACCTGTCTGCCTGAGGTGTATGTTACTGTTTGACTCACCTGATGTCATTTCACAGAAGACACTGAAGGGTTGTGAGTTCTCAGGCCGGATTAAGTAAACGCCGCTCACTTTCTGCCCTCGTACAAAGAGATCATGACAGTCTCTTGCCAAACCTTGGAGGGAAAAAAAATGAAATCCTGGTCAGTAAATCAAGTGATTGAGGATGAGTTCCTGTTTATATAGTGACGGTTTTATCATGGCTAAGTATTGCATGTATGTGTCATAACACTGGTTTCATTATCTGTTGGTGGAGTTTTATGCGCCCCAGAAACACACTGTACTTTGCAGAAGTGTCTGACATGCCCTTCTTTTTTTTTTTTCCTGATCTTTGGACTGTGTCTGAACAACTCTGCCAACAAGTCAAACATTGTAAACTAAGGTGCAAAGGTGAGACTAGTTTGCCCCCGTGTTCGCTTCTGCATGCCTGAACTCACAGCTGACAGTGAAAGAAAAACAACGACAAATATTTCCTTCCTTGTTATTTTCTAAACAAACTTTTGTGATTCACCTCAGTGTATAAAACTAAAAGCAGAGTGAGTCAAGCTTTAACTGCGAATGTTTCAGAGTTCCAGTATTTCTCATTCATCATTGCGGGCTCCTCGCTAAACATTTCAAGTTTTTCTGATTCCCACAGTAAAGAATGTTACCTGCTTCGGTGTGGGTCTGCTCTGCCTCGCCCCTCAGTGCAGTCTCTTCGTCTCTGCGTCTGTGTGATTTCACTCTCTTGTGAGAAACCTGCAGGAAACAGAGATTCAGAATATTAAAGCTGTTATGAGGCAGCCCAGAGGCGTCAGTGCTCGTCCTGAGGCGCAGGTAGAGACCAGAATTGGACCGGACGGGAGTTCTGATGGGGAGTAACGCACCTTGCTCTGCAGTGCTTGTAGGTGCACACTCTGTTTCTCCAGTTTGTCCTGTTGCTGCTTGATTTTCTCCACCAGCTGGTCAATGCGTTTGTTCTGAGCGGCCACAAACTAATGAAAAAAAAAAAAGGCACAGACAAAAGAACAAACGAACATGAGTTTGGCAGCACCCTTTTGTGTGTTTGTGTGCACAGCTTCATGTGGCATCTGTCTCTGAAGACTAGATAAGAGAGACTTACAGGTAGAAACTGAGTAAAGATATTAATACTTGGTGCCTGTTGTCACTTATTCATGGTATTGATAGTGAGTGATATATTTAACTCACCTGGATGAATGAGACTCCTGTGGGGTCATTGTCATTGTCATTGCCGTCCAATGTCGGCCCCTTCAGCACCTCCTCCAGTCTTTCCATCCTGGAATGGATGTCCTCTGTGTCCTTCTTCACCTCCTCCACCTTCACTATCGCCTCCTGAGCGAGCTCAGAGGTCTTTCTCTCCCGCTCCTCGGCCTCGCTGTGTCTACTTTTCAGGGCTTCATGTTGCTCCTGCTGCCTCCTCTCCAGCTCCACCAGCGTGCCGTTGAAGGCGGTCAGCTTGCCGTTCACGTCCCTCATCTGGACTTTCGTTTTGTCCACATGCTCCTTCAGACCCTGCCCGAGTTGCAGGAGGCCGTGGGCCACCACGTTCACGTCATCCCAGGAAGCGTGCTTCTCCCGGCCTCGCCTCTCGGCGGGGAAAGCGGCAGCGACGTGCACCAAAATGGTCACGAGGAAAACGAGTAGCTGAGGCATCTTCATCTTTGTATGTCTGCGAAGTCTTTGGTCAGTTGCAGTGTTTCTGCTGAGTCTTCTGTCTCTCTGGTTGCTGCTGGAGGCATTGTGAGGTTTTTATATGCTCAGCGGTGCAGCAGAGGCCTCCTCTGATTGGCTGCTGGAGGGTGGAGGAGGCGGAGGAGAGCGGGATGGAGGCGGGGAAAGTGTTTCATTGTCAGGAACTGTACCATGCTGCAATGAAAGCGTTGAATTACAGGTTACACCCTCAACGATGCGTGGAGGAATGTGACATTGAATTTAGTTTAGTTTTTTTTTGAGTCCTTGTTTATGGAGTCTTTTTACTGGTAGAATTGTTCATGGTTCCTTTTTCCATATGAGTTGCTGGAATTTACTCTTTAGATACTAGTTTTAGTCCAAACATAAGCTTTTTTTTTCTGGTGATGATATGACGATTACTGATCACAATATCCTAATAACATGACGAGTCAAACAAGCAATAAATAATTACTGCGTAACTCATGCCCATTTTCTTTGTTAGGAACTTTTTAATTTATCTTAATAAACAGAAACCGGTTCAATGTCGAAGATTATTTTTCTGTGGATCAACTCATTGATGGATAATTTAATTCAGTGTTTCCCTACATTTTTGTCCTTGAAGATCCTTTTGATTGCCTTAAAAGAAATGCTGTTCACTTCCTCTGATCGTCAAGATTTGTATAACATCAAGATGAAGCCAAACAGCGAAAGACACTAACATACAAACAGAAGAATCTTTCAAATAAACAGGACCCGTCCGTGTCTGTTTTATATTGTAGAAGGTGTGTTATTATGGTTCTCCTTGACATTTGCAAATGTTATTATCACCAAGCCTTGCGTCACACAAATTGGGCTTGGGCCGCACGTCGTGAAAAACATATTTAATTGTTGCTTTAATCTCACCTGTTTGTGGTAATTTGGAATCTAATAAATGTTGATAATCAAATTCCGATATAAAATGTTTTTTGACCAATTTCTCAATTGCTGAAATGATGCACAAAGAACAACTATAAATCAACTGAACATACATTTATTGTCCCTAGTATGTCCTCCAGCTAGCTCCTGGACACCGAGGGTGTTCATTTATTTTTTTTTTAACCTTTGAAGCAAACATGGACATGTTTTAGTTTTACAGTTTAACTGGAAATTGAAGTCAATGGGTTGCTGAATCAGGAATGTAGGTTCTCCTACAGGGATGGAGGAGTCAGTGTGTGTGAGAAGTAGGGGAAAGTTCAGCCCTCAGGCTGTTTTACTCACTCATTCCTGATGACAAAATCCTACAATCACACACGCGGGCACACGGGCAGACACAAGGCACGTGGTATGACACACACTAAAAGGCACGTACCGTGTGCGTGATGGCTAACAGGACTTTGGTTTATACCCTTGTCCATTTTATTTTGGGACCGAGCCAAAAACACCCACAATTTCTGTCACTGATTATTAGTGACTCTTTGAGGACATAAAAGGCCTGCGATTTGGTTTATTATCTCAACTTCAAACAAAAAAAAGTTTAAAAAAACCCAAACTAAGTCATTTTACCTTTTTTTGGTAAAAACTTCCATGGATTTTAGTCTCTATGCATGAAAGATGTTTGTTGTGTTTACTTTAGAGCATATTCAGGTGTACTTTCAGGTCTTTTGGTTAAGAAAAATCAATCATGGTGAAGAGGAATAAATTCCTCAGGTAATGAAAATAATTCAGCAGCTAATTGGCTCTTGGTCCTTACTAATAATTCATAACCAAATCATATGCTTCTTGAAAATGACAGTAACCAATACTAATCCTCATTAAACAAGCAGACACTTGAGAGTTTTACAACTTAATTCAGCCTTTCATATCTGATATTTGAGTTTGCAATGGTTCATCACCACTGAACCCACAATTGTGAAAGTAACTAAGTCAGGAGAATGTCTGGCAGATGAACTGTGAATTAAAAGCATGGTTCTTCTTCGAAAACTCAGTTTCATTTCTCTATTGAGAATTGTTGGACACAGCGGCTGAGCCTTCACCTCATTAACTGAAGCAATACATCAATTTGGTTCATTCTGCCTTCGACATAAATGATAAAGTGACACTTTATTGTAGCTAACTCATGTTTCGGGCAACATTTAAACATAATGCTATACATGCGTCTGAGAAATCCCAGTCAGTTTGAGTAAAGTTTATGTAAGGAGGACTCTCATGTAATTTTATTCTGGCGCTTTCAAATCCATATTATTGTATATACTTATTTGCTAAAATCACACAACGGCTGTATAGTTGTGCCTGCTAAGAATTCAGATTGTTTTGGGGTTTTTTCCATTTGTGACTCAGAGCAGAAACCAAAAGATAGACAGTCACGAGCTGGCAGTTAACTGTATGTGCATAGTTACAGGAAAATATTGACACTTCTGGTGATTACTGTGTCCAGTTTATTTTAGGACAGGTGGTCAGTCTGACCTATTGGTATCACCGAAACCAAAACGCCTTTGTTTTGGTTTCCTGTCACATTGAGGCTATTTTATATCATTTTGGGGCTATTTTGCTTATGTTCAGCATTTTTTTATACATTTTTTTTATATTTTGTCACATTTTAGCCTTTAATTGACTTTCTGTACATTTTACAGCTCTTAATCTTTGTTATCATTGCCAAAGAAATTTGGGGCCAAGGAGAAATCGATTAGATTCTGGGATGGTAACGGCTAACCGTTACTGAATAAATCCCCAAAACACTGTGAAAAAATGTCCCACACAAAGCGGATAAGAGAGGCACCTCATGAAGGAGATACAGGAAATCAAAGGAGATCAGCATCTGTTGCCATCAGATACACTGGAGGGCAGCCGCTGCTGTTAACCCTGCCAACACACTACTAACTCAGTCCAATAGTGGTTCAAGTAAAACAAAAGAATGGGCCCACCAGTACGTCATCATTTACCCTAAACATAGCAAGGTGGCGTTGGTGATGTTATGCACTCTACCAAGTGCTGGCTTTTTTAAACGTGTTTTTTGTTTGTTTTTTTTGTATTTAACACATTAATACAGTTCACTGTCCTGTTTTAATTTTTTAAGCATGCTTGTGGTCAATTTGCCTGTTTTATGGTTAATTCTGTCCATTCTTTTTTTAATCTTTTGTCAAGAACAAAAATGATCAATCATATGTCTCGTGATCTTTTAACAGCTGTTATTGTCAGTTAATTTCCTTTCTGCCATATTTTAGGTGTTCCATGCATCATATTGTCCATTCTCTCATATTTTTGCATTATTTTATATTTTCTCTCTGTACAACCAGTTTCTTTTATGTGTCTTCCCTTCCACACAATTACTGTCACATCTAATTGTCATTTGTCCCATTTTGCTCATTCATAGTTAAATTTCAATAATCTATTCTCTGTTGTCATTTTGCAGCTCTTTGAAGTTGTGTCTTGTGTTGTCTTTATTGCATTGTTTCACATGTATGGGTACATATTGGACATTTTTTGAAGCTGCACATCTAATGTGTTAACAGGAATAACATAGATAAAGCGTTTCGGTCATTTATATCTTCTTGTGAACACTGATATTTTGTTATAGTTGTCTTCTTTGGTCCCATTTTGTTCAGGTTTTGATACATTTAGTTTATCTGAAAACGTTTTGGGGGAATACTGTTGTTTATTATGTTATATTATATTATATTATATTATGTTATATTATATTTCTATTTTAAACAGTTGATCTTTGACTCTGATGCTGACGTAAGATTGGCGATTATTGACCAGAAACCAAAAGTAGAAACTGAGTTGACAGTAAAGCATGTGTGCATAGTTACTGAAAAAATATTGACACTTGTCAGGAACATGAACAAACACGTGATTAAAAGTGATTCCCTAAAATAACTCTTGCACATCTTGCTCAGACATCTTTCCTGGTATCCGTACGAGGACTTTGCATTTCCTTGAACCACAGATTCTTTTTTTTGTCTTCACAGCACGAGCCGGGAACATGTCCGGTGACGCAGTGCACGTAGTGCTGCTGCAGCAGGCTGCAGCTCGGCAGCTCTGCACGTATCCCCCGATCCGCTGAGGGGCCCTGGCCTTTGTGTGCAGGACCTACGTGCAGGACCGACAGGTCCTACCCCCCCCCCCCCCCCCCCCCCCCCCCCCCCCCCAGCTCCGTCAGGACACCGTGTTCGAACCGCACACGAGGTTGTGTTTCGAGACCAAGCAGTCCATCCGTGCAGGGACTCACCGAGAACAAGAGCCAGTTCCTGTAAATCGCAATGCAAGGGAGACTGCAGAACCAGTTGACACTAGTGATGATCAAATTTGAACGAATCGTTCAAAACCCGCGAGTCACTTTACTGAACGGTGACTCACGAGTTTTCACGTTCATTAACTCGTTCACTGAGTCATTTTTGCTACAGCCTCCTTGTAGCTGGGCCGCTAAGCACAGCAGCTTCCGGCTCCTGACATTCACGTGCGGCAGTTTCAGCACACTCGAGTCAGCTTGTCGGTGTAGTTCAGCGCGAATGACCGACTCACCTTCCCTCAATCGTTCAGCTCACATGCCCGAGTCAGCTCGCTCCAATCGTTCAGCTCACATGAACGACTCACCTCCCTTCAATCGTTCAGCGCACATGACCGACTCCCCTCGAAACTCGAAAGAGTCGTTCACTGAATCGGTCAGTAGCACTTCCGCTGTATCGTTCACCTCATGAGCGGTGAGCGGTGAGCCCTCCCCCCCTCCCTCACCTGAAAATCTGCAGCGGCGCTCCGCTCAGAAAGTTTCTGAGTGACAGCGGAGAAGAAAAAAAAATACATTGTTTGTTTCACAAAGCTTGAAGAAATAAATACACAATAAATTATGTTAAAAATACGACTTTGTTGCCTTCAATGCTGTCCCCTATAATTAGTTTCACCCTTTATAAATCACGTTATTTATTAATAGAAGTAAAACTATTTTTGAGAGTTGTGAGAAGAAAATCAAAATGCTGGAAGTGAAAGGTTTCCTATCTGAGCAACTCCTTCCCCGAACGGCCGACCTTCTTGTGTGGTGGAGATCTGGTGCCCCAGTGTTCAAAAACACAGTGGAGGTTATGAAAACCAAACTGTGCATAGTGGCAACATCAGTGCCTTCAGAACGGATCTGTTCCATTTACTTTGGAAGATTGTTTACGAGATTTGCACTAATTCATAATGTGTGAAACGCCTTCATTTACATTTTGCACATAGTTATTTTATTCGTATTTATTCATTTAAGCGTAAGTTCCAGTTTCTGTTTACTTTCTATTCCAAATTATTGTTTTTGACGTTTCAATTGTGATGTTTCACATTTACCTTTGAGGTTGTGACAGAAAAAAAAAATCAACATTTGCATTTTAAGAATTTTTTATCTTTCTGTCTTTTTTCTGCTAAAAGCAGCTTGTAGCTGTAACGCCAGCTGCTAAACACAGCAGCTTCCGGCTCCTGACATTCACATGAGGCTTTCAGCACACTCGAGTCAGCTTGGAGGTGTCGATCAGCACGAATGACCGACTCACATCCCTTCAATCGTTCAGCTCACATGACCGACTCCCCTCGCTTCAGTCGTTCAGCGCACATGACCGACTCCCCTCGAAACTCGAAAGAGTCGTTCACTGAATCGGTCAGTAGCACTTCCGCTGTGTCGTTCACCTCATGAGCGGTGAGCGGTGAGTCCTCCCCCCCTCCCTCACCTGAAAACCTCCGAGTGACGGCGGAGAAAAAAATAATACATTGTTTGTTTCACAAAGCTTGTAGAGATAAATACATGAATAATACATGGTTAAATACACAATAAACAATGTTAAAATACCACTGTAGCGTGTATTGTGTTACATTTAATATTGTCCCCTATAATTAGTTCTGCCCTATGAACGTCACATTGTTTATTATTAGATTATTTATTAGATACTAGTAAAAAAAGAAAATCAGAATGTTGGAAGAAAAAAAACTATAAAAACATATGTATACATTAATATATACTGTATATCTGCCATTCTGGATGCCAGGTATTTATTCAGTTTAATCATTTATCTAATTTATTTTCTGATTCAACTAAACCTCAAAAACAAAACACATAATCTAGAATAAGGAGACCAGGATCACTAAAAACTAGTGTGTACTTATTGTTTATTTTCCTCAGAAGTGTTTCATCATTTTACTATGAATACATGATTCTCCCCCTGGTTCATGTCGCAGTTCAGCTGAGCCTCCAGGTCCTGGAGCGGGTGGAAATAGTGCGCATGCGCAACTGAATCAAATGACTCAAATGACTCAAATGACCGATTCACTTGGATGAACGACTCAAAAACCCGTGAGTCCGTTCGAGGAGTCGGGTTTCTCATCACTAGTTGACACAACCCGGAGTGGAATGATCTCCTGTGTCTGAAAGCGTTGTGGAACTGGATCTCAGATCAGGATGTCATGAATATGAAAACAGATATAAAACTCACAGTCAAGCCGGATATCATGAATATGTTAATCAGGATTGGTTTGTGTAGCATTTCAAAATAAACTGCAGTTATGTCGTGACATGTACTTGCTCTTCAATATCCACATTAAGGATATACAATAGTAATAGTGGGGAAACATAACTTTTCCTATGATAAAAGATTTTACTTGTCAGTATCTGCTTGGTCTGTGTACATGGCTACAACTGTTGTCACCCTTTGGTTCTGAATTGAAGCCTAATGTGTATTTTTTAGTTGTCTACATCATGCTTTACTGCGAGGTCTGTTATTATGTGTGAATCCAGGATAAACTCACTTGTTTTTACATGTATCCGTCTGTTTCAACCTGCTCAGGGTCACAGGGCCCTTCAGCCAATCCCAGCTGACTTACGGGCGAAGCTCGCCAGTGCATCACAGGCCAAACACAAACAACAACACGCGCTCGCATTCACACCTCGGGGCAATTTAATGTCACATCCTCAAATGTATGTCTTTTATGTAAGAGGAAAGTCAAGTACTTTAAGTTAACTGTTGCATATACAGGAAGAACATCCAAACCCCTCCAGAAAGTTAGAGTATTAATCACAGACTTAAAAACAAAACAAAACAACAACAACAAAAACATGCTTCGTTCTCAAACATTAAGGCCCTGTCCACATGAGCTAAATCGATTAAAAAATTCCATTCACATGTCCCAATGAACATTCAACATGATGCAATGTTGCACATATGCCACACCTTTAGGGGCGCTGTGACTCACCAATTACACTAAAAATGCAGAAGAAGACATGGAGAATATAGAAATATAGGGCGTGGTGGCGACCCAATGTCAAAAGTGAACGTGAACGCCACTGGAGCCAAATATAGGTGTGAAAATCTTCAGAGAAACCCAGTTTTTCGGCTACTAATACGCCACACCGTGAGAATGATAGGCCAAAAACAGTGCATGACAGCCCTGGAAAAGGAAAACAAATGCTGGGATCCTCATCACCACAAGCTTTTATATAAACCATTGATAGAATCAGTAAAGTGACAAAGAGATGTTGAAAACAGCTGAACATGTTATTTAAAATAAGTGATTGATTACACTTGGTAGTTTTTTTTTTTTTAATAAGGTAATGACTTTACTTTGCTACTTAAAGTGTTACTCTTGCCTCGCGTGTCATGTGTCAGTGGTGCTTGTTGATTTTATTTATTGTTAAATCACTGGAGAGCTAAAATATTCATGTATGAGTTACTTTTGAAAAGTAAACAGGCCTGCTCAGAGCAACAACAAAACAACTGAGATGAACTACAAACATGCAGCGGACATATTTCACAATTAAGCTAAGCTATTAGCTACTCTAATGCATCGCAGCTATGGCCACAGCTACGGAAATTCATTTCAAGAAAATCAACAACGACAGCAGGCCATGGAAACAGAATAAGAGTGTTAAACGTGTATCATTTAGGCTGTTTCAGTGTGTATCTTTGAAAGCAAACATAGTGTTGCTTGACAACAACTGATAAAAGTACATCATTGTTTCCAAACATTAAGGCGATGGGGCTTGTTTTCTGATCAACTGAAAAAGTGCAGATTGGAGCAACAGAACATGTCCCGTCAGCTCTGCACATGTTCGGTACATGAGTTTGGTTGGGAGGCGGGGATTTTGTGAGCAGACAGTGTTTTTAGGCAACACTGGGTTAGTGTGTGAAAGGTGAGGCTGCTGTCACGTGCCTGGTGGGTTGCATCAGCCCCTCAGGAACAGAAAATATCCTCAGCCTCTGTTTGCAATCAGGCATGCACAGCTGGAGAGCAAAAGCTACTCAGCTGGCGGGAACCCCGAAGCCACGGCCATGAAAACACCCAGAGCCAGCTGCGTCACAACTTCTAACTTTAACTTCAACAGTTTGTGTGGGAAATGATCAGAAAACACAAATAGTCGAAGATACCGACCAGTAGAGGCAACAGATGAGGAGAAAAGGAACCCTGTTGTTTCAATCTGTTTCTTAGTTTTATCACTCAGATGAAACTAAGAAATGGGCCAGTCTATAGCAATGTAAAAAAACTTTCAGATCATGTTTTAATGTCCATGCATTGTATTTCCATCAGTTTTCTGTCTTGAATCAAAAAACAATGTCTATTGAAAGTGTCATTTGTCTTCATTGGTTGGATTTGCTTTTAAAACCAAAACTCCTTGATGATTATTAGTAATCTGCTCTCGTCTCGGATCACTGGAGGTACAGATCAGGTGCAGTGCCATGTAATCCTTTGTTGGACAAATTATCATAGAAGATGGATGGATGGATGATTTTAAAGATATTATGTGTGATATTCCCTATTCCAGTTTGTAGAAGAGCACAATTAGCACAATAAGAGCAAAACTACAATAACACATCCATGCAGGTAAGACAGACGAGGAGAAATAAGTAACAATAAATAGCATGAGCCTGTTTAATAAAATATTTCTATTAATGTATTTATTTCGAAACAAGAAAAATGGATCCAATGTGTTTTTTCTTTATTATTGTGCTGCTTGTTTATGTTTTTTTTTTTTTTTTTTATATCTTTTAGTTGAACACTGTTTTTCCCAGCAGCATATATTAAAGTCAGTCTTCTCTGCCAGGATCCCTCTTCTTTTTTTGACATTGTTTCGAGTCAAGCAGAAATCTGGGTGAAAGGTTGCTCTCGTGCACGGCTTCATGTGTTGATGTCATGGGGGATTCATTAGTAGCTGTTATTTACAATCCAAAGGTTGATTCTCCATTCATTCATTTTCATCGCCGACCTTTTACCCAGATTCACCCTCCTCCGCCCTCCTCTCACGGCATCTTTATCCTGACGTCCCCCCTTTTTAACAATCTCTCGTTTGCACTTTAGCCCAGAAAGAAGTGTTGTTTCCTGGAGGCGTTGTACCTCTGATCAAAGAGAGCAACACAAGCATGGACATGTGAGCTGAAGTTTGGCTTTGTGTTGACGGAGGCTTTTCATGCTTTCATGACAGTGTTAATTAACTTCAATGGCTCCTGTAAAACTCTGTGAGTGTTTAAATTGATAACAAAAGCATAAAATAAATTTGAACTTTGAGGATCATCAGCCTGAATTAAACTGAAAGATATAACTTAATTTGTTTGTGGTCTGCAGCAACTATTGTTTTTGTTATTTTTTGTGATGATGATGATGAAGGTTAAACTAATGTCTTCTCCTACGGGCTGAGTTTTAATCAAATGCCATTCATACTTGCAAAAAGAGTAATTACATGGATTTTAGTGATTCTTTATTTTCCTTAAAGTAAACAGCTTAACGTTTCCACAGTGAAAGATGTTTATGTTTAATTGACATTTTGAACATCCATCATCACACAAGCTGATGCATTCAGTGAAACTGCAGCGAGATTTTCTTTCCTGCTGGATAAACAGTTAGGATTTGCAAGCTGCTGTATCTTTTTTTCCACAAAGTGGTGAAACATTTCTTTGTGTCGGTCAACTTCATTATCACATATGTTTATTTTGATTACATTTTTTTATTTATTTGTTAAAATCACAGTCGGTGTACAATTAATCATGGTCGGTGCTGAAAAGTTACAGTTTGTCAATACAGTGGGGGTAAAACCTCTTGCTGAAAAGTGGAATTAGTTAAACACAACGTCAAAATCCACCACTTGTTCAAACTGTTCTGGGGAATGTGGCTCGTGTCTGCTCAGTTTGCCACCAAAGATAAAGGTGTCGTCAAAGTGCTTGTTGAACTGAAACAACAAAATGAGTTAATATTGGCTCACTTCTCAAACATATAACACCACGTGTGCCAACACGTTAATAATATTTATATAGTCCTGTTTGTTTGAGATTTGACTGTTTTGGTTTTTCTTTTTCTCTTCGTTGAACCCTAACCCACTCTTTCTTGGATGGAATCCTGCGCTGATCGGCCAATCCACCATGGTGTCCTTCAAAGACAGACTTTGTTTGTCTTTTAATCCCAGAGGCAATGTTACATCACCCTCTCCTCTTCTCTTGTTAACAACACACATCAGCGGTGGAGCTACGCGTTTGCACAACAAATAATAAAATGACAGCATCATTGGTGAGTTATCAAAATAGTTGGAAACATTTTGTGACTTTTTGTCATTTAGGGGATACGTGAGAATACCAGAGTGTGAACCCTTTTACAGCAGCAACATTTTGTGTGATCAGCCTCATGGTGTTGACAAGCTCTGACTTGTGTTGAATCTCAACAATCTCGTGAATGTGAAGTCCAAGTTATGGGGGCCATATTTCATCATCCTTTTACAATTCAAAATGAGCGAGAGGTCACAGTAGGCCTGTGACACCTCGGATCCAGGAGCCATCTATTTCAGGAAGGCAACAGGCAGGAAGGGGCATCAAAATGTTACAGATTTCATCATCATCATCATCATCATCATCATCATCATCATCATCATCATCATCGTCATCGTCATCGTCATCGTCATCGTCATCGTCATCATCATCAATCTTTATTGTAGACTTACAAAAACAGGTCAATATAAAAACATAAAAAAACACATAAAAAAAAAAAAAACAATGAACACAATTAAAATAAAAAGCAAACAACAGCAATAAAATAGAATACCAAAACCCATATAAACAGTCTCCACCGCCTCAAAAGGGCAGATTTGTATCTGACACTGCTTTCCTTATGTCTGATTACAACCTTTATAATTTCATTCTTGGACAGCTCTGGTCTGTTCATAAATTTAAATATTAAATTTAAATTTAATATTTAAATTTAAATTTAAACACAAACAGCTGACATGGTCCACCACCGGAACTTCAATAGCAACCAGTGCATCATTATATGCAACCTGAAACTTGGGAAATTTGGCTCCTAACCCAACCTTAACAACACCACAAGTAGGCAGTGTACAGTGGCCTGCAGTAGGCTTTAAAGAAGCTAATTCTTACACATGATAAATTTAGGTGCCAGCCTGTTAACTTGTGAATATAGGTTGCAATATTGTCTTTGTATGTTCCCGTCATCACAAAGCTGATTCCTGATCACATGATCGAGGTATTTGACTTTGTCCACCATATGAAGCTCACTTCCTGATAGATAAAAGGTGGGGAAACACAGTGTTTTGGTCCTTATTTGTCCTCACAATCATAACCACACTCTTTTTGGTGTTAAACTTAATGTCAAATTGTCCCTATATTTCTAGCGGACGCCAAGCAGTGGTTGTAACGCAGCTGAATATGGTCACATAATGACAAAATCATCTGCATAAAGAAGATGGTTTCGAAGTCAGCCACCTAAGATTTATACCTTATCCTGCCTGTGAGGAATGTATATTGCATGTGCTCTCACTTGGGTATTTGCAATGGAAATTAGGATGCTTCCTGAGACGTGTTTTGGCAGGTGAGTTGCCTTTTGCTATCAACATCAGGTGCCGGGGCAAGTTTTGTATTGGTAGGCTCATGTCCAAGTGTAGCTTCAGCTATTTTGACTTAGCTTTCTATTTCTTTGATTATAAATCAATTTCTTCAAATATAAGTTAGTTTAGTATATAAACATAAACCTTGGTGGAGAGGAGCTCATTGAGAGAGGCCCTCCGATGACGTCCTCACTCATTAAGCCGTGCCTGATATCCAGAATAATTCACATTCTTCTCTTGGGCTTCTGGTTTTGAACACGTCATGCTGGTGGGGCAACATTCAGCTTTGAGTTCAAGTCTATGAGAAACCATTCGAGTTCACCCAAACTTAGCTCTGCAGGACTTTCAACTGTGATCTTTGCACACCATGTCTCTAAACCAAATATAAACTTTACTAGAACATGGGTCTGTCACCCATGGCTCTGGAGCCACATGTGGCTCTTCAGCATCTCTGTCATGCCTCCATGTTACTCTCCTAAAATCACATGGAAATATATATTTCATTATTACATTGTTGCTCAGCAGACAACCTTGAGAAGGATTCATAGCTTGAGGTGGACCACTGTGCCAACGAGTTACATAAAGTTTTTTTTTAATCGGCCTCACCTGATCACTTCCTTCCACTGCAGGTGAGAAATGTTGAGTTTTCAACCACACAGCTGATAAAACTTGGGGAAAAACATATAGAAAAATGAATAATGAACATAGAAAGACTACAGTAATTTGCTTTTAATATCAAAAGCAAGACACATCTATAAAATTGTCTGAACAGCAAAAAGTATTAAAATGTTTAGGATGTATAATTAAAATAAAATTGCAAAAATATTATAAGCATCTCAGAGAGCTGAAATGGTAAATAACTGCTATGCGTGGCTGAATGAGCCCAAAATAGGTAAAACTACTAAAAACACCAAAAACCTCCTAATTGTCTTACTCTGCTAAAATGGCTAAAACTGGTCAACCAGATAAAAGAACTTCACTGCTGGTACAACAAAACTGTTTAAAACAACTGAAACAGCTAAGATGCCTGAATAAGCCCAAAATAGATAAATAGAATCAAACAGCTAAAATTGCGAATAATGGCAGATCAGTTAGAAATTTAAATAACATGTCAATATGATGAATACGCTGTGTTAACTCCATTTTTGGTGATATATGTTTTGAAGCTACTACTATTAGGTTTTGCATAAAAGCGGCAGTTCCACTTCGTCCAACGTATGTCTGATACTGACAGCCGTTTTCAACTTTAGTCCATAAAAGCCAGGTTGTACATTCACCTTAAACTAAACAGTTCTCAGTGTTTTCATGTAGACATACAAATACATCCTCAACCTCTGCTCTATTTCTTAAAATAAAACTTGGATGACCTTTTTTTGTCCCGGCATTAGCCAGATATTAACCTCGGTTTCAGAACAGACGTCTGTTTACGCATTGGTTCATTGCACCGTTCATCTCATTACTTAACGCTCCACTTGGCCGTGACCCGCTCTGAAACGGGTCGTGCTGCTCTTTTGCACGACTCACCTTTCACCCAGAAACCAGCAGAAGAGTCCGAGGTTTGTCCAAATGAGGAGTAAATGCTCACATGCTCCTCGCAAATTACACTGCTGTCTGCCTCGATTACAGAGGACCTTCCAGAGGCGTTTCTCATAGATTGCTGTCTTCTATGATTTAAAAAAAACGTATTTATTTACTTCATTTCAAACATTCAAAGTGTCTCGCTTCTTTCAGTTCCTTTTTTTTCTTTTTGAGAGTTAGCAGCCAGCAGTTTTTCATTAAAGAAACTAACCCTCTGGACGAAAAATGACCAGTGAGGAAAAAAACTGACCATGGGACAAACTCTGCATGGCTGCACATGGCTGGACAACAGCCAATTATTGATCTAAGATTTGTAAATTCTCTGTTTTATGTTTTATGATCTCTGCACATATGCAGTGTTGAGCCATACGGTACTCCAGTTTCCTACCCTCATCCAAAACATGATTTTTTTGTTAACTAGTGACTCAGCCTGCCCTCAAGAAATGAATGTGAGTGTGTGTTTGCGCTGTGATAGACAGTTCAGGGTACATACAGCCTGCCACACACCTGAACAGGTGCCATTGTAACGTGTATGATGTACAGTAACATGATAATGCAAACTGTTCACTAATTCTAAAATACGTTTCAGTGAGCAGAATAGAGCAAACTCCCTGAAACATCTGTTATTGTAACAATGTTTCTTTCTTCACAATAAACATCAGTTCTTACTTGCGACCTTCAAGAGAACTGGTGTAACTTCATAATCTCATCCACAACACTGCATATATGTAAAAAAAATAAATAAAAAAACGCACAGTAAAACAAAAAAAGCATTAGTTGCAACCATCATCATTCTGTCCTTGAATGCCTCTCGACGAATGCAAATGTGTTTACGACTACATCCTGTTGGCCCCATGTGGACTCTCCTTGAGGGCCGCAGCAAAGAAAACATGTTTTGCTGCCAGCGTGATTGGACTTTGATGCGTACTCTAAGCTGATGGACAAGTATCCTCCCATCTCCATCCTGTCAGAACCATTCGCTGCTTGGAGGGGAAATGATTGTACAGGTTATTGTTCTGATAAAGAGCGGCTGGTGTTTGGCTGACGGCTTTGTTTTTCCCCTCTGGGGGCAGTTAGTAAGTACAAAGGTTCTATTTTTTCTATGCAAAGTTTCTGTGCAACATAGATAGAAGTTCTTTAAACCTAATTCTCCTGTAATATAAGTCAGCAGAGATAACATTCCAAAGACAAAACGACAAGAGGTGTAAATATCAGGTAATATAAGGTAGCAGCAATGCAACCTTTTGAAAATGCAGTGATCTTCCTTCCAGCTTCAAACTTTCCTATATAACCTCGGACAAACCCTGAAGAGTGTTTTTTTTTTTGTGGTTCTCTCTCTTACCTTAAAGACAAAAGCAAGTTGTGGTTCAATTCTAAGGTGGGCCTTGCATTTATCCTGTGTGCTTGCACAGGTTTACTCTGATTTCATCAATCCAAAGATTATCATCTCTAAAATGTATTGTACATATGATTGTATATCTTATTTTCCAGATCCCCTTCTGTGTCTGTGTAAAGTTTATGAGTCTTACCTGTTTTGTCTCTTCCTGTTTTATGGCACTGACCTGTTTTGTCTCTGTCAATGTGCTTTTGTTCTTCCTGTCTGCCCTCCCTCTGTGTGTGTGATTATTTACCTTGTCTTTATTTGTGTTTTGGATTCACTGTGCTTTTGGACTCTGTTCATGTTTTGACTTATCCTTTCAATTATTGCCTTGAAATACTTCTTGCCTCCCGAACTTTGTTAAAACTATAATAACATTGATAAAACTATTAAACTAAGCTAATCATACTTTATTATCCCCCTTGGGGAAATTCCTTTTCCCCCACTTTGACCAAACCTATTTCTATGATGTCGATGTGCAGCCACATTGAAGGCCAAGGGTCTTGCTCAAGGACCCACAGTGGTGATATTTCAGTTGTGGATTGGATCCTGTAAACTCACAAACTCAAGTCCACTTCTTTAACCTCGAGGCCACCACTGCCCCCAAACCTGAGTATCGACTCTGAATAAGCTTTTGCCTCCAACAATATCAACCCAATCTTACTCCACAGTTTGTAATGCCTTCATTTGTCAAAAAAACAGCTCTGAAATTGTGACATGGTTACGTTTCATCTGCCTTGTCTTTTCTGTGTTCATAACTTCAGGTCAGGACGTCTTTCTTCCTGGCTCCAAAAATAACAAAACAAAAAACATGGCGGATATCCCTTCTATTATCGGCAGAAATTGCTATATTTTAAGATAGCTTGAGGCTTCAGCTTCATTTTGATAACTTTTATTTTCATAGTATCCATTTGGTTCTTGTATAAGATCGATAGTTTTTTTGTCTAGACATAGAAACTTTCAGCCTCCACTACGTATGTCGTGTTGCTATGGTGGTTGCTAAGGACGCTATGAACAATGAACTGGAAAGAAGTTGATGTTGCATGACAGAATAATAGCTCTATTTATTTATTTATTTATTTATTTATAGCATGCATATTCATGTTAACATAGCAATTTTGTTCCTCTTCTGTGGTAAATCAGTCATTCAATCAATCAATCAATCAATAAATGTATCTGTCTATCTGACTGTCTCTCTACATGCATGTACAGAATTATAACAACATGCTACAGTAACAAATCACACTGTTAGAGGATTTTCGAACCGTTGTGTATGAAAATCCACTAAATGCATCCATAGTAAAGGTTTAAATTTACAATACATTTCTACTTTAAATAGATTTAAAGTAGAAATGTATTGAAAGTTCAGTTAAAAAAGATTATTAGTGCATATTCCTGCATTCTACTTTGTAAATTGCTGTTTATACACAAACTGTTAAAATAATCGGAAGTGTTAGTTTCTTTGCCATTTATTGAGCGAAGAATATGTCTGAATACTTGTCGCTTCTATAAGGTCAATGTGAGCTTCTATACCCTGAGGTGGGGTGTGATTTGGAGAAGGAGGGTGTGTTTCTACCTGTTAGGTCTATGTGTGTATTCCACCTCGTCTCTTAGTTTGTTGTAGTGATTTCAAAAGTATAGCAGAAGACACCATCTAGTGGGCGCAGTTATTAAGGCCAAGGGGACTAAATCTAGCAGAAGTCAAGTCAAGTCATCTGAATTCAGAAGCAAACCATTATAGCTCACTAAGGCTTTCGTGTCGTTAAGACAAGCTTCTAATTTGACAAGTTTATCAGTATCATCTTTATAGATTTGCAGTGTACCATCTGTATACCAATATCTACACAACACAGCAGTGAAAAGCAAGACATTTTACTATTTCATGAAAAAATATTAGCCTCTCACAACACAACTGTCATGGAGATATGTAGTATTTATGAATATCATATAACACTGGGTGGAGAAGTTTGACCTCTGAGAGGTTTAAACTGTGGAATCTGTTGCTCTTCCTGTGTTTTCTCAGTGTCATGTTCCTCATTACTTCATTTTTGCTGTGTCCTGCTGTTCATTGCTGGGTCACCCTGACCTGCTTGCATTGTTCTCTCTGGTCACTGGAGGGTGCAGCCTTCCTGTCTGATACTCAGCATCTGTGGAGGCATTTGCACTCATTTAAACCAAGACTCATGAAGATGTTTCACTTATTATGTTGACACAAAAACAAACATGAGTGAGTTCAAGCAACACAGTTTATTGACAAGCCACAAGATTTCAATCACAGGCCCACACAACGTTGACATAGCAGGTGGCAGACTGTATGACATTTCAAATTCTTAGGGGGATAGGTTACTGGAACCAGGCAATCAACCAACTCGGAAGTTAAATCCACCATCCAGCCAATCAAACAATCTTTTATTTTTCCAACTTTCCACCTAGGCAGCATTGGAGTTTTTTTTTTGTACATGTACGTTTGACTTTTTGGAAACATATTTTGAGAAAACCATGAAAACTAAATTATTTATCGAGTTGCTGAATACATGTCACACTTCATAGGCTTCAGAAGACCAGCTTGGCATACAAACAAGGAAAAATCATCCATCATTTAATAATATGTTCCTATTTTTGTCTTCCATGTGTTGTTCATTTATGACATAAATGCTATAAAAATGGAAGCAGCGTGATTTATTATTATTTTAAATTATTGTTTGTTGTAAAATGGGGTTATTAATATCAAAGGCAATGATGACGTCACTAAAAAAAAATGAGAAAACATGACTGAAAGACTTCCAATGTCGTTTCCCTCATTTCAGCTTTAACTGTTTGCAAAAAGCAATAGCGCCCTCAGCTGCTGTATGGCCAGAAATACATCTTTACTGTGTTTGTTTCTCTGGGATCAGCGGTTGATTTTCTTAAAGCTTTAATGATGACTGTTTTAGATCACTCGCTAACTCAAAAAGAAGACAAAACAAACAAACAAACAACAAATAAATAAATACCAAATGAACTCAATTACTTACATATTTTTCGCTTTTCAGAGTGGAAACAGAAAAGATTATGCCATAAAGATATGTCGCAAGTAATGTTATTGGTATTCTTAAACAAAAGCCTATACGATTAACAGACATGCATGACCATAGATATAAATATATATCTATGGTGTATATATATATATATATATCTATCTATGGTATATATATATATATATATATATATATATATATTGTTATGATGATCACTTTGGCGCCATTTGACCATACCAGCCCACCAGTCCCTGTCTATGACAGCCAACGGGCTGAAGATCTGCTTTCTGATTGGTTGATGGAGCTGTCAATCACTGACTCTGACCTGCGCATACTCCGTCAAGCTCGAGTATGTGAACAGAGGAGACGCCAAGCCGCCTTCAAAGGAAAAGCACACAATTAACAGTCATTTGTTGTGCAATTTGCATAAAGTCCAGGCACCAAAAACAAAACAAAACAAAGCATGCAGTCGACTCTAAATCATGTTGTGGAAATCTCTCTATTTGTTAATGCAGCATAATGTAAACAGCACAAATACGGACAGGATGATTTAAAAAATATTTAAATTAAGATTTCTTTGGACACAATGTACAATCCTAACACTGACTTTGGTCAAATCAAGGCTGAAGTTTATCTCAAGGCAGATGACAACTTAATAGGTCACCACTCAGAAGAGTAAGACAAAGACAAGTATGTCTACTATAGTGGCCAAGTAATAAAATAAAGAAATTATAATAATGCAGTGGGACATGTTTAGTTCTCTCATCTCTTAGTAAGAATGTTGTAGGTTGAAATACCAGCCAGCCTTTCTTTGTGTGCGTACTCCAGTTTTCTTGGACGGTCCAGAAACACCTTCAGTGTGAATAAGAGTGCCCTTACTCAAAATCAACTGGCCCTGAGATTGGCTCCAGTTCCCTGCAACACTGAACATGACAACGTGATTTCGATGATGGATGGATGAATAATAATAAAAATATCTTCAGATATGAAAACAAATTAAAAATATATTTGCCAAAAACTATTATTAGACATAGACTATTAGTCCAACACATTACAAATGTAACCTGAAATCCTGTATTGAACAAACTGAGTGTGACTATATGATTCAAAACAAACCAAAATGATTAAATCACATTTTGATGTAGGACAAGAGCCGGAGGTAACCCTGCAGACAGTTATTAAATTAGTTCTGCATAAAAGTTGTCTCTTTAAATAATCCTAATCAGACTGTGTGATGAGGGAATGTGTCATAATCCTCAGGGCTCCCTGCCTTAAGATAGTGACTATCTTCAAAATTATTTGGCTCATTGCCCTCAGCCGCAGATAAAGGTAATGTCAGAGAAAATGTTATTTGGATTAAACCAAGTCCAACGTGGCAGTTTTATTTTGAAATCTCTCAGCGGGAAAACCGGATCCAGATTGTCTGGTAATCTCAGTCAGCTGCTGGAGCGTGAGGGGGCTGGAGAGAGTGTTTTCTTCTCCTCCCAAACTTTTCTTAACTGCGAAAGTTATGACGAGACCCAGTGTGACTGGACGGGGAGAAGCCACAAGGTAAGAGGACCGAGTCCCGGGATGGATTAAACACACACCGGTTATCTGATGATCAGCGAGACTCACAACTAACCTGGAACAATTTGATGAGCTTCTTCTCAGTGTCACGGTCTCTGATCGATAATGGGCTGATTAGTTCTGCAGGTCTTAAAATCACAGTTGGTTGCAGTAGAAACAGAAGTGCTTTATTTCACAAACCTTCACTGTCCTGAAGGATTTAAAGAGGAATTTCACTGTGCATCAATGATGCAACCTATTCCACAACTCTCAAGTTGTACAGTCTTTAAAGTCTTTCTGCAGGTTGTGGCTTCTACGGGTTTATTTTGTATTATTGGGTAAATTCTCTATACCAATCTGACTTTTTGAATATTTTTTCTAGCTTCTTCAACGACCGTTTTCCACTTTTCTGTACCCTAACATTAATTGGTATCAGTATTTATTTGCTTAGTATTATTATTATTATTATTTTACTTAAAATATCACTGAACCGGTTGAAACCAGGTGTTTTGGTGTTTGCTTCTTGGATTGGCAGCTTATAAAAGTCCTGCTTTTCAATGACAGCTGATGTTACTGTGCTCTCCTGTCACACTTGCTGTTTTTCAGTCCATCCACACACTCAAAAAACCTAGTTTAGTTCACATCTGTAAAAGTCATTTTAAAACCTGTTGGTTTTGTTTTACTTTGTTTTACTAAAAATATACAAATAGTGCTATTTTGTATTTCCAGTAGGTGTACTTCTTGTAGAAGAGAGAAGTTAATGTTGTTAAAGGGCCTCTTAGAGCGATAGTTTGTGGTAAATCTAGAAGGAGAATAATCTCTTTTACCTTCATTGTTGTGAGTGAAATAATTTCAGTGAATGGAAATCCCCGGTTTCTATTGTCAGAAACCCTCCACCTCCCTCCTTTCTGATGTCTCATAGCTCCTTTTGTTCATTTCTAAACTGTATATTTATAAAAGCTGTTGAGATATTGACTATTTCCAACAGCTGTAATCAAAATGTTCCTTTTGATGGAAAACTAGAAATGGGATTAAAACCTGCTCAGTGTGGGAAAATAAAGCAGATTACACTCCATCATTTCTTACTTTGCCTTCCAGGTCACTTGTGAAGTTCACTTCGTAGCTTTATGACTGTATGAGAACGATGAGTTTGGTTAATTGTTCTCACGAGTTCGAGCTCCGCTATCTGGTTTTGCTCCACATGTAAATACTTGAAAACATTTTTTTTTTTCTTGTGAGAGTGTGTGCTTTTAGTTTTATTGGCTTCATCGGTGTGAATCATTTGCATGGCCTGTGGCCACAGCTGCTGATGTTTGGCTCCAGCAGAGTGCTGGCCTGTTTTGTGTGTGTGCGTGCTTTAATAAATACCGGTGAGGTGATGAAAGATTTCTTGGTGGGGTCTGTTTGTATTTATTCTCACTTGAACGCAAATGTTTTCTGAGGAAAGTTTGATGGCGAGACGATGAGATGAATCTCCGTCCTTTGAAGTGAAATGCTGGATAATCCATCATGCTTTCCTAAACCAGACATGGGAGATGTGGGGCTGGAACAGCTAAAATAGTGCAAAAGTCAGAGACGAGTCATTTTAACGTCACTCAGAAGGAATTGGTCAAAGAATTTCAGATTCTCGTATTATTTTATTTGAGGGCCAGCTGTGGGTCGGTTGGAGCCAAATGTATTCAAACTCCAATATTAGCAGTTCAATCCCCATTTCACCCTGCTAAAGTGTCCCTGGACCAGACACTGAACTCAAAAGTTAATTCACGTGATGTGTGAGCAATTTACAAGGCATCTGCCACCATTCCTGTGTGAAAGATTGAGACTGGAAATATATAAACTCTCTGTGTTAAACCGACTGTCCGTCTGTTTCTCCAATTGTTTCTCCTCCAAATATAACTGGTAGACACACATTAAATGAATGTTTCCTCGCCTGTAGTTTCTTTTGGCAACTACCCTTCCAACATTCAGTTCATGTGATCCACAAGCAATGAATCATTATTTGTACCTCTCTTACGCCGAGCTGAAGCTGCAGCTGAAGTTGAAGTCCAGTCAGGAGTTGCTGCTTTTCCGTTGAGACCACAGAAGCAGTTAAAAATGTACTACATAAGTAAAGATCTTCTACTATTTGACATGATATGTGACAAAGAATGTTTTAGCGGATTAACTTTATTCATAATCTTAATCTGGTGTTGCTCATGTTGACGCTCACTGTTGTGACGAAGCTTCTTCTTGGTTTTGGTCGTGAACAACAGTTTTGGCTGAAAGGACAGTGTTTAAAGGTGCCATATTATAGGAAAAGAATTCATCATGAAGCAGGTCTTGATGATTTAAAGGTACTGTAACCGGATAGTGGTCACCGGTTCACTTAGAAATGCACACGGTTTGTAAATAAGCTGTTTGGACTTTCACTTCTTCTCAAAGCTACTTTCAGCTTGATGCAATGTCCAACCTTGTGTGTGGAAAAGAAAGCGTCACTGGACATACATTAATCAAACAAAAGTCAACTTATTAAAAGGAAGAGTTGCACACATTGATTGAATTGAGACGACTTCTTCAAAAGAAAGATTACTTGAAGACAGATACTAAAATTCTAAAGATTATTGCAATCAATTCTCGCTGTTATACAAGTGAGTAATGACAATTTAGTCACCGACCAATCACAACCATCCACCAGCCTGAACAGAATCAATGCGATGAGTTATATTTTCTGCTTGGTTTCTTGAAAAATCTATAAGGAAGGGTGAGGAAGAGACAAAAAAAAAAAAAATGTTTTACGCATGAACTTTATACACTGTGGAAAATGGCTTGAAGTAAAGGAAAACTGAAGACATGTCAGCATTTCTATCAGGAAGTTGTGGATCATTTGAGGTCTTTAAACTGCGACACACAACAAAATGAGAAGAGATTAGGTTGAAGTGTAGCGACTGAAGGTCTCTTGAGTTTATATCATAAGCTTATGTTGGACATTTAAAATACAGAAACGGAACACTTGTACACTTATATTTTAATATAATACAGCATTAAACTTTTAATTTATGAAGCAATTTATCAAACTTAGTATGGTAATTTTTTTTTACCCTCATCACCATATTTCTGTTTTCATATATCATGTTTGTATATGGTCTGTTTGCATCATATAGGAAAGTTTTTTATTTTTTTTTATTTTTATTTATTTTAACTGCATCCACTGTAGAAGTTAGAAATGTGGGAACAATGCAGGACGAACCATGAGGATATGAAGCTGAAGAAAAAGAGGAAACGTGTGAGGAATATCAGGACACGGTGACCTGTTTGTTGACCTTCCTGTTAATCCTGAACATTGTCGCCGTCTGCTCTGTGTGTTGGCCTTTGCAGAAGTGAAGTGCCAAGGCTTTAGAAACAAATAAGATATTGCATCGCTTAAATCAAGCTGAGTGAGCTGCAGTGGAAATGATACAGGCGATGATCAGAAACTCGAGTTCAGAATCCCTCTTTGATTTGTTGTTAAGCTCTTAACAACATTGAGTGGCTCTCTCAAGGGAAACTGTGTTTCTGCAACTGGACCCTCGGTTTTAACTTACTGCAGCCGCCTCAAAAATAGCTTGTCTGTAAGTTTAGTTAAAGGCACGTAACGGTCTGATTCTCACCCAGACTTTAGTCTCACTATTGAACCTCACCTCCTCAGTTCATGCATACGAGCACCTTGGAGCCGACAGAGAACAGCTGATTAAATTGGAACGGAATTGGTGTCCATGCTGCTGCTTGATAAAATGCATGCCGTCATATTTTTAGCTTTATTACAAGTGGCTTTAATTTTAGCATGCGTGTGAGTTACTTGGTGCACTGAGGTGACATGATGCAGCGAGGGAAGAGACAGCCGGGCTCAACGGTGTCGGGGCAGAAGTGAAAAATGAATCTGTCGAGGCTGACGAGGGGAGCAAGCAACGGTATGTACTTGGTTGTAACGGCATCATTAAATCACTTTGTCACCGTGTCTCTTCTTCCGGTGGCAAAGTTGTAGTTGTGACCATCGTCTGGATTGACACGTAACAACTTCACCATGTTGCCTTTATCAACTTTGCAAGTTCTTTAAACACCTCGTTGGTATTTACTGATTGCAGATTTCAGATCTGAAATTAGACTTTCAAGTCATTGACATTTAGACTAATGAAACTGTCATTCTATTCAATTGCCTTCTTGATGAATTCAATTTCTTTTCCAGAAGATATTATGAGAATATTGTCACTGCTTCATGAAAATGAAGTAGATGATTTGTATAATTTTGTATATTTTCACAATGCATCCTGGAACATTGATGGACGGGACAGTAAGTGAGACTGAAGGTCAGGGAAGCAAGCTTGTAACTGTAAACTTGCTGGTTCGAAACCTGATGCCAATGTGTCTTTGAGCAAGGCGGTTAAAGTTGAATTGTGTCATTAATGGCACCAGAAAAGCACCACGAGGCATCATGTAACATCATTGTTCATCTGTAATAAGAATTAATGATGCCAGAATGTGGAACGGTAAATAAAACTTATTTTAAACTTTGTATAGCCCATTTGTACCATTTGTTGCAGTCTGAACACTCACACACCTATAGTTACAGCTGCAACGAGTAGGACGTTTGTTAATAAGAATAGTAATAATAATAATAATGATAATGATATATTTTATTTATAAAGCACTTTCCATTTTAACAATCTCAAAGTGCTACAGGAAAAATATAAAAAGTAAGTTAAAAAAACAGCTACTCTTGTAGGGATTATTGGGTTTTGGAAGAAACACATAAAAGACAATTAAAAGGAGGCGTTTTTAAAAAGTTAGGGCTGGAAAGAGCTGGAAAAATTGCAGTTTGTGCTGCGTTGATAAAGAATTTCTCCAGGATTGAATATAGTTATTCTGAAGGTTTAAATATGGAACGAGTTTATTATAAGATGATGACATCATGCAGACCCCCACATTGTCCAAAGTAAATAGTTGTAAATAGTTTGTACTGCTTGCTTTTCTGACGTTCTATTAACCTCAAGTTGCCTTTTGAGAGAATACTTGCATACATTCATACATTTCATGCTTTACTGTAGAGAGGAGTTTATTACAGCCTCATGTTTATTACAGGCCCCTGGTAATAATGTTATTAAAGCAAACACAGCTCTGGTATGGGAATAATATCGCTATCGGCAGATATTCAAATTCGGGTATCGGGATCGGATCGGAAGTGAAAAAACCTGGATCGGTGCATCTCTGCAATTATTCACATATTGTATCAAAATAAATAACAGACTGATTCTTACTTAAAAAAAAATATTTAAAAAAATAACAGAAAATATTCAGAAAATGTAAAGCGTGTGTGTAAGGGAGTAATATGCGTACTCTTTAGAGTGAAGTACCAGCATGTTTTTCCCTTCTGTGAAGCAACAATTAGCTTAAAGTACTGGCCTGAGTGGAGCTAGATAGCAGGAGGCTTTCATCACAATTAGCAGGCATCCAGGTTTTAGAAGTAACACTTTGAGTTTTGTGCTACATTAAAGTGGAATTATTCAAAAGAATTTTAGTTTTCCACACGTGTTGCAGTCTGAGCTGTTTTTTTTTTTTTTTTAAATTTTATAACAATAGTTTCTCAGTTGGCTCAGGGTGGAAAAAAAGCTAAATATTTAAAATACACAGAGAAAGTATAGCAGTCGACATAAATCTGTATAATTGTAAAACAGCACTTTTTGTAGGTATGAGCATTGTGTCTCTGTGGGTTTTTTTTTTTAGCTTTGTAGTTGTTTACTGAAACCAAGAGTTGGTCTCTTGCTCATGACCTTATTTGTTTCAATCAACTCATGACCAAGAGTTATTTATTGGTGAAGCAACTCTAGGACCATCTGTACATCATCATAATTATTTTACGAAATTGGATTGTTTTGAAAACTCTTCAACGTCAAAGACAGCCGGTTTTGTGGAAATAAAACTTTGTCAGCCTAACTCGGTCACGTCAAACTTTATTTTTCAACTGCAGTTTAACTCAAATCAGTCCTGACCTCGCTTCATGTAAAGCCGTTGGGTGAACACAGACTCTGAGTCATAAGAAAGTCACATTTGCTCTCAGCCAAACTCAATTATCCTGGAGAATGCGTCACGAGGAAAACAGATTTGATCATTTAGTAACGGCTAATAACACTGTTATAAAGCAATGTGAGCATACTGAAACAACAGATGATTAGATCATTATTGATAAGGGGCGATCACGAGTTGTCAGACCACCTTCAAAATTGTTCTTTTTAAAAGGGTCTGCTGTCCTCTCCTGTGTCCTTATTACGGAGCCCAAAGGTGAACTCACCTTTAATGAAAGATGAAGACTGTTTTTTTTCTGAACATTTAACAATATTCTTTTAAAATCCCAGAGAAAATCCTCAATTGTCCTTTGTTTTACACACTTCTGAGTGCTTTAGAGACATTTTTGTTTTTGAATGTATTAAATTAAATTTGTGGCAAACTAGGCTACAAACATAAAACAGACTGTGGGCCTGTATTGAGACACTGACTGTTGACATGGAGTGAAAGTAAACCAGGTGACAGGAGATCTTCCGTGTTTCAACAGTTGGCTAAATACGATCTCGGTGAAGTTATAGGAGCTGAAAATAGTCAATTGACTATGTCAACAGACAATGGGCATCTTTATTTTTAAATGACAACAAGTGCTAACCTTTACATGATACCTCGTACCAATATGAGTACTTCTTAAATGCCATTAAGCCCAATTCATATTCCATATGCAATAGCTATACATTCAAAGACTTTGTTTCTACGAACCACCTCTGGAGAGCTTCTGTTTTGCTGCTATGCATATCTCAAGCAGCCTTACAGTCTACAGTACGCACAGGGCAATGCATAGCATCTATGTACGCATTGCCCTGTGTGTACTGTTGAACTACTGAGTGATATCTTGTAACTCTGTTGCATCAAATGTCAGTGGTGATTAAGTTGCTGGTGTGCTACAAACTAGCTTTGGCATACCATAATTCAGTCTGCTTTTGTCATGTCATTAATTCATATTAAAGAATGTCCAAGCACTTGACATCGCTCATGCTCTCTTGTGTACCTTTGGGCAACATGGCTAAAGCATGGGTTTACGCAATACTTGCTGGGTTGTATTGGGGATTCACTAATGCAAGCAGCCCGTGCAATATTGGGCCCAACACCCACTGCTGGTATCAGTGCAATTATTGAAAATCAAGTCCAGTTACCGTGTTGCAGGTAGGCTGACTCACATTTAACTGAACCTTCCTAAAAGGTATTTAGAGGCACTAGAATAGTTGGAAATTAGTACTTTATATTTACTTGAAGTCTGTGTTTGTGGTTATAAAGCAGTCTTCCAATGTGTACAAGGTACTCACTTGAGGTCATGTTCATCTCTGGATGTTTGATTGTCTTACTCGCGAAGTGAACAGAACTCAGCCAGTGGGATTTATTCAAGAGCGTTCAGTTGGTAAACTCTGTGATGGACAAAGTAGCCACAAGATCTGCAAGAGACAAATTTTGTACTGCTTTATGCAAAGTTCTGTGATGCCACCACACACTTCATACTCTGCTCAGTTTCAGGTTCCACCAGTAAAGTTTGGTCCGGGGAAAAAAAAAAACTAAATGGGAATTGGGAGCAATGAATTCAGTTTCAGACTCTATGCAGGAGCCTGGTTTCTTAAGTGTAGCAGCACAGAGGTCACCATTGTTTGCGCAGTCTTAATGGAACGAATGCTGTGCTTCACACAGAGGTGCATGTGGAAATGCACCCCTGCCCTGTGAAGTCACAAAATCCTATAAAAAGCCTTAACAAGGCTCAGAGACTGCATGTTCCATTTCCATTGCCACTACAGAGAATAAAACTAACCTTTATACGCCATTCTAATCCTTTTAACGTTCAACCCTTCTCTGATTTGTTTATTTGTTCTGACACATTATTAAACCTCATCTTTGCTGTGTATATTACTTGGTCGTTTATGGCTGTGTTTAATTGTTTCTCCAGAGTGATGCTTCTTAAAGTGAAATATTGGAATTTGTGGTGTTGCTCTCTCACTATCTGCTCTTTTTAAAGAGATTATTGAGTTTATAACTAATCCCTTTCACAAATAACAAGGTTGACACAGAAGTGACAATCATGAACATCTAAAATGGTTCAAAAGAAAATCAACCTCCTCCATCTAAGAACCATAAACAAATGATTTACAACTCTCCTATGGATGCATCTTCCTCAGCGTGGTCTTCTTTAACAGGGTTTTCAAAAGCCGTACTGCAATTCATGCTTTATAAAATGAGACCACTAATTTTGGGAGCAGGTTTTGTGCTATTATGACTAAATGAACTGCAAAGCTGTAGCTTTACCTAATTGTGTTACTTAGTTCTTACTCTTTCACCAAACTTAAGAAGAAACCTCTCATTAATCCTCAACTCAGTTTTACTGATATTGACATGACAATCATTTGACTGTGACGTTACCGTTCACTTGTACGTGCAGTAGTTGTAATAAACCACCATGATAAACGTTAGTGTAGGTTTTAAGCTGTCTGAATCTTCTCAGCTGTACTGATGATACTTGTGTTAATAGTTACTCCGTATTCTCTCAGGTGCTGTAGCATTCAGGTTATAGAGCATCTTCCTCCTGCTAACTGATATATTTTCAACTGAACTACATCCAAACAGCACTGACTGCTCAAATACTACAGCCAAGTGCCCATAATTATGACGAGTATATTTTAAGTATCTTTTTACGTAATGCAGTACCGGTACTTTAACTCAAGTTACTTGCAGCAAATTCTCTCCACTATTTTTTAAAGACGTGTAACAAGTAACTGAATTACAGCAGGTTGACAACACCGTCTTCACCAGAGTTCAACCTACCTACAAATATTTCAAGAAGATTGTGACGAGAGTGTTTTATATATAGAGGCTTTACGTGCAGCATGTGAGAAGCCACTGATGGCATGTTGATGCACAAACAACCTGTGAAAAACCATCACAGTGGTTTTTATCTCCTTGACAACCCAAACGAAGCCTGCTCAAAGCCATAAATAGTATTTTCCTCTGTGGAGCGCTCCTTGCAATCCGGTTGCAGTCAACTGGCAGCGTTGATATACTCACCTACATTCTGTAATGCCAGGACATTTAAAATTGTAACTTAGTGTAGCTCAGGGAGCGATGGTGGCTCCAAAACTGTGATGATCACTGAATCGCAGCATTATGGGAAAACTGAATTAGAGCCCACAAACATGTATTTTCCTCATCAGCAGCACCTCAAAGATGAAGGTGCATTTCTCTGGGGCTCCAGGAGACATTTCAAAGGCCTACGCACATCTTCTGCCTTGTCATTACCCCGACCGTCTCCATCAAAGAGATGCAACACTAGTATAATTTAAACCAGTGAAGGAAATAACATGATAATGGACACACATTTTGGTTGTTTCTGGGCATGAAACAACCAAGGCTGACATCTGGTCTTGTTCTGTAGTTACGAGAATCAAACATCTGGAGGCCAAAGTAGCTACTGCAGTGAAAGAGACAAATCAGGTCACAGTCTCCTCTAAAATACAAATCTGTGGAGCAGATATCTGGGTCAACTCAAAAAAAGACTCGGGAGATGCTTTAAGCTTTTGTTATTCTCATTGTTTACTCAGCTGTAAAACATAACAAGCGGAAGTATTTGAGGAAAAGGAAATGAGACGAACCTGAGTGGTTTTTAAAGGGAATAAAATGGCTGATTTTATTTGTGCCATTTACAAACTTTTACAAAGCTTGAGACTGTTAAACTTGTGAAGTGAAGAAAGAGTTTGTGTGTCGCCACTGAGGGAAAACAAGGTGGGTTTAGCTTGAATGCAATGTGTTGTTAGAGCTGGAAATTGGCTAAATGGGGAAAACTCAATTTATGATCGCTGCTTTGTTACAGGGAGGGGCACCCAGCGGGCTGCATGCTGCTGCTGGGATACAAGCAGAATAGCATTGGGGACGCTTTGTGAAATGCATTCCTCATTATTCATCATCGTTCACACAAACATTTGTTTGTAAAACGAAACTTTTAGATTCTTGCATCTGAGATATTGATAGTTTCTCATTCCTTCTGTTCTTAATGATAAACTGGATATCTTGATCAGGACAACACGAGCATTTCAGGCTTTGGTAAAACTAGTCGACACATTTGACGGTTTTCTGTTGTTCTAAAGACAAAAAAGCAATCAATCAAGTAACCAATCGGCTGACTAGTTTAGCACTGAGCCGCCACAGTTTAACGGACTATCAAAAGCAGACTACAGGGAGTTTACAGCTGATGGTGGTTTTGAGGTGAGAGCAGAGGACGTGGGATCAGGTGTTCGCAGCTTCAAATCCCACAGCTTGCATCTCTTGCTGGGGGAGGCCATAGAACATGAAGAAAACCTACGTAAGATCATGCAGAATTCTCAAAAAAAAATCAATAGTCTGACGTCAAACCTGGGTATTCTCATGCAGGGTGGGTCATGGTGTTAACCACTGCGTCACTGTGCCAGCCTCTTCAAAATCCAAACTTTTTGAGTTTTACATTTCTAGTTGTGAAACATTGAAGTTAAGATGTCTTGACTTTGGGAGCAGGAACCTTAACAAATGGTGTTCAAGTGAGAACAGTCTATGTGCAGAACCATAAATCTGTGATATAAACAGTCGACTTATTCTGGTACATTGAGCTTTTCTTGCTGGGGGGAGCCACGAGACACGGCGGTGTCATGTGTTTCATCATGACTGACTTCCAAAGTGTGTTGAGCATCACACTGAGGAGATTTGACAGCAGTGTCGTCAGATTTCTCTCACATGTGAGTACCTCTAACGCCGAACACTGTTTTCCTCATGTTAAAACTCTCCCAAGTGTCTGACTTCCTCCCCCGCGACTTTATTAAATTCACTTGATGACATTTGGAAGGTGGACACAGTGTGGGGAAAACAGGGCGTCTGAGGAGGGGTGATGGGTCTGCCTTACAGAGAAAACAACGACGCCTTACAAAACTTTTCGAGAACAGCGTCGCCACCGAACAGGCATAATGCCTCATTGTGGAGGCTGAATGTGGTTGATTGTGTATGCTGGAGGGTCTGGAAGGAAGAGGGAGGGGAGGCAGGACGCATGTGATGTTTGAAGTCAACATGATTACGATAAAATACGTTTTGTGTGTTTATGGAAAGGTGCGAAGATGTATGACGTTTGTATGCAATTTAAAGTGACGGAATGGACGAGGGGAAATATGGCATTGGGGGGAGAAATCCTGTATGTGGAGGTGACGGGGTGTCACACAAACACTTACACTCTTGACTACACAGCAAATGTGATGAACTCAGCGTGATGCATCATGTGATGTGGGAATCAGTGTTGGTGGTGTGCGTGCGTGTTGAATTCGCAGTTTGTGCTTGTCTTCTGCTGGGGTGTTTTCCTGCTGCCTACAGGAAGCAGCTTTCAGGACGGCTCGATGGGTTTCCTGGCAGGACCCTCCTCCCCTCTCAGTTCCTATTGGGAGACAATGGGAGGTCTCCTGCAGGGGCATGGAGAGATGTATATGTGTGTGTGTGTGTGTGTGTGGTGATGGAGGGAGGATTTATTAAGGGAGAAGTGGGCTTCCCTTCAGGAAACTGTAGCTTTATCCCAGCAGCAGAGAGGCCCATGTGTGTGTTCGCACTTGTGTGCATGTACAGCCCCAATGCCCTCATGAGAAAAGACATGACAGAAAAGTTGCCTGGAAAAGTGATTGAATGAGAGATTGGCAGCTAGTTTTAGATTGGTGCACAATTGAGTCTGTGTATAAATGTTGTGGTAATTGTACTTTGCACTGAGGGAAGATTTTAAAAAAACCAAAACAATTTCTGACAAAAAACAGTTGACCTTGACCTGGAAATAACTCTCATCTCATCAGCTTTTCTGTGGGTTTATTGTACTAAACTAATCTTCAGATGCATTGTAAAGTTTTTACTGAGTGATAGATAATTAACTTCCATTTTTGTCTGAGCACTTTGAAGGTTTCTCATTGCTGACTGAAAAGGTTGAATTCGGAAACGGCTTGCATGTGTTTGTGCCATAACCTTTAGGAGGTTTATTCACAGACATTCTTATCTCCATAAAAAAGCCACGTTAAATTGATGTGCTTGTTTTTGAAAAGAAAATTTTTTTGATTATTGAATTGCTTAAAAATACCTTTATGGAAGCCAATATGAAATGCCAGTAATATTTTCAAAAGTGTGTGTGCGTGTGTGCGTGCGTGCGTGTATGAATAGGTTTTCTCATGCAAAACAGTCAGATTGTAGAAGCTGCTGTCAGAGAGAGGATGTAGGCTTTCAGTGCTTCCCCTCCTTGTCAGTTGGACTCTCTCTCTCGCTCTCTCTCTCGCTCTCTCTCTCTCTCTCTCTCTTCGGGAAAAGGGTGGTGTTGAGGATGAGGTCATTGTTTCAAAACATGGCCCAAAGCCTCGAACCAGCACAACATTTCCTCTGAACACAGGACAAACCAATGTTCTCTTCATCAGGCCTGTGACTCTGCACTGGGACGACGGGGCTCTTCCACTCATCGTCACATGTTCCGACTCGGTCCGAGGAGGAAAGAAACGCATCACTATTAAATTGCTTTGAATTGGGCATTTTTGGAGGAAATACTTTTGCTTTCTGCTGTACAGAATGTTATTTTCATGGTTAACTAGGTGCTTCGAGAACAGTTGCTGTAAACTAACAACGATCCTACCGTTTTCTATACCACTTTACCCTGTTCAGGGTCACATGATGATGGAGCTGATCCCAACTAGCAATGGGTGAAAGCAAGTAGATGGGTTGCCAGTCCATCACTGGGAACACACAACTCGACTAGTTACCTCACAGGTATTATTTGGACCTGTAAGGACACTGGAGTAGATCCATACTGTTCAACTGATTGATCTGAAGGATAAGGAAACGGATATATATAGACAAACTGAGCCACTTTTTCCAAAAAAATTTTTTTTTAATACCATTGAAATAAACAGTTTGGATGACAGTAATAGCAAAATGTATGTTTAGTAAACTAGGTTATTCTAGCCTTAGTGTATTCACTGAACCTCATAGCCTGATTGCTGTGTTTATATGAGATGAGTATATGAAATCATACAAATTCATTATGTTTTGAGATTATTATTATTATGCTTATTACGGTATTATTGGATGTTTGAGACATTTTAAATTTGGGATGTCAATTTCAATTTCAAGATTATCTCAAATGAGCTCAATCGTTGATACATCAATACATTTTTCTCATGATCGCATGCCACTAAACTGCACAGTTATGCTGCAAACTCGACCATCTGCTTGCTGGACTCTTCTTTTCCATTCTATCCAAAAACCAAAATGTATAATCAGTGGTGCTGTGGTATTTGTGGTATTTGGCTTTCTTACTAAATCATGACGTTTCTGTCTGTAGATGCTCATCAAATAGTGGCCAGTTGAGTATTTGCAGTTGTGACCTAAGATAATAATGGAGATGACATTAGTTCTACATTCATGTGCCAGTAAACGACGGCAAAAATGGAGTAGGAGATTTCAATAAAGCACAAGCAGTTAAACTCACCCTGAATATAGTAACAGAATTATGACATCTTTTTTCCCTCATCCAGTGGTATTTCTATACCTCAATGGAGGCAATTCTATGGATCAAACTAAAGCTTAAAATCTATCATCTGACAAAACTGTATTAATTGTTTCACTTCTATGTAGCATATTCATAATAATACCCATCAGTACAACATGAAACTGCAAAGAAATGGTCTCAGCAAACTGAAGCTAATAATGGGCTGAATAAACAGTTGAGCGTGATCGTTTTCACTCCGAACAAAGGTTGATCTTTTGGTTTTGGTTTTTCAGCGTTTTTTGTTTTTTGTTTTTTGTTTTTTGTTTTTTTGTTTTCTTTTTTATATTCAACTATCCAGACTGGAGCCTTTCACATCATTCTTCAGTTGGCACTGAGTGTAAGTGAGGGTACAACCTGATAAAGTCTGTTGCTTATCGTAGGGGGTAACACACGGATACAGTCACCTAAATAAACATTCATACCTAAGAGAGATTTGGTCACAGGTTCACACAGCAAATATGTATTGAGATAGTGGGAGAAAATACAGCAAAGAATACGTCTCAGGGAAAACATGCAATCTTGATAGGAAGTGATCCTGGTCCAGATTTTAAACTGAACTTCTCCATAGTCTAGTACCAATGCTACTGATCGCTTAACTTTCATGCTATCTCTTGTTCCTTTTTTCAGGTTAACTGACATCCAATGTGTCTTCACTGTAACTGATGGTGTTGACATGTGCACATTTCTGTAGTTTCACCGGATCTGTCTTTGGTTGTTGTTTTTGTGCGAGCGTGTGCATGCGGCAGGGACGTGGCTCTCAGCTGGTCAGGCTGGGTGAGAAGAGAAGGAATTCAGCTTCTTCCTGCAGTCTGTAATTTGCTGTCATCAAATCAGTGAGAAAAACAGCAACACTAAGAGTGTCTGTGTGTCTGAGTAAGGCGGACTTCATGGAGACAGTCATGTGAAGAAATTTGAAACGGGGAAAAAAAGGAGGTGAGAAAAAACTGAAATGAAGTGAAGGGAGCTGATGAGGCAAGATGAAGTAAAAGAGGAAGGGATCCAGAAAAAAAATTAAACAAACGAAGTCGTGACGGGGATAGGTCAAAAGTTCAGTCACATTCAGTAAATTACAGTTCGTAATCTAATTACTTTTGACACTTTCTACAGTTTGGTGTCACCATTTTTTCCAACTTCATTGGTTTTTCACAGTAAAAAGTCCTGTTTTAGTCAGAAAAGCACCACTATTAACACTCAGATGTGTTTCTTCCTACTTATTTTTCTATGGTTTTGATTTTGACTTTGATAATATTAATTGCTCTTTGGCTACATAGATCTGTTATCCAATAGTGCCAATTAAATTATAATGTTCCTGTAGACAGACATGGGAGAAAGCTTGAGGATTTAATGAGTCTGTACCTCTGAATTGGGGTATTGTCTTCATAAATATTTTCCCAGAATTGGTGATTAAAAGCAGGGAAAAAAATGAGAAAATGTGTAAAATGTCAGGGTGTGGTGTGGACAAAGTCGAGACTGGAATCTAACAAAAATGAATGGAATGAGAGTCTTTATCAAGTTTTCATTCTATGTAGTGTTGCAGCTGCATTAAGGATTTTGTCCATGTCGACACAGAATATGTTCTGATACAGTACTGATCAAGTTCATCAGTTGATTTTAATTTTGGACATGCTGGTGTGAAAACATTAAATTGGGTAAACTGCTTTTAGTTTTGTTCTTAGTCGTTCTTTTTTTTTTTTGCCATTTAACTTTATTATAAAGTCTTTCTGATGAACAAATGTGCTTCCAGCATAAAATGCTTGAAATGTTTTTCATCTCTTCCAATAGTCTCACACAATCAGTCACAGTCTTATATTAGCACAACAGTTATGATGGACTGCTATATGACGAGGTTGTCCGACATTGGGACCAATCTCTACATCAGTGTATTGCCCAAGAACACGTGGACAAACAGGGATGGGCTTCAACAGACCGTTGTTGGGATCACAAGAAACAGCTGTCAACATAGTAGCCTGTAAATTGGAGGTTCCCAGAAACCAAACAGAGCTCAAGTTCCTGCTTTGAAAAGGTCCAGAACTGTGACTTCTAACTTGTTGCATGTACAGCATGTGCCTGCATGTCATCAAATATTTGATTATGATGAAAATATCGCACCTATGAATGTGTGCGCCAAAAATAATGTCACCTCAAAGCTGAACCCCAAAACATATGTGCTTGTTTTGTGTCGTGATAAATGATTTATTTCAACTGTGCAGAGAAATCTTAAATCTAGACACACAAATGCCTGCAAGTAACAAAGAACACAAATTCAGATGAGTAATGTCACCAAAATGTAATGAATGGGAATGTCATGTATGAAATAAAAGTGAACATAGCAATAGCAACAAAAACTAACATTTTTGAACTCCATACAGGGGCTCAGACCAATAACAGAAACTTTGATCTCACCCGGGATTACATGTTGCCAAGTCTGTCTAATAAACAAAATACAAGAGACTTGTTTATAAGCTGTTTGTTTGGAAGCAAAACTCTGTAGTACTTATTTTTGGTTTTGAGGAGACCACATCTTTGAGAGGCTTTTTGCACAGCTTGTGTCTTCCAGGTTGACTGAGCTGCAGTGTCGTGATTACTGCAGTCTGACCTTGGACATAAGCTGACTGAAACTGTGACGAGAAACAGAACTGACTGATAAAAAACAAAACAAAAAAAAAAAGAAAAAACACTGAGCAGAAACTGTTATCAGTCCGAGGAGAAACTTTTTTCCGCCTGAGGTCATCTTGTATTCTATTTCATAAATCATCCACAGCAGTTTCAGTCTGATTGGTGATAATTGGTCGCCTGTTTGTTTTATCTTGGGGGATTTTTCTGTGACAGTAAAGTGTGTGTGTGTGTGTGTGTGTGTGTGTGTGTGTGTGTGTGTGTGTGTGTGTGTGTGTGTGTGTGTGTGTGTGTGTGTGTGTGTGTGTGTGTGTGTGTGTGTGTGTGTGTGTGTGTGTGTGTGTGTGTGTGTGTGTGTGTGTGTGTGTGTGTGTGTGTGTGTGTGTGTGTGTGTGTGTGTGTGTTCAGCAGTCAGTCAGTCAGTCGGCAGGACGACTGGCATGTTTCAACAGCATGTGTGAGGAATGTGCTTTAGGCTGCTGGGAAGCACATGTGTGTGTTGTGAGAGTGTGTGTATGTTTGAAACAAAATTAATGACTCCAGGTGAGGTGACTGTGATTTTCGTTGAAGACTGTTTTTATATTTCAGAGAGCATATTTGCAATATTGTGGCGCATGCAACGCTCTTGAGAATCCTCTGCAGATTTCCGGTGTACAATGAACACTGTGTTTAACAAATTAATAGAAAACCGACATGAAAATGCTTTAAATTGGACAGCAAGGTGTTGAGACACTACAAGCCTGCAGGGCGGCTTCAGTGTCGACAACAGGACTCCGCTGGCAGGATGAACGCCAACTTCACTGAAATGATTCTCTTCTTTATGGTTTTGTGACTTTCAATATGATTCAACATCATTTTCACCAACACCAAATCATTGAAGGCCATAACTGGACGTATCTTCACATTTTCTTCCTCTAATCAGTGGACAGTGTGTCTCTGTACTGTGACGGTAGCTGGTTTCCATAATCATGTTCTCGCTGCCTAATAGTCCTGGTGTTACTCCTTCACAGGGCTGTGTGGAGCAGAGGAGGAAACCAGCCTGAGGTCCAGCTGCATGAGTTGCTCCCTGTGCTGCCGAGAGGTAAACATCTCTTCAATGCTGTTTCAGAGTTACAACCTGTCATATTTAGCTTAATATTTCCTTTCTTCCGTGTTCTTGCTTTCTTGTCCTCGTAAACTTCTCCACTTGCTGTGAAGAGTTCCTCCTAACTCGTAGCTATCCCTGCACCATAGGAAGCATTTTATAGTGCCCGAAGAAGAAGCCAGAAGCTCACTTACCTGAGACAGTCTCTGTTTTTAAATAGATCAACGTTACGCCATAAGGATACACAGATCGAATGTCTTCTGAGGCACAATGGCAGCAAGTCTCTTTTGTGTGCAGCATCTCCAATTTTTAGTTGAGCTGAATGATATGTCTTCACTTGATTGTTGCTGACTTTGTTCTGAGGTGTTTTCCAATGAGCTCACCGTGCGACATGTGAATGTCGTCAGTCCACACGTCGTTCAACTCCTCTGAGGAGGAAAAGGACAACCTGAGATGCATGTAATGGAACCTCTATCTGTGGCTGTTGGGGATTTGTCCTCTTTATAGAAATCAGTCACAGGCCACCCAGTCACATGTGTTGATGAGCCTTTCCTCAGGCCTCTCTGCTCTTGGAGAGTAACTTCAATAAAGAAGCATTTATGTGTGCCACTAACATGAGAGCAAGGAGACCCTCAGGCAGTTTTGATGCTATTAAAAGCCATTTGTTGTTTTGAACAGCTGTCTCCTGTGTGCCCATCTTCAAGAAAGATTTTGTACATTTGATGCTCTGAGAAACACTGAAACACACAAGACACAGTTCACCAACTTAGTAATTCTAGACTTGATGTGCTTTAGTAGCTTACAGTGTTTTTCCCCCCGTTAGTCAAAGAAAGGTTGTTGACAAATGCATTTGTGTCACTGTTTTTCTTCAGCCAGGCGTTGATTTGAAGCTGTGTGAGTGCTGGAACATTTGAAAATGACTCAGTCAGTGCAAGTTAACCCAAAGTTGTCAGGTAAGAACCTTGAGAGAGACGTCACTGTTGTATGTCCGTATGCGTACATATTTTTAACATGATCTACTGCTGTCATAAATACTACCAAAACACACACACTTACCCTGTGATTTCCACCTCTGGTCATAAATCATGCACTTTGTTTCAACATGCAGTTAGCAGGGTTGTCATATTTATCTCACTGTAACAATTAGATGGTCTCAGGATATTTCTCTATGTTTTGCTTACCGTGTAAATGCCCAGATATTTAACCTGATGTCAGCACATCATGACTTTTTTCCAACTGTTTATTTGTACTTACAGTAATATAGTTTAATTTGATAAAGTAGATGTCTATAAGTATATTTTTTTAAAGATTCTTTGGATCAAACATGTGTTCTCTTGTCTTAAAGCTGAACGGTGGTATTCAAGTAGCAACCCAAGGGATTTTTGTCTGTTTCATGTTGGCTGTTTCACTCACTAAAAGTCATTACAGTCGTGCATGTAGGGCATGAAAAATGCCAAATATTTAATAATTTCTGCCCAAGTAGGAAATCCAGTTCATTTGTTCGAGGACCAATATTTAGACAATGAAGTTTTAGATACCGAGTGATAATGAATGTTTTCATTTTTGCTTGAAAATAAATCCCAAGTACATTTTAAGGTGTGAGAAATGCCTTGCTCAATGAACTTTCTTTTTTCCATCAGACCTCGGCTCTCCATTCCATTACCCCGGCCAGGAGGAAGCTGACCAACCAGGATCTTATTCTGTCCAGACACCTTACGGCTTCCAGCTTGATCTTGACTTTCTTAAATATGTGGAAGAGATAGAGAGTGGGCACAACCTCCGTCGGGCCCCTGTAGGCTCCCGGCGTTCTGGACGGGGGCTTAAACTTTCCCAGAGGAGTGGAGGCGGGCGCACCAGCGGTTGGACATCGACTGAGTCACTTGCATCGCCAGCGAGTGAAGATGGCCGAGCTCCTCCGCCGCCACCGCCACGAAACCGCCTTGGGTCAGCACCCTGCGAAGTGCTTTCTCTTTCCCCCGTGACCCTTGTCAACGTCCCTCCACTCTCTGCAGGGGTAAAAGTTCCACCACCGCCACCATTACGCAATCCAAGAGTTGAGCGAACTCTTCTGGAAACTAGCCGTCGGCTTCAGCAGGAACAAACCCACCAGCATCAGAATGGAGGGCGCTTTCACCTTGCAGACCCTCCCAAACAGCTCTTACCGTCTCCATCCACACAGGCTTTTCCCAGTAGTTGGAGTAAACCCAGTCCTCAGACCTCTGGGCGCAGTACTCCAGCTGCGGGCACCGCAGTAACCCCAATCCCACCGAGCCAGCTGCAGACAGTTAGAGAGCAGATGGCTACGGCCTTGAAGCAGCTCAAAGAAATGGAGGAGAGAGTAAAGGGTGTTCCTGCCCTTGAGAAAGAGGTGGCAAAGCTTCGAGCAGAGAAAGACATGCTTCTGTTAGCCCTACAGGAAAAGAAAGTAGCCCTGGAGGCTGCACAGCAGAAGCAACAATCCACAGAGTCATCGACTCAAACCACAGAGACCCAAACTGTCCCCAGTCGGGGCCTTGGAAAGTCTGTTGAGCTGAAAAAGCCGTCTGATGGAACTGAAGAAAAAGCGCCAGATCAGTCCACTAAAGTTGTAGCAAATGCTCCAGATAAAGTAGTTATTCAGAGGAAGTCGGTGGCTGTTGGTGACAATGTGCCAATGAACTCTGTTGTTTTCTACCATAGCCAAGGTGTAAAAGATGCCTCTGAGGGAACAGCGGTTATTGTTAGTGAAAAATGTATGGGAACAGACGGTCCACTGGTTAAAGAGGAAGGAGTACAAGCTACAGTTGAGACAGACGAAGCAGAGGTGTGGGTCATGGAGTCTCTTCTTGGGTTGACTACTGAGGCACAGAGAGAAATAGATACCTTACAGGACACCATCAAATTCCAGCAGGAGACCATTGCAGCTCTTGAGGATCGATTGAGTACTGCTGACACAGATTTGGGGGTCCTTAAAGACCAGATGAAGGAGAAAACCTGTAAAGTCACATTCGAAAAGGGGGTTCTTGCCAAACCAGATATGGCCAATGCTCAAATAGATACCATGACTTCCTCGTCAAAGCATGCTGCAGTAATGTGTTGTCCAGAGGTGGTTCATGCATGCGTAGGTGAAAACTTATCAGCCGATCAAGTTGATCAAAGCACCCAAACTGAAGCTGAAGCAACACCGACTCAGGCTGCTCATGTTACGACGGTGAGCACCGGGTGCCAATGTGAGAATGTGTGTGATGAGAAAACCGAGGAGCAGAAAGTGACTGGGCCAAAGAGGAGGCAGCTGACCATCGCCGAGTACAAAGTTTCACCAGAAGAAGAAGTCGTCGGAACGGTCGAGAAAAAAGATGCAGACCAAAGAGATGCGGCTGCGGTCAGCAACTCCAGGACTGGTGTGTATTGTGTGATTTCACTGTGATGCGCAGCTGATGAACTGACATTTTTGCCATCATGTCCTGTGTGGGAGGTACGTGGCTCTGCACTGTACTTTGACCTATTTATCTGGCTGCAGGTATGCTGAAATCAATCATGAAGCGGAAGGATGGGAGTAACTCTGGTGAGAATCGCACCTCTGGCAAGAAGAGCCTGCAGTTTGTTGGTATTCTAAATGGAGGGTGAGTACTGGTAACATGAAACGTAATTTTATTTTTTACCACAGCAAAAATAAAGTAAAGGAGACAGATAGTCTAGAGATTGGACTTCCCTCTTTGACCTTGTCAGTGTTTGTGAAACACAAAACCAAAACTTCCCTCCCCAGAGCCAACTGTGTAAAATGGCAAACTTAGTCAATGTTTGTTACCTCCAGGTATGAATCTACATCAAGTGAAGAAGAAGAAGATGGAGAGGAGGAGGATGAAGATGGGAGTTCTTCGGGAGAAAGTGGGGACGGCGAGTGTTTGGACAGCACAGAGGAGGATGAAGCAGCTTTGGACGAGGAAACATCGGAGGAGGAGCGAAATGTCAACCTGGATGAAAGTGACACTGATGAGGAAACGCTGAGAGATGCAAACTTTTCATCTGATGCTGTAAAAGAAAAGTAGGGGCTTTTTTTGTTTGTTCAAGGCCACAGAACTGAACCAATACTAGTTGTCTCATTCAAATGTCGGCCTGCAAAAGTTAAACGTTTCGTTAGACGGTTTCATTTTGTAAATATACATGTACAAACTCCCTAAAATACAACTGTTAGACGTGTTCCATGTTTGTGTGTGTTGTAGGTTTGAACTGAGCTCAAAAATGCGTGAAGCTTGTCTCATTTTGAAGAACCACCTGAACGATGACATCCAAACACTGAAAAGTAAAGAGGTGGTACGTCTCTGCATTCATCTTTAAGTCATTGTATCAGTAGCTGACTTAATAAACTAGATCAGTTCACGAGAGTGATGCAAAGTTAATTCTCCATCGTTCATTATATCAAGTCCAAACTGTTGAAAGTCATAGGACTGCACTTCATACAGGGATAGTGATATTTTTTCCACCACCAAACAATGACTGCAAACATTATCCGATTATTCCAAGAACATGGGAGGAATCATTCAGTGAAAAAGAACAGGATGCAAGCATTACACATTTAAAAGGTCTTTCTTTAATATTTATGGTAGTTGCATTTCACAGACGTTGAGCTCGCACTTTTTGCCTTTTGTGTCCTGTGCTAATTGACGGGATCCCTTCCCTCCCTCACCTCTAGCTCTCCAGCACACACACTGTTCAGCTCGAGTGGTTTCGCATTTCCAGTGCCAAGATGGCTCAACCATCACGGGTCTCGGACTACCTGATGGCTTTCTCTGAGATCTCGGCGATGCTGCTGCAGCATGTAGTCAACATGACGGATGGCAATGGCAATACTGGTCTCCACTACAGCGTCTCCCACTCCAACTTTGGTGTGGTTGGTCTGCTGCTCGACACAGGTGAGGGGACGGCAAAGCTCTCAGTCAGATGTTACCATGCAAGGTGGACAAAACGGTACAGGTTCATGTTCTCGGACGACTTTACTTGCTGTTTCATGCTGACAAGTAAGCATTGAATCATTGAATCAAGCATTGAATCAAGGCTTGGTAAGAATTACAAAAGCCAACCCAAGTGGTCCATGTGTACCCAGAGAACATAAACAATGAACTAAAGCCTCCATTTCCCAGTGAGTGGAGCAGCGCCTTTCATTTTCACTTCTTATCAGATGAGGAACATTCCAGAAAACCTAAGTTTTAAGTCACTGCTCTCATTTCCTACAGAGATGGACAATAAGCAAAAATTGTTGGTTTCTTTATTTGCATTCATTTAAATCACGGCTTGGCAATTGTGATTTTATTTTTAATTATTATGACTGGCATATACTGGGAGGAACACATCACCATTTAAAATATGTGATGTATGTCTTACATGGATTTATGTGCGGTGACTAACCATTTCTTATGGGCTGACACACGTGAAAGTATCTACATCAAGATAACGCATTTACTGTGTGTTGAAAAAGCCTTGTTTTGTTTTTCTACAGGTGTGTGTTCTGTGGATAAGCAGAACAAAGCAGGATACACAGCCATCATGTTGGCTGCTCTTTCAACTGTAAAGGCAGAGGAGGACATGGCGGTGGTCAAGAAGCTCTTTAGTCAGGGCAACGTCAACGCTAAGGCCAGTCAGGCAAGTTATCAGCAGTGCGTTTTATTTTTCAAAATGCCTTTGGGCTTGGTAAGTATGAGCTTATGAAAAATGGATCTGAAACCTGCGACAGTCATTTTGTTTGTGTTGTAATCAAAGTTTAGACTTCAAACTCTTTATGGATGCAAATTGTTTGTGGCGCTTGAGACCAACTTTTAAATACGAAATTTGTTTTCATGACAAGAAAAAAAACAAAATACCACACAACGTGAAGTCTGTTCCACATGACTGAAACATTTGAAAAACTGAGGTCAACTGATCTTTATTTTGGTAACTTTGTGAGAATAACATTGTAATAGTGTAATTTATTCACTAAATACAAACTTGGTGTCACTGTTTTCCCTGCTCGTTTGACAAAGAATTGTATAATATGTAATACTAAAAACATTTCTGAGTGAACTACTTCATCTGCTACTGTCTTTACCAACTATCCTTTCTATATCAATATCTGCTCAGTGGAGAGAATGAAGTCTTTATTGCTTGTCTTCATAGAAAATGACCCTCTGAAATAAACATTTATTTTGTGGTTTGACCTTGAGAGACTTTAAAAATTTTTAACTGTTGGTTAGATTAGGCATATGTGAGTCAGAGGTGTGTCATTCATGAGAATCTGTTGACTTTTAATTAGATTTATATCTTTGGTTGATCTAATCAGGTGGTGCAGCGTATGGGTTTGGACCGAGCGCCTGACGCGCTCTCACACTGCCAAGTCATAGGACTGCAGTTATAGCATCAGTGTCTATAAACACAATTACTGGTGCTTGTTATTGTTGCTGCAGGGAATAAAACATGAGGCATTCAATCCAATTCTAGAGTCAGGAATTTAAGTCATACTGTTTTCTGCCGTGTTTTCACTTTAGTTTTTGGACCAAGTTTTGTAGCTAAGTGGTTAATTAACGTGTCCTTGTTCGACTTTTTCTTTTTAATTTAGCCCCATTTTAATGTACTACATTTGTTTGTCATTCATTCTATTTATTTAAGTCTGTTATGCAAGTCACTTAATAAGTCACTTTTTCTTCCTGCATTCATGATCATCCAAAGCAAAATGAACAGCAGTGTCTTGTGATCGGCTTACTGCCTCTTAGTGAGTAAATGTGGGAGTGATTTCTAATTTGTAAAAGATGGCCAAAAGGACATTGCTTTGAGGAAACAGCAGTGTGAAAGGCCAGAGAAGCAGGCTCATTATAGGAAGACCCCCCCCACAACTGATATATAGACATAGATTTAGTAAACAAGTGGCTGCTTCTTTTTGAAATGTTCAAGAAATTAATTCAAAATGTCAGAGGAGATCTGCCAAACCTGTATTGGCGTAGAATAGAAGTAAGGCTTAGAAAAAGACAAGCTAAGAAGCTAAGAAAAAAACAAATCTAAGTAGTAAATGCACTTCAGGAAGAACATACAATAAAAAAAATCTAATAAAATTTTGTGTACATGTGTTTTACTCTGCAGGCTGGACAGACGGCGCTGATGTTAGCTGTGAGTCACGGACGGCAGGAGATGGTGCGGGCACTGCTGGAGTGCGGCGCCGACGTCAATGTGCAGGACGATGAAGGATCCACGGCTCTGATGTGTGCCAGCGAGCATGGTCGAGCTGAGATCGTCAAACTGCTCCTGGAGCAGCCTGGGTGTGACATATCCATTGTGGATAATGTAAGGCTTATTACAGTTTGCACCATTTAAAAAAAAAAAAAAAAAAAATCCTGAGTTACTCAGCTTCATTGACTTAAACAAACAGTTCACCTCACTTTAAGGCTCATGGTAAGACCGATTCCTGGATGTGAGGGGTTTGTTGTCTGGTATTCAGCTCAACCTGAACTCAGGAAACTGCTCCTCATGGGAAATTCCCTCATGCAGTTTCTCTTTTTCTCACCTTTCCCACACAGACCAATAGCTTGAGTTCTGATAAGTCTCATCTGGCTTTGCTTCAAATCAACGCTTTAGAGAGAGAAAACTGTCGGGTTGCTCATAAGCCACAACTGTTCTGTTCATAAAACACACATTTCATAGACGACACCCAGCTCAAGAGCTCAGTAAAACACATATTATTAACGGCCAGATAATTGATGATTAATTGCTCAAATGTATGCCTCAAAATATTTGCACTCCTTAAGTGTGTAATATCAGCAGATTACTGCCTTTATTTGCAAAAATGTCAATATGAGACAAACCGCTTCTCATTTTGTGCTCTATACATTGCAGCTTAAAGATTTTAAGTGATTTTACAGTGGCTTGGTCTGGATGCTTGAAGACGAGCCAGGCAGACAGATATTTAAGTGTTCACATCTGTGCCAGAATGAGGTGGCCATTTAGACAAGCAAGCTCTTGGACTGAGCTGCAATACAGCACAGCTGGACTGGGGGGATGGGGAATTTGGGAAAGCCCCCCTGCAACTGAATAAAACCGTAACTGCAAGGCCATGCAGTGTTTATACAGTCGTACAGTGCCTGTTTAACCAACTGTTTTTAATTTGATACCCTTCCAGATTTACACCACTCTATAAAATGCATCTTATGAGCAATTGTTTTAAACACCGAGGTTTAAAGTCATTGTATTTGTAGCCAGATTTGCAGAAGGAAATGTAAACGAGCAGCAGAATACAAATACAGTAGTATGCTCAGCCTTTCTGTAGTCCTCTCTGCTCTACTAAATTTCTGCTGAACCAAATGTTTTGGATTTCAGCCCTCACCACCCAGCCACAGTCGAAACCAGCTGCTTACACAAGCTGTGGGAAAGATTACAGAATGCGTTTTAGCATAGATTTCTAACATAACTTTCACTCAACACTGTACTGAAGCTTTTATTTGGACCGTGCTGATCACAATCCACCAACAGAGAAATGTGTACTCGCATATTCATCTGCCCTCCATCTTTGAATTATCCGTAGTTGATTTGCTAATCACAGACGCATAACAGCAACTCGACTGAAAGAGAAACTGCTTAACTACAGTGGACGTTACAACAACAGGAAAGAGAAACAACCGTGCATAATGACAGTCATGTGCTTCTTCTTCAACTGTAAAATGAAGCTTTCCGCTCTCATTAGGCACCCTCAACGTTTTCAGGGTCAATGGATTGACTTATACTCTGTGAACCTTCCTCTGTCTTTCCTTTGTTGTCTGCAGGACGGCAGCAACGCTCTGTCCATTGCACTCGAGGCGTCCCACAACGACACAGCTGTGCTGCTCTACGCCCATATGAACTACGCCAAGACCCAAACAGCCACGGTGAGTCCATTCCCCCACTACCACCAAAACCTTTCTAAAGATGTGTACATGCAGACACAATCAACTAACTGGAAACATACAGATAACGTTGTAAATGTGACATGATTTGAGAGTAAAGATTAGTGGGATTTTTTCTTTTTTTTTTTTTTAAAGAAAGAAATGAATAATAATTCCATACAACATAGATCATGTCTCGGTGCACTTTTCGCTTGGTTTATTTGCCTTACAAAAAAAAAAAAGTTACTTTTTGTTTTTTGGGGCCCTCATTTTGAATCTTCTGGTAGAAACGACATGCAAGCTTGCTGAACACTCACAACATAACTGTACAGTGAGCAATGTTTCTTGTATTTACTGTGGGTAGGATTAGCACTCCAACATTGAGTTTGGGTGTGGGGACACTCTGACCCAAGGTGCATTGCTGCCCCCATGAGGCATTACTCAGCTGTGGTATTTGTTTGAAATCATTAAACTCAACACCATGTTCAAACCACGTGTAATTATTGAATGTAGTGCCATATCATATACACACTCAATTTAAACATTATGCTGAAATGACCAATAATCAATAGTTTATTCAATTAATTTCTGGAATTGTGCAAATGTGTCTCTACATTAAAGAGTCTAATGACTCGAATGTCTTCAGCTGCTCATGATGTTAACTTGAACTCTTTAGTATTGAAGTAATTGATTTAATTCTTGGAATGTTGTCAGGAGAATTTCCTCGTAAAAAAAACTCAGGGCGACAGAATACACGGGAATCAGACTGAAGGGCGATTTAAGTTTACGTTTTTTTATTACATTATTCTTGCAAGAAGAGACAAAGTCACAGTACAAACTTGATTGTACAGGAGATTGTCTAACTGTGAAGATGGACAGTGCCTTATTAAAGGCTGAATTTTTTTGAGAGATCCACCTGTTTTCTGCAGTGTAGCCTCTCAAGGATACAAAAAGTAGCACAAAGGTTCCAAAAGTGCCGACACAGGCCATCCTTGAAACTTACACATTATCCTTTATTAGACAAAAACACGTTTTTCCTAACAAACATGAACACACATGGTGTTGAGGCCTGTTGGTCACATTCATTGTAGAGGCATTCCTTTTTAAACTTTTGGTTATGTCCTCATTATGCTGTACAGGGAAGTCCAAATGTCCCACGGAGCCCCACGAGCCAGCAGAACCCCAGGCCGGCAGACTGACTCCAGAACGGTTCCTCTCTGAGATGCGCAGCTCGGCCAGCATACTGGGATCTGGTTTATGAAAAGCTCCACTGGAATTTCTGTGAAAATAATAATGTATTTGTATATTACCATATGTCCTGCATATATAAGTGTTATTAATGAGAATATTATTTTTCAAAGAGTTGAAAACGGTTGTGTAAAATGAGCTGTTAAAAAGGAAGGGCTCCAGGATTTTAGAGAACACTTTACATTTATTCTATTTGCACATATTTTACTATTATAGATGACACATGAGTAGAACAAGATTGGCTTCAAAAGGTTTTTGGTTTTTTTAATCCAGGCAAGGCAGGTGTAATAAATAAAAAATATACCTGTGTACGGTATATTTCAAAATCAAAGCTCCACTTTAAACCCAATACATTTTTAAATTAAACTGGTAATGTCCTGGACAACACCTTTTTTTAGGACATCGTTGATACAACATGAACTTGTGTGCGTGAATTATCCTTGTTTTCTACCCCCCCCTTATTAACTGATATGTAAACCTCTTCATCTCCATAAGTTGTACCAACTGTCTGTACATTGTATGTTTTTAAAATATATATATATATAAATAAAGCATATTTACGTACAACTGGGTGGTTATTAACGTTTTATTAAAAAAGTTTCTCTGACGTAACGTTTGAGTTCAACATGTGCTGAACATTGGGACACGTAGTAGACACTGGAGCATTCACTGAAGGTTCTTAATACACTGGACAAGTACAGCTGTTTAAATGTAATGTCTGCTGTACAAATACAGAAAATAGAGGATGCTGTCCGACGACGCCACATCACCTGGCGAGCTCCAGTCGCAACAGTTCCTTTGCTATGTCAGTCTCTGCTGCTGAAAATACTTTTGTTTATGTCAAATCTGATTTATAATGTTTAACGAGCTGGTTTCATGTCAGAGCAAGCCTTTTAATGCAAGGTTAAGATTTCACTGACCCATTCAGCATGACTGCTTCAAAAAGCTGTGAGAATAATGCAACCACTCGGGATTAAACTGAAGTTAAATGCTTTTCTTTTTCCTTGTACTGGTTTTACCACTCAATTACCATGTCTTATTCTCCAATAAAATAAAAAAAAACAGGATAATAAACAAATGGAGTTTGTCAAAGATCTGCTGGTCACCGACTGTGTCGTCCAGGAGGAGTCTGACCAGCTGGCAGTTCAGATCCTCAGGAAACGTCTTTTGCTTTTTTTATTAATGTGAATCAATTAGTTGTCATTTTCTGCAGTTTTGATTCAGACAACCGAAGCACATTCAGCTTGTGTTGTCATGTTCAATGCCATGTTGTCAGAGAGAGTTTGTAAAAATACACATAGAAGATTGTTTCTTGACACGTCACTGCACCAGAAGGTTTTATTAGATGAGCTTTGTGTTGAGATGGTCGTCATTTTTGTTACTAATTGTATGGTTTTGTGAAAATAGATATTTTTATCAGGTATTCTCTGCATCACAACCTTCTCTAAAGTTTGAAGGTTATTATGGAACTTTTCTACTGGCCTGCTCAACTTAAGATAATATTTTGGCTGTATGTGGCCTCTGAACTAAAATGTGTTTTTAGACATCCCTGGATTATAAGAATTATGTACATGAGATGCCAAGTTGGGATCACCACACTAAAGCTTCAACACAGTAAGTGATGCATTGCTTATGCAGTGTGAGAAGAGGGGCGTTGTGGGCCCTTGTAGCAGAAACTGCTTGTAAAAGCAAAATACTATGAGTGTGTAGAGAACAGCAAAGTTATCCTGGTAGCCCTGGGACATTTAGTTCAGCCACGGCCTTTCTGAAAACCTGAGAAAGAAGACAGACTCCACAGATGACAGGAGCAGCCTTTCCCAAAGGTTAATATGGCCACAGCTATTCAGAAATACTTTAAATGGAGCTCAGTGTTGTTTTAGAGAAATTTGTCTTGTGGAAGCAGCGAGGGAAAGACACGCATCCGTTTTTGGTGCAAAAAATCCTGAAATGTGTACAACCCAGGCTGAATTGTTCAAAGAGGATCTGCCACAAAGCACTTCTTTATATTTGTTTCCCACAATCAATGAAAGCTATTATTGCAGTATTGCATTTATCATATACCCAGAGATGAAAACACATAGTCTCTTATTGGAACGTTGATAAATCTATTTCCAGCGGGGTCAGAAATAAAATCCATTCAAATGCCCAGTGTTGTTTTGCAGTTTCCTGGTGGAATTAATTATTTGTCAACCTGCCAATACAAATAGAGACAAATCTATTCAGCATTTAATGTGTAATGGGAAAGTGCTACATTAAGAGGAAATGTACATCCAATTTCTTCAGATATGCAGTTGTAGAGCTTCTGCTTCATGTCGTTGGAACAGTAAATTGAGTGACGGTCCCTCAGAGGAGAGAACTACAAAACAACTGCCTCATGCATGATCTTCCACAATGAAGTCAGACTCTGTGGCTGCATGTTGTGTATTAAAATAACCAGTAGATGGCGCCCCAGCCATCTAGTGGCTGGGTACCTGCTAGTTGGGTCACAACGTTTAATAAAAGTAAAATACAACAATTGGTCTCATTCATTATATTTGGAGGACTTGTGACACTGTTGGTTACTTTTAAATTACACAAATGTCCATGTGCAACAACAACTTGCATGAATATATTATAATTTCTTTGAATGTGTCTAAAATTCTGGCCAATTTGCTTTATTGATTATTAGAAAAGTTTCCCTCAAAATAGAAGTCAAATGTGGATTGGTTATGTTGAATTTTGTCAATATGTGCCGCATACAGAGCCATGATAAATAGTATGTCTGCATATATCAGATAGACTGCTAAGGGTACACAGGCTTTAGAGAAATAGAGGATATAATAAACAAAGGATGTTGGTCATAGAGATGTTTTGAGCTATCATTGAGGTCCAAGCAGCCAAAAGACAAAGAACTAAATATATGTTCAATTCTGTAAAGCATGCACGTCCTGTTATCATTATGTCCAACCTGGTCTGACACCTCCAATGGCCCTGTTTCTTCTCCCCTTTCCCCATCATGCACTCTTTCTCTTAACCATCTCAACTTTATTGACATTACAGGAATGGCTTATGATGCGCTGTCTGTTTCTCAGCTCAAATAAAGAGACTCTTTTAGGTCTCTTGACGCTATTATGGTGTTTTTAAGGTCTGATGGTTGTCTCAGTGTATCGCTTTTAAATCGCCCACAGGGGATAAACTTTCTTGAATCTGAAACCTTCAGTGTAGTAATATTGAGAAGATTATTTTGACTGCAATTTTTTGGTATTTTATTTTAAGCATCTGACTCAAATCAATGTTTCTAGTACAAATTGTTATCCTGCGCACTATACAAAAAATATATATTGATAGTCATTCACAGCTATAAAGGCAGGGTAAAACCTGGACAGGTCGCCAATCCATCCAAAGGCAGACACAGAGGAGCACTCACATTCACACTTATGGGTAGTTTAGAGTTATCAATCATCAATACGAGACTAGAGTATACTGCACAATTGTGTGTCCTATAATATCACGATACAACTGAATACAATTAACTTTGCGTAGTGTTGGGCCATTAAGGAAGCACTTGCGTCATCACTTCACCTTGTTATGTCTGAGTAATCGTTCATGTCTTCATCAAAAGTTCATGCAGCTCCAGGGTCACATGAGTCAAGATGCACAACAAGCAAAGAATTGATTTTGCATTGCAAAAGTTAAATTCATAAACTGTGACAAAGAACGCTAGCGATAGGATGATTGCCAACAGCCTCCAGGGAATACTCCATTAGAACAACAAAGAGGTAGTCATCAATTAACCGGTGTGACCAGTTCAGGAGGAATTAAGCAGCTGCGTCAACTGCAGACCTTCTTGTCAGGCTCGTGAGAGACTTTCTCAGACAGTCTGACCGCATTATTTTGGTTGCCAGACAAAATTGTTCATTCATTCCCAGAGGTGTACGTGTGACATTCGCCATGCATCCTGAAAGGTGCATTAATAAAGTGTGATCATCTGAATGCTCTGCAAGATGTGGTAAGATATTGGCGTCTTTGATGAAGCACAAGACTGTCAGCAGGGTGAAAAGGAAACCACATATTAAGTTCAGCAAAATACAAAGTATCTCTGCTCGAATTTAATATTAATAATGTCCATTCAAGAACTGTAAGCCATATACTGCTGCTTGCATCTGAACATAGAGCACAATATGTAGAAAGAAATATGCATACAACTGTATACCAATATCTGGGAAGATTGTATAAAGAGCAAAACATAAAGATTACAAGTCACATTGTTTACATCACAATGTCATACACACAAATATGTTGTAAACAATTCTCCTGAGCTGACAGTTCATGCAGGCAAAAATGTTCTTTGCAACAACAAACTGTGTAAATCTGTGGTGGACAAGCATGCACAATTTATTTTGTTTCATCTGCAATGAGATGAACAAAGAGACAACAAGATGCAACTAAGAGCTGAATTGACTGAGGGCATCATGTGGGAAATGAAACCGTAAATCATAGAGACTGGCGGCAAATCGTTGTTCTTTTGGGGTATTTTCAAGATTGCCGTTTCGGGAAACTACTCATGCATAAAAGCACACTTTCTTTTTGTGCCAAAACTTGAAGAAATTCCTGACTATATTAGGTAAACAAAAATGCAATGGACAGACAATTTGAAAACATAATGCTAAACATAACGGATGGAGACATCCCATAATTCACTGCTTGCAAAAATGCTAACTATTCCCAAGGCTCCTTTTTCATCGTGAGCAGTAATCTTGAGTAGATGATCGTATCTCTGAGGTTTAGCTTTCTCTGGCTCGTCAACAACGAGGTTGTGAATGTTGCTATCAATATTTGCTTCATATCCAAGAAAAGTCCCCATAATGTCATTCAGCAAGCTCAGAAAAAGCTTTTCACTTGTTATTCTCATGTCCATACCCGCAACTGAAGGAGAAAAGCAGCAATGCATCTTTGTTGTGTTTGTCAACTCTTTATCAATTATTGTTAACTCCAGGATTATTTCGCATTTGTCTCCAGAGTCCAAAAACATGCCTATGAGGTTTATTGGCGACTCTGAACTGACTGGAGACCTGGATGTGAGTGTGTGTGACTGTTTGTCTCTTTGTGTTTGCAGTGTCATGAAATGGACACCTGTCCAGAGTGTATCCTGCTTTCACCCATCGCCAGCTGGACTCACCTCCAGCGCCCTGCAACCCTAAGTTGGAAGACAAAGCACAAAACCTTTCTGCTAAGTTTGTGAATGTAAATATCCTGCAACATGTGCATCAAACAAAAAACTTTTTTTTTGGGGGGGGGGGGGGGGGGGGGGGGGCGACAATATTCTCAAAATCACTTTGCAAACAAACTAAACAAAGGGGTACAGGGGAAAAAAAGTGTTGCTACATATTCGTAGTACTTGTCCATCGCATGGAAAACCAAAGCACGGGAATTCCAAGTATTTCAACACAAATCACAGGATCAGTCAAATGCTGCTCTGTGACCTCTGCTAGAGAACAATCTGAACAATCTGAATTGATTTCTGTGGTCACCAGATACCTTGACTGTGAGTAAACTTCAGGCCCAATCAAAGAGTCACACAGAAAGTTATTCAGTTTTCTCATGCATGAGTATCTTGAGGCGTCAGTACTGGAGCCTCAGGACCTCCGTCAGGGTATAAATACTAACAAGAGGATGCTCCTCCTAAAATCACTCAGCCATTCCTTGGATTCTGTGTCTTTCACTCAAAGTTCTACTCGTGGCTAGAATGGAGAACCACGCTTCAGAGATGAAAGGAGATGCCGACGAGTATCTGAGCATGTGCATCGAGGCAAAGCTCAAAGCGGAAAACGAGTCAAAAAGAACTGCAGAGGCAAACAATCTGTCTTGCATTGAGGAATCCTACGCTACCATACTGAGTGAACTTGGAGAAGATGTCGACCGGGAGGGACTTCTCCGAACGCCACTACGAGCTGCCAAAGCCATGCTGTTCCTCACCAAAGGCTACAATGAAACAATGCAAGGTGGGTATAATTTCTGACAATATGTTTTTTGTGAAACATAATTGAAAACATACATATTTTTACACACACTTTGAGATATAACAAAAATGATTAACCAAAGTTCCACAGCAAACCCTATAGGGAAAAAAATTACGTACTATTTAATGATGTTCTATAAAACCTTAAAAGTTGCAACACCAGATCATTTTTTGTGTGATTTTCAAAGTCTCTCCTCAGTATCCATAGTCAAGTTGAAGAAAACCAGTCGAAATAGCAGCAGTATGAGTCAGCTGATGGCTTTTTGCTCATGAGCCTCAAATTCTTGTCCTTTTAATTTGTCATTATTTCTACTCTGTACAGATGCCTTTACTTATTTGTTCAATCTCAGACTGTTGCCAGAGTCAATTGTAGAGAAGCTGAATTTCTGTACAACTGTTTATTATGAGCATACAAGTTAGTGAAGTTGCTATTTTATTTTATTTCATTTTATTCAGTTTATTGCGTTGAGAAAAACTCTAGAGGTTGTCGTTGTTGTTGTCGCCGGATGAAATATAATAGATTCTAACTAATATAAAAAATTTTTACTCACAGATATCCTCAACGATGCAATCTTTAATGAAAATCATGAAGACATGGTCATTGTGAAGGACATTGATTTGTTTTCTCTCTGTGAGCATCACTTGGTGCCGTTCTTTGGAAAGGTAATTTCACACTCTGAAGACATTACTGTCGTGTTGAACCATTGAGTCACAGAAATAAAAGAGGTAGTAATATGGAAAAAAAAAAAAAACAATGTTAATATAACCTCACGTTTCTGATTGGTTTTAATCTGACAGGCTCACATAGCATACCTCCCTAACAAGAAGGTGGTTGGTCTCAGCAAGCTCGCAAGGTAAGTCGGTAATGCACACTCGCTCAGTCAGTCAGTCAGTCAGTCAGTCAGTCAGTCAGTCAGTCAGTCAGTCACTCAGTCAGTCACTCACTCACTCACTTGTCTTTCAGAATTGTTGATCTCTACAGCAGGAGGCTTCAAGGTAAAAACAGCAGTTCATTGTTTTTTTTTTTCAAATGTATTTATGGTGTGTATTGTTTTTTTTAATATCTTATATATGAAGTGTCTTCTCTTACAATCTCTGAAGTTCAGGAGCGTCTAACCAAGCAAATTGCTGAAGCTATTTCTGTGGCATTGGAGCCAGTTGGAGTGGCAGTGGTCATTGAGGCAGCGTGAGTTAATCGTGTGACAGTAATCTCTTTAAAATGAACATGAATGTGTTTTTGCAATGTTGGGGGACACTTTTCTAATAACTGATAAACAGAATGTATTGAATGGTTATATTTGACAACACCAAGTACTCTATTTCAGCGAATGTCCCTGACTTGCCTTTCAGATTTTAAGCAATTCTTCACAATGTGTTTTGTGTGTTGCAGTCACATGTGCATGGTGATGAGAGGCGTGCAGAAGATGAATGCCACTACTGTCACCAGTGTCATGTTGGGAGCATTTCAAGATGATCCCAAGACCAGGGGGGAATTCATTGCTCTCGCAATAAAAAAGTGAAATGCTTTTACAAGTTTGATTGATTATAGACATCAATATAGGTTCACACATACAATTGTGGGAGGTTATCGGTTCTCGCCTCGAGTGAGCTGATATTCTTGTTTTGTTCTGTTCAAACTTAGGACACAAACACTTAATTATTTGTGTGCTGATATGTACAGTAAATCAACATGTACAGAGTACAATACAAGTTTAAAATGCAAATAAATTATTCAATTTTGTGTTGTCATCCCACCATTTCTTTCCATGTGTTCAATACAAATGATATTTTATCTATGTTAGGGATGCATGTGACAAGTTGAATAAATACTATAATTGAATGTCTACCGTGACTAGTCAGTCCCAGAATTATTAATCTGCTTGTGTTTTATTCAGATACGATGACTGGGGATACATTGCCATCAGACAGCAGGCTTGGATATTAAATTGAATTGTACAACTGCTGCTGCTGGTCAGATTTGGGTCAGTTTCACACTGTTTACAGAAAAACTCATTTCTCAATATCAGTTTATTAAAGATAAGCCTGTTCACGACCTTGTTCAATCTGCTTTTATTTAGCATCTGTGAATGTAAAGGCTTCAGGAAGTTATTGGCATTTTTCTTCCAAAATAAGCTCCAAGATGTGACATCTTGTGTCTGGGTAATTTTCAGAAAACATTCTCCCAAAAATATATTTACCATTTTATGGGGTAAAAATGATAATGTGATATTATTTCTATTGTGCAAAAAGATTTAGTTGTACTTATTCTCTGATGTAAATCACTATGGATATAATGATCTGCCAAATGCCTAAAAGCAAAGGTAGTATAATATATGTTTGACATTTTACAATAGCATTTGTTAAACTGTATTGAGAAATAATCTATCACTTTAGAATCACTGTGCCAATATTTAATGGAGGTGCTTCTGCACTAAAAATGAAGTGAGTGATAAAATTATTCGTTGAAATGATTTACTCTGTACAGATTCTGCACATATGTATTATTTATGCTGAAATTCATAGTTTGAGAAGCACTATAAAATCTGGACTCACGAGTTAATATAGTGTGTAGTACAAGTACAAGTACAAGTGGTGTACCCTAATCAGCTTTACAAATATGAATATGTCACAACATGCTTACAAAGCAGCATTCAATTTCCTGTTACATGTAATTAACATGACATTAATTTAATGCCTGAGTCAGCTTGGTTATAGGAATATATAATCAACGGCTTAAGATCACTGACACTGCTGAAAGATCAAAATAAAAAATATCGACCTAATCTGTATTAAATGTCGATTAAAATATGTAAAATCTGTTTAGGTCCACATGTAATTTGTGCCACCTAACTGGCTTAGTGTATACTAACACATAATGTAGGTCAAAGGATCAGAATGAAACAGGAATGAATCTGGATGTGTGTGCCAATTTCACTAGAGTATAACGGCACACAGACATGCAAATATGCATGCACGCAGTGTAATTTGCAAAAATCAAAAACTGGAGCATTTGACAACACTCTGATAAGCATCATGACTGAGCGTAAAATCAGCATTTGAGAGAGGCACAGCTTCTGAAAAATATAACCCAAAATAAAATCTGTACAACATTGAAGACCTCACCATCAACAATGTGTAATATCAAATCACATAGTATGTCAACACAATTTACCGTGAAATTCACAAATGCAAGTTGAAGCTGAATCAAAGAAGAAGACGACGCCACATGTGAAAACGATCCCGAAACGCTGCCGTCTTCTCTGGGCCAATGCTCATTTGAAATGGTCTGAGGCAAAATGCAAAACAGTTCTGCTGTCAGATGGATCAAACTGTGAAATTCTCATTGGAAACCAAAGGCATCATCACCAGCCGTCCAAAGAAAAGAGGGAACATTAAACGTGTCATCAGCTCACAGCTCAAATTTCTGCATTTCATATGGCAAGATGTTACTCTCGTGCGTATGGCTCGAGCAGCTCACACATCTGGGAAGGACGAGGAATTGTGAAAAGTACACTGAGTTTTTAGAAATCTTCCACACTGGTCTCCTGACTTCTGTTACTAAAGAATACAAATGAAGCCAGCAAGCTATTAGTTATTCTGTGTTGCTGTGATCAAAAATAAAAGATGCATATTTAGATTTTTTTTTTTTAAAGTCTCTCATTTTTGTCATTTTCAGAATTGTGTGTTGTTTTATTCTCAATGGGAAAAAATATAAGTACATGAAATTTGCAAACCAATGCATTATTTTCACATTTTACGTTACACGAACACAGCATCATAACTTTTGTTTTTCAGGAGTGAGGTTGCAACTAAGTGTGCAACTAATACAAGCCAAAAACATGGAAAAAGAATTCTGTGAAAGGCCGTCCATCCTTGATCTACCACTGACTGGAAAACTCAAGTCATATGCTATCTAACCTTGTCTGATTTGTGCTGCCACAATAGCATCCCAGTGTAAACAGCATCAGAATCCAACAATGAAATGGAACTAATTCATACGGAGCACGGGGCTGAGGGCTCTCAGCTGCTGTTTGTGTTGAAAATGTGCTGCTGGATGCTTGTGCTTGTATGCACATAAACATGTATAATCTGCCCAAAAAATGCGTAACAGACGAGATATTCTGCTCAGTATTTACAGTGGCGCTCAGGTGTGACATAATATCTTTCATGAAAAAAATTCACAAGAAATGCAGGATGTGTAGTAGTTTGAATTTGCATAAAACCTGCAAAGCCTAACCTAGACAGGTTGAAAAAAATAGCGTTTTTTTTTTTTTTGCTTACCAGTCGCAGTATGTTAAATTTTAATGAAGGAATCTAGTACAGCTAGAATACAACATTAAGGACTGCTTTTTTCTCCCCAGCAAGCTTAATCTTGTCCAAGCAAGAACAACGAGAGCTCAATCTTAATAAAATGTCAGCATGTTAGATGTCTGTCTACATATCCATCTATCAGGTGACACATATTTAAAAAAGAAATGACAGCGAAGATGAGTCCGTGTTTTCTTATTTGTTAACTGTAACTATACTGGCTGGGATATCACATAGAGAGCAGGGTGAATGGGGTGGGGGAGTTTGGGGGGGGGTTGTAGGGGGCTGCTGTTTTGTCTACAGCACCGTAATATTTTTTTTTAACCAGTTACTTCCACACCACTTCTTTCATTATGCTGATCTGTGAAGTGGAACGTAACGCTGGAGGAGTTGAGAGGTCAAGGGCTCCTGCTGCCTAGATACATACAGTCTAATATTAGAACATTTCCTTGATTTGTTAGCAGCATCTCTGCTCACTGCTGAGCACATGGCAACAGCCCGACCAATAAGATTTCAGGAGACTGCTAAGCCCCTCGCTCTGTATAGCAACAGTGGCATCCTCCTCTTATTTATTTATATAGGAGTTTTTTCTTTTTTTTCCCCCCACCGACTCATTCTCATGCTTCTTTCCTCCCACTGTGCAGCCACACTGAGCTCTCAAACTGTGAAAAAGAGTTACGGTGGAAGGTGTAGTGCTGCTCTTCTAGATTTCCCTTTCCTTTACTTATATAAGCTGTAAATTCTGCATAGAGTCAGAGCTTTTTCCTTATTTTATTTAAATAGATATATCTATATTTTATAGGTTTTTCTCAAGATTACAACTGATAGATCTGATGTTTTTTTTTTTTTTCCATTTTAACTGCATGACAATGTAAAACTGTGCAAGATGTCTGAGAGAAGGATTGATTTTCATGAAGACGTGTCATGTTTTGGTGAAGAGGAAAGGATATGCCCAGAGGATGGCAGCAAGAAAAACGGAGGCACTCAAAGGGGACGGACTACAGCCAAGTCGAAAGGACCTTAAAAACATGGAGGACAGCGGAAGGAGAGGCTGTATGGGATAGGAGGAGTGGGGTTTGGAGGGGTGGAGGGACACAGAATGGCGTGAGGACCGAGGCCGGTGGTTGGTTTAATCTGAGCCACGTGTGCGTCCGGCAACGTCTCTTCGTCGCTTCATGGATGTCGATGAAACGCTGGCTTCCCATGCTGGCCGGTCCCTTCTGTTTTGGCCCAGGTAGGTGCGTACCGTCCCGTGCAGTTAAGTTTACTGATGATCCTTCGTTTCTTTCAGGTCGTTCGGCCGTTACCTATACCGGGAGTTGCCATTTTGAAAGTTCTGTGCATGTTCGGTGCTTATATTGCTCTGTCATTCGAAGCTTAGGTACAGGATGATTGGGAAGCTTGAAGGCGTTGGGAAAACATGGCGTATATCAGCTGTTCCGTTTTTTGTGTGCTTTAGAACACCCTGTCAATTGGCAGCAAACTCAATAAGAAATACAAATTTCAACAAATCTAAGCAAAATCATATTGAGAAGGCGATCAAGATCGGCTTGATACCTTCAGCATTATCTGATGGAGGTTGACTTGACGAATTTAATTGCGGCAGAGTCAATGAAAGTATCTGACATTTCCAACGGGACCATGCTGTATAACGCAAGATGCGTATTAAGATTTTCATGAAGTGGACTTTGTTTTCTAGCCACTGTCTTTAATCTTTTGGTGAACATAATCATCAAATTGACTTATTTTTTTAAAGTGAACATTTTTGGGAGCAACATTTCTTTTCTGGATTATGTACAAGTGTGGCATTACATTACATGGCATCCCAACGACATACATTTCATTGGCTCGTATTGGAACACAAGAATGCGACGTGACAATGCTACTTTATGAGGGATCACATTTATTAACACAGTTTCGACGGGACTCCATCACGATATACTATATACCAACGGCAGACCACGACGACGTCGGAACTGCGTACCGTTTAAACTATTTTGTTGCGACGCCATTTTCAATGCCCAACCACTAATCCATAGTGTTTTTCCACTCCAATGATTTAAATTCTAACATATGTTTTGTTTTGGTTTTCTTTAACAGAGCACCCCTATATAGTCTAAACATAACGCATATGGAAAGAACCAAAGTCGAATTCTAGCAGTATAAATTAATTTACATTTTCAAATCTTTTCCAGACCGTTGACACCAAAACAATATTTACTCTTAAGATTCAGAAAAGAAATTTCAGCTGTTAGTAGACTTAAAGCAGATTTTTCTTTTTTTTTTATTTCTTAAAACTAGAATTTTTTTTTCAACATTTCCTCTTGAAACCTCATTCATTTAGATGGGATCCATTACGTCATGCTTGATAAACAAAAATTATTATTTTAATTTTGATCGAATAACCACAAAGTTATTATCCTATCGCAAATCTCTTTAACAAGCTGCCATAGTGCAAAGAATATAACAGAATAATAAACCGCTGACTAATCCCAGACATTTCAGAGAGAAGGACTAAACTGGAGCTCGTTTTTTTTAAATAAACTAGGCTATAAATTATGTGATAAAAATGAATTTACCTCAAGTTGAGACACTGACAAATTTTCAACCAAATGTTCTGTACCTTCGGATTGTCATACTGATTTGAGTGTATTTTCTACTTTATCTACTGATGATTTCATGAGAGGGAGAACCATTTTTGCCTTCTAATTCTTTTAAGAAATTCGGATCTCTGCTTCATCATCCACTTGGTCAATTGCTGCCGGCCGCTCTGACATGTTTATGATGAAAAACCAATTCCTTTGGCTGATTTAGAAATACGTTTACCAACGATCTGCTTTTACAAGTCACTGTAAAATAAACCTCACTCCTGTGCAAACAGACCTTTTCAAAGTTGTTCATTTTAATAGGCCTGGAGATTACTTACTATTGTGCTAAACTGCAGTGCCACTGCATTTTAACTATTCCCTGTGGATTATGCGCGACACAGCGAGATCTATATTTAACCTCATTAAAAGTGTGAACATTATAAGTGACACTGATAAAATAATTGGTTTTAGTAAATGTAATGTGACAGAGTAGTTTAGTGATTATTTTCATTATTTATTTATACAATTTCTTCCCTCAATTTATGAATTACTAATGAATATAACAATATATGGAACAGTCATTGAGAATGTCTGAGAGCTGAAATGAGAGTCTCTCTGCCTCAGTTTATATGAGCAGGGCCCCAGAAAGATATCTCACACAATCTGACAGACATTATAATGTCTGTCACATCAGTGATTAAAGGTCGAGTTTCGAACTATAAGTGAATCTAGATTTTTTTTTTCCCCACTACAAACCATTTAAAATTTGGAAATCCCAGGTTTTTATCTTCACATGATAACTGGAAAGCAATTATTTTTGACATGCATATTTCTTTATAAGAATGGATACTGTGTTTTATGACAAAAAAAAACACCCCAATCTCGAGCTTTAACTAAATCTCAGTAGCAGGTCTCCACAAACACGCAAATTAAATAATCTTACAGAACACAGTCGGCGCTACATCAGGCATCTGGAACATAAAGGGACAGGAAATCAGAGAAATGTTGCTACAGAAGACATGAGAGCTGTTCAGTAATGCTGATCTGAGAGCTCTTTGACTGGATGCTTTCAGAACTACTTCATACTGTGCTTTTTGTGCTCTAGGTTTCCTATTATGAGGTGATGCATGGACTCAGGAAGAAATCAAGCAGCCTATCAGCCTCCACGATCTTTACAGGTCAACAAATAGCTTCAAAGTCTTTATCAACCAACCAAGAGGATGCTCACACTGTGATGGATTCTGGCCGCTTCAAAGATCGGAATCTTCTTCGACAAATGACTGCAAAGTAAAACAGTGGACAAGTTGACCTCTAAACTGGTACAATACAGTGAAAACTTTGGATCTTCAAACAATGTCATGGCTTTGCTATAAACGTTAATACAATGGGGGTTGAAGATGAGACTTGCTCTCTATCGCCGCAGCACTGGGCAGCCATGATTTCTCCACCTCCATGTTCACTACTATCCTCAGCCATGAGTGTGACTGTGAGCTGATAGTATGTGATCAACTCCACCCCGCTGCTTCTTCTCCTCAATAAAACCTCGCTGGACTTTTCAGTCAATGTTGTGAAAATGGCAGCAGACAGTTCTCAGCTCTGGACAGAGGATAACAAGCTCCAGCCAGCTGATTTACCAACGTCATCGCTCGCGTCCCTCCATCTTAGGGATGAGGCTGCTGTCGCCAACGAGAAAAGCAACCATATGGGAAATAATCCTGAGCTCTGTCCTGCATTTCCCATCATGATGTCATCACCGCTAAACCAATCACAAACGCAGGCAGACATATCCATGGCTAGCATTATTACAACTGTACCAGCAGATGAAGGTAAGACTATAAATATGGTTTTAATTATTATGTTGTTTAGTGTTTTTATTATCATTATTATCCTTAGGTGATGTGAGAATGGCGATAAATAATCCCAAGTGAAATAATGTTGATTTGGCTAAAATGTGATCTTCCACACTGCATGTTGGTGATTTATTTATTTTTGTGTGAAGACAAATGTAAAAGTTTGATGAATGAGTCAAATAGCTTGTTTAAGCAGAGATTTTTTTTAGCTGAAGAGGTTCATCTCCTCTAGATTTTAGACAAGAAATTGACAGAAACTGTTCTGGCTATCAATCTAAAACTTTACACAGGTTCTACTTTATATTTTTTTAGAGTGGATTATTTTAGATTGATTCCCTTTTGGGAATAGATCCACGAGTTCTGAAGGAAGGGAGAGTGGCTACGAAGAGCCTTCAGGCAAAATAAGAACAAAAACAGTTCTCAAACATGTGTTAGGGTTTGTACAAGGCCGTACAAGGAAGCTCTAACAATCTTGTGAAAACATGACTGGATGATGATAAAAACTGTGACAACAACCAAACCACATTTCATAAGTCCCTTATGAAACAGCTAGGATGTGTTCAAGAAGGAAATCAGCAGAAGGGTTAGGGTCACATAAGCAATTGTTTCAATAAGGTAGACTTGAAATGTCTTCAAACATGCACATGCAGCAGTCTCTTGAGAAATACGGAGATTATCATGTCAGAATCTAATGTGAGCATTACCAGGTGTTAGAAACCAATTGAAATATGGCAACCTTCCGTGAAGACAAAGCATCTGTCACAAAAACAAAAAAACAATGGTTCAATAAGTTAATATCCTCACAAAAAAAATCTCTCTCACTGAAAACTGACATTGAAGTTAAAAGATGTAAGTCAAAAAAGATCAGCATTGTTCATTACTGTTGTAATTCAAAGTCACTCAGCTGTTTTAATTTCAGGACTTTGGTAACTTTTATAACTGTTAGTTTAACAAAAATGTTGACATTTTAGGAAATGTTATTATGCTGCTCTAGGAGATAACATAAGGAACTTTTAATAAAATAATCTGATGGGAACTCTCTTGTAATAAACAGTAATTGAGTAAGTAAACAAACAAACAAAAAACAAAAAAATCACAGTTATAAAACCTAAGAAGAAACTTTCAAAATTATAAATTTGTTTCTATAACAAATATTCCAAAACAGTTTACAATTCAAACTATTCTAACAATATCTAAAAAAAAGTTAATATGTGAACTTGGTTGAGTTACTGAAATAAATCAATATATGCTAAATGCACAGCTTTCGTTTGGTTTTTAAATCAAGCAAATTTTAACAGAGCTTTGCTGTTTGTAGGGTGTGGGTTAACGAGTTTATAGCCTTTCTAATTTTACAACAGCATAAGTTTGATTCCTCCAGCATATCACTCTGTCTGCAAAAGCGATTTGAAGCATCTCCAGACATGCCATTACAAGTGTTGACGGGACGATTTATGTCAACTGCCGGCAGCACAACTCCCTCCGCACGTGTCGAGTGAATTTACGTGTGCATGTACATGCCACTAAACGTAAACAATTTACACATGAATGTAACAATTTGAGAAACAGGTTCTCACCTTTCCCTGCATCGCCGTGCAAGATTTAACACATACACACACAGGGACAATAAATACAAACACAGTGGCACATCAGCTCCCGTCCTTCTGGCTTACATGGCATCTCGCTGCAGACAGCTGTTGTTTGTTAGGCGAGGCAAGGCGAGGTTGGGCACTAAGCAGCACCGAGTCAAACTGCGTGTGCTTGAACATTGAGGAGTGCCGTTTCTGGTATTTTAGGCAGTCAGACAGTGTCACCTGTCAGCAGACTAGTCTGGACAGTCCCCCTCATGGTGCAAGACCAGGCAACCCAGAGATATCGCCCTCTCCAGTCTTGACAGTCGGTCCAGAGGAGTGTGAAGCAACAGCCACCAAGTGAAGACAGTCATTTCCACACTGGTCTGAGCTTACAGAGTGGGTGCTGCTGCCTTGTCCTTTCAGAGTTCTCGGAGCCTGAGATGGGCCAGGACGACGGCGAGGTGCATTCTCACAAATCAACAGCGTCTCTGCAGGACCCGTCTTCATGCGATGATGCACTGTCTGCACCGAAAACCAGCGTCACCAACCAAGAAGGTACTCTACTACATCTTTGCGTTATTTGCGACTGATATGGTACACTGGTTATATGGAATATCATTTTTAAATGATCTGTAATGGAATTTATTTTTATTTTTTTCTCCTCAGAACTTCAAGCAGATAACTATATTACTGAAGGTATGGCAGCCTGTGACTGCAGTGCTGAGGAACATCAGTTGTCTGAAGCAGAGTGGTACTGGGGCAGCATCTCAAGGTACTGAATTTTTCAAACCGAATAAAGGCACCATCAAGTCTCATGATATTGGCAAGTTTTTGTGGTTTTAACCAAGACTTTCATCTCTTTTTATACGATCCAGAGAGGAAGTAAATGAGATGATGAGAAACACTCCTGATGGCACATTTCTTGTCCGTGATGCTTCCAATAGAATTAAGAGGGAATACACACTGACACTAAGGTAACTACCTAATTAATCCTATGAGCTGCACAGCTGACGTAGAACATGTAACTATTAAAAAGATTTAGTGGTTTGTACAAATCCGCTGTGTACAAGCTTTATATGTTTAATATGCTCAAGTTCACAAGTGAGAGCACTTTATCACATGCACCACACGCACACACACACACACGCACACGCACACGCACACACACACACACACACACACACACACACACACACACACACACACACACACACACACGCTCAACTGAATGCATCATACCATTTTTCATGCGTCTTTCTTTTTAGGCTAGAAAATAATCGCTAAAATCCAATCATTTTTTAGTTTTTGGGTTCAAATTTATTTGTTTTATTATTTTTGAATAATATACACAGTTTGTGGTTTTCTGTCTAATTTTAGTTAAATATCTACAGACTAGGTTTCACATACGAAGCACTGTTGATTACAATTTGGCACAGAGTCCAGTGGTCAGCAACATAATACCCTGTCTACTTAAGAGTAGTTTCACTTCAGCTCATTCCATTCATTCATTTCACACTTGTGAGAACGAACAGACACACTCCAACTTCAGTCAATGCTACTTCATTTATACTTTGCACTCTGCTCCATTTGATGATCTCAGATCAGTTTTGGTGATTTAAATCCACGTTCATCCAGCTTACATGTAACAGGTTCATATATTGTACACTGATCATTTAAAACAAAGCTTGTCTCTTAGTATATTATTTTAACGACTGAACAAAATAAGTAATTCTAAAGAGGAAACCCCCCTAATTTCTCCCCCAAAACTCAATAATAAGCGACAAAACAATTGTAAGTGTCATTCTTTATGCTTTCACTTTTTCAGAAAGGGTGGCTCCAACCGACTAATAAAGATCTTTCATAATGAGGGACGCTATGGTTTTTCTGAGCCACTGGTGTTTCCCTCTGTGGTCGACCTGATTCAGTTTTTCCAGAAGAAGTCACTCGCGCTGTACAACTCTAAACTGGATACCAGGTTACTCTACCCAATATCCAGATACCAGCAGGTAGGTGTGTAAAAGTGTTGTGTTGAAAGCGTGCTGTGTGTTACACAACAGCACAAACGGTTTTGTATGTATGCGAGACATTATTAAATATACGATCCGAGATTAATAGTTATTGGTGGTGTTAATAGTTTATTATTGGTTTTGTTGTGCAACACGTTAATATAATAATCCCCAACTATATTTAAGTATATTCTACTTCACAATAAATGCATATCAGAAGATTGTAAATTAAATGATCTTGTTCATTCTCTGTCTATCTAAAGGCTGTGATGGAAGTTGACATCGATGCAGCTGGACAACAGCTGAGGATATTTCAGGATCAATACAAAGAGAAGAGCAAAGAGTTTGACCGTCTGTTTGATCAGTTGAACCAAACCTCCCAGGTACACCAGCTCTCAAACACTGAACCTTCTTTCTTTTTTTTTTTTTAATCAAGTAAATCTGTGGTTGACTAAATGCAACATTATCATTTCTAACTTGTTTGCTATAACGGTAGATTAAATATATAAAGTTCTGTTTTCACAGGAACTCCAGAGTAAGAGGACAGCTATAGAGGCTTTCAGTGAAATCATTCGGATCTTTGAGGAGGAGTGTGAAACTCAGGAGCGCTACAGCAAGGAATACATCGACATGTTCCTCACATTAGACAGCAATACAGAACCTGAAAAGTATGCTTCTATATTCCATCACAACAACATCATTAAGAATAAACTAAGTGCATATTTATCGAAACTGCTCAGAGAACAACAGTAGTCTTTGTATTGTTGACTGAACTAATACTATTATCAACATGCAGACTTCAAAGCAACTCAGATGAACTACAATCAAGAGTGGAAGAAATCCACAGCAGCAAGAAAAAACTGGAGGAAGAGCTGAGCAGTAAAGTGTTGGCTCACATAGAGGTGGACAAGAAAATAAACAGCCTGAAGCCTGACCTGGTGCAACTCCGAAAGATCAGAGATCAGTACCTCCTGTATGTATGGCTCAGATTACTCTTTATTGAAGTGTGTGTGTGTGTGTGTGTGTGTGTGTGTGTGTGTGTGTGTGTGTGTGTGTGTGTGTGTGTGTGTGTGTGTGTGTGTGTGTGTGTGTGTGTGTGTGTGTACTATGGACAATCTATTCCATACTAATCATAAACTACATGTAAAATTATAATTAAGTTAAACGGTGCATTTTTCAATGTCCCTTCACATTAAGAAGGTTCAAGCTAAAGTCCTGGCTGAGATATTTCTATGTGGCTACTCTCTTCTTTGTTATTAGGCTTTCACCTCCCAGGACAAGCTTGTTCAGTTTAATAGTGACTCTAAACAAAATGTATATATGATTATCCATCTCTCTGTGCTGAACCCGTAACTGATTGGTAAACCAAGCAAGACTTACCCTGCATTATGTACAATGTCAGCTTGGATAGGTTCTAGCCCCTAATGACCCTGTAACAAACCATAAAGAAGATTGAGCAAATGGGATTTGGAATTTGGAATTTGGAATGGAACAGAGAAAAAAAAGCTTTGCTTGCACTGCATACTGCAGGACAACAGGTGGCAGCTACTGCAAGACAGAAATTGTTTCTAATGTCTTTATCAAACAGGTGTCTAAAACCCATTCTCAAAAGTCCCAACTGGCCATATATCAGATAACCTCCCAATCGGGTCCAAAACCCCCGCGCAAATCAGATGTGTTAACATGACTCTGTCACATCCATCAGAAGGAATCCATCCGAGATGACACTGATAACATTTTAACATGCCATTGACACAGCTGAGTTATAAACATAGATAAAGCTGTTCTCTACATTGTCACAGCTGTGGATTTAAAAAAAAAAAAAAAACTAATTGTGGGGAGTTTGCCATGTTGAGATTGTATGAAGGATTTAACTGCTCTTATTTAATTTATACTAATTATGTTGTTATTAAACATCATTTTTGGGCATATTTTCTATGAATTAACACTCAATTGCTCTGCTGCTATTTAGCTTTGCTCGTATTTCACCTATTGCAGCCTGACTATCCTTTCTCCTTGTTTCAGCTGGCTCACCCAACAGGGCACAAAGCAGAGCCAGATTAATGACTGGCTTGGCATCCGGAGTGAAGAAGAAGAGTAAGTACCCATCTCTTGTCAGGATAATCTCCTTTGCTATTTCTGGGGGCTGTTTCTCTTCTATCATATATTATTAGTTGGGTTTTTTTTTCCTTCAATGGTACAAAATAATGTGTTTTCTGAAAATTACATACCTTAAAATTGTTATTTCTCTGGCATAATGTACCCTACCTCCCACCACCCAACTAGCCCATACACCCTGGCAGATGATCTGCACCAGGAGGAGCGGAGCTGGTACGTTGGTGGCATGAGACGCAAAGAAGCAGAGGAGCTGCTTAAAGGAAAGAGGGACGGGACCTTCCTGATCAGAGACAGCCAGACTCAGAGAGGATCCTTTGCCTGTTCTGTTGTGTGAGTACCGTCATATTGGCATTAGAAACAAACAGTTCACAAGATTTTACTCAAGGGCAACTGGTGGTACATTTCTTCAGTGGGGCTCTTCATTGTTGTTCAATTATTATTATTATTCTGTGTTAACTGAAATACAGTATGCTTATAAACAACATTACAACAATCTTGCCTTTTTTTTATTTTAGATTGAGAGAAGCCCTCAGTGATGAAAAGTATAGCACTTATTAAAATGACTCTTTTATTAACATACTTATAAACAAAAACAACCAGATGCTTAATTAGTCCCTTTTAAAAATCAATATGTTTTGGACCTGGTTGAAACTGAAACTGTTAATCTGAGTTTAGAGAAAACTAAAGTTAACCTCAAGTATATTTTCACCATTTTTTAAAGCATTTTAGGATTGGGCCTCAAAAAAGACTTGCAAAATTACATATTGCTCTTTATTCGAGTGTGTGTGTGTGTGTGTGTGTGTGTGTGTGTGTGTGTGTGTGTGTGTGTGTGTGTGTGTGTGTGTGTGTGTGTGTGTGTGTGCACTGATTTTACTGTATTATAAATAGATGTGCACGTTGCCTGATCACTCATACCTTGTACAATCATGATTATATGTTTTGTTCCAAATACATATTGTAAACCAAAAAGTGACCCATTTCCTCTCATGCAGTGTGAACGGCGATGTGAAGCACTGCGTGATCTACAGGACAGCCACAGGATACGGTTTTGCTGAGCCCTACAACCTGTACTCGTCACTGAGGGAGCTCGTCCTCCACTACCGGCACACGTCCTTAATGGAGCACAACCAGCAGCTGAATGTAACCCTGGCCTGGCCCGCTCTCAGCCAGCAGCCCAGCTGAGACGCACCACCGCACCACCCCAAAGGCGCTTTCACAAAGCTCCACAGTATTAGTGCTGAAGACGCACCCAAATGGACACCGACACCAGGCCCAAACATCGTACCAGTTAGTGTCATCACCACACAGAAATTGCACAACAGCTGCAATGCAAAACTATTAATCTCTAAAATAATGTTATGATGTCACGAAAACAAAGCATTATCAAACAAAAGCCACAGGCACTTGACGGGGCTCAGGCAGTTATTCTAAAGTACAGTTGAATTTGATGACGTCTTTTACATTCATTGAAATATATCCCAGTTAAACACATTACTCCTGGCACCAGCATGACGAGTCGCTGAGGTGAACTAAGATCCAGTTTAGGAGTCGTTTGATGCTCTTAACATGCCTAGTGAATACAAAAGGCTTTTAGTCTGCTGTCAAAAGCAGGCCTAGATTTATGTTCTAATCTTATTTCTGTTTTAAAGCGATTATTCCTTTTTGTGAAAAGTCCTTTTTACTACCATCTGCATATGAAGCTTACAAAGCATAATTTGGATTAAGTACTTATCTTCAACAGAATTCAGCAGTGAGTTTAATCTTCTGCAGAAGTACACATTTGCTACTCAGAGAATGATTGATGTCAACTAATTTCCCCCCTAAAAAATTTTTTGAAAATATTAACAGTGGAAATATATTAATTTTGGAATATAGAAGATCCCAACAATTTGAGGTGAAATTCTCATTCAGAATAGCAGTGTTTGTGTTTGTACAGTTTTGTTTTGGTTTTTTTACTGGTCGTGCAGTTTTACTTTAAGTTAATCACTGTCCAGACATTGAAGATTTATTGGTTTTACCTGAATTATAAGCACAAAATATTGTCATGTTAGTAAATATTAATACGATTTTGTCCTTAGATTTAACCACTCTTGACCTCATATAGTTCTACAATATTTCTGCTTTACAAACTAATGTAAACCAGGACATGCGCCTCCATGCCAAACTATTTTTGATCATCTTAAATACTAATTTGCACATCCCTTTACAGTATGCATCTTCCACACAATCAAATCCATTTAATCAGTGCAATTGCAGCGGTAAAGGTGCTTCTGGGAAGCTGAGCTCAGGATGGAGCTCTGCACTACGTGGCATATGTGCAGTATGGGTATTGCACAGACTGAGAAGATGTACTTCAGCACTTTATAGAGAATAACATAAACTAAATAGAGAGACATGGGGTTGGGTTTCAATAGCTGCTTTCTGTTTTAGCCAAATTAATATACTGAATGTTGGTGTTGCCAAATCTCGCAATCAAGTTTTTATATTTCCTTCTGGACACAAACGTGACTCTTAAAAACATCAATAGTATCTTTCAAAGCCAGTGCTGATGTTCTTTATGTTCTTTATGTTCTTTCTTCGGTTCAATTGTCCAACCACAACAAACTATTTCAGTCACTGCTAATTATAACTACAACTTTTAAAATAGGAGTAGTTTTAAAGTAGTAGTCTGGTGCACTCTATCTCAATAAAGCCAATTGATTTCAGCCATCACTAAACAATATATACTGAATTTTTTTTAATGGCCAATATCTAAAGATTTTGCCATTCACAACAATGGAAATCAAGCCAAATTGTATTTGGGAAATTCATTTTTGGAACTGATAAATACAAACACTATATTGGAAGTTATTGAAACTCAACCCTATAGAAAACAGAAGCGGATACCAATCAGTCATTTTGAGAATGCATGTTCTCATGGATTTTAGACACCATTGTGGAGGGAGGTGGGGGGTGATTTCTGAATAGATATTTTCTAATGGATGTTATCTTTCAGTTTACACACTGGGTGGGAGGGGGGGGGGTTCTAGAGTGACAACATTATGCCATTCTTCATTCTGCATATTCCCAGAAAATCTGCATGACATGAGTAATGAAATGTAACACAAAGTAGATATGAAAAGGAGGTAACGGATTTATCTTAATGTGTTGAGCACGTGCACATCTTAGAATATGAAACTAAAAAGCAAGTATAGTACTGTATATGCAAAGTGTCCATCTATTTGATGACTCATATTTGGTGTTTATTGTGAGAGGATGCAAGGAGTCCAGTGTTGTTAAGCCTCGTTTATTGAAGGGAAGTTAAACAGGCTTACACTGTGGGTTTGCAGCTCTACAGTCAAATGTTGAATAGTGCCTTTCAGTGCTTCATTCTGGCAATCTTATTTCTATTGCACAAGGATTGTGTCAAGTTAGATACAAAATTACAATAATATAAACACCCTATATAACTTTAAAGGAGAGTATAACAATGACTGATTATTTTAGAGGCATGTTTCTTTAGTTAGGAAATCCAAGATTCCTGCTTTGATGGACCAATTAGAGTAGATTACCACAAAATGTGATATAATTGAGGTAATTGGATATTTTTATATGAGCACATACATGTAAAACTATTTTTTTCTCCGGAGGAGTGAATTATTTTTAAAATGGTGATTGAACATCTATATAAAAGAAATATTTATTTTAAAATCAAAAGTTGTTTACATTTCAGACCTAAACGGGTCTCTGCAGCCCTGGTTCGATTTACAGGTTTGTGACCCAGGGACTCCTGTGATTGTGAAAATTGTGAGTGGCGGTGAAGTGGTGCTCGTGGACTACAGGGAATCATTCAAACTATTTTTATAGAGGAACATACCATAATCATTCATTGTGGCAATGTCAGTTTGGGTTGGCCAAAATAACAATACATATAAAAACCTTACACATATAAGAGTAGCGAAGATTGCATTTTGTTACTGGTTGGATTACAATTTATTTTTTCTAAATATATTTCATGGTGTTTTAATGGGTCACTTTAAAATGCACTTCTCTCTTACTGGTAAAAACACGTGCTTGATTGTTATTGCGCAAGCACACTTGACAGGTTGTTTATTGTCTCTAAGTTGAAAAAGTTGTGCCGGGTTTCTGCTTTGTGGCAGTGAAAAAGTAGTGATGTTGATTTCTGCATGCCATTGTTGTGTAACAGTCTTGCTTGGTATAGGAAATATTGCTAAGTAGAACAGGGACATCATGGCTGGGTACTGTTTTAATGCCAGTAGTTGTACTATTGTTACACCAGCTAAAAAAAAAAAAAAAGTATATGTTTTGTTACTTTACTTTCAATGGCTAGCTGTAATATGTGAAAGTCTGGTATCAAAAATAATACATTTTTCTTTCTTTTCTTTTCTTTTTTAAATCTCCATCATTGGTGCTAGGCACTCAACGCTGTAGTTTCTCTTAAAGGCACCTCTTTAAAATCACTTGTCAGTCATACATACTATGATGTTGTGTCCATCAAAGCAAAGAGAAAAGCCTTTGGGTAAGTTGCAGTCTCTCGTGCTTGTAGTCATATCTATCTGCAATATAGTGTTGCACAGCAGTAAAATGTCCAGTGCTGTATTGCACAGGTTGTGGACAGTGAGCCACAGTCTCCACACAGCAGTCCCGCAGCAGGACTTCGAACCTGGACAAAACCAAAATGTAGACATCTTCACCTCTTCTTCTGAGTTATCCTTTATTGTACTCTTTGCACACTAAATAGATGGAGTGCTAACTTAAGCCGATTATATATATTTATTATATTGTGAATTTTGAAACCATGTCTATCCCAGCAACCTTTGTAGCAGGAAAACAAAAAAAGGTATACAGGTTACACAAAACAGAAAAGCGCACTCTGTGGGAATTTGATTTGAAGCATGGCATTTGCACAAAAGTATCTCGAGTGAAGTGGGGATGCTGTGACGTTCTCCACGTACATGTTCACGCTGCGAGAGCATGGTAAACATGTGCCATTTGTAAATATGGGCAAGTTGCTCATGAGATTGCTCTGTTGTAGCAATGATCACACAATGGAAAAAAATATATAAACAAAAAAAACAAAACACATTTTTAGTCTGCGAACATCTCATCAGGTGTTTAGTTCTCCAAAATGAGACGTCTTCGTTTTACATGTGCACAGTTCATCACTGTCTGTTTTTGTAACTTCAATGTTCTGTCACTGTGCAAACCAAAATTGGAGATAAACATTACAAAGTTATTTCTGTTTTGTATAAAAATAACACGCATCATATCGTCATAACCTTTGTCATGATGCACTTCAAACGAAAGTTTGTTGATTGGCTCTCTATTCAACCAAAGGTTTCACATCATCGTGGTCTCTTTGCTGCATACTAACAAAATCCTCCTTCGAAGCTTTCAGCAATACAAATAATATGTTCATGAGAAACAACAAGTTTGCTTTCTGTCTTTAGGATAACAGAATTATTTTAACTAAAATATAATAAACCTACAAAATAACTGTGTTTCTCTTGAATGAGAAATAAGTTGAAATCTCACACTAAAGACATTATATATGTGACATGGAAGATTCAATTAGTGGTATAATTATAAACCTTTGTTTGGCCCC